>NC_045769.1:107799878-108510878 GCF_008692025.1 Phocoena sinus
GCATACATTTTGAACTCTACACCACTTATCACATCTTTACATATACAAAAGATAATGAAGGGCTTAGTATGCAAAATAACCATATCATTCATTATAACCTTCCATTACTTTGATTAACCCAATCCAAATCCCATCCCAATTACTTTGGGGCAATTTTCAATATCTTAATAAATATTTTATTTTTACTAATAATACTCAATATATTATTCAGATATTTATGGGGTGTGGGGTTGCAAATATCTTTTTCTTCTCTCTGCTCACATATATTTATTGTTTCATTTATGTGTTGGTCTTAAATAAAACACATGTCAACCTTACAGACTAAAGACAATTAAATGTAGAAATACATTTTGGTTAAGCTGACATTGTTTAGCCAGCTACCATTTATGTGCAAGAAAAAACTTTCAAATTTCCTATGGAATGATCAAAGAAACATGGTTATTTTTTTATAAATACATAAGAAAAATAGAAACAATACACTCTTTCCCAGGCTTTATGTACATTTGACTTGTTAATCTACTAACTTTTTTTTCAAGCAAGGAGTGTTGGATTAGGGTACCCAGAGGATTTATTGTGCTTGCGTATAAGTGTATGGAAATACAGTCACATATATATCACGTGTATATTTATATGTAGGGAGAAGTGAAGCAAGTAAAATATAATCATTGAAATACATTAGAATAACTATCAATATTAGTTACAGAGGAAATTAACTTATGAAGAAGAAAGGTCAATAAATGAAATGTATTAATTTCTTAAACTTGTTGACATTAATTTCCCATGCTATTTAACAATCGTTATTCGAAAGTGATGTGATTGATGTCTTAACAGTGTCTGTAGATGGTGTTATTGCAAAGGCCATTCTGCAGCCCTTTATACAGTAACAGAAAGTATTCTTCATACAGTAACAGACACACTATGGGTTCTAAGTATGCAAGTCATAATTATTCTCTTTGGTCTGAATTTTATAGTATTTTATTTCTGTGCAGACTCCACTCTTAGACTCTGTGATACACACAAGGGTTCTGTGACATGGATAATAAAATGGCAAAAAACTTCTACCAAGACATACATACAGGGTGTTCACAGAGGTGTCCACCCAAAAACTCAGTCTCAGGTAACTAACTGTGACAGGGGTATATTTGATTCACATAATGCTCAGGAATGTATGAATCACAGAGCGAGGCACAAGCCTATAAGATTAATTGTTTGATGCTAGTTCATTCAAATTCATCACATAGGTGTTAATCACTATTTTAATAAATTTGTAGGAGGACACAAGCAAAGACAGACTATTCCCTTAATTAATCAGCAACAGTTGTAAAATAAATGAGAATGTTTCTACAGGCTAACAGTCAGAACATAATTTATTATAAAAAATGCAGTGTTTGTGGGGCAGTAGTGTGCTTTGGGCAAGTTAATCTGGATAAAAGATTAGAGTTCCTGAATTTGCTTAAAAAGATGTTTTAATTAAAACAAAAAATCTCCTAGTCAGTCCTTCAGAGACATATAGCTTGCCAGGTCAACTTTAGTGCTGAGGAAAGAAAAGAATCAATTTTTTTTGGGAGAAACCATTAACCATATTTTGGGTAGGTCTAGTCTGAATCATGGGTAGAATTACCACACTCTACCTGGAATGGTGAGAAAAAACATCATATGTTTTCCTCTCCCAAGCCTAAGATTCAAAGGAACAAAGTAGTTGCAAATTTTAAATAGATGCATGGTGTTTTAGAACTGTCAAGATCTTACAGATCACCAGGACACTCTCATTGCTGATGGAGAAACTAAGGCCCAGAGAGTTCAAGGACTTTCTCCACATTGCACCATCAGATAATTGAAAGCTCAGGACTCTAGTCAAAACATCTGGAATTTTAGCTTAACAGCAGAATGTTTTAAGTTGTTGAGAAAATTAGAACAAAATAATAAGGCTTAAATTTCCCAGCTTTTGAATTGAGTGGAAGAAATATAAAATTATTTGGAGTGGACATTTTAAGACATAACACAAGAAATAAACTAAACTAGTATAATCCCACAAAGAGCCAGTTAAAGGAGAAAGTGAGTAGATACATGAAGTAGAGAAAATTGATTGGAGAAAGAAAATACAAGATAGAAGTAAAAAGAAGGGAAAAAAGATCAGGTAAGAAATGAGATAAAGTGAAAAAAAAAAAGAAATACATAGGAAGTAATAGGTTATGCAAAACAGAGCCACAATTATGGTAGGAGAAGAAACAGGAAAAGATGTAGGAAAAAATGTATTTTTCTATTTTTATCCCACCCTCACCCTGCCATGAAAGCATATTTTTTTTGAAGAGAAAAATCAAAATTTTATTTATGTATTGCCAAATCCATTCAGTTTGGGGATATGGTGAAGGTCACAATTACTTGAAACTTATTAGACAGATCAAGGCAATCAAGAAGAAATTTAAAACCAGATAAAAAAGGGATCTATCCCACTGGACCATTGGGTAACATATAAATATATATATTTAAATTATATTTGGACGAAACCATGTTCTGAGTGTTACTGAGTACTATTATGGTTGCTCTTTTAAGCATCCATTGTATATTTAAATGATACCAAGATATTTCTAAATATTGTATCCTTCATTCTTTAGATGCTACTTAGAACTGTCCAGCAACAGCAGGTCATCTCACAGGAGGAAGGTAAAAAGAGGCACCAGTGTCTTATCATTTTAAGGATCAGATTAATGAAAGCCAGGAGTCCCCTCTGGCCAGAGGTTTTCTCCTACTAATTTACACAAATCAGTGAATCCGATGTACATCATTTTACTATCCTTATCCTTAAAAATGTTTTACCAGGGATATGAAAATGATCAACAAATTGTATGTGTATTCAGACTTTCACGCTGCTCACTGCTAGATGAATCCAGGAAAAGTTGAACAAGAAGAGAGTTGAATTATTATTACTCTGCAAGTTCTTTGAAGGTAAAGATTTAGTCTTAGCTATTTTTAATCTCTAAAGTTCTTACTCATCAAATGTATTTTGGAGAAGTTCATAAAAAATTTATTTTTTCAAAACAGTATTTTGGGTGTTTTCAAACACGCAACTAAGATATTCAATTTAGATTTACAAAGTCTTAGTCATTCTATTGCTGTTTGATATCCACAGGGAATATAGTTGAGTAAAGAGGTTTCTACCCAGTTTATCTCAGAGGAAATGTTGAGAGTTCAAGTCATATTTATTTAATGTTTTGGCACCCTTAGGGAAACAAGAGATTTCTATTTAGCCTATTTTAGTGAAAACTTTGGTGTCTGAGGGTGCTTATCAGTATATCTGGTAGCAAAAACTCCAGGAATTTAAAGCCCTCTAGGTAACATGACTCACAAGAAAAAAAATTACAGTATTCCACTAACAGTTTAATTCTAATGAAACAGTGAGGTTCTTTGCCTGAAAATCCCACTGTAAAATCACCATTTCAGGGTAATCACAGTGCGTTAGCCTTTGTTTCCCTTTAATTGCCCAAGTCATACAGAAAAAGCAGAGAGTGGAGTTTAAGTATCATAGTCCTCCACAAATGGGCTTTGCTTGAATGAAGTTTAAATCAGAGTCCCAAAACCTTATTCTAAAAGCATCTCTGTGAAGCCAGCCTCTGTGTCTATTGTAAGGATGTCCCTAAAGATGTCTTCATGAAAGTGGAGCATTCCTCTTTGTCAGCAACCTTGGAATAAATAGCCTGCTTCACCATCAAGAACAGTTATTTATCCACTGAATAGTTAATTTCTGTTTAATTTTATGATCCCAATGAAAAGTGTAACTTACCAGATTTTTAGGTTGAGTTCTGGAAAGATTAGAATCAAAACTGTGACTTACATATAGAAAGACTGTGGGTATATATTTTTAAACTCATTTTTAATGTCACTATTCTTGTCTTTTGCAGTTTCTTTAGCTCTTTGACTATCCTGTATCTTACATAGCCTTGTAATAATTACAAAAATACACATATACACCTACAGAGCACTATGTGCCTGATGCTTTTATGAGACAGCTTCTGTCATCTAATCCTCGCAACAAACCTTTTCGGAAGATAAAATACTAAGCTAATTCCCATGGTCCTAAAGACAAGAGAACTAAGTAACTTGTTAAAGATTACACAACTGTGAAAAAGTGAGAGAGTGGCATGGACATATATACACTACGAAACGTAAAATAGATAGCTAGTGGGAATTAGCCACATAGCACAGGGAGATCAGCTCGTGACCACCTAGAGGGGTGGGATAGGGAGGGTGAGAGGGAGGGAGATGCAAGAGGGAAGAGATATGGGAACATATGTATATGTATAACTGATTCACTTTGTTATAAAGCAGAAACTAACACACCATTGTAAAGCAATTATACTCCAATAAAGATGTAAAAAAAAAAAAAAAAGATTACAGAACTAAACAAAAGCAGAGATGGGATATAATTTTAGTCACTCTAGCTCCAAACTAATGTTCTGAGCCAGTACTCTGTGTTGCCTTATGGTGTGCTATACATTGTAGAGTCCGATTCTTTAAATTAATTCTGAAATAAGACAGAATTTAGATGAATAAATGAGTAGACTGAGGATGACCAAGTCTCTACATCTTAGTTAGTGCGTGTAAAGACATGGACATCTGCAGCCCGTTGTTTCTCTAACTATGTTTTCAATGCTCGTTAGCCAAGTCACAATTTTGGCATTCTTCCTCACATTTCAGGAAAGAGTGGTTGCATAGAAAACAAAATTTTAATTAAAATTCCACAGCTTATTTTTAAACAGTTTTAATCCTTAATTTGGTTTTGGTTCTTCCATAGAGGAAGTTCTTAACATTTATTCCTGAGTCTTGGTGTTGCTGTCTATCGTCAAGATTTTTCATCTATGTGCATGATGAGTTCTAACTTAGTGCACACTTATTTTCTTTGCGTATCTACATATATATTGAGTGATTGACTTGGCACACAGGCTGCAATGCTCTACACCTCAAATTAACTTGTTTAGTCTACACCAGTATTTGCAAAATAATTGAAATATTTACATTCTAATATCCTCAGTTAACACAAGCATTTGACAATTTAAAATTGGAGATTTCTCTGTTTCCTAAAAAATCCAACTAGAAGTGGAAAACATAGCTGCTCTTCTAAGCTGCCTGTTAACCAACATCTTTTCCAACCACGTTTGACTATAATTTGGATAATTTATGATTTTCCATTTCCTTCATCACCAAAGCTGAATTGTAGTCACCAAGTACCAGGCACTTTGCTAATTATTGGCAATATGGGGGTGAAAAATAAATATATCTTTACCCAAAGAAGGACATAACTTACTGAGAAACAGAGCAGGTATTTCTGGGAAAAGGTGGCAAGATTTATAGGTGCCTAGAAGTTATTGAGTGTCTATAGAATAGGCATTTGAAAGTGTTGTTTTTATATAAATAAATGCATAATTCAAATATGTATAGATGGCATTAAAGAATTTTATCTAGATTATTGGCCCAGTGGCCTCAACTTCTTCTTTCATATCTGTTTGGTCTTGGAACTTCCTTCCTATGGATAAATCATATACATTTTTCCTTTTTTTTTTCAGGAAAAAAAGTTACATAATCTCTAGGTGGGAGAGTTGGCCATCTTTCCTTGTGGTCTGCACCATGTATTTTTAGTGAATGTGTTTCTTTCCTAAATTATTCTCCCTGAGATATTGATGTTTGGCTGTAACTCAAGAACTCGAGGCATTCACTTGCAAGTTGTGTCACTATAATGCTAAAGCAAAGCATTGAATAGTGGAAAAAATCAGCCAATCAACTGTTTGTATCATCTTTATGGTGAGAGACAATTGGACTGATTTTTCTAATTGATATTTTTGTTCATTTGTATAACTATGGTTTCTATTCATTCAATTATTTGAATGAGCCAGATGTTTTGGTGTATTGCAGACATAGTCTTGGTTAGTTGTGTAGCAGAAAAGCAAAGTTTAAGTGGAGAAAAATCTCCAGTGGAAATGGCCAGTGGTAAGAGATGAATATTATTGAATATGAAATATACTCTAAAAAATAATATATAAATAATCTGTTAAACTTGAATATTTTTATTGATCTCTTCAACAAACACATTTTTTTACCATGTGTCAAGCCCTGTACTGCTGAAATAAATGACTCCACCAAAAAACTGTCAATTCAATTCTCAAAACCTGGGGTGGGGGGAAATTTTTCAAAAATGAAAAAAGAAATAAAAACTTTCTCAGAAAACCAAACATTGAGAGAATTCATTGTCAACACACCTAAAAGAAAAGTTAAAGAAAATTATTCAGGAAGAAAGAATGGCATCAGGTTGAAACTTGGGTTGATAGCAGGAAATGAATAGTGCTAGAAATGAAATAATGGAAGATGAAATTAAATTTACTTTTTTTCCCTTACATTTAATTGTTCTAAATACAGCTGACTATGGAAAGCAAAAGAGTACCTAAGTCCTATGTGTTTGTAGCATGTTTAATATTAAAAGGTGTGACAATGATAACACAAATGATGGAAGAATAAAGATAGAATAAGCTGTTGTAAAGTTTTTCTACTACAGGTGAAGTGGCATAATATTATTTGAAGGTGGACTTAGATTATTGTAAGATGCATATCCTAGGACAATACATAAAAGAAATGTTTAAAAGAGGCATAGGTGATACATCAACAGAAAAGAAAACAAGATTCACCAATTTAAAGACAGGTATTGATAGATTGCATTAGAAGGTAAGACTTGATTATAATCATGCAAACATTAACCAGAAGAAAGCTTAAGTAGCTATATTTATATCAGATAGAGTAGACTTCAGAATAAGGATCTTATTCGGGATAAAGAAGGGCATTATAAGATGATACAGTGTCAATTCTCAAAACAAAAAATTCATGATTGTATATGCACATATATTGAGACAACAGGGGTGGATGGTTAGGTAGTGACAGCTACAAAATGTGAGGTTTCTTTGTATGATTTATGAAAATGTTCAAAAATTGATTGAAGTGATGGCTGCATAACTCTATTAAAAGACATTCATTTGTATACCAAGTGGGGAAATTATATGGTATGTGTATTATATCCTAATTGAGTTGTTCATCTTTTAAGAAAACAGTCCTCAATTTTTAGCTTACATCTAATACAAAAACTAATTCAAAGTGGTTCATGACCTAAAGGTAAAACCTAAAACTCTAATATTTTCTAGAAGAAAACATAGGAGAAAAAACTGTGTGACTTTGGATTAACCAAACAGTTGTCATACACAACACCAAAAGTATGATCTGTAAAAGAAAAACTTGATACATTGAACTTTATTTCAATTAAAAACCTTTGTTTGGGGAACATTCATTCATTGAATGAATACTAGCAATTCATTCATTGCTAGTAAAAATGTAAAATAGTATAGCCATATCTTAAAAAAATTTCACCTGTTTTTTTTTTAATAAAGTTAAACATATTCCTACCATACAACCCAGAAATCTCTCTTCTAGATTTCTAACCAAGAGAAATGAAATATTGTGTTCACATAAAATCTATACATGAATGTTTTTGGCAGCTTTATTAATTATGCCAAAAACTGAAAGCAATTCAGATATCTTTCAACCCACCAATGCATAAACAATCTTTCAACCCACCAATGCATAAACAGCCATACATTAAAATGCTACTCCTATTAAAAGGGACAGAAGAACTATTGATTTATGTAGTAACTTGGTTTGCTGTTAAATGTTTTTTTGTGTGTGTGTGAAATGAAAGATGACAAACCCCAAAAGATACATATTGTTTGATTCTATACAATAAAGCAAAACTAGAGGGAAGCAAGCAAGTCAGTGGTTGCCAGGGGTTGGGAGGGCAGGGATTATCTGCAGGCGACAGCTTGGGGGAAAGATTAGGGTGACAGAAATATTCAGTATGGAAAGATATTAGTGGACACTTAATTCTATTCATTTATCTAAATCCTGTAAAACTACACAATACAAAATTTGAACTTTATGTGTTTTTTAAAATTGATTGATTTATTTTTGGCTGCATTGGGTCTTCATTGCAGTGCGCGGGTTTCTCATTGCAGTGGCTTCTCTTGTTGCGGAGCTCAGGCTCTAGGCGCACAGGCTTCAGTAGTTGTGGCACATGGGCTCAGTAGTTGTGGTTCGCAGGCTCCAGAGTGCAGGCTCAGTAGTTGTGGCAAATGGGCTTAGTTGCTCTGCAGCATGTGGGATATTCCTGGACCAGGGATCAAACCCATGCCCCCTGCATTGGCAGATGGATTCTTAACCACTGCTCCACCAGGGAAGTCCTTTATGTGGTTTTTGTAATCAACCAAGATGTGAAGGTAATGGATTCTTCAAAAAAGTCAAGATCACGAAAGACAAGAGAAGACTGGTAAGTGTCACAGATTAGAGAGATTAAGGAGACATGAAAACTAAATTCACTGTCGGATCCTGGATAGGATTCTGGAACAGAAAAAGGACAATAGTGGAAAAAGTCATGAAATCCAAATAAAAGTTATAGTTTAGTTAATAGTATTGTACCAAAGTTAATTTCATAGCCTAGATAAATTTCCCATGATTATGTAAGATATTAACATAAAAGGAAACTGGATAATAGCTATCTAGGATTTGTAAATCTCTGAGTCCAAAATTATCTCAAAACAAAACAGAAACAGAAAAACATTAAAAAAAAAGCATTACACCAGGGTTAAAAATTCTGTATTCCTCAAATATATTCCTCCTATATTAACCCATCTTTTTTAATCATATTGTATGCTATGGTAGACTAATGAGGTCTCCTTCACATGTGTGCATGCACACACACACACACACACACACACACACACACACACACACACACACACATACATAAAAGGTGCCCAAGTTCTGATCCCTGGAACCTGTGAATTTGTTACCTGATACAGGAAAGATGATTTTACAGATGTAGGATCTTAAGATGGGGATATTATGCTGTATTATTCATGCAAGCCCAAATTTATAATCACAAGGGTCCTTATAAATTAGACACAGGAGGGTCAAAGTCAGAGATAGGAGGGAGAAGACCATGTGATTATGGGAGCAAAAATTTGATGTTATAGTGCTGGCTTTGAAGAGGGATGCAGCTCTAGAATCTAGAAAAGGAAAGGAACTTGATTCTCCCCTAGAGCTTTTAGAGGGAGCATGGCTCTGCTAGCACCTTGATTTAATTCCAGTAAAACTGATTTTGAATTTCTGATCTTCAGAATTCTAAGAAAATAAAGTTATATTGTTTTAAGCCACTGAGTTGGTGGCAATTTGTTATTTCAGCAATAATACAGACACATACTTTTTAGTCACTGTGCATCTGTTCAGGAATGAAGTGGGTTAAAAATTGATACATTTAATTATATTTTAAACAGCAACAACAAAATTGTATTTGATTCCAATTATAATGTTACATGGACACAGTGAGAATTTTTAGCCTGTGAATAGAAATATTTAAATGAAGTGGCCTTAGAACATCTCCCAGAAGACCTAGCTTTCAAGTTTAATTTAGTATTCACAAACAGTATCTAATGGCTACTACATTCTAGGTGCAGTCATGATGATGTCACATTCTATAGTAACAACATCATGCTTGTTTTCCTCATATTATAGATAAGACTATTGAGAATTACTTACCTATTAAAGATCTATGGCTACCTTAGTAAAAACATTAGATGCAATTGCTTCTGTATCCTTGGTCTTGCCTGATTGCGTGAATGCACTGCCAGAGTCACTGTGTCCAAGGTGGAATTGCAGAGAAATAGAAGAAGCCATTCTCAGTGTCCTTTTAGCAACAATGCTGGCTTCTCTCCACTTAGTCTTATCTGGAATTCCATTATTATTGCTTCCTTGCAAAGGCTTAAAAAGTCATTTAGCACTTGAAATCTTTATAAGCTCACTCCTTCAGGGGAATTAAAAGACTGTCTACTGAGCACAAGACCCTAAAAAATTCAGCATTGAGTTTGTTCGGGGGAAGGTCCTATAGGAATATCACATGAGGTCAGTGGATGTCTCTCAGGTAGGAGAAGAAAGATGATCATGATATTAGGTGGACAGACCTCTAGCCAGTTTTCTTAGGCCTAATAAGGTCCATGCATTCAGACAGGGGCTTGAAGTTATCAGATTCGAGCAAGTTTCAATGTCTGTCATTTTTTTCAGGGCAAATTCTTTCCCAAACCACATGCTTCCCTGAGAGCTTTTCTCACCACCCCGTTGGATTGTGCAAGAGTAGGAACTTCTACATGGGCCACAATGGCTCACATCTTAAGGTACTAAAATATTACCAGACTGTAATTTTATTTTTAATGCAAATAAAAGAGATTCAGATGCCATGTCCTTCTTTAAGGCATCTTGTTTACTGTATAGGAAAAAAGTAAAATTAATCATTTAACTTAAAAATGTATAATCTTGGGCTTCCCTGCAGGGGACACAGGTTCGCGCCCCGGTCCGGGAAGATCCCACATGCGGCGGAGCAGCTGGGCCCGTGAGCCATGGCCGCTGAGCCTGCGCGTCCGGAGCCTGTGCTCTGCAACGGGAGAGGACACAACAGTGAGAGGCCCGCGTACCACAAAAAAAAAAAAAAAAAAAAGTATAATCTTTAATACAGGGATGTCTAAGTATTACCAAACTCAGGCTCATCTGCTTGCCACAAAAAAAACAATGATTTGAGAGACAAGTGTCAGTGGAAAGAAAGCTGCTTTAATCAGAAAAGCCAGCAATCTGGGGAGAAGGTGGACTTGTGTTTTGAGACCAACTCCCAGGATTCAGCTCAGCTATGACAGTTTTTAAAGGGAAAAATAGGGGTTGGGGAGAAGAATCTCAGTGAATCACTGAAGCAGGAGGGTGAGTTCTGCATCCTTCACCATTGTGTGCAGATTGGCTGACTCTCTCTTCAGATGTTATCTTTGCTGTGTGATATGCCCACAGGATTACTAAGGGGGCTGGTAGGGGTAGAGAGCTGGTCATTTTTTTTTTTTTTTAACTGTTTCATTCTTACTTCTTTTTATCTGAGTAAAGAATCAACAGTTTAGGCAAGGCATGGTGTGCATTCAGGAGAGCATATGTCAGGAGTTAGGTTAAATTGCTTAGAGATCTCATTCCTATAATTAGTTTTTAAGATTAGAGGGGAACAGAAATGGATAAATAGAAAAAGGGGCAAAAAAGCTGCTTTCATAAGGGAACCTCCCTTTGCAATAGGTAAAATTTAAATCCAGAAAATTTTATTGAATTAATTTAAAACAATTGGATTAATTTGAAAGCCCATTGATGATGGTAGATAAAGGGAATTGGAACAGGGAAAATTCAAACTGTTATATGTGTATGAAGATGTCAGTGCTACACAGTAGCATGTGTACATGTTTTGGCCCCATATCCTGGATCCTCTGGTTAAGAGCTGATATTTTGATTGATGTATTTACTTAATATCTCATTCCTTTTTCCCCCTTATCAGTAAACTAGATAAAATCTGCATCACAGAGTTGTGAGAATTCAGTTAAATGAGGCAAAAGTTATTATAAAAAATAGTGAACTTTATGGGTAGTATATAAGAGATAAAACATTTTGCTATTGCCATTATTTAGAACTTTACTTAAAATATATCATCTATGACTGTTATGAAATTAGCAGTAAGAAATATGATGAAAAATTCCCTAGTGATAGTAAAAACTGATTCAGCATTTTCTGAGTTGAGTAATGAATCATTATTCCTTTGCTGAGTGATACATTTCTAGAATATCAGACACTCCAGAGTCTAACCTAACACACTTTCAGTAGTTAGGTCATTCAGCTAGAATCAAATTTGAAATTTTAAAAATTTACTTTCATGGATGCAGTTTTCTGATTTAAAAGTTATACAATAATTTGCACTAAACAAGGAGCAACTAAGTAGGGGCTCACAGGGAAATTCCTTCAGTCCCTAGGCGTGACTGATGTATATTTAGTAGAAAACTGCTCATAAACAGGAGCTTTTAGTACTTGAAAAAGGAAAGAGCTAAGCTAAATTATTTATGTTGTTCTTTATAGTCTTTTAAGATAATGACTTTCTTTGTCAACCCTTATATCTTAAAGCACTTTGGAAATAAAAACTCTGCTTTCAGATTTCTCTATTTCTAGCTTAGTGGAATATGAATTTAAAAAGTCTTGTTGTAGGGCTTCTCTGGTGGCGCAGTGGTTGAGAGTCCGCCTGCCGATGCAGGGAACACAGGTTCGTGCCCCGGTCCGGGAAGATCCCACATGCCACGGAGCAGCTGGGCCCGTGAGCCATGGCCGCTGAGCCTGCGCGTCCGGAGCCTGTGCTCCGCAACGGGAGAGGCCACAACAGCGAGAGGCCCGCGTACCGCAAAAAAGAAAATAGTCTTGTTGTATATGTAACATCCTTTCCCATGCAAGCATAAAAGGTATTTACAACAGCCATGGTTTGGTGACATAAACAATATTTTACAGTAACTACTAGTATGGCTAGAGAATTCAAATTCATGACAATCTACAAACCTCACAATTCTATTCTGGGTATACATACCCCCATTCTACAGATGAGGAAGCTGCAGCTTATTATTATTTTTCTAAAATGATATAGTCCCTAATTGGTAGACCCTGTTCTTGAACATAGCCCAATAACTTTCTCAGTATATTTTATATTTTCAGTTAAAACCACTAAAATGATGACATTGACTCATCTCTATGGTTTTAGTTTTCAAGTCTCTAAACAGTGATGAACTGGAATTCAATTCTTCTGCCTCCATACCTGCTGCCTATCCCTCACCTTCATATGGCTATTGCAGGTGACTATTTTGTACTAAGCATCTTCAATGTGGTGGACCAGTGATGAGAAACAAAATGACAGCTAGCTTAGACTTATGTCTTTTGTACAGAGATATTTCCAAATATATCACAAACAGGAAAAAATTCAACTTACAGCCAATAATTTTGCATTAATAAAGAGAAAGTCAGTATATCTGATTTATTGGGAAATCTTTCCTTACCAGGACAGAAAAGTGTTCGTGTCTGGGGTTTTATTTTCCACTGAATTACCTATTGGATATGCTCCTTTGGATCACCAGAAATGAAGAGTTCTTTTTAAAATAAATGATTAAAAAATCAGAATACCAGTGCTAATGGCACAATAAAATTGACAAGTTGAAAATAAAATGTCAGAAAGACAAAAGATTAAAGTTCTCATAACAATATGAGCCCACCATACAGCACACAATACTTAAATTATGGGGGAGTTACTGACCTGAGTAGCAAGCTAAAATCTCTGAAAAAACAGAGAATAAGAAATTTTGATCCAATTTTCATTTCTTCATGCGAATGTCTTGATAAAGTATATGTATTATTGATGTATTATTATTGGTGCTTTAGCTGTATTTGTGACAGAAAGAGAATCTGTTTGATGTAGGGGAAACACAAATCCACATTCTTCTTTCTTAACTCTTGGCTGTTTCACCTATTTGTCCCTCAATTTTCTTATCTCTAAAGTGGGGAAGATATTTCTGTCTTGCAGAGTAAGAAAAAAAACTTAGAACAGTAGCTAATATAGTGTGAGCTCTAGATTAATGTTAATCCCATTCCTATGGGAAAGAATTCTAAAATTAAGGCACAATGATATGGCATGATAAAAAATAAAAGCATTAAACACATATGGTCATTAGTCTCACTCAGCAGGCTTCTAATTTCTCACTATGCTATTGAATTTATGTTCAAATTTCTTAATATATTTTAACACATTTACCCCATTTTACCCTAGCAGAATTTAAGATGTATAATAATTTTGGAAAGATGGTAAAGTGGTGTCATAAAAATTCTGAAATAACATAATCAAAAACACATAATGACTGGTAATGAAGCTGCTAGGTGTCGTTTTGGCAGGGGGGCTCTGAGGATGTCTGGTTCTTTATGTCTCAGCACAGAAAGAATTCAGCGAGAGGTAAAGGGATAGATAAGTAATTTATTAACATAGGATGCTTGTAAGTCTTACAGGTGGGCAGGCAAGAGGGTGCTGTGCCCCAAGAACTTAGTGGGCTACAGTTTTATAATCAAAGGAAAAGGGGGGAGGGGAGAAGACCACTTCTTCCTCATTCTTCAGTAGACGTTACGCTTCCATCATCAGCTCCTCCTGCAGGTTGGACAGGGGAGTTTTCTTGTCCCTACACTGTCAAGCTAGGCCTGTCATGGCACTATGGAAAAGTTATTTCAGGTCTCAATACAATGAGTGTCTTTCACTTTGAAATGTCACCTTTCCATAAATTATTGTTTTTTATGAGTGCAGAGATCATGTCCTAGGGGTCATTAACTCACTGGGCAGGATGTGGGTCTCATGTCACCACTGTTTTATTGTTTGGGGGCATGTCTTGTGCTTCTGTTGCTTGGTTTTGTTGCTAAGCAAGCTGCTTGGTTTTGCGGTTAAGCAAACCTTCTTTCTTGAGTACTTAATTACTTACAAAAGTGCCCCATGCTTTTTCTTCTACTTACAATCCCCTAGCGGGATTAACTATTTAATCAGTTACTTTGTCCCTTTCCTCTGTCCCTATCAGTAGGAATTAAAATATACTTGTCAAGTGAACTTCTATTTGGCAGCAAGGAGGGAGAGAGGAAGGAGGGCAGTGAGATGAAATTGTTGAGCAAGATAACTTGAAGAGTTTAGGAAGAATAGCAGCAACTCAATTTTTCCTGCGTGGGCCTTGATGTCTTTATCTGCAAAGTGAGAGGATTTTCCTTATAGTGAGTGTAAAATGAAAGCTATTCTGACTCTAATGTCTCCTTCTTTTTATCACAGAAAAGACAGTTTGGCGTTAGGATGTAAGAAGTCCAACTAGTATTTCCAATCTCATTCATGTTTCTTTTTCCCCTCCCCCCGCCCTTCTCCTCCTCCTTTTTTTTCTTCTTCAGGATTGATAGAAAACGCACCATCATTTTCTGTTAATCACCTAACAGAGGAATAGTAACCCAGTCTCATTAATGCTATTTTTTTTTCCTTTACTTTATTTTAATTTCTTCTCTCCTTAATATCACTCTACTCTTACTGGAACAAAATATCCCTATCTAGTACCATGCATTGCATTGAACTCTGAACTATCTCTGGCCTGTCTACAGTTATAACGAGTTTGCTACAGGTCCATGCTGACAGTCACTTTTCTCACACTCATATTTAGATTGACCCCTACATCTCACATTCTAAACTATGAAATCCTCTTAGGATCTGTAAACTTCTTCTTGTCACATTTATATTTGTAGCACACCTTACTACTTTATTTATTCACTTCTTTGCTAAAAGAGTTTGAGGCAGAATAAAAAAAAAGTCATAAACAATAAAGCTATAAAATAGGACTAGATTTTTTTAAATTAGAAATTGAAAAGGAAAAAGAAAATATGCCTGCTACAACATATTTAGTTTACTCTGTGCTCCCTGGCAACCCAGTCATAAAGCGTTATGTGTTGTTTCATTGTATTTCCCTATCAAAGAAAAGAAAACTGCTAAGTTAAAAAATACTCCACTTTATTCTGGCAGTATATTGAATGGAACTGTCTCGTGGTAGCTTATATAGGGAGTATTGCAGATTGTAGTGACATAATTGATCATATCATCTTTGAGCAAATAAAGCATTTTTTTTCTTTTAATAACTTTATTCTTAGAAAAGCATGCCATCTTATCATAAGTAACTCATTGAAAGCAATTTTGTAAATAGCAAAATGTGTTACTCATATTGTGTAGCTCTTTTACTTTTTTAATTTTTGGTGTTTATAAATGATCACCAAAAGAATGCACCCATGTTTTAAATGAAATAATACAGAAGATCTATCTGCTTCAGCCCACCTTTTACTTTCATTCCCAAGTCACAATTTGTTCAAGTGAGCTGCTTTGTCTGTTAGTGACAATCATATCTCCAAGTGCTATGCTTCTAGGGGCAGTTAGCTCTATAATTCATATGCACACACTTTCACTTTCATACTTTTCCTCCTCCTAGAATATAGTTTGTCTCTAATCTGAATAAAATAGTCAAATATTATAGCAATTTAACTAAAAATTAGCTATCATTGCAGTATAAAATTGTATTATACTTATATTCCCTAGTGGATAAGCTCTGTGCTGTGATTTCTTTGCTGTTGTTTACCCTGGAAGTCCAGAGTCTGAACAGTTCCTGGTCCATAGTCAGTATTCAATAAAGAACTATTGAACATATACATTTTCTTTCAGAGCATCTCTGTTTCTTCAATTAATAATTGACTCATTCTTCCTTTGCAAATTACCACTTATGTCTTTATTTTTTTTTCTTTTTCTAAATGTAGTTTTTGCTTATTTTTCTATTTTTTAAAAATTTATTTTATTAAAGTATAGTTGATTTACAATGTTGTGTTAGTTTCTCTGTACAGCAAAGCAATTCAGTTATACAAATATATACATTATTTTTCACTTGGTTTATCACAGGATACTGAATATAGTTCTCTGTGCTATACAGTAGGACCTTGTTGTTTATCCATTCTATATACAATAGTTTGCATCTGCTGATCCCAAACTCCCACTTCATCCCTCCCCAACCTCTTGATTATTTTTCTATTGAAGCTCTGTTTGCCTAGACTATCACGATCAGAAAGATTTATCTGATTAAACTAGCTATTTTCAAGCTTATATTAACAAGTTATAATAAGCAAAGAAAATACAAGCATTTAGAAACTTGTGAAAATGACAACAATGCATGAGAAGTGAATAGAGGCACTCCTTTTTAAAATTTTCATTTCAGCATAAATTCAGCAATATATTTTAATGTATTCATACAATCATGCACTCATTAAACAGAAAATTTTGTACAGTTAGTGTATGGCAGACACTGCTTACACTGAGTGTCAAAGATACACTCCTGAAGATCTTTCTAAGTAGATAAGTGAGACATACAACAAATTAAGTGGTTGCTCTCAGAATCTGATTAGAAGGTACAGTAGGCATACAAAGGAGAGAAGAATCTAGGGCCACATGGTAGAAGATCATCTTGGACAGTCTTCACAGAACTTATGTCATTTAAGCAAGTTTATAAAGGACAAATGAGCAAGTAGGAAACTAGAAGAACATGGTCAAAGCAATTATTTATGAAATTTGAAATTGATGGTATCCATCAAAGATAGGTAGTGAAGAATGCTTACAGCATAGCTTACAGGGAAGAAAGTCCAGATAATAAGGACCTTTCAGGCCAGTTAAGACAATGAGTGGCCATTTTAGGTCAATTAAGGAAAAGATCTGGATTTAAGGAAGATAATTTTGACAGCTCTTTGTAGGATGCATTGGAGATCGAAAGACCTAAAGCAGAGAGACAACTTAGGAAGCTATTGTACTAGGTTAGAAGAGGGCTTTGAAGCCCTGAACTTAGAAATTGTCATTAGGGCTATAGAGAAGTGGGTAGAAATCAGAATTAAATAGGAGCTTGAAAGAAAAGGATTTATAGCTGAGAACAGATCTGTTCAAAAGTCACACATTTAATAAAACCTGTCCTGACACTAGAACTGAAAAGTTCTTAGGCAAGTCAATAGTGAGCTTTAGAAACTGAGACACAGTTCATCACAGAAATTGTCATATCTAATTTTTTATTTTGGTGAACAAATACATTATTGACTTCCTAATACATATATACACATATACATTATTTATGTATATACTATTTATATGTATGTATGTAGATTGTACATATAAATTATATATATGTGTGTATATATATATATATATATTTATATTTATATATCAATCAATCTTGGCAGAAAAAAAAAAAAAAACTACAACCAAGATTACACTACCCAGCAAGGATCTCATTCAGATTTGATGGAGTAATTGAAACCTTTACAGACAAGCAAAAGTTAAGAGAATTCATAACCACCAAATCAGCTTTACAACAAATGCTAAAGGAATTTCTCTAGGCAAGAAACATAAAAGAATGAAAAGACCTACAAAAAAAAAAAAAACAAACCCAAAACAATTAAGAAAAGGGTAATAGGAACATACATATTGATAATTATCTTAAATATAAATGGATTAAATGCTCCCACCAAAAGACACAGACTGGCTGAACGGATACAAAAACAAGACCCATATATACACTGTCTACAAGAGACCCATTTCAGGCCTAGGGACACATACAGACTGAAAGTGAGGGGATGGAAAAAGATATTCCATGTAAATGGAAATAAAAATAAATCTGGAGTAGCAATACTCATATCAGATAAAATAAACTTTAAAATAAAGAATGTTACAAGGGACAAGGAAAGACACTACATAATGATCAAGGGAGCAATCCAAGAAGAAGAAGAAGAAGATATAACAATAATAAACAATAATAAATATAATAAACAATAATAAACAATAATAAATATACATGCACCCAACATAGGAGCTCCTCAATATATAAGGCAAATGCTAATAGCTATAAAAGAGGAAATCGATAGTAACACAATAATAGTGGGAGACTTTAACACCTCACGTACACCAATGGACAGATCATCCAGAGAGAAAATTAATAAGGAAACACAAGCTTTAAATGACTCAATAGAACAGATAGATTTAATTGATGTTTATAGGACATTCCAGATAAATACAGCAGATTACACTTCTCAAGTGTACATGGAACATTCTCCAGGATAGATCACATCTTGGGTCTTTACTGAGACTTCACATCGAGCCTCAGTAAATTTAAGAAAATTTAAATCATATCGAGCATCTTTCTGACCACAATGCTATGAGACTAGAAATAAATTAGAGGGAAAAATATGTAGAGGGAAAATAAAAATGGAAAACCCACAAACACATGGAGGCTAAAAATACAATGATAAATAATCAAGAGAACACTGAAGAAATCAAAGAAGAAATTTAAAAAAATACATAGAAACAAATGACAAGCGAAAACATGATGATGCAAAAACTATGGGGTACAGCAAAAGCAAAAGCAGTTCTAAGAGGGAAGTTTATAGCAATACAACCCTACCTGAAGAAACAAGGAAAAATCTCAAATAAACAGCCTAACCTTACACCTAAAGGAACTAGAGAACGAGGAACAAACAAAAGCCAAAGTCAGTAGAAGGAAAGAAATCATAAAGATCAGAGCAGAAATAAGTGAAATAGAAACAAAGAAAACGGTAGCAAAGATCAATAAAACTAAAAGCTGGTTCTTTGAGAAGATAAACAAAATTGATAGAACTTTAGCCAGACTCATCAAAGAAAAGAGGGAAAGGACTCAAATCAATAAAATTAGAAATGAAAAAGGATAGGGTAGAATGGACCCTGCAGAAATACAAACATCATAAGAGACTACTAAAAGCAACTCTATGCCAATAAAATGGACAACCAGGAAGAAATGGACAAATTCTTATAAAGGTATAATCTTCCAAGACTGAACCAGGAAGAAATAGAAAATATGAACATATCAGTCACAAGTAATGAAATTGATTCTGTGATTAAAAATCTTCCAACAAACAAAAGTCCAGGACCAGATGGCTTTAGAGGTGAATTCTATCAAATATTTGGAGAAGAGCTAAAACCCATCCTTCTCAAACTCTTCCAAAAATTTCAGAGGAAAGAATACTCCAAAACTCATTCTCTGAGGCCACCATCACCCTGATACCAAAACCAATGAAAGATACTACAAAAAAAGAAAATTACAGACCAATATCATTGATGTATATAGATGCAGAAATCCTTAACAAAATAGTAACAAAAAGAATCCAGCAACACATTAAAAGGATCATACACCATGATTAAGTGGGATTTATCCCACAGATGCAAGGATTCTTCAATATATGTAAATCATTCAATGTGATACATCATATTAACAAATTGAAGGATAAAAAACATATGATCGTCTCAGTAGATGCAGATAAAATTTTTGACAAAATTCAACACCCATTTATGATAAAAACTCTCCAGAAAGTGGGCATAGAGGGAACTGACCTCAACATAAGAAAGGCCGTATATGACAAACCCACAGCAAACATCATTCTCAATGGTGAAAAACTGAAAGCATTTCCTCTAAGAGCAGGAACAAGACAAGGATGTCCACTCTCATCACTATTATTCAGCATAGATTTGGAAGTCCTAGCCACAACAATCAGAGAAGGAAAAGAAATAAAAGGAATCCAAATTGGTAAAAAAGAAGGAAAACTGTCATTGTTTGCATATGACATGATACTATACATAGAAAATCCTAAATATACCACCAGAGATCTACTAGATCTAATCAATAGATTTGGTAAAGTTGCAGGGTAAAAATGATGCACAGAAATCTCTTGCATTCCTATACACTAACAATGAAAGATCAGAAAGAGAAATTAAGGAAACACTCCCATTTACCTTTGCAACAAAAATAATGAAATATATAGGAATAAACCTTCCTAAGGAGGTCAAAGTCCTGTACTCAGAAAACTATAAGAAACTGATGAAACAAATCAAAGATGACACAAACAGATGGAGAGATATACCATGTTCTTGGGTTGGAAAATCAATATTGTGAAGATGACTATACTACCCAAAGCAATCTACAGATTTAATGCAATCCTTTTCAAATTACCAATGGGATTTTTTACAGAACTAGAACAAAAAATCTGAAAATTTGTATGGAGACACAAAAGGCCCCAAATAGCCAAGCAGTCTTGAGGGGAAAAGCCAGAGCTAGAAGAATCAGACTCTCTGACTTCAGACTATACTACAAAGCTACAGTAATCAAGACAATATGGTACTGGCACAAAAACAGAAATATATATCAATAGAATAGTATAGAAAGCCCAGAGATAAACCCATTCACCTATAGTCAACTAATCTATTACATAGGAGGCAAGGGTATACAATGGAGGAAAGACAGTCTCTTTACTAAGTGGTTCTGGGGAAACTGGACAGCTACATGTAAAAGAATGAAACTAGAACACTCCCTAACTCCATACACAAAAATAAACTCAAAATGGATTAAAGACCTAAATGTAAGACTGGACAGTATAAAACTCTTTGAGGAAAACATAGGCAGAACACTCTTTGATATAAATCACAGCAAGAACTTTTTTGACCCACCTCCTAGAGTAATGGAAATAAAAACAAAAATAAACAAATGAGACCTACTGCAACTTAAAATCGTTTGCACAGCAAAGGACACTATAAACAAGATGAACAGACAACCCTCAGAATGGGAGAAAATGAGTGCAAACCAATCAATGGACAAAGGATTAATCTATAAAATGTATAAACAGCTCATGCAGCTCAATATTAAGAAAACAAACAACCCAATCAAAAAATGGGCAAAAGACCTAAAGAGACATTTCTCCAAAGAAGACATATAGATGGCCAAGAGGCACATGCAAAGCTGCTCAACATCACTAATTAGTAGAGAAATGCAAATCAAAACTACAATGAGGTATCACCTCACACCTGGTAGAATAAGCATCATCAGAAAATCTACAAACAACAATTGCTGGAGAGGGTGTGGAGAGAAGGGAACCCTCTTGCACTGTTGGTGGGAATGTAAATTGATACAGACACTGCAGAGAACAGTATGGAGGTTCCTTAAAATACTAAAAATAGAATTACCATATGACCCAGCAATCCCATTACTGTGCATATACCCAGAGAAAGCCATAATTCAAAAAGACACATACATCTGAATGTTCATTGCAGCAGTATTTACAACAGCTAGGTTATGGAAGCAACCTAAATGCCCATCGACAGACAAATGGATAAAGAAGATGTGGTACATATATGCAATGGAATATTACTCAGCCATAAAAAGGAATGAAATTGGATCATTTGTAGAGATGTGGATGGACCTAAAGACTCATACAGAGTGAATCGTCAGAAAGAGAAAAACAAATATCCTATATTAATGCATATATGTGGAATCTAGAAAAATGGCACAAGATGAACCAGTTTGCAAGGCAGAAATAGAGCTACAGGTATAGAGAACAAACTTATGGACAGCAAGGTGAGAAAGCAGGGCAGGGAGGGTGGTACTGGGATGAATTGGGAGGTAGGGATTGACATATATACACCAATATGTATAAAAGAGATAACTAATATGACCCAGCTGTATACAAAAATAAAATAAAATAAAATTCAAAAAATAATCAGTTCCAGCTTGCAAGAGCTGATAGGCATGAATTCCATTAGGGTGACTTGAGAAGGAATCTGTCCTGGCCCCTACCTAGAAGCAAGGCTGCAATCTTCTGGCTTGGCAAAGTGCAGATCTGTCCATTGGTGGTGTAATTTGGACATGATTTAAGAGTAAGAAGAGTTATTACAGATATTTTTTCCCACCACAGAAGTGTTTGCTCTCTATGTCCAAGGAAAATTAAGCCTGGAATTAAATGGACTGGCTGGCTTCATTAGCTGTAAAGTTCCCATTTTTCATTAATTGCTGGGAGGCTGAGTGACTTCATAAAAAAGCTTTTTAGTGCATGAGGCACAGGATATTAAAGATAACAAAGATAGATAACTGCACCGCCCAGGAGGGAACGTTATCCTAAGAGATGCAGATTCATTGTCATTTATGACTGGGTGGTTGAGAGTGGAGGAGGCTCAGATATTCCCCAATTTTGGGTGTTTTCTATTAATGCCACATTTCATTTAGAATTTTGAAGAGGAATTGAAATTGGTGTATTTGGATTCAAATTATGGCTTATCCTGCATTTACAAGCATGAATGCATGAAGGAAAAACAAACAAACAAACCTTTATGTGGTGACTCAAACTACTGAGAAAAAAAAAAGAAAAGAAAAGAAAGAAAAGAAACTGCTTTACTCCGCAGCACAGCCAAAACGAGTCTGATCAGAAATGTTTGAATCAAAAAGTTATACAGATCAATCTTGATATTTATGTAGAAATGGTTGACTCTAGTGTATTTTTACATGAGAGAGAAATTACAAATATTATATTCCTTTAACTTTGTAAACATCTCCTCTGTGATTTGGATATGTTTAAAAATAATTGAGAACATTTGTTGTCTACCTTTTGCATTAAAGACATCACTATAAGAAGAGCATTTGCACAATGCAATGTGATATCAGAATTACTTCCAGAAAATGGAAGTGTAAAATGTTTTGTCTGTTAAGGAACTAGAGCTGATAATGTTCCGAGTATAAACAAATTAATTGGGATGGCAGAGTAAAGGCTGTTGGAGGGATTTTAAAAAGAATTGCATTCACCTTGACAATTTTAGCAGAATTTCACAATTAACTTTTAACAATCTTACCCTAGTTTAGTGATCAAGAGAAAAAATAATAGAGAAAATTCTAAGTGACATGAATTAGAATAGCCACTTCAGAACCAAACATACAGCATAGTTTCTGCAAATCTATGGATATGCTTTAATAAAATTTCTAGACAGCAGAATTCTCCAGATATGTTGGTCTCATGTTTGGTTGCTTTTTAACTGATTATAGAAATACCGAAAAATAACATGTTAGTACACTGCACATCATACTGTCTTAGTAAATGATTGAAGTGCTTTTAAGATGCTGATCCAAAGTCCAGAATGAGTAGGCAGCTATGCTATTCCCTGGACGCCAATACATGCAGAAGAGAATAGTGTAAGGCACTGTCAAGGCCCTACACAAAGCCTTTGTTCCTATAGAATCATCATTGTGCTCCTAAAGTATATATACATATATATATATATATATGAACACATATACAGACAGTAGAATATAGGTTTATATAGGTTTATATAGGATATATATATATATATATATATATATATACACACACATACACATACATGCATATATACATACACAATGGAATATTACTCAGCCACAAAAAACAGAATGCAATAACGCCATTTGCAGCAACACGGATGGACCTAGAGATTATCATACTAAGTGAAGTAAGCCAGACAGAGAAAGACAAATATCATATGATATATGGAATCTAAAAAATGATATAAATGGACTTATTTACAAAATAGAAATATATTCACAAACTTAGAAAATAAACTTATGGTTACCAAAGGGGAAAGGGGAGGGGGAGGGGTAAATTAGGAATTTGGGAGGAACATATGAACACTACTATGTATAAAACAGATAAGAAACAAGGACCTACTGTATAACACAGGGAACTATACTGAATACCTTGTAATAACCTATAAGGGAAAAGAATCTGTAAATATATATATATATATATATATTCAGTTGAAACTAACACAACATTGTAAATCTCTCTCTCTCTCTCTCTCTCTCTCTATATATATATATACATATATATATATATATATATATATATATATATATATATTTACCCCTCCTTCCCTTCCTCTCCCCTTTGATAACTGTAAGTTTGTTTTCTACGCCTGTGAGTCTGTTTCTGTTTTGAGTATATATTCATTTATATTATTTTTTAGATACCATATATAAGTGTTATCATATGGTATTTGTCTTATTCTGTCTGATTTACTTCACTAAGTATAATGTTCTCTAAGTTGATGCACATTGCTGTAAATGGCAATATTTCATTAACTTTATGGCTGAGTATTATTTCACTGTATACATATACCACTTCTTCTTACCAATCATCTGTTTATGGGCACTTGGGTTGTTTCTGTGCCTTGGATATTGTAAATAGTGCTGTTATGAGCACTGGTGTGCATGCATCTTTTTGAAATTATAGTTTTCTTCAGATATATGCCAAGGTGTGGAATCACTGGGTCATATGGAAACTCTATTTTTAGTTTTTTAATGAACCTCCATACAGTTTTCCATAGTGGTTGTACCAATTTACATTCCCATCAACAGTGTAGGAGGGTTACCTCTTTTCCATAACGTCTCCTGGATTTATTGTATGTAGACATTTTGATGATGGCCATTCTGAATGGTGTGAGCTGATAATTTGGCCATTTTTAATGGAGTTGTTTGTCTCTTTACTATTCGTTGTAGAGTTCTTTATATACTCTGGGTATAACTCCCTTATTAAACACATTATTTGTAAATATTTCAGTCATTCTCTGTGTTATCTTTTCACTTTTTTGTAGTTTCATTTGGAGCATAGATCTTTTTACCTTTAAAGTAGTTTAATGTGTCTATTTTTTAATTTGGTTACTTGTGATTTTGGAGTCACATCTAAGAAACCACTGCTTAACCCAAGATCACAAAGACTTACATCTATGTTTTATTTTATTCTATGAGTTTTATATTTTTAGCTCTTAAAGTCCGTGATCCAGTTTGAGTTAATTTTTGTTTATGATTTGATATAATGTTTCACATTTATTATTTTACATCTGGGAGTCCAGCTGTCCCAGGGCCATATGTAGAAATGAATGTTCTTTCCCTATTTAATTGTTTTGGCATCTCTACTATGTTCAATTCAATTAAACATAAATAGACTAAAACATCTCTAATTTGTTAAATAATTGGGGAAGTAAAAGCTGTCTGAGCTCAACACAAATCCACACAATTAACATAGAAAGTTTTCCCTTCTGAAATGAGGATGATGAAGTTCTTTTGTCCTGGTTAATTGAATTTTATAGTTTACTGTGAAAAACCATTCTTGTCAAATATTTAAAAGGATTTTGCCATTAATTCATTTCTTCCTTATTACATTTTTGTTTTGATTTCATTAAATGACAATTTACCTGAATTATTTCTTTGAAATAAACAAAGCTATTTCTATTGTTTCAAAACAACTTTATGAAAAGGTATAGAAAATTGAAAAATCAAAACATTTAAGCTAAATATCCATTAGAATTATTGAACTGAAAAATTTTCATTACCAGCATGTAATCCTTTGGAGATATAATGAATCTCTATATAAACATGAGTAACACATTTTACTTTTTCTCTGCCTAAGTGACAGGAACAAAATAAATTACCTAGTGCCCAACATTCCCTCATATTTAATTATAAGAAAAAGCCTCAAATTGAGTGTTTATAAATTGTTATAATAATAAATTATATGAAAGTTGATCATCTACATGTTTATTAAAAATCATATAAAGTACATCTTTAGTTTACACCAAACTTCTTCCTGCATGCTAGTATATAGAAATAAAATTGATTTTTTTGGTCAATATATTTGTATCCTATAAGCTTGTTTAATCCATTAATTTTAGGAAATTTTTTGTTACATTGGATTTTCCTCATAGGTAATTACTCCATCTGCAAATAGAGACAGTCTTATTTTTCCCATTAAAATCTATATGGCTTATTTCCTCTTTTTGCTTAACTGTACAATCTACATTGTGCAATAATTTTAATACACTATTGAATAAGAATAGTGAGATCAGACACCCTTGCCTTGCTCCTGTTCTCATGTGGAAAACCTCTGGTCTTTTACCCTTAAGTAAAAGTAAAATGATGTGTATACTATACAGTATGCAGTAGGTTAACTGTAGTTTTTGTTGCTCTTTGCTAAGTTAGTTCCTCCTACTCCTTGCATTTTCTGAAAGTTTTTAATTATGAATGTGTGTTGTTTTGTCAAATGCTTTGCCTACATCAAGTGATATAATCACATGCTTTTTTTCTTTATCTTGCTATATGGTAGTTTATATTGATTTTCAAATATTAAATCATCCTTGAATCCCTGGATTAAACCCCATATAGTCATGACATACAGTATAATTATTATATATTGATGAATTATGTTTGCTAATATTTAAAATAATTTTTACTTCTCTATTCATGAGGAATACTAATGTCTTAATTTTCTTTATCCTTCCCTCCCTTTCTCCTCTCCCATCCCTCCCCCTTCCTTTACTGTTCTGTCTGTCATACTCTCTGGTTTTGTCTTCATAAAATAACTTGGGAAGTTTTCTTTCCTCTTCTGTTTTCTAGAGCAGATGATATATATTTGGTGTTAATTCTTTTTAAAAGTTATGAATAATTCTGCAGTAAAGTTATCTGTGCCTGAACATTTCTTTTTTGAGGAGTTTGTTACATAATTAAGAATTCAAGTTATTCAATAGTTATAGGGCTATTCACATTATTTCATATAGGATGAATTGTGGTAGTTTGTGCTTTTGGGACAATTTTTGCATTTTGGCTAGATGTCATGTCATGTGTGTAGACTTGTTCATAGTATTCCCTATTATCTTTTTTAAGTTTGTAGTCTGTATCCCCTGTCTTATATCTGATATTGGTAATTAGTGTTTTCTCTCTTTTACTGTGTCAGTATTGCTACAGGTGTGTCAATTTTATTGATGCTTTCAAAGAACTAATGTTTTGTTTCATTGATATTCTCAATTTTTTTCTGTTTTCAATTTCATTAATTTCTGCTATTCTCTTTATTAATTATTTTATTCTGATGACTTTGTTTGGTTCTACTTTTCTTTTTTCCCCTTGGGATCCTGAGATGAAAGTTGAAATGATTCATTTGAAACTTTTTCTCTTTTCCAACATAAGCATTTAGTGTTATAAATTTCCCTCTTAGCATTGCTGTAGCTGTGCCTCACAGTTTCTGCTATGTTGTATTTTCATTGCCATTCAGTTCATGTATTTTTTTTGATTTCCCTCTGACTCATGGTTTATTTAGAATTGAGCTGTTTAGTTTCCAACTATCTCATGACTTTTCTCTTATCTTTCTCTTTTAATTGCTAGTTTGATCCCATTGTTGACAGAGTATACACTGTGTGGTATCAACTGTTATTGTTGAAAATCGTTTGATGACCCCAAATATTGTCTATCTTAGTGTATGTTTCATGGATACTTGAAAATAATGACTATTATACTGTTGGATGAAGTGTGCTATAAATACTGATGATAACCTGCTGGTTGATAGTGTTGTTGAACTCATCAGTATCTTTATACATTTTCTCTCTAATTGCTTCATCTATTGTTGAGAGAGAAATATTGAAGTTTCCAACTATAACTGTGGATTTATCTGTTTTGCTTTCAGTTCTAACACTTTTTGCTTTACATATTTAGCAGTTATGTTTGTTGGTTCATACACATTTAGAATTGCTATGTCTTTTAGGTGGATTGATCATTTTATCATTTTGTAATGTTTTTCTCTGTCTCTGGCAATTTTCTTAGCTGAAATCTACTTCACCTTAATCCATTCTGTCAATACATTTCATTTGTTCTATTGAGACCATTTAAATTTAATGTAATTATTGTTAAGGCTTAAGTCTATACTTTTGCTTTTATTCATATTCTGTTTGTTCTCTCTGTTTTCTGGTTCTCTATTTTCCTTTTTCTGTCTACCTGTAGATTTCTTGAATAATTTTTAGAATTCTGTTTGGATTTAGCTCTAGTTTCTTGAGTGTTTTTCATTGTATTTTTCTTTTAGTGGTTTCTCTAGGTATGGTGACTTATCCAGTCTTTTACAAGGTCATGTGAAGTTAAAAAACTTAATTCCTCTTATGTCCTTTACTCTTCTCCACTTAGAATATAATTGTCTAAAATATCTCTTGGACATGTTAAGCTCTTTTGCTTCAATTGTCAAATATAATTTAGGAACTAAAAAGAAGAAAACTATTTACTCTTAGGTTTATATTATGCATTGTTTTTCTTTCTTTCTGATATTCCAAAATTTCTTCTTTCATCATTTTTCTTGTTTTTAGACAAATTCCTATGGTTGTTCTTTTAGGATAAGTCTGCTGGCTGGCCACATAGTCTCTTAGATTCTCTTTATTTGAGAATATCTTGAATTCTCCTTCATTCCTCAAGGATATTTTTGCTGGATTCAAAATTCTGCATGGATAGTTATTTTCTCTCAGAAGTTTAATATGTTCATGTCATTACGTAGAGGATGGCCTCTATGGTTTATGGTAAGAAATTCACTGTTATTCAAATCATTTTCTTTTTGTAGGTAAGTTTTTGTTTTTGTTTTGTTTTTTTAGGAGTTAACTATGAAGTGCCTTAGCGCAGATTAATTTTTGTTTATCTTTATTTAGCGTCCTCCCAGTTTATCAAAACTGTAGCTTTACATCTTTTGCCAAATCTGTAAAGTGCTCATTCATTACTCATAAAGCACTGTTTTTTAAAATTTTTTTTATTTTTATTTTTTTAACATCTTTATTGGGGTATAATTGCTTTACAATGGTGTGTTAGTTTCTGCTTTATAATAAAGTGAATCAGTTATACATATACATATGTTCCCATATCTCTTCCCTCTTGCATCTCCCTCCCTCCCACCCTCCCTATCCCAGCCCTCCAGGCGGTCACAAAGCACCGAGCTGATATCCCTGTGCTATGAGGCTGCTTCCCACTAGCTATCTACCTTATGTTTGGTAGTGTATATACATCCATGCCTCTCTCTTGCTTTGTCACAGCTCACCCTTCCGCCTCCGCGTATCCTCAAGTCCGTTCTCCAGTAGGTGTGTGTCTTTATTCCTTTCTTACGCTTAGGTTCTTCATGACATTTTTTTTTCCTTAAAATCCATATATATGTGTTAGCATACAGTATTTGTCTTTCTCTTTCTGACTTACTTCACTCTGTATGACAGACTCTAGGTCTATCCACCTCATTACAAATAGCTCAATTTTGTTTCTTTTTATGGCTGAGTAATATTCCATTGTATATATGTGTCATATCTTCTTTATCCATTCATCCAATGATGGGCACTAAGGTTGTTTCCATCTCTGGGCTATTGAAAATAGAGCTGCAATGAACATTTTGGTACATGACTCTTTTTGAATTATGATTTTCTCAGGGTATATGCCCAGTAGTGGGATTGCTGGGTCATATGGTAGTTCTATTTGTAGTTTTATAAGGAATCTCCATACTGTTCTCCATAGTGGCTGTACCAATTCACATTCCCACTAGCAGTGCAGGAGTGTTCCCTTTTCTCCACACCCTCTCCAGCATTTACTGTTTCTAGATTTTTTGATGATGGCCATTCTGACTGGTGTGAGATGATATCTCATTGTAGTTTTGATTTGCATTTTCCTAATGATTAATGATGTTGAGCATTCTTTCATGTGTTTGTTGGCAGTCTGTATATCTTCTTTGGAGAAATGTCTATTTACGTCTTCTGCCCATTTTTGGATTGGGTTGTTTGTTTTTTTGTTATTGAGCTGCATGAGCTGCTTGTAAATTTTGGAAATTAATCCTTTGTCAGTTGCTTCATTTGCAAATATTTTCTCCCATTCTGAGGGTTGTCTTTTCATCTTGTTTATGGTTTCCTTTGCTGTGCCAAAGCTTTTCAGTTTCACGAAGTCCCATTTGTTTATTTTTGTTTTTATTTCCATTTCTCTAGGAGGTGGGTCAGAAAGGATCTTGCTGTGATTTATGTCATAGAATGCTCTGCCTATGTTTTCCTCTAAGAGTTAGATAGTTTCTGGCCTTACATTTAGGTCTTTAATCCATTTTGAGCTTATTTTTGTGTATGGTGTTAGGGAGTGGTCTAATCTCATACTTTTACATGTATCTGTCCAGTTTTTCCAGCACCACTTATTGAAGAGGCTGTCCTTTCTCCTTTCTCCACTGTACATTCCTGCCTCCTTTATCAAAGATAAGGTGACCATATGTGCGTGGGTTTATCTCTGGGCTTTCCATTTCCTGTTCCATTGATCTATCTTTCTGTCTTTGTGCCAGTACCATACTGTCTTGATTACTGTAGCTTTGTAGTATACTCTGAAGTCAGGGAGCCTGATTCCTCCAGCTCCGTTTTTTCTTCTCAAGATTTCTTTGGCTATTTGGGTTCTTTTGTGTTTCCATACAAATTGTGAATTTTTTTGTTCTAGTTCTGTGAAAAATGCCACTGGTAGTTTGATAGGGATTGCATTGAATCTGTAGATTGCTTTGGGTAGTAGAGTCATTTTCATAATGTTGATTCTTCTAATCCAAGAACATAGTATATCTTTCCATCTCTTTTTATCATCTTTAATTTCTTTCATCAGTGTCTTATAATTTTCTGCATACAGGTCTTTTGTCTCCTTAGGTAGGTTTATTCTAAAGCACTGATTTTAGCTCTGCCATCTTTCTCCTCTTTTTATGGACTTTGACAACAGAAATCTTAGTTTTTGTTTGTTATAGTTTTATGGGCCTGTGAGACTCTGTTCTTTCTTTCTTTCTTTCTTTCTTTTTAGTCTATTTTCTCTCTGTTGTTCAGATTAGGTAATTTCTATTGTTCTATATTCCAGTTCACTAATTCTTTCATCTCTCCCATCCACTTTGCTGTTGAGATTATCTATTGAATTTTGTACTTTAGTTGTTATATTTTGCAATTCTAAAATTTATCAGTTTATTTTTCTTTCTATCTTCAATTTATTTGCAGAGACTCTTTTTTTTGTTTGTTTCTGGAATACTTATAATTGCTAGGTGAAGCATTTTATTATGATTGATTTAAATTTTTTATTGGATAATTCTAACATCTTTGTCATCTCTGTGTTGGCATTTATTTGTTGTCTTCATTCAAGGCAAAGGAAAGAATGTCCTGATTTTTATGTGATGACTGATTTTCTATTGAAACTTGGACATATTGGGCATTATATTCTGAGATTCTGGATTTTATTTAACCGTGTTTTAACTGGCTCCCTCTATCTCTGATCCAGTAGGGGAAGAGAGGGTGCCACCTCATTTCCGCCAGGTGTATGTAGAAGTAGAGCCTCCTTCCCCTCTGTTAACACCTGAGAGAGTGTCCTATTATTTCTAAACAGTGTTGAGCACTAGGTCTCTGCTGACATCGTTCATATGGGAAGAGTAGGAGTGTTGTGTTATTGTCCACCTTGTGATCCCTATTGACATGGGCTTATGTCCTCATTACCATTGTCCATGGGTAAAAGTCCTAACTCTCCACTAAGATTTCTCTCACTCCACTCACCAGGAAGGTGATTGGTAGAAAGTCCAGGCTACCCAGTTAGTCTTTATTGACACTGGGGAGGGGCAGGTCCTCACTGCTGTCCAGTGCAATGAATGTTCCAGCTTCCTACTTGGTTTCTCTGACATTATCCCAGCATATATGTTGGGATTCATTATTAGGCCCTCATGAGGGCAGAAGTCTAGACTCCCCACTAGGCCCTTGCTGATATGGGTGGAGATGGGGTATCCACTTTTTTCTGTGGCATTTGGCTGGAGTAGAGCCATTATTTTAAAAACATCTTCTGTCTTGCTAAACTGAAATTTTCCTGATCCTTTGTAGACAGAGCTGGCTTTTGATGTGGCTTTGTTTGTACTTATTGACATTTGTGGCTGCTGACTTCTTCAGCTCTCAGTTTAGGAAATTAAAAAAAAGGAACTTACCATTGGGCTTCATTTTTTGGATCCTGAGTTCTCTTGATGGTCTGCCTCTTCTTATGTTGTTTTTAGTAAAATGTTCAAGTTTTGTTTTTAATTTTATTTAGCAGAAGGAATAGGGAAAATCATGTCTATTTTATCTTCCCAGAAGCAGACATAATCCTTAATCCATTTTTACTGGAAACCATTACTTTCCAACAATTTAAAAGCTTATTTTTGCATTAATCCATGTTTTTCATTATACATTTCTCCCTTTATTCATTTATTTATTTTCAGTTGATTAGTGTTTTGAGGTCTTGAAAAGAGATTCCCACATTTTGATTAAGGTTCAATTATTTCTTTAGACAGTGAATGTGGCAAATTTGTAGAATACTGAACTAAATTTTACAGCTAGAACATCATCCTAAAGTTAATTTTTGGAGAAAGTAAAGAATTGGCTGTTTTTAAAGTTCTTTATGAATGTATAAGAGTGTATATAGATTTATAGTTCTATTATGTATATGTACCATTTGAATTAAGTCAGTTAATGGCCCATTATTGCATTTTATTATTTATTCATTGCCTGACAATCCAGGGACATTAAAAAGTCAGTCCAGCTGCCCAACCAGAACCATGAAGAAAATAATTTATTGTTGCTGTTCACCATGTCAATCACTGGTTCTGGCACCATGCCTGATACACCTGGTATACCAATAAATTTTGGTGAATGAATAAATAAAATGACTGCCATCATTATTCCTAGAACATAGCCATGTAGTGCTCTCATGACTCTGCTTTATAAAATGTGCTTAACTTTTAAGTTGAATAGAGGCTACCAAAACTTTTGTTAGAAGAAGAATACATGACTATGGTTAATATTGAATGGTAATGGTAACCTCTTAAAATTTTATGAATTATTCAAGCAAAGAACAATGACTAAGGTTTCTAGGATCATCAAAAACCCTCATATTATAGGACACCTGGAGAAAGAGCTAAGAGGCAGAGTTAAACAAGTAGAGCTCTTCAAGGGTAGAGGAAGAAATGCCACATGGCAATTAGTGAATATTATGCACCTCTCACATTCACTGTACCTCAGTTTCCAAATAAAAATATGAGGTTCATTTCCATTGTATTTAATGGATTTAGAATTATTTGAGGATCTATAGAAGTGCTTCAAATTTGAGGAGCAGAAATGAAAGAGGAGAGTCACCAAAAACATTCAGGTGATCTTTCATTTTATAGTGGGAGCTCCTGAAGCACACCTTACTTATCCATCATAAAATTCCCAGTTTCTGACACATAGTAGGATCTCAGTAAGTGGTTATTGATTAAATATTAAGATTTGCTATTTAGATATCATGCTCAAGTCTTCTTTTCTGTAGTAGAAGAATTGCAACCAAGAGACACTGCTTAACTCATCCGAGATAGCACAGCAAAAATTGAGTCATAATTTTTGGATGAGCTTGCTTACCACTTCCTCAGACTGTGGAATGCTGTATGTTTCAGTAAAGTTTATTACAAGATGTTTTAATGAAATAAATGTACCTGATTCGATATTGAAGTGCCAAATAAATGCAGAAAAGTAGCAATTAATGCTCACTGGAATAAAACAATATGATCTAGAAATTAAAAAAAAAAACACAAACAAGAAAAAAGTAGATTTTCATTCTAAGGAATACACATTTTTTCCTTCTTCTCAGATTTCCTCAATGTTAATTTGCAACATTAAATCAAAGAGGTTTAAAAAATAGAGTAGCCTCTTAGGCTCTTCAATGGAATGCTCAGAATAAATAAAAATGTGATCCTAGAGTGATAAGGATAGTGATTAAATTTCAGCATTTGCCATCAAGTTTTCCAAAATTAAAGTGAGAAGTAGCAGTTAAAATCTAAGGAAAGATTTAATAGCAAATAAAGTAGAGAACACCAGCCATTGATCATGGGGATCTGAAGATTTATCATTGCTTAATAGAGGCTTGAAATACCACAATAGCCACAGAGCTAAGTTTGATTAAACAAACAAACAGAAAACAATGATAAGAAACCAATATAAACACCAGATAAAATAATGACAACCCCACTACATTTAAATTTTACTAGTTATTTAATTCTAAAACATAAAAACATTCAAAATGATTCAGATACCTTAAATTGGTTGTGGAACCAATTCCAAAGTTTGACAAGGGGATAGGGAGTTTCCCACACAGCATCAAGAAATTTTCAGGCACCAGCTGGATGCCTTACAATTCAACTTAGTTCTGACACAATCTACCTGGAGATAAAGTGTAACCAAACCCAAGTTCCTATGCCCCAGGCACAGTGAGGCCCAATAAACCAATATGTCAGAGTTTGGAGCAGAGAAATGTTTATTGCAGGGCCAAGAAAGGAGAACAGGTGGCTTGTGTTCAAAAACCCCAAACTTCCCAATGAGTTTTAGAGAAACTCGGATTGATTGGTGGTAAGGAAACAGGGTGGTGCTCCAGGAATCTTATGCTCAGCCTGACGTTACCATCCTCTACCTGGATGGGGGCCTTACTTCCTACAGAAGAGCTCAAAGACATTGTTATGTATAATATATTCCTTGAGGAGGAACCAGGACCCTGCCAGAAGGCTGCACTATTGCTTCTTGACTGCTCCTTGCGTTCACTCCCTTCTCTGATTAGCAATTATTTGATTCTGCCCTTTGGAACTCAGGGAAGGTCAAGGAGGCTGAATGAAGCCTATTGCCTACAAACAAGAAACAGGGGACACAGAAAATATTTGTACCCAGGAGCCCCAGAGTGTCCTGGCTTGGTTTCAATAGTATCAGTTTCACAGGGTAAAATTTCCATCCTACAAGACTGCCACCCCACCCCAAACTCTACTCACTTCAGATACCAGTTGCAAGCTCAGGTTATTACCTGTGCTTGTGACCAAAAAGTATAGATTGGAGGTTTCCCATGACCCCCTCCTTGGACTTCAGATACTAGCCACAAGTCCAGGTACTGTATTTCTAACCAAATGGCTATAAATCAAAGGTTTGATTAATTTGCCAGAGCACCACACATTTTACTTATAAGATTACTGGTTTATTATAAAAGGATATAACTCAGAAACTGCCAGAAGGAAGAGATGCATAGGGCAAGGTGTGGGGAAAGGGCTCCGAGTTCCCATGCCCTCCCCAGGTGGGCCACTCTCCCAGCACCTCCACGTGTTCACCAATCTGGAAGCTCTCTGAACAATTTCCTTTTGAATTTTCATGGAACCTTCATTTATAGACATAATTGATTGAATCATTGGGCATTGGCAATTGATTTACCTCCAGCCCCTCTTTCCTCCACTGAGGTCAGGGGTTGGGAATGAAAATTCCAACCCTCTAATCAGGTGAATGGCTCCCCTGGCAATCAACCCCCATACTTAGGCTTTTTCCAAAAGTCACTTAATTCAAATAACAAAAGATACCTCCTTTTTCACTCTCAACACTTGAAATTCCAACTTAGGAAACTCCAGTGGTTTGGGGAGCTGTGATTCAGGAACTGTGTACAAAGACAAAATATTTATGAAAAATGTATTTTGGTCATCTGAATGACCAAATATGTATTTATTACAAATCACAGTATCATATATCTGAATCACAAGAAAAAAATAATTTTCAGAGTTAACTTTTTAATTTTTAAATTAAAAAAAATATGATTAATGGGACAATGGAAGAAGGATGTTGTTGAAGAAGAAGTATTTAACAAATTTGTGCTATGTGATCTTGGCCAAATTTTTCAAATTCTATGCTTTTCTGTATTCTTATTTCAAAAAGGAGTGACATTCATAGCATAGAACTATTGTAAGAATTTAATTAGAGTCAGTAGAACTGTTTGTTACCTATCTTAGAGTGAAACCAAGTGGGGCCTGGGCACAGAGCCCTCCTTTTGTCCACCATTTTTTATAGGCAAGACTCCAGCCTTCATGACCTTCCCTGAGTTCCAAAGGGTGGATTGCTAACAGTTGCTAATCAAGGGAGGAGCAGCCAAGAATCCACCTAAAGCAAGATTAAAGGAACCAGAAAAGCTCATCAAGATTAGGAGACCACCACCTGAGAGGAGATTAAGGGAGTGGAAGTCCTTCTCACCCCCTAATCTTGTCAGAGACCCCACCTTTGAACCATTGTTATAAAACCCCTCATCAAACCCTCTTGGTTTGGGGCACATAGTTTTTCGAGGCAGAGCCTGGTGTGTCTCCCTTTGCCTGGCAAAGCAATAAAGCTATCCTTTGCTACTTCTCTCAAAACTCTGTCTCCAAGACTTGATTTGGCACTGGTGCACAGAGAGGCTGAGCTTTCTGTAACAAGAGCTCTCTCCCACTTATTTTTTTCCCATCTCTTTCATATTGGGTTCCCTGACAAGCTTGCTCTGAGATGTAAATTATCATGAATAAAGTTTGTTGAAGAATGCTGTCAGAGTCATCACCTATAGGTGAGTAATGGAGCCACAATAGGTAGAAGTTGGTCTGCAATACAGTAACAACAAACACTTCAGGTGACCCCACTGTGACTTTTTTTTTTTTTTTTTGCGGTACGCGGACCTCTCACTGTTGTGGCATTTCCCATTGTGGAGCATAGGCTCTGGACACACAGGCTCTGAGGCCATGGCTCACGGGCCTAGCTGCTCCGTGACATGTGTGATCTTCCCGGACCAGGGCACAAACCCGTGTCCCCTGCATTGGCAGGCAGACTCTCAACCACTGCGCCACCAGGGAAGCCCCCCACTGTGACTTTTGAAGCTGAGATGTCTGTTAAGACATTGTCCCAAATTAAGGTGTGGCTTGAACATGTATTAATACCCTGTACAGACCAATTATTGGTTATAGGCTTCCTGGGAATGAGACATACCTTTGAGTGAGAATGCTGTCTTTAGTTGAGGGCATCTCAGCATAGCTACAGTTATAAGTATCTTAGTTATGAAGGTCACCTTACCTTACTGAAATACTTGACACTCTTTCTGATATTGAAAGTAAAATATTTGAGCATTCTAGGCATCTTTTACAGTTAAGATATGGTCACTTGTTATACCATTTAATGAGATAATATATCATATTTTGAGAAGAGTATAGCCAAAGCATGGAAAACTACATAGCAGAACCAGGCCTCCATTGCAATTTTTTTTTCTTCTAGAATATGAATCCCTACTCTTGCAAAGCATTCCTCAATCCACAGTGTAGTATTCCATTGGTTTGGGGATGTAACACAGTCTTTAGTCATTTTGGAAAACGCAGGCTATCTTTAGAAGAAAAAACAATACATTATTTACTTAAAAATAGGTTCAGGGGCTTCCCTGGTGGCGCAGTGGTTGAGAGTCTGCCTGCCGATGCAGGGGACGCGGGTTCGTGCCCCCGTCCGGGAAGATCCCACATGCCGTGGAGCGGCTGGGCCCGTGAGCCATGGCCGCTGAGCCTGCGCGTCCGGAGCCTGTGCTCCGCAGCGGGAGAGGCCACAACGGTGAGAGGCCCGCGTAACGTTAAAAAAAAAAAAAAAAAAAAAATAGGTTCAATGGTATGACTTCATAAATACACACCTTCACATCTTGTTTTCATGAAGATCTCATGGGTAAAACTGTCACAGAACATTACCGAAACACTTCCATACCAGAAAAACAGCAAACTCAGGAGACTCAGTATAAAATTATTATTATTTTAAGTGTGATTACTTTTATAGCTACATGAATGCCTATGGTGGTTTGCAGTAAATAAAATACATGATATAAAATAAATGCATACAAAATATGAGAACTAAAGAGCTTACCCTGTAAAGACTAGACTAGCAATGGACTGCAGGTGCTCAAACAATGAGGATGATACTGATCTTAGAGAATTGGGAGAAAAGAGGGAAAACAGGTAATCTAGTTCTGAAGTTTGGATGGTGCTAAAACAGCAGATTTATTCAACCATTTCCTTGCCATTTAGAGCAGAGGAAATAGTCAAGCTATGCAAATCACATTCAGTCTATTAAGTGTAAAAGGTGAAATATACCTTTTTTAAACATCATCAACACAGCATCAGTGCTAGGATATAGTGGGAAATGAATACAGATATCTTTTTGTCCCATACTGCCCACTCTTCTTAGCCTCCCCACCAATTTCCTTCCCAAGTCTCTCTTCAGAGACTGTTTTTTTCCTCCTGTACTTTCCTCTTATTTCTTGTCTACACAGCTAGGACAGGGCTCTTTAAGATTTAGAGTTTTTTCACTTTTTCAGTGTCATGTCTTGGTGACTCTTCCACTGATATGCTACCCTCAAGCCACATCAAGTTCCCTGCAGTTGCCTAAAGAATCTTTGAAATTGTAAATCCTTATTTCAGAAAAAAAAATTTTTTTCTACTCCTTTGCTGCCCCCAGTTCTTCTCAAAATGGATATGACTGTTTAATGATGCTCATTCATCTCAGACATTTGCCATATCAGGAGATTTCTGCTCTCCCAGGCTTGGTTATGCATCTATTTTCCTTGTTCTAATAGCCAGCTGTTCTCACCACTGTCATGTGTCCTACTATTGGGCCACAGTCATGGTTGATTTATTTATTCCAATCCCACAGGAGCCTGAGCCCAGCTTCTTTTCTGCAGGGCTTGTCTTCTATCTCTCAAGTCCACCCTCGTGTCCTTCACACTTGCAATTCTCAACTTATACTCTCCCAAACACAAACCCAGCTTCTCACCTTCAAGTTGGCAAACCTCAGTTAATGATCCCAACTCCTGCTTTTTTCTGTCGTCTTCTTCATCATATAAACATTAGTATAAAGAGTATTTTCCATCTTATGGGCTTAATAAGATATTTTCTAAGTCCATTCTCAACCAAGAATACCTGGCTTGCTGGACTCTGTCCTGTCCTCTGGAAGCAGAGCCCCTTTGCTGCACCCAGGAATAAGAAGAGAGATCATGGAGTTTATTCAGAAAGTGCAGAGACACCAAAAGAGGATAGAAAGTGATGCCAGGAAGAAGAAAGGGGCAAAAATGGGTGACTTCAGACTGGGGGTTAAGCTTAATCCTACAGAGAAACTCGAACGTCATGTGAATACACATCTTGCTAAGGGGCAAAAGGACACAAGAATTTACCTCCCCATGTCTGTCATTCATTGTTTAAGGGCTTCCCTCAGAAGGACATTTAATTAGGTACAACAGACTCCAGCAAACTGAGAGAAACCCTCCAACAAATATGCAGATGCTGGTCATTAGAATTCAGGCTGGAATGCATGGACACAGTGAGGGGGGCTGAAGACATATGGGTGGAAACCCATAGCATCTGCCGTAATCCGATAATAACTACATTCTTGGCTCATTTCACTTTATGGTTGTAAGATTATGGGATCTTCCCAGCCTCCCCCTTGTCTTCACATATCTCACAGAGCATATGTTCTACCACCAATTTACTTCATTAATTTCAACTAATACAATATATAAAACAGTGCTAAGTATGAGAAACACAAGACAATTGTTTTTAAAGCCTCTACTACATGTATTTTACTGTTTATTCTAACATTATGCCACTCTGTTAAATTAGGGTCCCTTGTTATCAGTGCTATTACCAGTTACATACAGACTCAGGTATAAATGGCTGAAAAAAAGCTAAAAGAGTAACACCACTTCTAACCTAATCTCTTTTCCTCTCTCCTGTCTTCGCTTTTTTTAAAGCAAACTGTATTTTAATAATATAAATATAATTCAAGGTTACTTGACAGAAAGGGATGGCAATCCAGAGTATTGAAAAATTGTCTTCCTCAATCAGATATAAAACAATAATGACAACAAATATAAGTAGTTAGAATGTAACTAGAAGGTAGGGTGTACTTAGGGGACAAGGAGAGAGCCTTAGAAAGGGGTTGGCATGTATTAGGCAATAATTAGGGGATCTGTTAGAGCTTGTATCAAAGGCAGCTATAGAGAGAATTACAAAGTACAAAATGAAGCATAAATGCTATCTTTGTTAAATTTTATAGAGACTGATCTGAGCACCTACACTTAGATGCTGAGCATTTCTAGAGAAATAAGTGCATGCACTGGATTCTTCCTCCTTCCATGTTTGTAGAAAGTATATTTTAGAGTCCACCTGAAAAATGTTTCCTGCATAGTTTCAGAGCTGATATACTTCAAAAACCCCAGAGGTGTTTCCTGTAGTACTGGGAATGGATTTGAGGTCCTTTCGCATTGGAGACAGCTGTTAGGAAATAGGAAATCTTTCTGTTATTAGGCACTCTTGTAGCTTTTTAATCTTGCCATTTGTTTAATAAAACTCGTGTCATCACAACTGTTAACCACAGGGTAAGGTTTCTTCTGAGTCAGATTAAAGGCTTTGGGAAAAAAGGCCCAAATTTAACTCGTCCTGGTGATACAAAATCCTTGCAAATGTGGAATACTGTGTGCATCCTATCAACATGTGCAGGTATTCTACCAGATGCTGATGTTTCCCCCAGGCCCTTCAGCAGCAGTTTGAACTGATTTGCTGACAGATGGACTTAGAAGAGTCAAATGACAATGTTTAAAATTTTTCCTTTCTAGCAAACTAGTGTGTGTGTGTACGTGTGCATGTATGTGTGTTCTGAAGAAAAATAAACATAACAGAAAAGTTTTTATAACTAATTAGCCTTTTCTGTGAACACTTGTCTCAAATTCTAGAGTCTACTTTAAACAAATAGTATGAGTGATTATAATTAAAAACTCTTCCATGGAAAGATATAGACTGCTGAGTCTTTAGAAAGTAGCCTCCCTCCAATTAAAATGTCCGTTTTCCTTTCTCTAATATTTATCTATGTGGAGAGACTAATTAGAACTAATTAAACTGTGTACAAGGATACCAAACACTAATGAGTGTCTACTTTGGATATATATTTTAACTGATGTGCAAAATGAGATGCTTTGAAGCTTCTCCCCTTTAGCGAAGGACAGATAAGCAGAAGAGGACCCAGTTTCCAAGGTCGAAGCCAAAATGGATAAAATGAAATTTTGGAAGAGAAATACTCTCTACATGAGAACATGTCATGGGTGAGTATGGATCCCCAGTGATGTCTTCCAATTAGCATAGCCACTAGGTCAGATCGCTAACCTAGGAAAGCACACTCACAGACACATACACACACAATTTAAATAAGCCAGTAAATTTTGATTGAATTGCCATATCAAATGAGGTAGTGGTATTAGTGTGATGGGATACACAGCCTTAAAATAACCCATAGTAGAACTCAGCAGTAGCTGTTTAGTTTCGTATTTTTTCTTCAAGCGTGAGAAAAAGAAAACTTAGATCCTGGACTTCCTACTTGGGGAGGAAGATGGAGGCAGGCAGCCTTGTTCAGTAGTTCAGGACTCAGGCTCTGGAAGAAGCTGAAACTTCTAGTGAAGAGATCATAAAGGCATTTTCTGATGATGACTAAAGAAGGAAATAGATGGAAAAGATCTGTATCATGCCTGTCTTACATTCTCTTTATCATTTTCTCAAGATCGATAGAATCAAATTGGAACCGAACTCAGGTTAGCTGCTCACTGCTCAGAAGCCAATAATTTGAGAGGCAAGTGGCAGTAGAAAAGTAGAAAAGAAAAGTGGTTTAACCAGAAAAGTCAGCAATCTGGGGAGATGGTGGACTCCTGTCCAGCAACCAACTACAAAGGTTCTGCTCAGCTATGACAGTTTTTTTTTTTTTTTGCTGTACGCGGGCCTCTCACCGTTGTGGTCTCTCCCATTGCAGAGCACAGGCTCCGGACGCGCAGGCTCAGCGGCCATGGCTCACGGGCCCAGCCGCTCTACAGCATGTGGGATCTTCCCGGACCGGGGCACGAACCCGTGTCCCCTGCATCGGCAGGTGGATTCTCAACCACTGCACCACCAGGGAAGCCCTCTAGTAGCTTTTTAAGTAAAGATTGGTATACATATTTTTGAAATCTTAGGGCTTTGAAAATATATTTAATCATCTTTAAGATTAATAATTTGGCCAAGCGCAGAATCCTGTGCTCAATATTTTTTTTTTTTAAATTTTGGAGATGTAGTTACACTAAAACTCTGTGTCACTGTTGAAAAATCGGATGATACATGACTTAGAAATGTCTGTTGATACATATTTACTTGTGTAACTCTGTAGGTGTATGTGACCTGTACCTTTGTGACACTCAGGTTTATCAACAAACAAAATTTGTTGTTTACCATATGTAGAAACACACCCTTACAAATAAGATCACATGTAAGATTCATAGATGCTTTATACCAATAAGATGTCAGAAGGCAATATTTGGGGGAAGCGGAGATTTCAGAAACAATGATCACAGGAGTTAAGAGCTTGCATTCTTGGCTCCACCACTTACTAGCTGTATGAGCTTGGGCAAAATAGCTTACCTTTCTGAGTCTGAGATTTATAAACTTTAAAATAAAAAGAATGTCTGCATTGCAGAATTTTTAAATTTATTTCAGATTAAGTCAATATCCAAAACTCAGTTTTGTCCTCTATTTTAGGTGGGCTTATTTTAGTTTTTCAAATGGATGAATTTTAATGTTTTTTATTTCAAGTTGATGTCATCAAAAGCTAAACTTATTTTGATGTAGAATAACATGTTTTATGCTAGCCATCAATTGTTTGAAAAACCATTTATCAAGGATGATAAAATACATTTATTAAGAACACACAATGTTTTAGTCAACCCAAGAAACAAGTCACTTGCTTGCAGCTATCCTTTAGCAAATCTAATTGTTAAATATACACAGTTTGAAGTGGAAAATAAAACATAACACTAAAGAAAAATAATATAAATCAAAATAGAAGGAACACGTTTATTTCTGTCATTAAAAAAATCAAATAAATTATTTTCTTTATTTATAAATAAATTAATGTGTGTGGATGGACAAAAAACAAAAAACAGCAATACAGCTTATTCCAGTTGAAGGGGTAGAAATGAAAAAACACAAATTAGGTCACTCATTATAATGTCAATTATTTGCATTTGACAACTAACTTTAAAATTATACCTTGCAACCATGGCTAGAAACTCCCTTCAGCTATGCAAATGTGCTTACAGTTAATTCTGTTTCTCTGATAGACAATCTAACACTTCAGGCTTTTCCTCTCTCTTTCTTTCTCTTTTGGGAATTTAAACCCATCTACTGTATTTCCTGAGTATTCATTTCACTTTATCAACAAAGATTAAAGATTTAGACTAGCTGGTAATCCCATTATTTTGCATGGTAAAAGCAAAAGTGTCTTTGGTCACTGCCTGCAGAACTCCAGGGATTTATCATGAGTGAGTATAAAATCCAATTAATTCTAAGTTTTCTTAACAGTCATGTGGATCATTAGTTTATTCACTTGAATGCTTATTACTATTTTACCAGGAGATTTTCTACTATAGAAAAGAAACTTGTTTCTATAGAAAAGAAACTTGGTTTGATTTGATTTTTCAACCTAAAATTATTTAGAATAAGATTGTTTTATGTGAAAATATTTTAAAGATGAAATATTACCATATGGGAAAAAGAACAATATCCATTTTATTAAAATAAATGGGTTGGACTCATGTTTTATTTTAGAAGGTTTCTTTCAAGACCTGATCTAACAAGATGTGTCCTTCAGAGCAAATCTAAAGTTTATATCTGAGGGGAAAAACGCATTCTCACACCCTTATCATGATCTCCCTTATACACACACACACACACACACACACACACACACACACACACATACATCACATCACATTTTGACAAATGGTATGCAGCTAGGAGGAACAAGAACATTTAAGTCAATAATCAGAGACTGGGTTTGCTTAGCAAAGTCAATGCTATTGAAAGGTATAGATAATGAGATACTATTTTGTAAAATAGTTACTGAATTTCCTAAGGTGTAGTAAATTTAATAAATAATTGCAATTATTATTACTTTACTAGGATTATTCATTAATGACTTTTTTTCTGTTTATTGTCTTGAGGAAATGCAATTGCTACTTTGGAGTTCTACATGGAATACAGGCTATAACATTTAGGGTACTTTACGACATTGTGTAAGGGCAAGTGCAAATTGAAAATAGGAGGCTTATTTCTATCTGTTAAAAATAAGAGGAAAGACTATTCCCCCCCCCTTTTTTTTCAGAATTTCCTTCTCAGGTCTTTTCAAATGTATGAAAATCTTTTTAATGGGTCGAATAAGCTTCTCGACAATCTCAAAACTCAAGAATGTTCCTTCAAAGACCTAAGAGCCATATCTTTGAAATGCAGTCATCAAAGAAAGTATTGCTCTATTTCCCAGTTTCCTGGGAGGAGATGAGCCTAATTTCAGGTGTCATCTGACTTCAAATTTTAAAAACTACCTCATTTATTGAATGGATTTTATCCACTCAGTTATTAAGAGTGAGATTTATTTCTCTCTTTGAAAACTCTTTAGCAGATTGTTTATCCACAAAATGTGCCTTACCACAGTATGGTTTAATGATTATTCAATAATAAAAATGTTTTATTTGTCTTCAACCTTTGTAGAGGTTTTCTGTATTGGGAGAAGATTTTGTTTTGAATTATATTTTCCCCCCAAATTGAATGCTCTTTCTTCTCCTGAGGGTCTGTCTTACACCCCCAAAATTCCAAGATGTCACAACTTGGGACAGGACAAAATCTTCATTGACCATTTTCTCCCCTTGAATACTTTGGAAATCATGTGAATAATGGATTCTGAGTAGGGCTATACAGAATCCATTTTAACAATATAGTCTTTGACTCTAGAAACTTCTTTCCAAAAGCTCTTCAAGAAAGTGCTAGCATTTTTACATTTTCCATAAGTATAGAAGAAAAAAGTTGCAACAGACACTTGTTAAAATGGTAAGACAGATTTTGTTCAAGCTACTGCAATAGGGGAGAGAGACTTAAGTGTATAAATAAGCTCAATTCTAAATATAGAAAAAACAGCTAACAATTGGAGCCAACAAGCAAAGTGAGGGGGTAAGCAGATGGAAAGTTACTACAAGGAACTTTGTTAGTAATCAAGGGAAGGGAGTTCCTTGCTAAATGGGCCTAAAAGCATTCTGGCTAAAGGCAAGCCAAGACTGGGCTGAGGACAAGACCTGGTTGTAAAGAGGACTCACAGGAGTCTGACTAAAATTTGGTCAAGGAAGGAACCCTTGTCTTAAGTTTCTACCAAGGATTACCTTAATTGCTACTTAACATTTTGGCTGAAACGGGCAGAAGTGGAAAGTAGAGAGAGAATCAGAATAGGGGTCTGGGAGAAAAAATTGCTGTAGAAGTTACCAAAATCAAACTATAAGAACTTTAAAGTTATATGTTACCTGATTAGAACATATAGATATGATAAAGATGGCTAAAAGTAAGAAAACATTTACCTTAGTAAGTCCCTTGGGAATATTCTTTAAAGATCTATTATAGCTGAGTCTTAGTATATAATATTTTAGTTTTTTAAATAAACAAGCAAAGAAACATAATCAGCACTTTGGGTTCAGTAAACATTACAAACTTGCCATATGAATCAAGGCCTCATGCTAGGAATTTGCAGCTCAAAAAGTTAGATGAATCTATAAATTTATTATTTCAATAACATAATGGAATATACAGGCATACCTTGGGGTTATTTCTGGTTTGGTTCAAGACTACTGCAATAAAACAAATATCATACTGAATCACACATTTTCTTTGGTTTTCCAGTGCATATGAAAGTTATGATTATATTATATTATATTATGTGTGAAATGGCAGTATGTCTAAAAATACAGTGTGTGTACCTTAATTCAAAATACTTTATTGCTAAAAAATGTTAAATATCATCTAAGCCTTCAACATGTCATAATCTTTTTGCTTGTGGAGGATTTGATATATTGGGAGAATTACCAAAATGTGATACAGAGACATGAAGTAAGCAAATGTTTTTGGAAAAATGGTGCCAATAGGCTTGCTGATGCACAAACATTTAATTTGTAAAAAACACAATAAAACAAGGTATTACTGTAATAAAAATCTGTATGCTTGTTTTAAAATTCAGGGAATTGCAACCCAAAGATAGGTAATATGTCCAACATAGTTGTACAAGTTATTTGACTAAATTCCATTATTTTTCCTCCAAATAATTTTAAAACATAGTTTATGCAATGAATATTGAATTAGGTCCTGTGGAGGGATGGAAAAAATAAAAAATCAGAATTATCTTCAGGAACTTCTTAGAAAAACAAATGAACTAATAAACAACAGGAAAATAGCCCTATGAAAACTGAAAACAGAAATCCATAGACAAAGGTGTAAGCATGCCTGTGCACAACCTTCATCTATACATCAGTATAATTTAATTGACCTTAAAAATTTGTGACCTTAAATTAAATGAAAAACTTGTGTATAATACACTTTTTTTTTTTTTTTTTGCATCTGCTCTCCAATATGCGTATGCTTTGAATATAAGTGGCTGGTGAGTGTTTTGATAAAGGAATGGAGAATTTCCTTTATACCTGGTAATTTTATAGCAAGAAGTACTTAACTTAAGATGGCACCTTTATTTTGATCCATTTGCTCCACTGTATTGTCTTTGTTCTATTTTCAAAGATCAGTTGTGTATAGTTAAGTGAGTCTATTTCTGGGATTTTTACTTTGGTTCATTGATTTATTTGTCTATTCTTTTTGCAATGACATCCTGTCTTGATTACTTTAGCTTTATACTAAATTAAGACAGATAATGTCAGTCCTCCAACTTCAATGTTGTGTTGACTATTCTGGGTCTTTGAAACTCCATATAAACTTTGTGTACATTTTGTTGATTTCCACAAAATAACTTCCTGGGATTTTGGTTGGACTTACATTGAATCTATAGGTCAAATTGGAAAGAACTGACACCTTAACTATATTGAGGCTTCCTATATTTGAACATGGAATATCTCTCAATTTGTTTATTTATTTTTAATTTTGTTCATCATTTTGGAGTTTTTCTTGTATAGACCTTTATATGTTGTTAGATTTATACCTACATATTTCATCTCTTCAGTTACTAATATAAATAATATTGTATTTTCAATTTCAAGTTCCCATGTGTTTACTGCTGGTATATAAAAAAGTGATTGACTTTTGTATACTAATCTCATAAACTGCACTATTGATATTATCATGTACTAATTACAGACTTTTTCTTTCAGTTTTTCTACATTGATAAGCATATAACCTACAAAGAAATATGTTTTTACTTCTTTCTTCCCAATCTGTATACATTTTATTTTCTTGTCATATTACATTACCTAGGACTTCACGTATGATATTGAAAAGCAATAGGGAGAGGGGACATCCTTGCCCTGTACCTAATCTTACTGGGAAAGCTTCCAATTTCTCACCATCAAGTAGGATGTTAGCTCTAGGTTTTTTCATCCATAGTCTTTATCAAGTTGAGAAAGTTTCCCTTTTTCCTAGTTTACTAAAAGTTTTTGTCACAAATGGGCGTTGGATTTTGTCAAATGTTTTTGCTGCATCTATTGACATGATCATGTGATTTTTCTTCTTTAAGAAGTTGATGGGATAGATTGCTGTAGTTGATTTTTTTTAATTTTAAATGAGCCTTGCATACCTAGGTTATACCACTTGATTGGGGTTTATAATTTTTTAATACACTGATTCAGCTTGCTAACTCTTTATTGAAGATTTTTGAATTTATGCTCATGAGAGATATTAGTCTGCAGTTTTTTTTTTTTTCTTGCAATATTTTTGTCTGGTTTTAGTGCTATGGTAATGCTTTCCCCACCCCCAACTCCCAAATCTCCTTGTGAATTTATCAGAAAATCTCTGCATTTTTTCAAAACAACTATTTAATGTATTACTTTTTAAATTTCTACTTAAAAATGAGTACATTCTAGTGACCTGATCTGAGAAGTTAGAAGGTTTTATTTAGTTTCATAAAGAATTGTTTTAATTCAATTAATTCAATAAGCATTTATTCTCACCATTCCTGACACTATTAAATGTAAAAGGAGAAATAAATGAAAAAAAGTTTTAAATTGTCAAGGATTTTACATGGAAAGAGAAATGATTATAGTGCAAGTATAAAGAATGAAGGGGGAGGGAGATCAAGATGTCAGCGTAGGAGAATCCTGAGCTCACATCCCACAATGGACACATAAAAAATACAGCTACATGTGGAGCAATTCTCACTGAAAGAAACTAGAGATTGACTGAAGGTTCTACAACTAAGGCTGTAAAGAAAGTTTCACACAGAATTGAGTAGGAAGTGTAGAGAAACAATCAAGGCAGAACCTGCACCCATGGAGGGGAACAAAGAAAAGGAGGGGTTTATCACAAGATTGGGGATGATCCCTGGTGAATGAAACATTCAAGCTACATATTAGGCAATACAGATCTGGTGTCCAACACCAGGAAAACAAGTCTCCTTAGCTTGTTTGAAAACCAGTGGGACTCACAGCAGGACTGATAAGAAACCTAGACTCCACTTGTAAATAGCATGCACATGCTTGCTTACTCCCAGGTACAAGGCAGTGGAAACAGAATGAAAACTGCCTGGGTTTGTGGCTGGTTTCTCATGAATATCCCAGCAAACACCAGCCCACACCAGGCTCCTGCTCCAGCCCTCCTTGCTCCAGTACACTCTGAACTGGAAATGGTACTGGTGCAACTTAGAGTATGTACACTTAGTAAGAAGAGAGCTGACTTGGACCTGACCCTGCTACTGGACTATTAGGCTACTAGGGTGGCCATTGCCAGTGGGCACGTGGAAGTGGCAGATTGGGAGCTGCCTAGGGCTCTGACTGGCTTGATGTGACTGTCTCAGTGTACACTCACCCTGTACAAGGTACCTGCTCTAGCCCTTCTTGCTACGGCACTGCTCTCCACTGAGACAGATGTGCCATTACCAAGGGAATGCAGACACTAAGAGACAATGGAACCAGCTTGGACTTGACCTTCAGAGTTTTTTCTCCAGCACCTGGAGCCCTGCCCCAACCCCTGATAGGGTCATGACTGTTGTGGAACATAGGAAAAACCCTGGCTCACACGTGGCTCTGTCTCTAGCTCCACCATCTCAAACCCTATAACTCACCAAGGTGGTAGCTGCCAGCACAGTCCAGGGGAAGATGCAGGCTGTGCTCACTTCAGATCTAGCTTTCCCACCAAAGACACTGGGCACACAGACTGAACAGAGATGCTCCCACAAAAGTACCCCTTCAAGACTGGGAAAGGTAACTGTTTCATCTAATTTCATAGAGACATAGGGTTTCAAAAAATGAGAAGACAGAGGAATATGTTTCAAATGAAAGAACAAGAAAAAAACCCTAAAGTGATAGAGAGAAATAATTTACCAGTTAGAGTTCAAAGCATTAGTAATAAGAACAATAACTGAACTTGGGAAAAAATAGATGAACACAGTGAAAATTTTAATAGAAAACTAGAAAATATAAAAAAAAGAACAAATCAGAGCTGAATAACACAATAACAGAAATGAAAATACACTAGAAGGAATTAACAGCAGACTAGGTGATACAGAAGAATGCATAAGTAATATGGAATAATGGAAATTACTCAAACAGAACAGCAAAAAGAAAAACAATTTTTTTAAAGTTGAGGATAATTTAAGGGACTGCTGGGACAACATAGCATATATGCATTCACATTATAGGATTCTCAGAATGAGAAAAGGGAGAAAAAGGGTAGAAAATAAATTTGATATAATTATGACTGAAAAATTCCTGAAGAGGAGGAAGGAAACAGATTTCCAGGCACAGGAAGCACAGAGAGTCCCAAATAAGATGAAACAAGAGATGCACATTAAGACGTATCACAATTCAAATGACAAAAGTTTGAGAGAATTTTAATGGCAGCATGAGGAAAACAAAGAGTCACATGCAAAGAAACCCCCATGAGGCTATCAGTGAATTTTCTTGCAGAAACTTTTCAGGCCAGAAGAGAGTGGCGTGATATATTTAAAGTGCTGAAAAAGAAAACCTACAACCTAGGATACTCTACCCTACAACAATATCATTCAGAATTGAAGGAGAGTTAAAGACCTTCTCAGACAAGCAAAAACTAAGAGAACATCAATACTAAACCAACCTTACAAGAAGCGTTAATGGGTCTTCTGTAAGTGGAAAAGAAGAGGCTACAAGAAGAAGTAAGAATTTACAGGAAATTAATAAATCCCACTAGTAAAGGTAAATGTATAGCAAAAGCAGTGGATCAACCATTTTAACAAGCTAGCACAGAGATTAAAAGACAAAAATTGTAAAATCAGCCATAACTAAAATAAATAGTTAAGGGATATGATGAAGATATAAGTAATGACATCAAAACCACAAAACATGGGGGAGGGGAGTAAAAAATGTCTATCTGAAATGTGTGTGAATCTAAATGGCTTTTAATTTAAAACAAGCAGATATAGTTATAGGTCAACATATATAAACCCCATGATAACCACAAATCAAAACCCTAAAATAGTTACACAAAAACTAGAGAAAAAAGAACAGGATCATAACACTAAAGAAAACCATCAAACAACAGTGAAAAGATAGAAGAAACAAGCAACAGAAGAAAAGATAACTACAAAAACAACCAGAAAACAAGTAACAAATTTGCAATAAGTATATACCAATCAATAATTACTTTAGATTTCAATGGACTAAATGCTCTGATAGAAAGATATATGGTGGCTGTTTGGATAAAAAACAAAACAAAACCTCAGAAAACAGACCCTTCAATATGCTACCTGCAAGAGAATCACTTCAGTGCTAAGGACACCCACAGACTAAAAGTGAGGGGATGGAAAGATATATCCCATGCAAAAGAAAATAAAAAGAAACCTAGAGCAGAAACGCACATCAGACAAAGTAAACTTCAAACAAAGTTCATAACAAAAGACAAAGAAAGGTTTTATATAATGATAAAGAGATTAACATAAGAAAAAGCTATAACATTTGTTAACATACATGCATCTAATATAGAAACACATAAAGTGATTATTAACAGACATAAAGGGTAAAATTGACAATAATACAATCGTATTAGGGAATTTTAACACCCTAAATACATCAACAAACAGATCATACAGACAGTGAATCAATCAGCAAACAGTGGTCTTGAATGACACATTAGACCAGTCAGACTTAATATATATCTATAGGACATTCCAACCAAAACCAGTAGAATACACTTTATTTTCAAATGCACATGGAATGTTTTCCAGGAGAGATCACATGCTAGGCCACAAAACAAGTCTCAACAAATTTAAGAATTATATCAAGAATTTTTTCTCACCATAACTGTTGAAACTAAAAAGTAATTACAGGAAAGAAAAGGGGAAAACACAAACATGTGAAGACTAAACAGCATGCTACAAAAAATGTATGGGTCAGTAAAAAATAAAAGAAGAAATGAGAAAATACCTCAGGACAAGTGGAAGTAAAATCAAAATTGTCCAAAATATATAAGACAGAGCAAAAGCAATTCCAAGAGGGAAATTTTTAGCAGTGAAGGCCTACCTCAATAAACAAGAAACAGTTCACACCACAGAATATTACACAGCCATAAAAATAATGAAATTTTGCCATTTGTGACAACATAGATGAACCTGGAAGGATTATGTTAAGTGAAATAAATCAGACAGAGAAAGACAAATACTGTATGTTTTCACTTACATATGGAATATAAAAATAAAACAAACAAATGAAAATAACAAATTAGTCACAGACTCACACATAAAGAGAAAAAACTAGTCATTACCAGTAGGGATAGGCATGGGGAGAGGGACAAGATAAAGGTAAAAGACTAAGAGGTACAAATTACTATGTATAAAATAAATACACTATAAGGATATATTGTACAACACTGGGAACATAGTCAATATTTTATAATAACTTTAAATGGGATATATTCAGTAAAATATTGACTCACTGTGTTGTACACCTGAAACTAATATAATATTGCAAATCAACTGTACTTTAATTTAAAAAAGAAGAATAAAGGCATAAGGATCATGAAAAAGATGGTAGTCAGCCTCCAAGATGGTTGTCAGTATTCCTGCATCTTGGACTTTACAACTTTATGCTGGGAAGTGAAGTTCCATTTCTTCAGATGACTGCAGCCCTAGTTGATACCTATACAGAAATTTAAAGAGATACCTTATGCCCGACCCCCTAAGCCAAGCCACCAGAGGATTCTGGATGCTCAGAATCTATGTGAATTAATGAATGCTTGTTATAAGCTGCTAAATTTTGGGGTTATTTGTTGTGCAATAACTGATAACTAATACAGACAGGTAAGCAAAATAAAATCCAGAGATGGATGAGATTGTTTCCTGTATGGGCAGGTTAATAAAATGGAACACACTTCATTCAGCCTCCTTGACCTTCTCTGAGTTCCAAAGGGCAGATTCAAACAGTTGCTAATCAGGGAAGGGAGGGGATGCAGAGACAAGGGAGGAGCAGTCAAATGGTGGTGCAGCCTTGGGGCAGAGTCCTGGTTCCTCCTCAAGGGATATGTATAACAATATCTTTGAGCTCTTCTGAAAAAATGGGACCCCCATGTTAGTGGAGATGGTAACTTCAGGCTGAGCACAAGATTCCTGGAGCACCACCCTGTTACCTCACCACCAACCAATCAGAAGAAAGTCACATATCTTGCAGCCCTCACCCTAAATTTTGCCTTCCTTTTCTAGGCCCAGTGATGACCATCCCATTAGGCCTTCTGTTTGGCCCCTGTTTGTTTCATATCTAACAGTGTCATGATGGTGGTAAGCTCTAGAAATGGTTTTATAGAATAGTTTGAGTTTGGATAACAGCTTGTTAGTGAGGAACTAACTAAGAGGTGGGGAGAGTGGGTTTAAAGTGGGTTTAATTATGCAAAAGAAATATATTCATGAGTGTGTAACAGTGCTCCAACTACCTGGATTCTGGGTAATTGGAGGGGGCCAAATGAAAAGATTTATTAGAGATAGATGATGAAATGCATCCATTTATCTATTGTCCAATTTAGGAACTAGACCTTTGTTTGATAGTCAGGGAGTAAATATATTGAGTATATTCTATTCTTAAGCAAGGCATTCACAAAATTAAGCTGTGCTTTAGAAACATTCACAGGGCAGTGGTGATTTGCAGAGAGTCTTCACCCTATGCCCAGTAAGTTCTAAGGGCTGGATATGAGAGACCTTTCTCACTGATGAGAAGCTCATAATTTAGTAAGAGGTTTGGACAAATAAAACACAAAGCAGGTTATATATACTCTAATAGAGGAATACAAGAGCCAAGAAAATTTGTGTCCTGATGAATGTTTTGTGGGTAACTTGAAGAAATAAATGAATGAAGAATAAACAAAATTAAGTGGTCCAAAGGAAAAAGTGAGAAAGTATAGATATCATTTGCATATGCTCCAAAGGAGCCAAGTTTTTCTACATGTATAACATTCAATTTTATAACAGTGCTCAGCAACTGATATTTTTCAATGTCAATTCACAGGTGAGAAAAATAATTAAAGTACTTTAGTCACACAGCTGGGAAGAGATTGATCTGGAATTTGAATCAAGATTTATCTAATAATACTTTTCTTATAATTTGCACTCTGATGCCAGAAGGCTGTGTTTGTCAGTAGTCACTATAATTGGAAGTCAAGTTTGCCAAGCAAGGCTGAATCAGACAAAACTTTTTTTTTTTTTTTTTTTTTTTTTTTGCTTTCTAACTAGGAGCTATACTGTCTCTGTTGGGGCTGATACTCCTACACAATTAAACTAATGTCATATGATCAGTTTGGTAGAAATTCATTACCTCGGTTGAGTGATGGATCCACAACTTTTGTGACTTAGAATCCATCAAAGAGTTGGTCTGAAAGTCTTGTATAAACACTACCTAAAATAAGCACATTACAAAAATTTATTTTACATTGTGGAATCACATAAGTTAATGTGGGCAAAAGAATATTGACTTGTGAAATGTTAAGGTTGAGGTAATTAAAATAATTTATTGAATGGAAGTGGTCTCCATTAGACATGAACAGACTCTGAAGTTTTTGCCTGAGTCCTTGGCTCCAAATGAAGTGTAACAACAATATAGCCTGGATTAATCAAAAGATTAGATAATCTAAGTATAATTTCTATTGTTTTATTAATAAAAATTGATTTTTATATATTTTATTATTATTCTGGGTATATTTACTTTTTTCCATAATAAAAATGTAAGTAAACAATAAAAAAGGAAATACACTATTAATATGCTCTATTCCCCAAGAAATTTATACTTCTAAATATGTTGTTTAGGTATTTCATCTAACTTATTTTCCTTACCCCTGAGGCACATATATTCTATTTTGGGGGAAACACATAACTATTTGGTGCCCATCAATGTGGTAACCCATGGACTTTACTTTCTCTCATTAACACTCCCTACATCATTTTCACATTTCATTAGATCTCTTTCTTTTTTATATCAGAAAGTATAGTGCTCCCAGATTTTCTTGGGGTTTATTGAGAGATTCTGACCTGGTACCTGAATTATGCATCAGGGAAATTTCATAATGAGACAAAAGAGGGATTTTCAAAGTTCTCACTCTGAAAATTATATCTTCATTATCACCTTCTAATTGAAGGTGGTCTTCAATTTGAAGTAGGATGGCATGATGTCCAGAAACAGACTCAGAGGATCCTCTGTCCACAGAAGGCTTACAACTTACTTTTCAGAAATTGCTTATTTTAAACCTTTATCTATACTCTTTTAAGTGTAAAACTCTTTTCTAATACTACAGAAGATTAGAATCTGAGAAGCAAATATGCTGTTGACCTCCCCTAAGAGAAGGGCAAAGTCTTGTATACCAAGGTTTTATGCCCATTTCTGAAGGTCACTGGGAAAATCAGTGCTCACACACTGTTGTATGGTAAACACTGGCTTTGCCCTCATAGTCCATCAAATCAAATCCTGGGAAAACGGAAACTGTACAAAGTACAAAGTCAGCCTGAAACTGTAACTATCTCATTAACTTCTGACCCAGAAAACTTCCCAAATTGTTAACCACTGATAATGAAAATAGTACTCTGTTCTGTACTATTTCTCTTACACACACACACATACACACACACTTTCTAGAGACTAGAACTGTGTGTTGAAGATAAAGTATGGAAATATATCTTATTCCCTAATTTTAAGAATCTTCAAATTACTAATAGTGTCACTACTGTTAGGAAAATATAAATTACAGACATTCCTTGAAAACATACCTTAATAAATGCAAAAATATTTCTGGATTATTAAATGATTTTAAAACATTATTTGAATATCCTTCTGTTAATAATCTCCTAATAATAAATAATAACAATAAACTTTAGTATTGAGCATTTATTTTGAGCCATGCACTTTGTAAAAGGGAAATTCCCAAAGTCCACACTCAGATCATAAATTATTAAAGTCATAAATGTATGAAATTTGTGATTTTCTCAGTAGAAACGTAGTCTTAAACAGTTGAGCTGATATCCTGCAGTTAATTTCATGGAATACATTTAACCTGATGGAATGACTGAATTCACCACTTACATTAATCAAAATTGATTTTCATTGAAATGGTTGAACCCGTAGCCTTTGTGCAGTGACACTGCCAAAAACACCTTCATTAACTTGTTCTCGCCATATAAATTCTATCTACCACCTAATTTACTCTTCATTTCAACCCATGAGGTAAACAGTAATATTCCGTGTGTGTGTTTGTATGTCTGTCTGAGATAAACTTAGAGAAGTAATGTAATTCATGTGTAACACTCTCCCCTTCCATTAAACTACAGTGATGTTTCTTTCAAAGTCTCTGATAAGTTTTCTCATTCAAGTCAAGATCATTCACATGTGTGGTAGGCAGCATCGCAGTAGGATCGTCAGCTCTAACCAAACCAGGAAGGAGTAAGACACTATATGTGACTGCACACACAATTTGTATTCTATTCACACTCATTCATTCATTCAGTAACTCTTTCATTCTTTTGATAGATATAGACAGAGTGTCTTCTACATGTCAGACAGTGTTAGCTTCTGGGATTACAATGATGTGTAAGATATGAACCCTTTTCTCAGGTTGATTAAAGTTGAGTGAGTAAAATAGACAAACATCCATATTAATTAAAGCGGTAACCAAAACCCCATGATAATGTTAAGCCCATGATCAAGAGTTAAATCCCCCAAATTGATGAAATTTCCTCAAGAGCTCTCATCATGATGAGATCAATCTAATGAAGGCTTCTAGATGCAGAAATCACATGTGCATTAGCCAACAGGTAAGAGAGAACATATATCATATGCTCCCTATAAATTCTTGTAGTATATCTGACTGTAATTAGAGGTGAGAAAAAGGGGGCAATATTGTCAGAATTTTATTTGAGACATATTACTCGGACTGTAGTATAGGTAGTGGATCAGAATGTGGAAATACTGGTATCGTGAAAACTAATAGGATTTGAGGTGATTTGCTTTGGAAATGATGGTGAGCTGAACTAAGGTAGTAGTCATGTGAATAAGAGAAGAACCTACAAAAAAAGGAGATATGATGATTACTATATAAATCAGTGGTGATTTGAGTAAAGGACCAGGCAAGGTTGCATTTTAGGTTTTCAGAACTCATGATGATGAATAAAAGAATGAAGGAAGAATGTATATACGTTGAAGGGTGGGTGGGAGGAAGGCAACAAAGTGTTCATTTTTTACACAATTGAGCCTGAATTGTCCATGAAATATTTAAGAGGAGCTATTAAGTCACTAATTGGAGATTCAGGTCATGAGCTCAGGGGAAAGCTGTGAGTGCCACCAACTTGTAGATAGCTGTGAAAACCACTAGAATAGTTGGACTTATCTAAGAAGCGTGTCTGTAGGAGTGGTTTTAATTGTATTTTAATGAATACTAAGAAGTAACCCAGATAAATGTATACACATGTTTTGAAAAATGTCCTTGGTAAAGACTTCAGAGATCAAGTGAAAATGAGGAAGGGAATTTCTTCTACTATTTATAAAAACAGGATGATATTAGTAAACAATTTCATTGGTACAATTATATCAAAAATCAAATACAGAGGATTGAAGGGTAGTTGGAGATTAGGGTATGTTTTACATATATTATGGGATCTTTCTGGCTTTCTTGATCAAATCCAAAGCCACCTCTTTCTTTCATCACCTCAAAAGTTTCTGACACAAAGCTCAACATGAAAAGAGACATTGCTTGTGGTACAAGAGTAGCTATTGGAATTTTAAATCTTGATTCCTAACTCCACACTTTACTAACTTAGCAATGCTAGACAATTTAATTAGCCCTTTTGAGTTTCACATTCTTTTCAGCAGGAAATCAAATATAATAATAACTATCTCACAGGGTTGTCGTGAAGAAGAAATGAAGTAATATATGGGAACGCACTTATAAGCTCCAAAGAGCTCTTAATAGCATGCATATATGACATTATCAATAACATGGATGCTACCCTTTAACACTAAAGGTGTTTTTGTTTTGCTTTGTTTTTAAATCTCTTTTTTATAGTTCTTTGTTTTCTGTTATTGCAATGGAGGTATAAAGATTAATATTTTATTTACATTTTAAGTCCTAATTTCTAAGCAAATCCCCACATGATAAAAGAAATTTGCCATAATCCCAGGTAGTATTAATGATACCACAAGCTGTTACTGAAGTTATTCTATTCAGTGAACAGATAAAATGGATCTGATGCCTCCTTCTGGGACTTTCCCAAATTTTTCTCAAGACTCAAACTTTCTCAAGTTAGGTACAGTTTTCTGTGGCTGGGAAGGTGGTAAGCCTCAATGATAAGGACAGCCTTCAAATTCAGGAGCATTTATGCAATCAGCATTGCCATTCTCCAACACATCTGGTGCTGGAGCGCTTGGTGGCTTCCATTCAGCTGTCACCTGTACATCATTGACAGGTGTCTACTTTCTTCTCTTTGTTAATTAGATTGATTCATTAGTTCAGGCCTCTGGTTTCTCACATGTGTATGAGTACAAATACCTTTTCAAAAGTCTCTTTATTAATAAAATACAGATTTCAACCCTACAAAACCCAATGCTTCCTTTTATAACACATATTTAAAACCATGATGTAATTATAATATTATTTACCATAGTACATATAATTTTAAATGACAAATCAATACAGTTCCCTATCTTTAACAGGAAGCAGATAAAATAATATATGTTCAATATGTAAATACTTAGGTACAACTACACTAGAAGACATAATAAAGAGATCAAATACTAAGATTTCATTGTCTTGAATTGGTGACTCAGTCATGGATAAGATTTCCTAAAGTAGTGGACATCTCTTGGTAAAATTATGAATAAAACAATGTATTTTCTTCCTTCAATTTACCAAGTGTGTATTCCTGAAAGTTTTAGGCCAATTATCAAAAACATTTTTGAGTAAATATGTAATATAGAGTTAGGTTCTAGGTTCAAGTAATTATAAACTGGTTTTTATGTATGTGAATTTCTACTGATATAGAAAAGTTGTGCATGTAGAAAAGATTCAATGAAACTTTTAAAGATTCACTGAAACAAAATCATTTCTTTTCCTGTCTGGGAGCAGAGTTAGACCCATTCCCTAGCCTATTTTGCAGCCTAGCCAAAGGAATAAAGCAGAAATGAGGTGTGCTAATTTTATTTGTCTTTAAACAAAAAACTTGTGTCTTTTGTGTCAGTTATGTTTCCTCCAGGAAATAAATAATATGCTCACGTTCAGTAATTTAAGGAGAGTTTAATAATATCATTATAAAAGTGAAGGAAGAAGGACTTCCCTGGTGGTGCAGTGTTTAAGAATCCACCTGCCAATGCAGGGGACACGGGATCAAGCCCTGGTCCACTAAGCCTGTGCACCACAACTACTGAGCCTGTGCTCTAGAGCCCATGAGCCACAACTACTGAAGCCTGTGCTCTGCAACCACAACAAGGGAAAACACTGCAATGAGAAGCCTGCACACCGCAACGAAGAGTAGCCCCAGCTCACCGCAACTAAAGAAAGTCCGTGCACAACAGCAAAGACCCAATGCAATCAAAAATAAATAAATTAAATAAATAAATTAGATTCTTTAAAAAGAAAAGTGAAAGCAGAATATAAGAGGGCATAAAGAATAATGCATCTCCCAGGGGTGGTAGTAGGGAGGTCTTCGGACTCTGTAAGCCTGGAAGGGGATGAGAAGGGTACAGATACCAGATAAATGAAGAGAGAGAGCTGTGTAGAGGGGGTTGCCTGCCAAGAGTTAGAACTTGGATTGTGGACACATTCTGCTAACAGCAGTCCCACTGGGACTGGACAAAATATCCAATCTCTCTCTTCTCTGCCTCTCATTGCTTACTCATGTTCCTCATGGGTTAAGCCAAATTGAATTCCAATGATCAAGGAGGCCCTTTGGTGCAGACCAACCTCTTGGGGCATAGAGAAGCTTGGAGAAAGACAAAGAAGAGCAAAGGAAAGATACACAACAAGTAGTACTTCCAAACCCTCTTTCCACTTTTGCCATCTAGCTGGAGTCAGTAATAATTTCTGTAGTGTAGTGGTTATAAAATTGTTCCTGGGACAGTAGCCTTGTCACTTCGGGAAATTGTTAGAAATGTAAGTTCTCCAATCCCACCATAGAGCTACATAATTAGAAACTCTAGAGGTGAAATCCAGAATTCAGCATTTTACCAAGCTCTCCACATGACCACAATGCAGGTTAAAGTTTGAGAACCACTGCCGTAGGAAGGTCGGAGCCACATACTGACAGGGGTCTGAGAGAAGGAAAATCATCTATCAAAGAGCCTCCTTCTCAGACAGTCCTGTGATGTATTATGTTGCGCCATTGAACACTCTTTTGTCTATAGTTTCTGGAGTCTATTCTTATCCTAAATAATACAAGTGGGAGGCAAAGGTGGGCTTTGTCCTATGTAGGACTTTCCCTCAGATTGCTAAACACCTAGAACCCCTGGTTTCGGCCAATACTACAAAAGTAATCCCTAAATCTCATCTTGTGAGGCTGAGTCTAGTTTCCTTAGTAAGAATTTGTTTTAGTGACCAAGAAGAGCAGCGTCCTTATAGAGTAGCAGAGACATCTTAGAGAAGGTTTAGCAGAGAGATTAGGATTATACTCTTCTTGTCTTTCTACAACCATATTCACTAACCTGCTTGTATCTTTCCCCATATATTCTACCTTTCCTCCTACTGCAATGGGAGAAAGATGCCTACTTCTTTCAAAGCTTTTCTCTACTATCTATTTTGTAATACTCTGGACTCCAAGCAACATTCTTGACTACTAACAGATTTAAATTTTACAGATTTTTTTTCTATCTTTCCTGTATATAAGACCAGTTAATGGCCAAACCCTAAATCAAGAGATAGAGATGTATACTTGTCTGCTTTACTTGGAGGCACAGCAAAGTTCTATTGCAAAAGGTATGAATGTATGATCTTATTAAAAAGAAACAATGGAGAATTGAACATAATAATTCAATCTATTCCAGGTAATGTCATAGAAATGGCATATTTACAGGCTGAACAAAATGACCCAGGAGGGTCATCAGGCTCACTCCCAAAATCCTGATTGGTCAAATTCACTGGTTAATTCCTCATCCATTCCTTATTTGAGCTCTTATACACTTTTAATAGTTGACCAATCTTAATTCTTGACAATCCTTGTTCTCCAGGCATCTTGAATGCCACACCTCTTTAGCTATTCTAATACACTTGTGGTTCTCTTCCTCAGTCTCTTTCTCTGGATGCTCATCATTTTCTCAGATCTCAGTACCTTTCCTTTCTCTATCAACATTCTCTCCCTCAGTGGTTTCCTCAGTCACATGGCTTTAAGTGCAATCAATATTCCAGTGCCTTCACAATGCACATCTCCAACTTTTACCCTGTGCCCCAGAAAGGGAGCAACTGCATCCATGGCATCTCTACCTGAATGTCTAATAGAGATATAACCTTTGACATGGGAATAAACTAAACTGGTTCCCCACTCAGAAAAGTGCTGGGTGTCTTTCTGTTTTGGTTACTAGCACCATCATCCACTCAAGATTTCAGGCCCAAACCTAGGCATCCTCATGTCCTGTATGCTCCCTAGTCATTCCCACATCCAATTCAGTAAGCTCAGCACCACTCCCTCTAATTATTTCCTGAGTTGGATGCTTTCTCATCACCCCCCTGCTACCACTTCAGCCCTTGCATCTCTTCCTTGTGTATACTTCACTCTAGTGAGGAGCCTCCTTCTTTTCCCCTATATGTACTGCATGCCTCTGGGCTTTAGGGCAAACATAACTTTAGTCTACAGACCATTTGCTCTTCCCTCTTACTGGAAAACATTCTCAATGGTCTTTATGTGGCTAGCTCCTTTACAACACTTAACTCAATTCCTCAGAGACGTTTCTTGACCATTCCAGATGAAGTAGCATGCTCCCTACCCTACTTAAGAGTAGTCATATTACTCTGTTGTATTCTCCCAATGAGACCTCTTATTATCTGAATTATTGTTAATCTAATTGCTTATGTGTTGATCATCTACCTTTTATCAACTGGAATATGAGCATGACAATGACATGATTTTTTAAAAAAATATTGTTATTTCCCCATTATATCAGAGCTTAGCAAATCAGAGATGGTGAATAAATAGCTACTGAATGAATGAAATAAAAATTTGTGTTGCTATTTCCACCCCATGTAGGAGTGTTAGTTGAACTTGCCAGGGTTCCAAAGCAAGAGAATAGGCTACTATCTCTTCTGTCTTCCAAATATTCTAAGCCATGCCACTATATTAAGAAATATTAAGATTGTAAGCACATCTCATGACAGTGCAATGACATAGTTTTCATGTTATCAGATCAACTGCTAATTTTTCTAAAATACTAACATTTTCTGTGTTAACAAATTGCATTTTTTCATCGTGGTAATACATAGGTTTGAAATTTTAATTAAATGAACCAGAATTTAACAAAACAATACTTGGCTTAGCAAAATTATTCAGTGTTGACTGTAATCTCACAGAGTGTGAAGTTGTGAGTTGGACAAAAGACAAATGTATTTTGGAAATAATATATTGTGGTGATTATCATGTCAATCAAATCAGCAGGGAAGGAAGATGCAGATTGATTGGCTTATTATCAGAAAAACTGTTTAATATGTATGGAGGTGCTACGTCCATTAGAGACTGTGTCTGCATGTGAAAATAAGAATAAACAAAGTCACCATCATTGACGAGTTAATGAAGGACAGCAAACAAACAAACAGACTAAATAACAACAAAACCCAGAAAAACATTCTTTTGAACCTTAAACATTTGCACATTAAACGTATCATTTGATTATTTTTTTCTGGTGAAAGACGAAACACAGATTTATTGAATACCTGTTATATGCCAGATTTTAGAATAATCACCATTTGAAGTGTTATTATTATATTTATCAGACAGTCATCAAGTGAGGTAACTTGTAACTTAACACAGTTCTACTTTCAAACAGAAACAGCAAAATAACAAGTACAATCACTAGCATGTACTATATTAAACCTGGCACTGTGCTAAGCATTTTATATGCATCATTGAATTGAAGCCTCATGATAAACATATGAGATATGTTGTATTACTTTCCTGAGAAAACTAACATTTTACAATATTAAGTACCTCACCCAAAGTATAGAGATTCAGAATCCAAACCCAGGTCCACCCAAAACCAGGGACTGTAATACCCTGCCTAAAGGAATTGTTGCTCTCTCTACAATGCTACCCTGACAATAATATCATGAAAACATTGTCCAATTTTGGTCATCTCTTTTCAGGTCCGGTTTCCAGTGCTGCATGCAGGTGGCCAGTGATGGAGTGGATTTATCAAGTCACAGGAAATGGATCAGATCAGGGATCTGGTGTTGGTTGGAATATTGAGAGCAGAATGAGAGGAAGCTGCTGAGAATTTACTACATCAGAGAGTTTGATAAAACTGAGTATTGAGCTAGCTAAAATTCTAAAATTCACTTTTTGCTATGATAGAATAGATGTACTGATGAAAATAATGTTTTGAGAAATGTCTGTTGGCTGAATACTTTTCAGTCCTGAACACATAGTATGGAAAATACATACAATATTTTCTTCTTTCTCAAACTTGTTTTCACCAGAAACCAAAGCTATATTGTGATTAATGTAGACAAAATAAATTAAAATCTCCAATAAATATTTACAGAATAATGTTAAAAACAATAGTCTAGGATAATGTTTAGCTTTTCATTTCAGATGACATATGAGAAATAAGAACAGACAGGTGACTGTAATGGAGCCCAAGGAAAGGACATGACACATTTTTTAAAATTCTGAGCATACAGTCTCCCCCAGGTTGGGACATACAGTTTTGAGGGCATTAGCCTCCTGTGGTCCCCTTTACCTGGTTAAGCCATAAAGTTATTCTTTTATACTTCATCTCCCCCCCATAAAATAATAAAGAAATAAAACTCTGAGCATGGAGTTTCTAAATTTTGATTTTGAATACGAGTTATCCAATTTACAGAGAATGAAAAGACTTTGTCTCTGAATTATACAGGCAATTCAGTCAAGCTTATTCACAAATCCTAAGTGTCCATTATAAACATATGTCCAGCATCATTTCTCTCAATCTGATGGATGTGTCAAGCTGACCCTGTGTACATTCCAATAGGCACATTTTGTGATACCATTTCCCCACCAACACAAGGGTAGGATTTGGATAGAGTGAGAGAAGTAGAAGAATCATCCATGAAATGATATATGAGGAATGCTTCTGAGGTGGAAATGGCTCTGGTAGATAGGAGTGACAGGAAGAAAGTGTTTGAGTAGAACAGCAAATCATGGTGAGGAGGAGCAGAAGGTAAATGTTGGTGTGATTTCATTAATGGGAGATATTGCCATTGGGAATTTTGGAAACAGGTCTGGATTTGTTCTGATAAGGAAGAACAAAATATATAAAGTTTGAATCCCTCTGCCAGCATGATGACAAGGTAAACATGTGAAGACTGACTGACTATTAAGAGAAGGATAATTTTAAGTAAAATGTTATTTTGAGAGTAGTGGTTTGGGGATCAGGGGGAATGATGCAGCCAGTAACTGAGAGAGGTCCTCTTCTAAGGACAGTCAGTACACACACACACACACACACACGCACAATAGTTTTATTTTCCCAGATATAGGGGATGATTACCAGATGCAGGGAAGCAATGAGTCAACACTGACCCAACATTCTTATGAAGAAATACAGCCTTTGATATACATTTGAATGTTTTTCCTTAATTTCGGAAATGTCTTTGATCCCACGTGCTGTATTCTGGACCAATGATTCAGTTTTGAAAAATAACATGACTTTTGGAATAAAAGCAATGTACAAGATATCAGTATCATTATTACTATAATTTTGAATATATTTCTTATAAATAATTGATGGTTGTTATTTATTCATCATTAAATTAGAAATTCATATGGAAGTTAAGTAAGCTTCTGAAAAGAGAATTTCTATTCATTATGCCAGCTGAAGATATTTGGAAAATCACAAGAGCCTGTAACTGACTGATTGTCTTAATATTCATAAAATGGCCAAACTGTGTTTGAGATCCTTGAGGAGATTACATTAAAAATGGAACACCAGCAATAACAATAACAAAGCAACTAACAAAGCATTTACTTTCTTGTGGGTGACAGCTGTTTTCAAAAAACAGTGAGTTAGAATTAAGGCTAAAAAAGAAAAAAAAATGGGTCCAAATACTTACTTCTCAACAATTACCCTTCTCAAATTATTGCATAAATCCTTGACACATAAAGCGTATGTACACTCTTAACTATTTGTTAGGAATTTGGCCCAAATTGATATCTAACTCCAAACGTTGAATATGATCAAACACTGTAGGGAACCCATTCTGTTCTCAATTTTTGTGCCTTTAACCCCAAAGTACAGAGGACAGGCAGACTTGAATTCCTTTCTTCTGAACTATTTGCTAATGCTACCCACTATGTCACCCCACGAACTAAGAGGTGCATACACAGGAACTTTTTATTGAGGCATCTAAGCATGGTAACTAAAAGCATGAGCCTTGGAATTAGGATGTACAGGAAAGAATCCTGGTCTCACCATTAATTTATTGAATGAGTTTGAGAAAGTCATTTAAACCTCACTTTTCTCATTTGCAAAATGGAGCTAATAATAGTGGCAGAGTGTTAGAGGGTTTGGGATACAGCCAATTGTGTACATATGGGAGCCCAACTCAGAAATATTAGTGTTATTATTATCATTAAGGAGGTATTTTCTGTTATTCCTACAAATATGAGCTGCATATTTGTTTTCTGCCAACCAAGGAGCAGGCCTGACATTTCCTTAACACATTCTTTCTGGTCTCCAGCAACAGTTCACTTGCCATTCCTGACCTCCTAACTCTAACAGAATGAAAAGAAATGAATTTCAAGAAAAAAGAAAACTTTAACTAAACTTGATTCCATACAGAGGGACTTCTTCAAGGAGTGACCACTAAATTTCCCAAAGTCCTTGATCTTATGAGAATTCCTCCTTTTATTGAAGGTGGAGCGGGGTGGAGGAAGTACAATGGGGAGAGGAGAACCTTTGAATAAACACCCTGAGGTGAGCATGCATCCAGCAGTGGGTGAAGAGTTGTTGATTTAGTTGTGATTTGGCTTTTTGGCATCACATTCCCTGAACATGCACTGAAAGATGTTAGAATGAGTGAGAAGTACAAGACTCTACAGGAAAAACACAAAGGGTAGTGCAGAGCAGTGGTTCCCAAACTTTAATGTGCGTAAGAATCACCAGAGGTTGGTGGCCAAGGTAATGAAGTAGGAAGACCCTGAGCTCACCTCCCCCCATGGGAATGCCAAAATTGCAACTATTTACAGAGTAACTATTGATGAGAAAACTGGAAGACTAGCAGAAAAGATCTACAACTAAAGATGTAAAGACAGACCCACAACGAGATGTGTAGGAGAGGTGGAAATGTGATATAGCCAAGACCCATACCTCAGGTTGGGCAACCCACAGATGGGAGAATAATTACAATGGCAGAGTTTCTCTGTAATGAGTGAGGAATTTGAAAACCATGTTGGGCTCCTCAGCTGGGGGTCTTGCACCAGAAAGACAACCCCCGAGAGGGTTTGCTTACTTTGGGGAGAGCCAGAGGGCTATGGGAAATAGAGACTCTACTCTTAAATGGCGCACACAAAATCTCACATGCTCAGGGACCCAGGGCAGAAGCAGTGATTTGAAAGGAGACTGGATCAGACCCACTCACTGGTCTTGGAGAGCTTTCCAGAGAGGCAGGAGGAAACTGCAGTTCACCCTGAGGACCTAGAAATGGGCACTGGCCATTTTTAGGGCTCATTCTACCCCAAGGACACTGGTGCTGGCTAGTGCATTTTGGAATTCTCCCTCTAGCTTATTAGTATGGGAACTGGTCCTATCCATAAGTCTGTCAGAACCAGTTTGGGGACATCTCAAGCCAAACAACTAGCCTGGAAGGGACACAGCCCCACCAAGCAGCAGGCTGGCTGCCCTAAGACCTCTTGAGCCCATAGCTGCCCCAAGACCCAGCCTTATCCACCAGAGGGCTCAGGACCTGGACCCAACCACCAGTGGTTCAGTACTAGCCCTGGAAGTCTCAGGACCCAGAAGCCAGAGACACATGCACATGGCTCCCTGCCCCACCCAGTGGGCCAGGGCTAGCCTAGAACCAGCCTCACCAGCCTGTGGGCAGACACCAACCACAGGAATCCCTGGGTTCTAGATTCACCCACCAGTGGGCTGACTCTGGGACTCTCAGAGCCCTGTGCTGGAGACTCTGAGACCCAGTTTTGCCAACCCAGTTGTTGCAGGGGGGTCGGTGGGGGGTGGAGCTTGCCTTCAGCGTGCTTTCCTGTGACTGCACAGTCTTCTCCCATGCCCGTGTGATGCAGTGAAGGGCAATCATCAAATCAGACCAAGACCAGGCTGGCACCAGGCAGAGGGACTAGCTGCTGGTAAGCATGGTTGTGCAGGATGGTGACTGAAGACAGGGCCAGATCCAGACCCACATGCACCTGAGGGAGCCATTGTTGTTAGTGAGCTCTCCTGGGACCTCCGCATCTCCCTCCAGGTGTGAGCAATGCAGTGGAGACCTGCGAAGAAGGGCTTCAGGCTGGCAGTATGCACGTGCACAGCTGGAGGGGCTAGGCTTGAGCACACACATGCTAGTGGGGGTCAGCTGCAGGGGTCTAGGCTGTCTTTTTGCACTCATGCAGCTGCAGAGGCCTGAGCTGGCTGCTGGTGTGTTTCTAATCCTCAGTGGAGGTGGAGGAGGGGAATAGGGAAGAGCTCAGGGAACTGGCTTCAGGGAATGAGAATACCTGTGTGGGGAAGACTGTTGTATGCAGGGGATCCAGGGCAGCTGTGCTAACTGATGGCTTCTTCAGTGGCAAAATCTGCTGGATTTGTCTGCAAGGTGGGTCACTATGAACTATGATCGCTCCCACTGTCTGGCTGCCATGGATACCCTTCTTGTTCCGCGCCATCTCTATGCATCTCAGCTTTGCCCATCGTGGTGGGCTGAAACTGAATGCGATCTTCCCGTGGTGCACAAAATACTGGTGAACCCTACACTTCCTTTCCTGGTGAAGTGAATTCTTTCTAGCTGCTAATTTCTTGGCACTGAGCAATGCTGGCTATGGGGATGTGATGACGTACAAAACTGCAGCTGTATTCTTTCTCTTCTGTTGTGGTTATTCTCAAGTTTTTTTGTTCCGCGGTGTTGCTAAAGTTTCTTAAGTAGATTCCAGACGCCTCACAGAGCAGTGTTTTGTTCATAGACAGCTGTCTAATTGTTGACCTTTTGTGGGTGGGTATGGTGGCTGGGGTCTCCTATGTTGTGATTTTGGTAACATCACTCCAAAAAATGACTTTTGAGTTAAAATAATAAGGATTTGATACCCAGTTCTACTTTGGGCATTTACCTTGGACGAACTATGTTAGTCTTCACATCTTCAATTTCATTTTTCATCAAAAATATGAAAATATTATTCTCACATAAATTGCTGTGAAAGTTAATGAGATAACAGCTGGAGTGCCTAGAAGAGTTCATGAACTTGACATTTAGTAATGGTAGCTAATGTTGTTATTATAATAATAATTAGTATAATTATAACAATTATATAATGGCATTTATATAATAATAATAATCATTATTATTTTGAATTAGCCTCCTATTCATGCCATTCGTATCCAACACTCATTTGGCACTCTGACTGCACCTATTTATATTCCTGAACTAGACTCCTGGCTGACCTCCTACTTTTAATCTCATTTGTTTTCAATTTCTAGTAGAATCATTTTAAAACAGACCTGATAATAGCAGTTCTATACTTAAGGATGGAAATTGTGATGTCACTAACTTTCATGAGCAACTATACTTATAAAGCATGCTTACCATGCTCACATAATTTCCATTATTCATTAAAAGGCTAGAAAGAAAAACTGCCCATTTCTATATTAGGAGATGAAGATAGCGAAATTTAGATAAATTAAGCACTGGTCACACTAATGTGGGCAGAGGTGAGATAATAAAAATGCAGAACTTGATTTATGATTATAAGATAAAACACAAATTCATTAGGAAAATCTAGGTGTCTCTTAATCTGGCCCTAACTTTGTTGTTACCACCCCATCTGGCCACTGATGGCCCTGGGATATATCCAAATGTTTCTGTGCTTTTGAAAATGCTGATCTTCCTGTTAGTATGTCCCTCCAACCCTTTTCCCTGTATGTCTCTTATTTATTCTTTGAAGACCCAGCTTCAAGAGAACATACCTTGAAGTTTCCCTGGAATCATGCAGGACTATTCTTCTTTCTGACTTCCATGGAAATATATGAATATACCTCCACAATTGTTCTAACCCACATTACTCTTCTGGGTTTATGTGTTGGCCTATCCCATGAGACTGTGTGCTCCTAGGGCAGAACCTAAGACTTGTTTATCTAGAAAGAAACATGACCAAGGGACTAGAAATGTGACCAAGCTGAGAATATCTCAATAAATGTGTGATAAAGAAATCAACCAATGAATACATAAAAGCTGCAGAAAAATAAACTAGACCTAGTGTTCTACTGAGATTTACTCAGACTTCTAACATAAAGAAAATTTGAAATCATGTCTTTATTTACATGGATTTTCTAAATGAGATAGACAAATTTAAAAAAATATCAGGTAAAATAAAATAATTCAATGAGTATAGCTATTATTTTGTTAGAATTGGTAATATAATTTTAATTCACAGCTTCATCGCATAGTTGAACAAATACTATACTATAAATTTCTCCAAATATTACAAAGTGACTACTTAAAAATAGTTTTACCAATTCCTAATTTAAGAAATCCTTTTGTGAGCAGTATTTATCTATATATGTGGAGAAAACGTAGAATCAATTTAGATTTTAAGAAAATATTTGCATGTATATAAAGCTAAAAAAATCCTACGAAAAAAATAACTACAGAAAATATTAATATAAACTATATTCATAAACATGTAAAATATGCAAAATTATTAATATTGATTATCAAGAAGCTCATGGAGGTGGGTTTGGAGGAAGAGAAAGCTCAGAAGTTTGGAGTGCTAGGGAGGAAGATCTCACAGCAGCTTTGAATCTGGCAGTGCTAGTCAATTCTCCTTACAATTTTTACCGAGTTTCTAAAAACACCCTTCTTGTGCTCCTCTTTTTTATGTGAAGAGTTTGGAAAGCCCTAGAATCTTCCAGCTCTGACCTCACTGGACCTTACCTTCACCTGATGCACATGATGTACTTGCTAGGCATTTCATCCTCTTAGTTAAAAATCAACTTATCCAGCCTGGATGGAAGAGCAAGTGAACTAAGTTTGTTGTTTGTTTTTTTTTTTCTCAACAAAAACATAGGTCAACCTTTCTAGTCTGGGGGATACTGACTAGATAACACACCAAAAGCAGGAATTTAATCTCTATAGTTGCCAATTTGAGTTAGGAGAGTAGGCTTTGGTCTTTAATAAAACTGTTTTTATTTTCCTGTAATGTGATTCTGTGGTAAACGACAATGCATACATGTTAATAAATATACACATGCATACACATGAATAAACACTTTTTCACCTGCTGATTGCCATCTAGCTTCCTAGTAGTGGTCTGTGATTCTTGAATATCGAAATTAAATCCATACTTTTCATTAATAAAGAGCTCATGTTTTCAGATTAAGTTCAACATGACAGCATACTTCTATCTCAGTGTATGTTGCCAATACTGAGTTCCTTCTGGAAATAATGAGACATCTCCACATGGTAGTCTCCTGGGGAAGTGATTTGGCTCTTAGTGACAGAAAGAAAGTAAATGAGCTGAGTGGATGATACAAGAAAAAGAGACTCAGCTCCACAGGGTATTAATGTGAAGGTTCTTTTTTCTCCTCATGCAAGCTTATGATGATGTGCTAACTGATGGATTTATCATATTTCAATGGCATCCTCTTTTTTTTGAAACCTTCACTATTCTCCCTTTCCTTCATGATGCCTTCATGCAGAAGTTCCATACAGTGTGCTTCATTGTAATATGATATTTTGGTTACTGGCACTTCTTGAGTCAACAGGAAGAAATCATATTAGGAATGTTGAAGTCGAATGAACTGAAGAGGAAAACTTAAATATTGTTGTCTTGTGCCGAGCAATGTGAAGAGGTTTCCTAAAATAAGAAAGATAGGCAGAACTAAAGAACTATAAGTAATGAGGAAGAGAGAATGAAGAAAGAAGGCAATTATTTGGTGTAGTTAAAAGAGGCGAGTTAGTGTGTTTATCCCAGGGGCAGTTATAAAAAATGAAGCTTGAAATTTAATGTGATCCCAGTTAGATATAATATACATTGCACTAAATTTTTTTTTTTTTTTTTTTTTTTTTTAATTAATTTATTTATTTTTGGCTGTGTTGGGTCTTCGTTTCTGTGCGAGGGCTTTCTCCAATTGCGGCGAGTGGGGGCCACTCTTCATCGCGGTGCGCGGGCCTCTCACTGTCGCGGCCTCTCTTGTTGAGGAGCACAGGCTCCAGATGCGCAGGCTCAGTTGTGGCTCACGGGCCTAGTTGCTCCGCGGCATGTGGGATCTTCCCAGACCAGGGCTCGAACCCACGTCCCCTGCATCAGCAGGCAGATTCTCAACCACTGCGCCACCAGGGAAGCCCATTGCACTAAATTTAAATAATCAAAACTCTTGTTGCAATTATTTGAGTTGAGGAGAGAGAATTATAAGAAGCTGACACAGAAATCATTGATAGTGAAGTAATTTTCTGAAAATTGATACGGCATTTTCCTGTTATGACTGCAACCAGTACTGTTAATGAGGTTTGACATGTCTGAAGAAAAATGTATCTGCCTGAAAAATGTGGCATTATAAATGTCTTATATATACCGTGGAGTTTGATGTTCTTTCCCGGCATGGCATTATTGCAATAGTGGTGAGTTTCTAGAGCATGGGTACTAATTCACACATTAGTGTCTCCACATTTAGGCCACATTGGCAAGTACTAGACGTTGGAACCTTTACTATTCCCCATTAGGCATCACAGACATCATTAACTATGCCTATCCCTTCTCTGTTGAGGCAAAATTCAATACTTCAAGTTTGGGCACACGGGTAGCCACTATCAGCTGATTATGTGGGGTCATGAGATAAAAAGTATTTGCTACTTAGAGCCTATAATGGTAACTCCTTGGGGGTCACACACTCTTGTCTTTACTCCATATGTTGAGCTTGCCATGGATGATGATGGTGATGATAAAGATTATGATGGTGGTGATGATGGTAACAGCACCCACAATTAACTGAACACCTATAGTATTACAGGCACTAAGTAAGTTGGAGGAATTACAGAAGTAACTTATGATTGTTGTCCTTATGGCATTTATATATCTGGCCAAAGAGAAATACGATATATACAATTTAATTGTATAAAATACTACAAGGTGATACTTTTCAAGTGACAAAAGAGAGAGGAAAGTATAAGGCACATGATACTAGACTAATAAACTGTCTAACAATAAATTTGGTTAAATATACAAATTCCTAGAAAGACATAATTACAAGAACTGCTACATAAAGAAATAGAAAATTTATATTGAAATATAACAAGTAAGAAGAATGAATTGGTAATTTTAACTCTCCAGATTCAGATGGCTTTTGTGGTAATTTCCACCAAATTTAAAGATAAATGAATGCCAATTTTTTTCACAAATACTTCTAAAAATAGAAAAAAAGGACACACATCTGAACTCATTCTATGAAACCAGTATTATTATGATATCAAATCCAGAGAAAGATATTATAAGAAAAAAAAACTACAGATCAATATTTCTTATGAATATAGATGCAAAAATATTCTACAAAACACTAGCAAACATAATCCAGGCAACATATTAAAAAGGATACACAATGTAATCAAGTAGGATTTATCCCAAGTATGCAAGGTTTAACATTTAAAAATCAGTCAACATCACAAACTATATTAATATAATAAAGGACAAAAACAGTGCCATATTTGTCACAATATATGAAGAAAAAAGCATTTGACAAAATTTGAAATTCAACAAACTAAAAATAGAAGAAAACTTTCTCAACCTGATAAAGGGCATCTATGAAAACCCCACAGGTAATATTGTATTTAGTGGTCATAGTCTAAATATTTTATCCATAGATCTGAAGCAACATGTCCACTGTCACTACTGCTATCTAGCATAGTACTGGAGGTTCTATCTAGAGCTCTTAAGCAAGAAAAAGAAAATTTTTAAAAGATTTAGATTGTAAAAAAGAACTAAATTCATTATTTGCAAATGACATAAGATGTAAACAATAAAAAATTCTAAAAAAAAAAGAATCACTTAAAAATCATTAGAATAAGTGAGTTCAGCGTGGTGGCAAAATACAAGGTTAATATACAAAATTTTAATTGTACTTCTATATAACGGCAATGAACAGCCTAAAAATGAAATTAAGAAAAGAATTCCATTTGCAATAGCATCAAAAAATTCTGGACTGAAGGAGGGACTCCTGTGTGGAGTTGTGGGATCTGCCTTTTTGTTGAAGAAGGCATCACCTCTGTACATCAATCCAGAGGCATCACAGCCCCTGGCGGCCAGTAGCACCTCCTGCAGAAGCAGGACGGCTGTCACACTCGCTGGGGGAAGTTTGCCCTCTAAGAAAAAAACAAAAACAAGACAAAAAACTGGTAACCCTACTTGAAGTTGTCCCAACTTATCATCCATAATTATCTACTTAAAAATAATAATTCAGGGTGTCCTCCCTGCCTTCAAGATAATGAAGTCAGTGAGAAACTGAGGATTTCATTATTTAGATTCTTCCTCTCTCTCCATGCACACCATTCCATCCCCCTTCTTTTACTCTATCCATACTCAACTCCTTGATTTTTCTAACATATTCTGCACCATCTCACTTTCTCAGTCTGCATTGTCAGTGCTTATGTCATTCTGTTTCCCTAGCACAGTGCCCAGTACTTAAATGCTTCCTCAATTAATGTAAAATCATCTTCCAAACAGAGCAGCTCCTGGGCTAGAGATAAACTCTGATGTCAGTGTAAACTTCTCATCCCTCCCCTCACATCCTGCATAAATACAGCCCATCACTAGTATTGTTACACATACAGGCGGCTAAACTGATTAGATCCAGGTTTGCACCTACCTGGTTCTCATTAACTTTTTATTGGTTCTGAAGTTCTAAAGGTAGGAAACCCAGTCTAAGTTTCCAGAAGCTAGTTGATAAACCGATATATTCTACTGTTTGTTACTGAAACTTACTTATTTCTAGGTTTCCTCCAAACATCTGGAAACTGGCTCCCAGAATAAAAATATAGAAAATAGAGGTAGGGGAAAACAGTGAAATAAGGGCTTTAAACAATTTACAGTTATGGAAAAGTGCCAAGGCATGGGATAATTTCCAACAGCATGAAATTCTTTTTTATTCTTATTTTTGCCAGAAATTCTTTCACTCAATTTTTACTCTTTTTCCTACCAATATCAAGCTGTCTTTAAAATCTCAGCTCACCTGTCTCCTCTTCTATGAAGACTTTTTTGATTCCTCTAGATTAGGTTGGGTGCCACTTCACGCTCATACAGCTTTATATTGAGCATCTAACTCTTTCTATAGTAATTGCTTCCTTGTCTGACTTCCTCACTAGACTGTGAAGTCCTTGAGGGCAGGGAAGCTGCCTTATTTATCTCTGTTTTCCTCTGCCCAGCACAGAGCCTAGCTCATGGTGTGTACTCAGTGAAGCCATGTGACTAAGTTAGTGTTTAAAGGAGTAATGAATGCAGTCTGATTGCTTGAACAGAATTTTCAGACATTTCCTGGGAGGAATAAAACACTAATTGGGCTTGGGTCATCACTGACACACCTAACACTGGTCAGAGAAAGATGGTACAAAAGAGTGATGATGCATACGTCCAAAAACATAGCTGTCTAGGAAAAGCATTTCCTCACTTGTAAGATTTTCAGGGTCATCCTCTAAGTCAATTTATATATTTTTCTAATTAAGTTGACAAATAAAAAGCAGATGCTTTTTGAGCTTTTGCCGTTATTTTTGCAACAACTGCTTTAATATATTACCTTGAGATGACCCTCTTATGTAATCCCAGGTAAGTTAATGATGTATTGCTTCCAGTTATGATGTTCAAATACGTAGTTGAAAATACTGAAAAAGAAATATAACTCTGAAAACTACACTTTTTTTATTTCAAATTCCCTTTTTTGTCTCATTCCAGGGATTATACTGCTTAAAGTCGCATAAATAGTCTTTCTTCTTTTCCTCTGCTGATGTCTGAAAGGTCAAGTTTGATTTGCACCTATCAATGCCTAAATTTCTTCTGGTACTATCTCAGTAGACATGTTCTTCTAAATTTATTCTTCTTTGTACATTTAAGATATCTGACCTGCTGTTAATTTAGCAACCCTATATCAAGCCACTTTGCCATGTCTAACCCAGACATACTGAATGTGTTTCACAGGATAAACAAACAAACAAAAACTATTGTTTGCATAAAACTTCATTTTACAATGTAGATGTTCTGATTTTATTTTCTTTTTTCTGTAGTTTTCCTGTGCACTCACCGTAGAACTTGCTAATGAAAATCCAATTAGGTGGAACATTAGAAATTAATGTAAATAAACATGGGGACTACTGTAACAAAATACCAATGACTTATGGACAATAGAACTTTATTTCTCATTGTTTAGGAGGCTGGAAATCCAAGATCAAGGTCTAGGCAGATTTGGTGTTTGGTGAAGACCTGCTTCCTAGTTTATAGATTGCAGCTTTTTTGCTATAACATTACACAGCAAGAAGCAGCAAAAAAGCTCTCTGAGGCCTCTTTTGTAAAGACACTAATCTCACTATGAGGGCTCCACACTCATGACCTAATAACCTTCACAAGTTCTCACCTCCAAATACTGTCACTCTGGGGACTAGGTTTCAACATATAAATTTCGAGGGGACAAAAGCATTCAATCTACAGCAAAGACTAATCATGGTTGTGTGTCGATCCCTAATCATATTTGCTAATTTTGCAAGGTTATTCATACTTGGTTGTCATCATCTAATCAGTGAATTATATACTGAAAATAACGAGTAATTGATTAGACAGGAGGCAACTTTTGTTAATTTATTTAATTTTGCTTTTGTCTCATTCTGCTTTATTTTCAAATTTTGTATAAAGCAATATACCCATTAAAAACTTGGATAACAGAAAAAAACCTGTCTTTTTCTGTAAAGTATCTACAAATCTGCCACATACAATCACCATTATTACTACATTGTTCAGTATTTCATATGTAATATATGGCACTATATTATATATACAACTATTTTTAATCAACTAACATTATCTCATAAGAATTTTCATGTGCCATTAAAATATTCCACTGATGTAGTATTATTTGGCATTAAGATTATAATCATAAAAAGACTTGTGGTTATAAATAAGCCCACACATCTAGCTTGTTTTGTAGTTATGCTTTAGAATATATTTCCAGATGTGAAATTAGTGCATCACAGATTAAGAACACATTAAAGAGTTTTGATACATATCAGTAAATGGATTCCAAGAACTAATATGATGGCCTCTGGTATGACTATTTTCATTTAAGTCTACAAAGCAATTCTTGCCTGACCTGGACATAGCTTCTCAGGAGCATGATAAGAAATACTTTAATTTTAATAAGAAATCATTATGACTCACTCTTAACCCTTATTCATTAGAATCATGTTGTGGGATATCAGAAAGCTACTGACAATTTTCTTGACTGGACAGAGGGTTGCAAGTGACAGGTCAGTCTTGGGAGGATGGCAGGGTGTACTGGATGTTAGTAAAGATGCAAGCAAGTCCGAGCTCTCATCATAGATTTCCTAACAATGTAACTTGTACAAATTACTTAACTTCTGGGAGATTCGTATTCCCCATTTATAAATTGTTTATTCATTGTTCATCCATCCATCTTTTATTCATTCACTCAATCATTAATTTGAAAATATGTGTCCAGTTGCTTCTTTGCTCCAGGCACAATTCTAGGTCCCAGGGATAGAGGAGTAAACCAAAGACTCAACTGTCTTGTCCTCATGGAGTGTACATTTCATTAGAAGAGACAGACAAAAAAGATAAACAAAAAAGTAGAATGCCATAAAGAAAAATTTTAAATAGTGAAGAGATAAAGAGACCTGAGGTACTTTTATAGGTGGTGGTGAGGGAAGGTGGTTCTGAAGCAGTAAGAGTTACGTGAATGAGGTGAGAAATGAGTCTCTATCCTTCCTAATTATACCTTCCCTTGGCATTCCTATCTCACAACTTCCAAACTTTTACATGTCTGACTTCTAATTAAAACACTGGAGTTTGCTCAAGCTGATAGCTTCACCTCTGCATATGCTTTCTGTCAGGATGCTTAAGAGTTTCTTTCTTGCTGCCTTTTGATCCTAATTATGGCCAGCTGTAAACTAATTAACCTCTCTAGGTGTCTCCCAGGAGGTTAGAGTGCTTGGCAGCCAAGGCAACAGCAGCACCGCAGCTGGGCATAAATGATAACGAAGCATATTGATTCACCAAGCCTGCTCCCGTGTGGTAATTTCCTTGCAGCCTCCTTGTTAGCAGAGATAATAAAAACAATCAAAAACAAAGCTTTTGCGACTGTGAAGGGCTTAAATGTTCTTATTGTTTGAACTTTGTTCCATAGTTCCAGTATCTAACCAGAGTAAACTGCAAATGAATGAAATAATTAATTACAGATGAGTGAATGAATGAATATATGTGAGTCAATAAACAATGCAAAGCCATGTTGTAAGAATCAAGCAATCAACCCGAAGACATTTGTTTTTTTGTTGTCTGTGCTATTGCAAGGGCTTTACTGGGTCCTGGGTGCTTGGTGATGGGAAATAGATATAAAGAGGTAAAGGATGTGTGCAAACCTCGAGGAATGTAAAATCCATTTGGTGGGATAAGAGAATCATTCCACTTACAAACGTCTAAACTTCTGTTATAAGGCTTTCTCTGTGTTTTATGATTTTTTTTTGATTTATGCCTGTCTCTCTTTCTCTGTGTGTGTGTACACACACACACCCACACACACACACACATATATTTGTTTTCTTTATAATTTGGATCTCTCCCTTACCAGCTGCTTCTGGGAGAAGGTCATGCCTTCTGTAACATTGTATAGTTAGTGACTTTTTTTTTTTTTTTTTTTTTTTTGCGGTACTAGTGACTTTTATTAGGATGTTTCCATGACAGGTATTTGGATTATATGGATGTTTCAATAATTTTTTTAAAAATTTCATCTTCACTGAATATAAGATATGAACTGGAACTTCAATGTTGTTAGAGTGACGAGTGAGTACTTGGGGACAAAATCCCAAAGAATAAGAGTCTAACTACATTTCTTTCTTTGGGGACATGTGAAAACCTTTTCTTTTTCTCCATCAGTTTTCATAGGTGAAATAAGGGTATGTCCATGTTTCTCTTTCCCATCTTGGAAAAACGAGGAAACTGAAGGGAATTTAGAGTTCTTACCTCAATACCACCTCCAATTCTCGCAAGGATCACTGAATCTTCCTGTCTGCACATGAGGTAAGACTGGGTGATTAAAGTGAGCAGACCAAAATCACTAGGCTCTGTGGCAAATGGATTGTCTCAGATCTAATCTTCTTTGTAATATTCTGAAACTAGAACCTCTTACACTATTAAATTCTAACAAATAATGAAAATTTGTTTTCTTGCTTTGGTTGGGTGTATTGGCTCAATGTTACTTGGCTGGCATACGGTTTCAGAAGAGTTTCACAACTACAAAGGTCATAATGCTTTGTAAAGATTTTAATCATGTGAATTGTTTTTGTAAGGCTAGCATTTCAGAGTCTATCTTCTAGATGTGCTCTTCTACAAAATTGATGTTACCCAACAACTTAACTATAGATTGCCCATGACTAATTATCCCAAATGATGGTTTCATTCTGTTTTTTAAAAATATAGAAATAAGACTAGATATATAGATGTTAAAGTATATAATAATTTATCACACATCCTTTAAAATAGTGCAAACTTAGCAGTTAACAATTTCTCATTACTCTTCAACACTTATCCATCAGTATTTAATAAGCCTGGATCAGGGTTCATTTTCATTTCCAGGCTGATTCTAACACACATCTTTCAAACTAAGCAGCTTTTAAAAGTCTACGGTTCCATCATACAGAGTGAAGTAAGTCAAAAAGAGAGAGACAAATACCTTATGCTAACACATATATATGGAATTTAAGAAAAAAAAAATGTCATGAAGAACCTAGGGGTAAGACAGGAATAAAGACACAGACCTACTAGAGAATGGACTTGAGGATATGGGGAGGGGAAAGGGTAAGCTGTGCCAAAGCAAGAGAGAAGCATGGACATATATACACTACCAAATGTAAGGTAGATAGCTAGTGAGAAGCAGCTGCAGAGCACAGGGAGATCAGCTCGGTGCTTTGTGACCACCTAGAGGGGTGAGATAGGGAGGGTGGGAGGGAGGGAGACGCAAGAGGGAAGAGATATGGGAACATATGTATATGCATAGCTGATTCACTTTGTTATAAAGCAGAAACTAACACACCATTGTAAAGCAATTATACTCCAATAAAGTAAAAAAAATACAAAATAAAGAAAAAAAAAGTCTACAGTTCCCAAAAACACAGATAGGTAGGATATTATCAAATAAATTACAAAGTCAGATACCAAATTAGTTTGAGACAGGTCAGATTAGACAAATTTAAACAAGTCTGTTTTCTGCCAGATTGCTGGATCTTTCATCTGATTACTTGTGTTTTGAAACCTGAAAAAGTTTTCCTAGCCTATCATAGGCTAGGATTTCCCAACTTATTTGACCAGTTCTCTCTCTTGCCTTGGCATACCTAACAGTATCTATAGTTTTACCCTCCCCCCAAAATGCTGTAAATTGGTGTTTAAAAATAAAGAAACAGGGGCTTCCCTGGTGATGCAGTGGTTAAGAATCTGCCTGCCAATGCAGGGGACATGGGTTCAATCCCTGGTCCAGGAAGATCCCACATGCCACGGAGCAACTAAGCCAGTGTGCCACAGGTACTGAGCCTGCCCTCTAGAGCCTGTGAAACACAACTACTGAAGCCCATGTGCCACAACTACCGAAGCCCATGTGCCTCAAGCCTCTGCTCTGCAACAAGAGAAGCCACTGCAATGAGAAGCCCACACACGGCAACAAAGAGTAGACCCTGCTCGCTGCAACTAGAGAAAGACCACGCACAGCAACAAAGACCCAACACAGCCAAAAACAAACAAACAAATAAATAAAATAAATCTAAAAAAGAAAGAAGCCTGTGCTCCACAACGAGAGAGGCCACAACAGTGAGAGGATCGCGTACCACAGAAAAAAAGAAAAAGAAAGAAAGAAAGAAAGAAACAATAGACCCAAAATGGAGTCACTTGTTCTAAACCCACGTCACCAAACCAAGACTTGATGCCTAATCTAATTGCTTCTCTTAGGAATGTCGTCTTACACAGTCAGCCTAGAATTTCCCGTCCAGCACTAGTGAGGTGATCCATCTCCTCTATCCCCGTTTTTTTTTTTTTTTTTTTTAATTTGTGACTTTCTTGTTGCTCCCACTTTCTGCCTTTAGAAACCTTTTTTCTTCTACAGTTCTTTGGAGCTCCTTCTGATCCGTTAGATTTGATGCTGCCTGATTCATAAATTGTTGAGTAAAGCCAATTTCACCTTCAAATGTACTCAGTTGATTTTTCTTTTTAAACAATGAGAGAGGCTGTCCCAAATATTCCTGTGGTCTTCCGGTTATCTGAAGCTTTAATACTCTAATCAGGTTTGCAGTTTGATTTTGTTTAGCTTCTATTGCTCTGCCTAATTAAGAAAATGATGGTGACAATTTTGTCCTTTGCCCACCATATCATAAACATGGTGGACCCTTATGTCACTCCTTGGATGAAAGACTAAATCTTATTTAAATGTCCTGTGATTCTTAGGAAAAAATTGCCATGACATAGTCCTTCCCTGGAACATCAATAATATATGTAACTTCCCAGAGTGCCTAAGGTTCCCCCCCTACCATGGGAAGAAGAGTAAAAATACAGAGGAATGGCACGTACCATCAGCAACATAGCTTTCCTGTGTTTTTTAACACAGTCACCTTTACCATACAGTCCCTCTACCCTTAGCCTTGGGAGCTGGCCTAAGGTCTCCCAGCCTGATTTGCATATACTGCCTGCATTTACTCACTGAGTACATCATTGAGGCTTCTGATATCTGATAAGACTTGCTTTCTGGTAGGGGCTACTTTTTACTTAAGGAGGCTTGGCATTAGTAAAATTCCAGGCTATACTAGACCTTTCCTGATAGCAATGCAAAAACAAGAATCTATGACTTAGATAAATGTATCTATTATTTTTACTCTATGAAAGATGATTTTTGAGCACTCTTCTTATATTTTGTAATCATGTGAGTTGTTCTATATATTTATTTTTTGATATATCTTATGACACTGACAAAAAATATTTTAGGGGAATGTATTAATATAATGTTTTAACTCTTTAAGACTAAGTATGGAATAATAACCATAGTTTTAATCATTAAATTTTGCAAAAAATATTTTATTATCTCTAGGCACATTACTAATGTCAGGTGTTTAAAAAATTCAATAAATAAAGGGCTCACAAATATCACTTCAATATATAAACATGTCTTTAATTAGCATGTATTTGTGTGCAAATTGCTTTTTAAGTTTCGTTGTTGCTTCCCTATCTTAGATAAATGTCCCCTTTCTGTCTTTCTTACCTCACTAATTTGTTTAGTAAGTCCTTTTGTATGAAAAATGCTAAATATAGTTCAGCCTGTCCTAAAACTTGATTTATTCTGATCTTCAAAAGTGCAGTATTTGTTTGTATTGTGCTCAACAAAAAAGTATCAGTAGGTCTTTGATAAAATGATATTGGAAGATATACCTCAAATTGAATACAGTAGCTTGAAATAGTTACTTGTAACTATATTAAGTGATTTTCTAATGACTTCAAAGACAAATTGCAATTTTTACTAAATTTATACCAAGTTTTACTGAGCTTACACTGAATTTTACTGAACATGATTCATGCAAGCAGAGGTCTTAAAATCTTTCTTTGACAGCTCTCTTCATACCTCTTATAAAGAACTTATCAAGTTGTGCTGTAATTCTTTGGTTTGCACATCTCTCTGATTTCAGTATATTGGGCTGCTAGAAGCTAAAGACAGACCAGAGGAGATTCTTAGTAAAAGTTTGTAGAATTAATGAATAATATTTTAAATTGGAACTTGCAACCCAAAATTTCCCCATGACTCCCTCAAATTTATCATTATCGGAAAAAATGTTGAGCCAGAACTATCTTATGGCAGAGTTTTGTGTATTTCATGCTATCAATAACTTTCTCAAAGAATTATATGGGAAATAAATGCTTATGTTTCCAAAAGTATGGAATTTGTACTTATGGGTGATGTTATTATATTTATCTATCATGATTATTAATAAGAATATAAACAAAACAGGAATTACCAGATGATCCATATCAAGATGTTCAGTCAAAAACATGTGTCGCTATGCTAAGGGAACAGACTGGTAAGCTAGCATGGTACTTGGCACTTAGTAAGCATTTAACATATATAAGCTAAATCTGAACCTGCACATTCAGAGGCTATTTTCAACCTTGTCTCTCTCTGTCTCTGACCCTGTCTCTGTTTCTCTCTTTATATATATAGACATAGCATATTCAGTTTATGTATGATTATGTATATGTACATATTGTGTATGAGTATGTATCTCAGCTAGCTAGCTAGCTATTATTAAGGAACCGTTTTCAATCAAAATATGGTCTGAGAGATGAAAGGAAGTTAGAAGAATAGTGATAGAGAAGGAATGAAATTCTAAAAACAAAAACTTAAGCATTGTGCAAAACTACTGAATTTCCATTTTCAAAAGGACTTACAGGAAGCAATTTTCCTACGTTAAATTTCTAGGAATACTTAATATTTCAAATATAAGACTCACCTGAGCCTCAAATGAACACAAAATCACACTTCAGTTTATTATGCCAATTAAATTGAAAGAATCAAATGGAAATGAGTAACATTTTTCAATGACCCATATGTCAAAGCCAAAGCCAAAGTCATATCTCTATGAGAAAGACATTCTGACTGATTTTACCATGCTTCACATAAATAGGGAGGAACTGATAAACCACAAGACCTTGTTCAGTTGGTATAATGTTATAATACTGTCCCACCAGCCAGGATCAAATCAAGTTTAATTTCACCCTTACAATGTAACTGATAGCTTTCTACAAAGCTTAGTTGAGGATGCAAAGAGAATAAGACTGAGTCCTTGAAATACTGGAAACTGCAGAGATAGTATAACATGATGCAAATGTTTGGGAGAAAATGCAAATCATATAACTAATAAGAGATTAATATCCAGAGTATATATAGAACTCCTACAACTCAACAACAAAAACAACCTATTCAAAAATGGGCAAAGGACATGAATAGACATTTATCCAAAGAAGACAAACAAATGGCCAATAAGCACGTAAAAGGATGCTCTACATCACTAATTATTAGGGAAATGCAAATGAAAACTATAATGAAATACCACCTCAAACCCATTAAAATGGCTACTATCTATCTATCTATCTATCTATCTATCTATCTAAAACAACTGTTGGTGAGGATGCAGAAAAGTTGGAACCCTTGTGTACTGTTAGTGGGAATGTAAAATGGTAAGCCACCATGGAAAACAGTATATCCTTTCCTTAAAAAATAATTAAAAATAAAATTATGATATGATCCAGCAATTCCACTTCTGAGTATACACCTAAAATAATTTAAAGAGGTATTTTCACACTCATGTTCATAGTACCATTATTCACAATAGTTGAAATGTGAAAGCAACCCAAGTATCCATTGAACAATTAATAGATAAGCAAAATGTGGTATATATTTTCATCCCTCATTATCCTCAGAGGATTGGTTTCAGGAGGCCCAGTGTATAGCAAAATCTCCAGATACTCAGGTTCCTTGTATAAAATGGTGAATTAAATATGTGGTGTAGTATCCATGAGTATATCTTTTGCAAATTTTACTGTATATATATAGAGAAAGAAAGACAGAGAGAGAGAATATCAAATTAGAATAAAAAAACAAAATTTACAAATTTTAAAAGCTGTTAAATATCATGAATATCACAATATAAAAAATAACATAATTTGAGGAGATTGAAGCATAAAAATCCTCAAAAGAGGTTTTGTTGTTGTTGTTTCTTTTTGTTTTTTACTGTTTTGTTTTTTTTTTCTTCACAACTATTCCAACACCATAGGACACATGAAGTATCATGAAGAGGGAGTTGAAGCTGACAAATGGTGTCTATTTTAACCTTCTATGGACAATATATCTTACTTCTGCAAAGCTTAATGGATATATGGCCATGTGAACACACTAAGTAAAGAGTTTGTACAGATGAGGGTCCAGAAGCTTAATCTTCATGGCTTACAGAGTTAACATGCCTCAACTTGGGCTTTCCTATTTTGCCCTCCTCACTTGCCTCTCCTCCCCCCGGCAGGTAGTGAGTGACAAAAACATGCTAGGCCTATAAACTATTCCCCAAACTTTGGAATTTATTCAAAACTATGGGAATATATTAAAGGATTTAGGTAGAAGACTTAACATGTTTGCTTCCTAAACTTCAGAACCTAATCGAGGTAGAATTACATTGCCTTGAATTAAGAGAGGGGAATGTGGGGTCCTAGTTTAGAAACAGTGGCCATGATGTTGGTGAGGAATGGATATGTTCTGTGTAAATTGGGGGGTAGCACCAACTGGATTAGGTACCAGATTGGATGTGGAAAGCAGAAAACATTGAAAAATCAAAAAAGAGTAGCAGAGTTATGGCTTAAGTAACTAATAGGATAATGGTATATAGGACGGTGGATGACTTTAGAAAGGGGTCAGTGCTTTATATAATAAAGTGTGAATGGTTATGTCACCCAAGTGAAGAAAATACAGTTGATTCTCATTATTCATGGTAGTATGCTCTATGATTTCACCACAGACAATGAATTTGCCAATACTGAACTATTGTCCCTAGGGGAAATACAGGGTTAGATTCCTGCCAGCCTCCAGGCATGTTTTCATCAACCAATCAATATGTAACCTTTGTTTAATACGTGTGTTTTGCCTGAAACTACACCATAGCCTTTCTGTACTTACGAACACTAGAGAGCATTTCAACACTATTCTTGGGGGTCATTTTAAACAGAGAAATCACAAAAAAAAGAATAAAAATGGGAAAGAAACATGGCAATAAATGGATTTCAAAAAGAACACTCATTTACAGTATAAGAGTTGAAATAAGAAGAGCCTTGCCTTCTTTTACCTCAACTGGGAAGGTAGATGTACAATGAAAAACGAAATTTTTGTTGCTCTGTGCATGTCCACAAATGACCACAAAACTGTCACAAGTATCAATTTGGCGGTTAGAAATAAACTCTAACGGCATTAATGAGGATTAACTTCTGATTCAAGTCTAGAGCTGAAAAACTGTCTTGGAAGAAGATATGTCTTTGGGAACCATCAAAAACAATGATGGTGTTTCTAATTCTGGAAAGGAAGAAAATCACTTAGAAAAACTAGAGACAAGAAAGCTCAATTCCAAAATCTGAGGAACTCTAATATTTATCCTGAGGAAAGCCAACTTTTAGAGGCAGGTAGAGGAAAAATAGGTAGAGCCAACAACAAGCATTAAGATAGAGGAGGGAAGAAACAACGTGGTGCCACAGCAGCTTAGACAAGAGAGAGGTAATGAGATTTGGGTATCTGTATTCAAAACAAGCTGAGGTGCTGATACTGAAAAGCTAAGAGCTCTTCTATTGCAAAAGGAAGTCAGAATGGAGGAAGGATGTATATTCAAGAGCATAGTACCTCTTGGGCTCCTGTGTTTCCCTGAAGTCTCAGAGAATGAGGTAAACAGACAATTGGGAAAAACGTGATAAATCCTGTCCTTAGAAAGAATATTTTTAAATAGAATAACTCTTGGACTCCAAAACCAATTCATTCCTCTTCTCCTTTTGTTCTTTCCTTTTTGTTTTTAATAGATTTTTATTAGAGTATAATTGCTTCACAATACTATGTTAGTTTCTGCTGTACACAAAAGTGACTGAGCCATATGCATACATATGGCCCCATATGCCCTCGCTCTTGAGCCTCCCTCCCATCCTCCCTACCCCACCCCTCTAGGTCATCACAAAGCACGGAGCTGATCTCCCTGTGTTATGCTGCTGCTTCCCACTAGCTAACTATTTTACATTCGGTAGTGTATATATGTCGATGTTACTCTCACTTTGTCCCAGCTTCCCTCTCCCCATCATGTGCTCAAGTCCATTCTCTATGTCTACATCTTTATTCCTGCCCTGCAGCTAGATTCATCAGTACCTTTTTTTTTCTTTTTAGATTCCATATATATACGTTAGCATACAGTATTTGTTTTTCTCTTTATAACTTACTTCACTCTGTATGACAGACTCTAGGTCCATCCACCTCACTATAAATAACTCAATTTCATTTCTTTTTATGGCTGAGTAATATTCCATTGTATATATGTGCCACATCTTCTTTATCCATGCATCTATCAATGGACATTTTGGTTAGTTCCATGTCCTGGTTATTGTAAATGGTGCTGTAATGAACATTGTAGTAACTGTCTCTTTTGAATTATGGTTTTCTCAGGGTATATGCCCAGTAGTGAGATTGCTGGGTCATATGGTAGCTCTATGTTTGTTTCTTTAAGGAACCTCCAAACTGTTCTGCTAGTGGTTATATCAATTTACATTCCCACCAACAGTACAGGAGGGTTCCCTTTACACCACACCCTTTCCAGCGTTTATTGTTTCTAGATTTTTTGATAATGGCCATTCTGACTGGCATGAGGTGATACCTCATTGTAGTTTTGATTTGCATTTCTCTAATAATTAGTGATGTTGAACATCTTTTCGTGTGTTTCTTGGCCATCTGTATGTCTTCCTTTCTGAAATGTCTATTTAGGTCTTCTGCCTATTTTTTAATTGGATTGCCTTTTTTTAATTTTTGATATTGAGCTCCATGAGCTGTTTTTGTATATTTTGGAGATTAATCCTTTGTCTGTTGTTTCATTTGCAAGTATTTTCTCCTGTTTTGAGGGTAATCTTTTCATCTTCTTTATGGTTTCCTTTGCTATGCAAAAGATTTTAATTTTAATAAGTCCTATTTGTTTATTTTGTTTTTATTTCTGTTACTCTAAGAGGTGGGTCAAAAAAGATCTTGCTGTGGTTTATGTCAAAGAGTGTTTTTCCTATGTTTTCCTCTAAGAATTTTATAGTGTCTGGTCTTATATTTAGTTCTTTAATTCACTTGGAGTTTATTTTTGTGTATGGTGTTAGGTAGTGTTCTACTTTCATTCTTTTACACGTAGCTGTCCAGTTTTCCCAGCACCATTTATTGAAGAGGCTGTCTTTTCTCCATTTTATGTTCTTGCCTCCTTTGTTGTAAACTAGGTGACCACATGTGTGTGGGTTTATCTCTGGGCATTCTATCCTGAATCACTGATCTATATTTCTGTTTTTGTGCCAATACCATACTTTCTTGATTACTGTGGCTTTGTGGTATAGTTTGAAGTTGGGGAAGGTGATTCCTCCACCTCCACTTTTCTTTCTCAAGATTGCTTTGGCTATTTGGGGTCTTTTGTGTTTCCATACGAATTGTAAAATTTTCTGTTCTAATTCTGTGAAGAATGTCACTGGTAGTTTGATAGGGGTTGCATTGAATCTGTAGATTGCTTTGGGTAGTATAGTCTTTTTCACAATATTGATTCTTCCAATCCAAGAACATCGTATATCTCTCCAACTGTTTACATCATCTCTTTTTTTTTTTTTTTTTTTAAATGCAATATGCAGACCTCTCACTGTTGTGGCCTCTCCCATTGTGGAGCAGCAGGCTCTGGACATGCAGGCTCAGCAGCCATGACTCATGGGCCCAGCCACTCCACAGCATGTGGGATCTTCCCAGACTGGGGCATGAACCCATGTCCCCTGCATCAGCAGGTGGACTCTCAACCACTGCGCCACCAGGGAAGCCCTACATCATCTTTGATTTCTTTCATTAGTGTTTTATAGTTTTCTGAGTATAAGTCTTTTGCCTCCTTAGGCAAGTTTATTCCTAGGTATTTTATTCTTTTTGTTGCTATGATAAATGGGATTGTTTCCTTAATTTCTCTTTCTGATTTTTCATTGTTGGTGTATAGGAATGCCAGATTACAACTGATTGTAATCTATCAAACTATAACTATCTTGGTTGTAGTGTTTTCTCTTTCATCACTTTAAGTATATCCTGCCACTCCCTTCTGGCCTGCAGAGTTTCTGCTGAAAAATCAGCTGATAACCTTATGGGGATTCCTTTGTATGTTATTTTTTGTTTTACCCTTGTTGCTTTTAATATTTTTTCTTTGAATTTAATTTTTGTTAGTTTGATTAATATGTGACTTTTTCCTAGGGTTTATCCTGTATGGGACTCTCTGCCTTTCCTGGACTTTTGTGACTATTTCTTTTTCCATGTTAGAGAAGTTTTTGACTATAATCTCTTCAAATATTTTCTCAGACCCTTTCTTTTTCTTGGACCCCTATAATTTGAATGTTGGTGTGTTTAGTGTTGTCCCAGAGGCCTCTTAGGCTGTCTTCATTATTTTCATTCTTTTTTCTTTATTCTGCTCCTTGGCAGTTATTTCCACCATTTTCTCTTCCAGCTCACTTACTTGCTCTTCTGCCTCAGTTGTTCTGTTTTTGATTCCTTCTAGTATATTTTTCATTTCAATTATTGTGTTGTTCATCTGTTTGTTCTTTAGTTCTTCTAGATCTTTGTTAAACATTTCTTGTATTTTCTCAATCCATGCCTCCATTCTATTTCTGAGATTCTGGATCATCTTTCCTATCATTACTCTGAATTCTTTTTCAGTTAGATTGCCTATTTCCTCTTCATTAATTTGGTCTTGTAGGGTTTTACCTTGCTTCTTCAACTGTGGCAGATTTTTCTGATGTCTTCTTCTTATTTTTTTTTATGAGTGGGATTGTGTTCCTGTCTTACTGGTTGTTTGGCCTGAGGTTTCCAACACTGGAGTTTGTAGGCTGTTGGGTAGAGCTGGGTCTTGGTGCTGAGATGAGGATCTCCATGGGACCTCACACCAATGAATGTTCCCTGGGGTTTGAGTTTCTCTGTTAGTCCAGTGGTTTGGACTCAGAGGTCTCACTGCAGGAGCTTTGGCCCAACCCCCAACTCATGAACCAAGATCCTACAAGCCATGTGGGGTGGCAAAAAAAAAAAAAAGAGAGAGAACAATAAAAGAGTAAAAATTAAAATTAGACTAGGAAACTAAAAGATATTAGAAATAATATAAAAATAAAAATATAGATGAGTCAACAACCAGAAGGTAAGCAGTACCACAGTAATAAAAAAGAGGAGGAGGGGAAAGAGAAAAAAAGTGGGGGAAAAGGCCTTGGCTGTGTAGTGTGGGACCTAAGCAAGGGTGAGGTTTGGGTGGTGGGCAGGGCCAATGCTCAGGACTCACAGGGCTGGAAAAGGCCCTGGGAGCTCTGGGGGGTGGGGGCTTAGGCTCAAGGAACAGTAGGGGCCCAGGTGTGCCCCCCACCCTGGTCTCAGAGGGTTGGGGACCTCACCTGGGAGCCCAGCAGGTTTTCTGGGTGCAAGTGAGCAGGGCATATGCCCTCGGCTCCTCTCCCACTCCTTCTGGAGGGCCCTTTCTGCCTGCCTTTCCTGATCTCCCTGGCCCCAGGGGCACTGATCCTCTCCAGCCTCTACTTCTCCTCCCCCCTCAGTCCCCCCATATCCTACTGGTTCACTTGGGGGTTCCTCCCATGTCCTTGGGTGGCAGGGTGCCCCACCAGTGGCCAGCAGGTGCCCTAGATGTGGGGAGATGCTAACTCGGCATCTTCCCACACTGCCATCTTCTCTTTTTGTTCTTTTTTAATTTCCTAACAACTCCTTCCTCTACTTACTCCATAGAGTTATATGAAAATATTAAAAGAAATAATACACAGAGGAGGGTCAAATACAAGGGTTTACACACAGTAGATGTTCAATAAAATGTTAGCTTCTGTTCTTCATTCCTTTTATTTGTTCTTTTCTAACATAATGTGCTTCCTTCCTTCCATTTTTCCTTATTTTCTGGCTTCCTTTTTTTCAATCACTTAACACCTCTTTTCCCAAGAAGTAGAATATTTCTCCTGTGCTCCAGCCCTTCCTGGATCTGGGATCTTAACACTTATTTTATCCACAAAGGCAACCAGCTTGTTTAGAATTCTAAAACTCCTGATTTTGGAATTCTTTCCATGGAACTCCTTTTGTTTATCAGGACCCTCTCCACTACTTCTCTTGTAAGAGAGTAGAAAAAAGGGACACAGGTTATTATATCTGTGTCTTCCATGTAGTGTGTTCTGTGTGTTGTACCAAACTCCCAAATACACATCACCCCCTAAATTTCACCCAAAGAAACTCTACTCCTCTAAATATATGGTTCACTCCAAAAAGTTTCATATATCCTGATATTTCCTAGTCTTTTTTGTCTGAATTTGTCAAAGATGCTGATATTTTTCCCATGATTAGGCTGGGGTTATGATCTTTTGGAATAAGACCACAGAGGTGAAATGCCATTCTCATCACATCTTATCAAGGGTACATACTATAAACATGACTTACAACTGTGGCTACTGACCTTGATCACCTGCCTGAGGTAGTGTTTATCAGTTGTGTATGTTTGTCTGTTATGTTTCCTTTCCTTGAGGGCAGGATACCTACATCAATTATTTGGAATTCTTTTTCATGAGGAATATGTCCCTTCTCCCCCATTTGTTTATTTATGCAATCATTTATTTATATCAGAATGGATTCATGGGTATTTATTTTAAACTTTGGGTTATAATCCAATATTACTTTATTTTGTTGCTCAGTTTTTTCCATCAAATGCTGAAAATCGTTTTTAATATATCTTTTCTGATAACAGAAACAGATAAAAATTTGCTAAAGATTTAGAAGATTTGAATAAGTTTAACAAATTTGTATAATTCACATATATAGAACTTCGCACCCAACAATTAGAAAATACACATTATTATCAAGAATGTATAAAACATTTACCAAAAGTTTCCTATGGAATGAGTGGTAATGCAAATCTCTACAATTTCAAGAAACTGAAATAATCCAGTTTGTGTTTTCTGACCACAGTGTGAAATTAAGCTAGTAATTAAGAGAAAACAGTCGCAAAAACAGGTAGCCAGAAAAAATACTAAACATTTTGAAGTTAAACAAAATGACTCTCAATAAACAAAAAAGAAATTACCTGTTTCTCTAATGTGGGTTGTACATAGAGATTTTCTTCCAAAGAGTTAAGTCTGAAAAAGACAGGGGGAGTAACTTTACAGTGGAAAAACCAGATGACACTACATTGGCCAGGTGATCAAGTTCAATATCAACAGTCATAAATCATGCTGATGGCTTATTCCCCGATATGATGAGATGGCACTTTACTTCTGTGATCTTCCTCTCCAAAATGACTAACCCCACTTTAATTATAAGAAAAACATCAGAAAAATTCCAATGAAAGTTCATCCTATAATATGCATACCCAATACTCTTCATAACTGTCAAGGTTATCCAAAACAAGGGGAGCTTGAGAAACTGTGCCAGCTGAGAGAAATCTAAGGAGGTATGATGACTAAATGTCTGGTATCCTGAATTGGATCTTGGAACAGTAAAAGAAGCCAAGCTAAAAACTAAAGCAATCTGAAAAAAGTATTGATTTGACTTAAAAATTACATATTGATACTAGTTCATTAATTTTACCAAGTTTTTCATAATAATGTAAGATTTTAATAGTAGGGGACTATGTATATGTGTGTTTGTATGGGGGTATGAGAATTCTCTCTATTATCTACTCAATTTTTGGTAAATATAAAACTATTCTAAAATATAAAGTATGTTTTTATAAAATAAATTGCAGTGAAAAATAGTAAATATTTTAACTGAATAAAATTGAACTACGATGTATAATTAAGGAGATGAAGAAAAAAGATTAATGAGTCAGTGGAAATTTCTAGCCTTAAATATATACACTACCAAAATATGGAAAATTAATGGTAGGTGTCCACCTGAAGACAAAAGAAAACAAAATAAATCTAAACAGGTAAGAAAAAGAAAAAAAAAAGAACCAAGCAGAAATAAATAAAATAGGAAAAACCTTTCAAAAGATAAATTAACAATCTCAAAGGCTAGTCCTTTGAAATGTCTTATATACTAAGCATGAAAAAGAAAAAGGAGAGAAGTCACAGATTAATATCAAGAATAAAATAGGATATAAAAACAGATTATAGAGCTTAAAAATATTAGAGCAAATTTTCAAAAATGCTATTCCAGTTAAAGTGGAAATTTACATGATATATATAAATTCCTTGAAAATCACTTACTAAATCTGATAAAAGAATAAGCAAAAATTCTGAAAAAATTACTAAATTTAATTTTAAATAAAATAATAGTACACATCTCAAAAAGAAAACCCACTCCCAGAATATCTAGAGAGGAGTTAACACAAAATTTGCACAGAATTTTTCAGAAATCTCTTGCCAAGAAAAGAATATTATCTGTAGTGTGAAAAATTTCTAGGAATGCTTGTAAAGCTCACCTTCTTGAAATTCTATGCCCCCTATTCCCAGCACCTGTGAAAGTGATGAGCTATCACTACTGTGATTGTGTTATATGACACAGTTTATCTAAGAAAAGGGACATTATCTAAGTAAGCCTAGTCTAATCACATGTGCCCTTCAAAGCAGTTATCTTTCTCAGGCTAGTGGCAGAACAGGAAGGTAGAAGAAGGTAGAAGTACAAAGCAGAAATGGAAGTCAGAGAGATGAGAAGTGTGAGAACAACTTAACACACTGTTTTTTGGTTTGAAGATGAAGCAGTCATATGAGAAGGAATTGTGGGGAGGAAGGGAAGTTGGTCTTAAGCTGAAACAGACCCCTGACTGACAGGCAGGGAAGAAGGAGCATCTCAACTCTGTACCATTCAACTGCCTGAATGAGCTTGGAAGTTTTCCTCCCCAGAGCCTCCAGAAAGGAACACAGCATCTTGATTTTGGCTTTATAAGATCCTAAGCAGAACCTCCAGTTATGTTGTGCTCACACTCTTGACCATGGAAACTGTGAAATAATCAATCAATGTAAGTCAACATGTTAACATAGTACAGAACAAAAACCAGGTGATAATCTTGATGTATTCCTATTATCATAGCTTCTACACCACATTTTATCGAAGGTTCTGACTAGTCTAATAAGCTGACAAAGCTAAATAGTGGTACAAGGACTGGGACAAGAAATGAAACTTGCTTCATTCACAGATGACGTAATTGTTTATGTAGATTATTGAAAATAATCTATATATAAGCTATTAAAATTAGTAAGTGATTTTTAGCAAAGTTGCCAAAAAGTCCACATGCAAAACTCCTTGTTGTCCTATACCAACAACCAAATAGTAGAAAAAGAAATGAAAAATAAGATGTCATGTATAATGACATCTATGATTGTTAAATACCAAAGAACAGAGATAAAGGAGGTGTGAAAGACCTCAGTACAATATGTAAGACAGGATTGAGATAACTTCAAAAGACATACATAAATGAGAAATTATACTCTGTTCATGTATTACAAGATTCAACATTATAACAATGTCAAATCCACATCTGGTCTATGCATTAAACACTACCCCAATAAAAATTTTAGCCAGTGTGTATGTGTTTAGGAGTGTAGGTATGTACTGTAAATTGACAAGATAAACAAAATACCCAAAACACGTATGTAAAAACAAGTAAGATTACCTGACTTGCATTTATAGAAACAAGGATGATTACAAAGCTATTTTAATTAACAGATTATTCTATTGCAAAAATCTGAGCAAATAAATTAAAAGACCAGATAGAGAGTCCTAAAAAAATACCCAAACGTATGAACACTTGATTTATGATAAAGTTGCTGTTGCACTGCAATAGGGTATTCTTTTAATGCTGTTTTGAATGTCCATAGGGGAAAAATATTAATCTGTATTTCACATGATTCTCCATAAATAATTCTAAATAAGTTGGAGATAATAATGGAAAGTACAAAAACAATTTTTTTTACAAGGTAACATAAGATCATATCTTCATAATTTAGGCAAATGAAAATCTGAAATTATAAATGTACTCATCGTTAATCAAAATATTGTTAAATTATATAGTATTAATATTAAGAGGAGCTATTATTGAAGACATCACTGAGAGAGTGAAAAAACACACCCTTGAGTAGGAAACTATATCTTTAGTACCTAAAGTCAAATAGGTCTTGTATGCACAATTTAGAAATAATATTTTATAAAATAAGAAAGCAACTACTATGTTTTGGAAGATGCACTTTGTACTTTGCCTTATTTCTCTCTCAACTACTATGAAAATCTTGGTCTCTCTCTCTCTCTCTCTCTCTACACACACACACACACACGTGCGTGCGTGTGCACACACACACAAAGGCTCTCAAAGGTGAAGGAAAGAAGGCAGGCTGACTAGAGACCTCAGGGCTGGAGAAATGATTGGATTATGAGCTCCCTGGGTTTTCTTTTTACTTCATATATTCCAGACGTGGAGCAGACAAAGTTGACAATGATGCAGGGTGGGGAGGGTGGGGAGTGGGGAGGAAAGCCACCAAAAAGCCTACCTTCTCTAGACAAAGTACCAGCAAAAGGGCAACCTACTGAGACAGAAAACTTATAGACATATCTGCTCTAATCCAGTTAAATGCCACAGAAAACACTCCCACCAGCCAGCAAAGGCCAAGTGGTGAGTATAGACTACTCCCACCTTCACAAGATTGTAACAGATACCCCAGCTCTCACCCTCCTGTCCCCTCTGGGGGTGCCAGAGGACTTACTATGGAGATGGGAGTTTCTTCCTCAGTAGGAAGTAATGGAGATCCTAACATCTGTCTACCTCTCACCCAAAGTGTCAGTGGGACAATGCTGGGAGCACTGGCTTCTATCCCCATCTAGCAGTAACAAGGTGACTGTCCCCCTCTCTTACTAGGTGGTGTCAGAGGAGACCTAGGGGAGAGTCAGGAACTTCAATACTTCCTGGGGGAATTAATTCGCCTTCTTTCCTCACCATCATGATGTCAAAGGAGCTCATGTGGGGAGTGCTCACACCTCTCTCAGCTGCAGGAGTCTCATGGGAGGTGTAGGCAGGAGCTGGAACTCACAACCCTGTGGAGGACTTAACTGAGGCCAAGTGGGGAACATGGAACTCTGCATTCTACCCCCACTTAGTAGAAGTCAAGCAGTATCTTCCCTTCTTTTGAAGGAGCAGCATCAGAGGAACCCAGTTAAAATAGAAGGATTAAGTAAGATCTAGTGGCTCATAGTATACTTACCAATATATCCATCTTCCTGAAGAAGATCATCCACAATACCAAGAACCAGGGAGATCTCAAACTGAACGAGAAAAGACAATAGTTGACAACACTGAGATACAGAAATGTTACAATTATCTGACAAAGATTTTAAAGGAATAATCATAAAATAATGTTTCAATGATAAATTGCTTGTACCTTTGAAACCAATAAAAAGAATATAATCTCTGCAAAGAAAGAGGAGACATAAAGAAGACTCAAATGTAAATTTTAATAGAGAAAAATGCAATAAAGAAAATAAAATTCTTAGTGGAAAGGCACAAGAAGAGAATGGAGGGTAGAGAGGGAAAAATCAGTGATTTTGAAGATGGAAAATTCCCACAGTCCAATTTAAACAATTGAGGGTAAATAGGTTGAAAAGAAAAAAAAAAAATGAACAGAGCCTCAAAGACCTGTATTATTGTAATAAGTGATCTAACACTCATGTCATTGGAATCCCTGAAGGAGAAGAGAAAGTGAGTAAGATTGAAAAAGTACCCAAAGAAATAATCTCTGAAAACTTTCCAAATCTGGGAAAGGGCAAAAGCCTATAGATTTAAGAAACTATATGAATTCCAAATAGCATAATCCCAAAGAAATCCACATGAAGACACATCATAGTCATAGTTTTAACTAAAAGCAAATTAAAACAAACAAACTTAAAAGCATTGAGAGAGAAATTATGTTACTTATAGAGGAAAATTCATTTAAATGACAATGGATTTTTCATCCAAAACCATAGAGGCCAGAAGAAAATGGCACAGTATATTTCAGATGCTGAAAGAAAATAACTTTTCACCCAGAATAATGAATGCAGTGAAAATAACCTTCAGGAATGAATGGAAAACCTTGGCATTCTCAGGTGAAAGAAAACTGAGAGAATTTGTTGCCAGCAGACCTACTCTAAATAATAGTTAAAGGAAGTATTCTAAACAGAAAGAAAATGATAAAAGCAGGAAAGGTGGAAGATCAGGAAGGAAAATAAATAGTGAAAGTTATAAAATGAAATGAAGTCTCTAGATAGATAATCTCCTACTATATACTATATAATGTATACCCTACTATATAGAATTACAGTACTATAAACCATAGTTTGAATTTAGTCAAAAACTGTTATTGTAACCCTACATCCACAGCATGATTTGTTGGTTCACATCCCCCTTTTTTCCACCCTTAAAGAGATAGTTTTTAAAAATATGTCATTATGAAGTTAGATTACAATGAAAACACTGAATCCAACAGAATTAGGCAACACATTGCTTTCATACCAGTACCAGTGCTTTCTGCAAATCATCTTTGAAAAGGGATCCAGGTCATTTCTTGGTAATTACATAAGCTTCTCTCTCTGTCTTTCAGTCTCACACACACAAACACACACACATACACAATTTAAGTGGTCAGAGTATTTCAGTATTACTTATTTTTGTGTTTTAATGTGCACTGTACTTTTATTCCCTGAAGGTAAGAACTCTGAATGCACTGGATCATTCCTGTAACAGAAGGGCTTTTACAAATATATAAATTGCATATACCAGATGGTATTGAATAGAAGATGGTGACTCTTATGTCAAATCTAATAAAAAAAAAAAATACTTAACAGTATGGAGGCTCCTTAGAAAACTAAAAGTAGAACTCCCATATGACCCAGCAATCCCACTCCTGGGCATATACCCTGAGAAAACCATAATTCAAAAAGAGTCATGTACCACAATGTTCATTGAAGCTCTATTTACAATAACCAGGACATGGAAGCAACCTAAGTGTCCATCGACAGATGAATGGATAAAGAAGATGTGGCACATAAATACAATGGAATACTACTCAGCCATAAAAAGGAACAAAAATGGGTCATTTGTAGAGATGTGGATGGACCTAGAGTTTGTCATACAGAGTGAAGTCAGTCAGAAAGAGAAAAACAAATACAGTATGCTAACACATATATATGGAATCTAAAGGAAAAAAAAAAAAGAAAAAACGTGGTTCTGAAGAATCTAGGGGCAGGACAGGAATAAAGACGCAGATGTAGAGAATGGACTTGAGGACACAGGGAGGGGGAAGGGTAAGCTGGTATGAAGCGAGAGAGTGGCATGGACATATATATATATGCTACCAAATGTAAAATAGATACCTAGTGGGAAGCAGCCACATAGCACAGGGAGATCAGCTCTGTGCTTTGTGTCCACCTAGAGGAGTGGGATAGGGAGGGTGGGAGGGAGAAGCAAGAGGTAGGAGATATGGGGATATATGTATAATTATAGCTGATTCACTTTGTTATACAGCAGAAACTAACACACCATTGTAAAGCAATTATACTCCAGTAAAGACGTTAAAAAAAAAAAGAATATTTAAACATTTTGGGGATCCTGAATATCATTTTAATATTTTAGGTCAAGGAGTAAGAGCTGGCAAAAAGGTCGAGGAAATAAGATGCATTTATTAAATCAGTTGTATGCGAACTCAGGGACCTGCTTCTCTCAAGGGTGTAATGGGCAGAAGGTTGGAATGGATACTCTTGAGCACAGCACAATTATTTTTAAACACATTTAAGAGGAAAAAGTCAAATGTATGTCAATATTATGGCAGTATATTTGACTGACATTTTCTGTTGCTTCTGGAAAAAGTGAGTCAACAGAGAATAATAAAGCAACAAGGCACATGCTTAATATATGAGTTAAAAAATCAAGCATTTATGAGTTTTATGGTCTTTCTGTGAAAAGACTGTACATCAGGATGATACTAGAAAATAAAACAAATGATTTTTAGGAACTGAATTAAAATATGATCGTACATTTTAAAATGTTTCGGAAATGTGCTTACTTGTTTGATAACTCAGTTCACAAGTGTCTCTTCAGCTGTCTCTCCCTCTCCCTCCATCCCTCTCTCTCTCTCCCCCCTCTCCCTCTCTCTCTCTCCTTTTCTCTCTCCTTCTCTCCCCCCTCTCCCTCCCTCTCTCTCCCTCTCTTTCTCTCTCTCTTTGTTTCTATTTCTTTCTCTGTCTCTCTGTCTCTTTGTCTCTATGTCTTTACCCCTCTGTCTCCCACTCTCACACACAAACACAAAATAAATAATTTTCCACATTCAAATAATCTCCTTATGAAAGATTAATGGTATATTTTAAAGCTTATCTGAATGTGTCAGATTTTTGTAGACCATTTGAAAATGAATTTCTCCTGGAGAAATACCCATGCAAACATGTTGGAGGAGCATGGCAAACTCTGAAAGGGAATGGAAATAAACTCATGAACAATGGCCTTGATGATTACTTAATTTCAACATGAGGTCAATGGTAACATCTTCTGATACTTTGTGCATATACAAACATTGGTTTGAGAAAAAGGATGCAGAAAAAGAGGTTCAACCATTGAAATGTTTGTGGAGAGGGAAGAAGAGGAAATATCACGTACACCCAGGTAGCCATCAAGAGGGAACTGCAGACCTGGCAGGTCCAAAAACCCACAACCCCCCCGCCCCAAACAAAATAACGAAAACAAAAACATGGAGGCTGAAACACAGAGTGTCTCCGTGATGGCTCAGCATGGCTTAAGCTGACCCGGCAAGCTGCCATGAAGCAGCACTTTGAATATGATGGTCAAGAGGAGGCAACATGATTTTCTATGCTTTGGGTGTTAGTTTTAGTAGTATTTTGGTATGCAAAAGAGTGTTCAGTATAAAGAAAACCTTTGACTTTGGCATTTTGAAGATGTTTCTCCTTAATTTTTTTCACTTTAAATCTCTTTCTGGTTGTACTCTTATTCATTGTTTCCCTTAGATTCCCTAGATAATGATAACGTCTGGAAGTATGACAGCTCTAACTTCTAATTTTCAGTATGTATGTCTCATATTTTTTTACTTCCTTCAGAGCTCTGGTTGTTGACTCATAGGGGTATTAGCAGACATCATTACCCTCTTCATTACTTTAATAAGAAGTCTCTTAATATTTCATCACCAAGAATTTTTTTCTTTTGGTGAACTATCTTTAATAGATTAAGAGTGATTCCTTTAATAATTATTTGCTATGAATACTGAGTTTGGGAACTTAGTTTGGAATTATGTATTATAATCATTATGATTTGTTTAACTACCAGTTTTGTTTTATTGATATTTCCCTGTAATGTATTAATATGGTGGTTTGCATTAATTTTTTCTCTAATATTAAATATCCTGGTGACTCAGGAAATACTAGGATGGCTTGTCCAAGGACTTCATCTGATATTCTCTGGTTTCAATTTGCCAAGGTTTTATTAACATTGATATTGATGATATCACAATGATAGTTGTCCAGAATTATCTTACATGTTCCCTTTCTACATTGGGAATAAGTGCTACATTGTTCTTAGAAAATGATTTAGTTAGCTGTGCATTTGTTTCTAGGCTCTGAAACAGGATATATAGCATGCATATTATCTGTTTCTTGATGCCAGAGTAGAACATGAGAGGTAAAACTCATGGGTGAGAGGCTGGTACACATGTATGTGCTTCTGTGTGTGTAAAATAGAAGTATAGAACATTCACTGAAATTTATTTTATCAGCCTGACAAGATTTTATACTTCCTCAGAAAAGAAAAGTTTTGTGTACTGTCTAGCTTATCAATTATTATCATAAGCATCTAATAAATGATGGTTTAAATATTCTCTATTTTTTATTATTTAAGAATGAATTTACATGTTTAATTTATTACTCCTATTTATTTGTACTTTTAATTGTCTTCTTTTTTTTGCCTTTTTCTGAACTTGTAAAATATATAGTCATATCGCACTTACCAAATCTACTATTTTCTTAATCTTTGCTTTTTTCTTAGAAGAATTTATTCTTACCCTTTTAGTTGCTCTTATTATTTAATGATGCAACTTTTTCAGTTGAAGCTTAATTTACAGTTTTTCAGTTTTTCTGGATTTTTATTGAAAATATTTTAGGTTATCAGTTTTTCCTGATTATGTTTTGGTTGTATATGAAGGGATTTGTATTTAATATTTTTATCATCATTTATTTATGAATTCTTTGTAGTGCCAAGAGTTCTTTAGAAAGATATTGCATAATTTTTTAGGTTTACAGATTTTTTCCCTTTATTTTCTATTTATTTCTAATTTGAACGCATTCTGATCAGTGATTTTGGATTTGAGTTCTATTTTTTTGAAAACCTTATTGGTATTACAACAAACTTGTTAATATTTGTTGTGGGTGTTTTTGGCTGTTCCATGTATGTTTGAAATGATACATAGTTTCTATTTGATCAGTGCAAATATTTACATGTGATTAAGCTTATTAGCAGTGTTAAATCCTTTCTATCCTTTTGGCCATGGCCCTTTTCAGAGCCCATGTTGTTTCTTATCTAATAATAGTTAAGTTATTTGGACTATGTAAAAGAAAATCAATTAATATAGACCAAATGTGTATTTGTTAGAGACCTCCCACCAAATTTTTAGATTTAGATAAAGCTGACAGCTTATCATTAAATGGCCATTATCCTCTTTTCTTGTCTGAGTCCTTAGTCTTTCAACAAGGAAAGGACAACTTTTGCTCTTTTCTGTCAGTGATCATGGCAAAAATTGCTGGATATCAACTCCAGGACAATTTATTCAAGGTTATAGTCCAGTGGTTAATAATCTATTATAATGATACTAGGTTGTATTATGATCTGCCACGTTTTTGAAAAAAGAAGCATTTCTCTAAGACCAGTATGGAGGCTGGTCACATAATTCAATAATTCAAGCTAAGCAGAAAATGGCACATATGTTTCTTGCCTTTTAAAGATCAATTTGTTTCTAAATTCCAATGTTTTCTTTCTTTCTTTCTTTCTTTCTTTTTTTAAATAGAGAATGTAGAATGAATTACAAGAATATAAAAATGTACTAAGAGCTGATTTCCAAGGGGTTGTTGAACTTTTTTTTTTCTTTCCTTTGTTATTCTTTACAAAAGGGAGAGACATTTTGTAATCTGTAAATTCTGCAAAGACAGTGATTTTTTTTTTCTACTTTCTTATCCCCAGCAGTGAACCTGTTACACACAGTTTTTAAAAATGTGGATGAATTAATGGATGAGTGAACAAATGACTATGTTAAGCATCTGTCAAGAGGCAAAGAAACATCAACTGGCTTCCAGAACTTTCTAGCTGTGGTGGGATTGCAATATTCACAATCACAATTAATCTATTATTTACTACATGACCATATTAAAGATTTTTGTTTACCAGACAGAAAAATAAGGTCCTTCAATATATTCTTTCAAGAGTCAGCCTATGAATAACTCTTTTATATTCTTTCCTGCCAGAAACATATGTCTTGCTTTCACTTTCAGGACATCAGGAGGCTGTTTCCAGCATAGCTGCTTGTTGAGGTAGCACTGGAGCTGAGAACTATGTTCTTACCTATTGATAGATCTTTCTGCTTCTCAACACGTTCCTTGACTTGTTTCCTTTTGGTTGAGAAACTTCTCCCTGTGCTTCTTAATTGCTTATCATTTCAAGGCACTATTTGCTGGTCTTTGAGTTCCCAGCAGAGAATATATGCGTGAAAGCAGCAAGTTGTTGAAACCTTGAGACCTAACTGATAGATATTACAGACCACACTGTTTCTCACAGAGTGAGATATTTTAGCTACTTTCCTGATATTTAATTGAGAAATATCTTCTCTCCAATTGTCTAAAGTAAACAAAATTGCAACATCAAATAATTAGAATAGGCTTCCAAGACTTCATAATTAATGTTATAGAGCTGAGAGGATAAATGAAAGGAAAGTGTAGATATTTAAATAGGCAACTTTATGTTTTGAGTATTATTCATTCTTGCCAGGTGTTCAGTTGCCTCTCTTCCAAGTCAGAGGTCCATGAACAACAGAATTTTAGAGGCTGCAGAAACAATGGAGATTTAACTATTGGGTTGGCCAAAAAGTTCGCTCGGGTTTTTGGACAGATGTTACAGAAAAACCCGAACAAAATTTTTGGCCAACCCAATACATCAAAAAGTCAAAATGGAAAAGCAGTGGAGTTTATCCTGTGCACAGTCAAGCTCTCCTGTTCTGTGCTTGTCCTTCTCCTGGGGATCAGTATTCTTTTGCAGCCTGTAAAGTTATCAACAACTGGCTATTACCTTAATAATAATAAATATGGCTTGTTGATTGTCCAAGATTTAGCTACAAGAATTCTGAAAAGTGTGCACTGTTTTTTCACTCAGGAAGAAAGAGAGGCACAAAGCAGTTAATGAGGTAGCCTTAGGATACACAATTCCTAATTAGTGCAGCTTCTGTGGCCCTCTTATGGTGGTTGTTCTCTCAGAGGGAAAAGCTTCTTAAGTTTTATGTTTGAGTATAAAACCAAATCTTTGCTTTCATGTTGAAAATGATTCTGTGGGATGTTCTCTGTGCTCCTAAACACACAAGAGCATTTGGTCCTACATCCCCTGCTGCCCATACATGGCTACCCATCTCTCTTGTGTGTATTGACTTAATCGGGTGTCCTGATTGTATGATAGAGCTAAATGGGCTTCCTGCCAGGGCTGTCTCTGTGTTATGAACTCAGGTTCAGCTGCTCCCTGCTGAAAAGCCAGTCATCAAAGGGCAAATGTTGGTAGAGAAGAATGGTAGTTTATTCAGAAAATCCAACAATCTGGGGCGAAGGTAGACTCGTGTCCAGATACCAACTCTGAAGATTTTGCTCAGCCACAACAATTTAAGAGGGAAAAGTGGTAGCCATCTCAGTTAATCATTGAGATAGGAGGTCAGATTCTTCATCATTTTTCCATTGCGTGCAGACCTGCTGACTTCTCCTGATGTTCTTTTGGATGCTGTCTTGCCCATGTGGTCTGCCTGCAATTGGATGCTGTCATGCCCACGTGGTCCGCCTGTGTCTGTGGAGTTCACATGCAGATTTACTCAGGGGAAACTAGGATCAGCGAGTCATTCATTCTTTAGCTACTTAATTCTTCATTCTTACTCTTTTTAATCCAAAAAAGGAGCCAACTGGTTAGGTAAGGCATTGTGTACATTTAGTAGAGCATAAGTCAGGAATTAGGTTAAATGTTGCATGGTGATCTCATTTTTATAATTAAGGTTTAAGGGGAACAAAAATAGACAAACAGGAAGAGGCAAAAGAGCTGCTAATATGTGTCTGGAAGACACAAAGCATGGAAGAACCACTATAGGCATGAGTTGTTCAGTAAATATTTTAGAGATAGTACCGTTTATTGAGTTTTTCTTTTCTTTTCTTATCATTCTAAGCCAAGATTTGGAGTTAGAGAAACACAATTGGAAAAGAATTAGTTAAATCTACCATGAGATTACAATTACAGAGTCAGGGCTTCTTAGGGAGCTGCTCAAGCTGGGCCATAAAAAAGCCTCGCAGCTTCCCAATGATGAAAACAAAGAGGAAAATAGATCCATTTTCAAATGTTTAGTACTGTTAGGATAACAAAAAAACACACTATCCCTGGAACTCAGCCCTGAGGGACCTTCTGGGCACATGCAGTAAACAGAATGTTTTCTATTTGTATGAGATTTTTGCTATTCATTTTTGATATCACAATATTATAACCTACATTAATACAGTACGGTGATTAAGATCAAGGCTCTATGAATGCTTACTTTCTTTTTTCTTTCTTTCTTCACTTTTTTCTAAGTTTAAAAATATGATTTTCAATGATTAAGTATTGTCTAGTACCTGGAAAATCTATTTTATATACTTTTATTTTCTATTTTTTCTTCTGGCATTTAATAAATGTGTTGTTATAAGTAACTGTTGGCTGTAGCTAAAATCTTTTAACAGATTAAAAATAATCCTCCAACACACTCAACTTCTACCCTAACCAACCCAAATCAAGCTTTCATGCAGTTAAACTCATTCACTGCATTCTGGTAACTTTTTTTTTTGCGGTACGCGGGCCTCTCACTGTCGTGGCCTCTCCCGTTGCGGAGCACAGGCTCTGGACGCGCAGGCTCAGCGGCCATGGCTCACGGGCCCAGCCTCTCCGCGGCATGTGGGATCTTTCCGGACCGGGGCACGAACCCGTGTCCCTTGTATCGGCAGGTGGACTCTCAACCACTGCACCACCAGGGAAGCCCTCTGGTAACTTTTTCATATGAAGGAAGGCTCAGAGAGTCAAACACCATCATGGATTAGAGTAATTTTTATCTAGTGTTCACCACAAAGCTTAGATGTCATAGTCTGCTGAAGATAATCTAGAGCAGTACCATCCAATAGAAATAAAATGCAAGCCACATTTAAATTAAAATTTTTTGAATAGCCGCATAAAAAAGCCGCATAAACTGAAACAGATGAAACTAAGGGTAATACCATATTTTGTTTAATCCAAAATATCAAAAGAATTATTGTTTCAACAGTAATTCAATATAAAATTACTAATGAGATTTTCTTTTTTCCTTTTTTATGTATGTAGGCTTCAGAACATGGTGTATAATACACACATACAGTACAGCACATTTCAGTTTGGACTAGGGACACTTCAGAGGCTCCATAGCCACAGGTGGTGAGTGGTTACCACACAGGGACACACAGTTCTAGAGGATATATATTTCTGCTCTTAGGGAGGACTCACAGGAATTAGCTACCTTGCTGAGGTACAAGTAAAGGAAACTTATTTTTCAGAATAATTTTTCCAGCTCATGGTACATCCCAGTATACGGTCTCACTGTGCACGAGTAGCACCCATGCGACCCACCTACACAAGTCTGACATCACCTGAACTGGGCTCTGCTGTGTCCCACCAGGCAGGGACCGGATGCTGTGGCAATGCCGAAGTGTTCAAAGACTTCCTGAATGTAAACTCTCAATCCCTGCCTTTGTCTCCTAGCTGATCAGTATCAAGTAGGTCCAGAACTCCCTGTGATGTGGGTACCACTCTCTGAGTAGCACTGCTCTATCAGAATCCCAGAAGTTGAGACTTATAAAGAGGAACATTTTTAGATCAGAAAAATATCCATTACAGAAATATGTTAATTATAAAAATAGTCTCACTCAATCTTACATCATCAATATCTCTCCTGTCCATCACATCAGTAACTTTGTCGGAATATACTAATTATTAAATGCTGTGAAATCATGTAATATGATACCATGTAGATAGCAAATACATCAAAGTTTATGTAGCAAATTCACAGAAATGCTGAAGCATGTAACATTTAAAAATTAAAGTTAATATAGATGGTTCAAGGGATAATTAATTAACTATTGAAGAATTAAGAGATATTTTTCACTACTTGGAAAACCCTAAAAGTGTTTTTCAAAGTTCATCTTCTTTCTGGTTGCGTGCTAAACTAAAATGTCACTCGAAGGTTGTAGTAGCATGTTCTTTTCTTACAAAATTCGATCGGAAAAACTGTATACCAGCAAGGTAACAATCGACAGTTTCTTCTCTTTCTAAAACGTACATAGACATAATTACAACAGATTTGACTAAATACAAAAAACAGAAATATTTTAATAATTTCTTCATTTTATAAGTTTAATCTTTATCAAAGGGAAGCATATAAAATTTAGCCTGTGAATGGTAAAAGCCCTAATCACCAAATATTTGCTTCTCCTTTCTTTAACATTCTCATATTCAAAAATGCTATGTTGATTTTTAACACACAAGGAAATTGATGCTTGCACATGTGCACTTTAAAATATGGTTTATAATAGATGAACATCTGCTCCACTCTAACCCAGAATATCAAGAGGGAAAGTGCAATAGAATATTAAGTGTTGCCCACATCATTACTGTTACACTGAGTAAGATAAATATTTGAACATAATGGTGTACTTTATCATAAAAACATATTGTGATTACTTGGGAAATTCATAATGTTTCATTTAATCACAACAAAAGTAAAAGCATGACGTGTGTAGAGAATGGGCTTACAGACCTGGGATCTGTTTCCCTTGCTGTGACATTCGGTAAAATCTTATTAACTCAGACCCTACACAGTTTGGAAATTAATGTTATTCAAACATTTGACTCTGAGTTAGGAAAAAATTGGAAACAATATCTTTATTTATGAGTTATAAAACTATTGTCCATGAGAAAGGGAAAGGTAGAATAATCAAACATGGCTCAAAACCAAACCAGACTTAAAACTGTCTCTGTATAGGGTGCTATAGTTGTGAACTCAGAAGATGATGTTGACCGGGAAAGAGACAGAGTCTGGGTCTGGCACCAGGGTGTGATCTTAGCCCCCATGACTCTCCACCACATGCTTTCTTCCCATCATTGGAAGTTTGGGCTTCTGCATGTTCACTTTTAAAGAGTGGAAGGGATGTTTATTGATTTTCCTGCCAGCTTTGAGTGCTTGTAATCCTAATTTGTATGAATTAAATAATGTATGCACTTAGGATACAATACTATGTAATTGAGATAATTGGGCATTTATTCCCATTTAATAAATCAAACCTTATGCAGCCTATCTTCTATAAGTATTTTTTTTTTTCATCTTTTCTTACTTTTTTTCCTTCACAGTTAGAGAAATCAGCCAGCAGGTGGACATTATTCTCATATTTATGGTTTTGCCCATCTCAGCACTCTGATTTTCCATAGACATGTTCAATGAAAGAATCATATTTTATTTTATGTAAAATTAATATTTATGGTAATTTAGTATTTATGCATATACATAAAATAGATTTACTATAGTGTTACATTTCAACCCAACACAACATTTGAAATATGACTTAAAATGTACTTATAAGTAAACACGTATTTTGGATTCTCTCTTTCTGATCCTTTAAGCCTGGCTTGATCTCCACATAAGATTGTTTAGTTGGTTTATAATCCTCCTAGAAATAAAAGATTTTAGCTTCCAAAAGTGTATCACATGATCTACTTAGAGCTGGAAGAAAGTGTTAGAATTTCTATCTCTATTTTTACTTTACCTGTTTAAATTTTCTATTTCTCCACACATTTTACAAAAATATACCAAATTTTTATAGAGCTTGGCAGATCTATCATTTAAAAATAAATGTAGAAGATGCATTTAAATTGTGTTTACTAACAGAGGTATGTGCTCAGGAAAGTTGAGAATCCACTCTCCAAACATATGCTGTCCAGTAGAAATATAAACACCATTTATAAGTTTACATTTCCTAGAAGCCACATATGTATAGATCTGTGGCATATATAAACTATTATCCTTTTGACATGTAAAATTATAAATGTATTAATGGTCTTTTTTACATTAGTTTATATATTTTGTACTATATCTTGGAATCTCAATATGTAGTTTACACAGATGACACATCTCTGGACTACTCATATTTCAAATGCTCAGTAATTGCCTGTGGGAAGTGGCTATCATCCCATGTAACTCAGTTCTCAAAACAGCACAAAGAAGCTCTTCCTCCAGTTGGTTTTGTCTTGACCCTCCTGTTTCCTCCTGGTCCCAGGATCTTCATATTGTAGCCCCACCCCTGAACCTGTCTCTGCACCTTGGATTTGGGCTGCACAAAACATGTTTAGCTTCCTGTTCTTAGTGCTCTTGTCATGTCCTAGCTCTGCTGCCCACTTGGATTTTGAGGACTGTCCCTAGCTACTTTCAGGGAACACCTTAGTTCTGGGTTCCTGCCTGAAAGAAGTTCAGGGTTTTTTTAAATTGAAGTATAGTTAATTTACAATGTTTTGTTAGTTTAAAGTGTACAGCAAAGTGATATATATATATATATATATATATATATATATATATTTCAGATTCTTTTCCAGTATAGGCTATTACAAGATGTAGAGTGCAGTTCCCTGTGCTATACAGTAGGTCCTTGATGGTTTTCTATTTTATATATAGTCACATATATATGTTAGCCCAAACTCATAATTTATCCCTCTCCCCGTTTCCCTTTTGGTAATCATAAGTTTGTTTTCTGTGTCTGTGAGTCTTTCTGTTTTGTAAATAAGTTCATTTGTATCATTTTTTAGATTCCACGTATAATTGATGTCATATATTTGTCTTTCTCTGTCAGACTTACTTCACTTAGTATGATAAACTCTAGGTCCATCCATGTTGCTGCAAATGGCATTATTTCATTCTCTTTTATGGCTGAGTAATATTCCACTGTGTATATGTACCACATGTTCTTATCCATTCATCTGTTGATGGACATTTAAGTTGCTTCCATGTCTTGGCTATTATAAAAAGTGCTGCTGTGAATACTGCATGTACCTTTCTTAATTAGAGTTTTCTCCAGAAACTCTAGAGTAGGATTGCAGGATCATATGGTAACTCTATTTTTACAAAGCTCAGATTTTGCTTCTGAACATTTAATCATTTCTAATAACTGTTATTCTTGCTCAGTCATCAAGTTCCACTTGACTCAAGAGTTTTCCTACATCAGTGGTTCTCAAACTATGCTTCTCCCAGTTGAATTAAGGTTTTCCTTTACTTAAATACAATAATGGTGGTCATTTTCCGATTCAAAGAAAAGGAAAAAGAAAAAGAAAATCAATAGTACAAATTAATTTTCTCAACATGCCTTTCAAAGTTTTACTTTTTAAAATCTTATTTCTACAGATATTACTCCCTGCTCATATTTCTCTCCAATAACCACTAGTAGGTGAAATAAATTTAATACAGAGAAAATACTGTTAATGGCAAACATTAAAAAGTATCTCTAAGATATAAATAAATAAATAAATAAATATATATATATATATATATATATATATAATATTTTAAAATTTCTTTAAATAGTGCATTTTGGCCTGTGCCAACTTCTGTTAGTTCATTAGAATGTAAGCCCCGAGATTACGTATTTTTAACCATAGTACTGGTAAATTCTCCTAGAGTGGCTGACACACATTTGGCTTGCAATAAATATTTATTAACTAAATGAATTTTTTTAAATCATCTTTTCTGTTCATAAAATTGCTCCTGTAGGCCAAATGCATCATAGTAGTAGTACCACTACTAGTAAGTGCTTGCTAACCAAAGTAGTGTGAGGATCAGTTATGAAAAGCCCCTCTACATTTTATTAAGCCCTGGAGTGTCTCACCCCTTGAGGACAGCTGGTAAGGTTTGCCTTGAGGATGACCATGCTTCATCCTTTAATTTATCTCTTTCTGTTGCTCAGGAGAACTACATTTGCCCAAGGTGTTGGTATTCTTCCATGGCCCCTTCTCATACTCGTGACTTGATAACTCTCAAGAGCAAAAGCAGAAAGAGAAGGAGAACATGAAGTCTGTCTGCTGGACTACATGAAAAGTTTAAAGTATGCCCTTCTTTATTCAATCAGCACTTTCTCCAATACCTCAGCAACAATTATGTTTGTTGTTTTATTTTTTCCCCAGATTAAGAAATGATCCACTGTAACTATTCTTTTCATCTTCTGGCCAGTGAAGTACATTTGTTACATTTATCTGCTTTATAGTTACATACCATTCTATTTTCTTTGTAGCAAAGTTAGTATGTATGTGAAACAGAACCTTTTGTATATTTTGATAGAAATATAAAATGGTGTGTGCACATACTTTTTGAACAGTATAATTTTAGTTATTGTTACTCTATTTTATTTACTGGATCTCATTGTATATTAATTTGTTGAATGAATTACAATTTAGATAATCAATGTTTGATGAAATCACTCTGGTGAAAGTCTTTTCCCCTTGCTTCTTTGCCTTTTCATATTCCTTTTTCATTCTGTTTATATTAACTTTATATGCCTGATTGAGAACCACTTCTTTATGTGCCTCACTCCTGAGTATGTTGTAGTAAATTGAATATATTATTTAGATTTGGGAGAAGAAAACCAAATCCCACTAGAGCCTTATAGAAAATAAAACATTCTGAGACTGTATTTCACATACACACTTGAGTATCCTCCAGAATAACTGAAGCCAGTTATTTCTGGTCAGTGCTTGAGGTCAATGGGCTAGGTGGGAGCTGGAAGATAGAATGGGTAAACATGAATGGTTTATGGGCCTTTTAATCTGGAGAAATGCATGGAAAGGATGCTTTATACAGTATTGTTTTCCAGAGAAATGAGGTATCATGTGGGGGATTTAGTGAACTAGTGAAATGGGTAGTTGGTGAATGCCCTTGATATTTTTATGAAATAAGGACATTATCTGGAAACAATTTTAATTCTTTTGTATCTCTCAACTATAATTTGTTTCGTTTTGTGATCCCAACATTATACCCCCAAAATGTCCAGAAAGGCAAGCAGGCACAGTCCATGAACAGAACACCAGCTAACTCATCAAACATATACAGAGTCTAGAGAGTCATACAGAGTGTATAATTTTACAGTTGCATCATCTTTTTTCTCCTATGGAATCAACCTCGGATGAACTTTCTCCCTCTGTGTTTGTTTCCCTGTTTCTATTTTTGTATTTTTACCTTTCTTCCTGCTACTCACCCTGCCCCTGTCCCATTCTGGCTGAGCGCTGTCTGATCAAGACTACTGGGGTATCATTCCTCCTTCTCATGTGCTTTGAGTTCTCCGTAGTATGTGTAGGCTCACAATTATCCATGGAAGAAAGAGTAGCTATTTTAGACTGGCCAAAATAGATCCTCTATGAGACAAACTTTCTACCTGCCAACACACATTGCTTCTCATAGGTTAACTTCAAAGGGCTGTTAGATTAAAACATTCCCTTTTAAGAAGAAATATGAGTGAAAAGGGGAATACATGGAGTTAGTGAGACAGGAAACCCTGGCTACCATTCATTTATTCATTCAGAATTTCATGGGACTTGTCTGTGTACTTACAATCACCCAAAGAAGGTCACAGAATATTAAAATGAAACAGACACGATCCATTTTCTCAGAATTTATCTTTCTAATGGAGAAGGCAGACATGTAAATGGATGAATTACATTGCAATGCATCTATGTGATATACTAGACTGTAAAAAAAATACTGTAGAAGACAAATTGAAAGCTGGGTTTTTTCAGGTAGCAGTTTACCTGGAAAATCGGACAACAATGGAGGTATCACTTTTTCACCTGCACTGCCCACATGGTTCCTGCAAAAGAAATCTGGTGACATATTAATTTATCCCTATGATACTGTGTTTAAAGTATGTCTATAGAAATATCTGTACAAATATGTGACGGCTTTATTAGTATTGATAAAACCTGTGGCATAGTTCTATCAATAATCACTGCATAGCGGACTGGGAACAAGTTAAATAAGAATTGATAAAACACTAAATTGGACTTTCCGAAGTCCTGAAAAAAAATCCTTGGTGTGTATCTGTCTTCTGTGAGAAGTTAAAAAAAAAAATGTTTCTACAAGGTTTCTACAATGTTTCAGGATGCCTGCAGTTCAAGACTAGTGAAAGAATAAATGTGTTAAATTATGGGCATTGGCTTTATGGAAAGAAGCGGAAATCTATGTCATTCGAAGAGTGACAATTTTAGGATGACATATTTTTAAATTATTTTAAAGATTTTTCCTTGTTCTGTAAAATATAAAGTACTTGGAAGAAAAAGTGTCTTTTTTTTATAATTTCCTAGCCCTTCTCATTGTTAACAAGATGAATTTATTTAAAATGGATTAAAGGTTTTGTGAAATGTCAGATCAAATGGAGAGTTGCATTCACTGAATTGATGTCACTTAGCATGCCTGGACATGTAGCATGTCCAAAGTTTTTTAAACTACTTATTTTACCCTGCCAAAGTAATGAATCCCACATTACTCTCATGGCATGATGAAAAGAGTTGTCTTAAACCCTGGATATACTGTAATATTTGTGGCACTCTGTGTAAGATACCCTTGAATTTCATATATATTAATCTATCAGGTGGTCTAAATAATAACTATCTTATAGTCTTGTTATGAGGGTTAAACAGAATGATCTATGGACAGTGTCTTGCTTACAAGCCTAACGCACTTACCCGAACTTCCATGGATTTGTTTCCAACTCCTTTCTCTGACTTCAAAGCTTTGAGCTAGATATCAAGTTAGATTAAAATTTGAGTTTAGTAGATGGACAAGCTCTGTGTTCTTCAAATACTTTGATTGCATATACTCTTTCAGACATGCTCAGAAAATTTGAGCACTTTGGAGAGAAAGAAGAGTGGATGAGCATCTTTAGAATGAGCACTTTATGTTCATATCTTGCTGTAAATCAAGACTAAAGATAAAGTAGACGGACAGGAACACAGATTTTTGAAATATTGTTACTGAATAGATCAAATCCCACTGTTTGCTGCTTAAAAAACCAATTACATACTCATAAATGATGGAGGAGAAATGGGCCTTTAATCAGAATGCTGGCAATCTGGGGGGATGATGTACTCAGTGTCCCCCAAAAACCACCTCTGAAGATTCTGCTCAGCCATGAAATTTTTAAAGGGAAACAGTGAAGAAATATCAGTTAATCATTGAGATGGGGGAGGGTCAGAGTCATCACCATCCCCCACTGCATGCAGGCTTGTCAACTCCTCGTGATCTTCCTGTAGATGCTATCTTATTAACACAGTTTGGTCACACAATTTTTTGTGAGATTACTGAGGAGTAAGCTAGGGAAGACATCTATTCATCTGTTAATTTCTTTTCTTCATTTCTACTTCTTTGATCTATGTAAAGAACCCACAAGTTAGGAAAAGTATTGCCTGATTAAATAATTTGAAAGGTGTGCTTGGTCCAGAGATGAGTAGAGCATGGAGGTGCCTGCTTAAAAGTTAGTTACAGTGTAGCTTTGCTAAAGTGACAAGAAAAGAGGCTCCCTGTGGAAGGCAGTTTCCTGCAAAGGGCGACTTACAGTATGATAAGCTAATTACAGTAAGGTTGTATAGGCTAGGTACGAGGGAAAGTGAGGAAGAGCACAGTGAGGGTTAGCATCTGAGGATAGAAGTTCTGCACAAGCTGGGTTTGGGCAGTGAGAGGCATTTTTACCAGTTGTCAGATGTACAGAGGCATCTGAGAGAATCCTGGCATCGCAAATAAGGAAAAAATCTGTATTGATAAAACTGCCCCTAATATGCAACTCCTCTAGACATTTATACACTCTAGAAGAAAATGCCTTGATGAATGTTGTTCTCCAGGATCCCATGAAATGGGGATCAACTAATCTTGAGGAATTCTAAGAGAAAAAGACTCCACTTGTAACAAGGGAGTTCCTGAGTATAAGCAAATGATACCACACCATGGGTAGGTATGTCTTATCTTTGCATTGTTTTCCTATACTCTGAAGACCTGTTGGGTAACAAATGAGTTATTGGCTGCTTAAGTCCAGGCTTCTGGAGAGCTAGAAAGGGCAGAAGTGGAATGACAACATCCCTCTTATGGTTCACTCTTAGAGCTGAAGAAACCTAAGTGGTTGAGAGGTCTATGCTATCACTAGAGGTGAGTAGAGCAGGGTGAGTGTCTTAATCTCCAGTGTGGAGGAAAAGCAAGTCCAGGAAACTGGAGGGATTGGTGAGTTATCCAGGAACTTCACAGCCTCAAGACTTGGGTGGATCCCAAAAGCCTGAGCCCACTTCAAAAGTAACCGAGCTTCAGCTCCCAATATCACTCTTGCCACCAGCCAAAGCTACTATCTAGAATTCTCTGGATCGGGGTTAAATGCCTTTTATTCCTGGGGACTTTGCCCAGAGTTTTGAGCCAGGTGTCCCTGTTGCCTGGGAATTTGCTATCTGCACTTTCAGGGATGCTTCCTCATTCCTTCACCCCAGGTTTCATAGACTGGATCTTAAAATTGACCTGGAATAAGTTTGTGGAAAGTCAAGTCTCAGTTTTCAATGGAACTGAGAAGTGGTCTAGCTTAGTGATCATTAATGATTTTGCTGTAACACCCTCTAAAGAAAATGTGAGACTGACATAGAGAACAGACTTGTGGTTGCCAAGGGGGGAGGAGGGGTGGTGGAGGGATGGACTGGGAGTTTAAGGTTAGCAGATGTAAACTAGTATAAGTAGGATGGATAAACAACAAGGTCCTACTGTAGAGTACAGGGAACTATATTCAATAGCCTGTGATAAACTATAATGGAAAGTAATATGAAAAAGTATATATAAATATGTATAACTGAGTCACTTTGCTGTACAGCAGAAATTACTATAACATTGTAAATCAACAATACCTCAATAATTTTTCTAAATTAAAAAGAGAGGGCTTCCCTGGTGGCACAGTGGTTGAGAGTCCACCTGCCGATGCAGGGGACACGGGTTCGTGTCCCGGTCCGGTGAGATCACACATGCCGTGGAGCAGCTTGGCCCGTGAGCCATGGTCGCTGAGCCTGCGCATCCAGAACCTGTGCTCCGCAACGGGAGAGGTCACAACAGTGAGAGGCCTGCATACTGCAAAAAAAATAAAAAAAAAAAAAAAGAGAAAAAGAAAATGTGAGAAATATGAATATATTTACAAATTGTAAACTGATTTAAAACATTTTCATCTTATGTTTAAATACTGTAGTTACAAATGTTATATATGTTGATTTTTTAAGATACTGACATTTAAAAATAAAGTTGTTATATAAACATATACAGTGAAGTAGAAATACCATAACAATTAGACACCTACAACCATTTATTTAAAACTAAAAAGATTTTTCAAAAGTCATACATTTTACAGTGTTCTACTTTCTCTTTAACTTTGTGTGTTCCTTCCATATTTGTGCACAGAATTTAATCCTAATGTAATATATTTTTATCCTTGAAAATCTTCTACTTATCACTTTCTTATGCATCACTGCCATAAAATATCTCTGTATTTAAATTTTAGATGTTTATATTTCTTTGTGTTTCTTGTGACCGAAAAGCATTAAGCATTTTTTTTTCATTCTGGATTAAGCTATCATTACATTTCTTAGTAGCACACAACTGACTAAAATGACTTTATACTAAAAATTTGAATTAATCACTTTCAAACATAAAAGTACAGTTTTAAATGAAACTCATCTCTTAGTGAGATGGATTTTTTCAATTAATTCATGAACCCATAAATAAACATTACTAATTGCTAGAATAAGAGAGAGTTCAGTGAAAATTAACAGGGGGAAAAAAAAAAGAAGAAAGTTTAGATCACATTAACTAAGTGCTAAAAAGGTGAATTAATAATTGTTGGTGATGCATTATTTACAGTAAAATGAATACACATTCTCATTAATTATTCCAGATTTAATTAGTTCATGCCAGAAATGAATAAATGAGCAGATAACTGTTTGGATAATTATAGAATGTCAGAGATTTGATAACAAGTCTAATGAATATGAATTTGGAGAATATGGTAATCTTTTGGGAAATTAATGAAAATATTTTTACTACATACTTGGATAAATATTTAAGAAAATATAAAACTTTCCCTTATTTCTAATGTATATTCTTATTACTCAGTAAGAAGTTGATTTGGAGAAAATAATCATGGGACTTTTTGTCCCCTCCTTTTTGAGATCATGTAAAATTTGAGACTGAACTACAAACCAAGATGAGGAAGAATGAAAAGATGCAGCAAGATACAAAAGTTTGAAATGTAGAGAGGACATCCTTTCTGACAGATTAGTAATTTTCAGCATACTCTTTACAATTCTTGACTATTTTATATCTAGCTTTACAGAGAGTCTATATATATAGGTTGATAAGGACACAAGCTTGCCACCTTCAGTATTTCTTACTAACCTTGTCATTGCTCTGGAGCAATGAATGCTTTGACAACTTCACTTTATTACATGGTGTCTTCACTAAAAGACATCCAGTTGGCTCCAGCATTTCAAATGGTCCATTTTCTTGGTATCCTGAATTTTTCACATTTGAAATGCATAACTGTTTGATTTTTTTTCTTTTTAAGTCTTTATATACTTTTTTCTTCTCTTATTTCAATATCTAGTATTTTCAGTATACTTTTTACTAGAAGTGATGATAGTATAAACCCATGTCATTTTATTTCTGAACAGTAGTTTATCATAACATGAAGTTTACTGTACACTTGTTCCTTTTTAGAAATTCATTATCCAATAAAGGAATTAGAAAATAAAATAACTTTATCATTTAGAGAAGAGTGCTTATATACAGCTTCCTTCACCTTTAGTTTCACAGACTCTGCTCATCCCCAATATTACTTATGTTAGCACTTTTTTCCCCACCATTTCAGTGAGATTTTTTTCATACATTTATAGTATGGTTAGATTGTTTTGTCACATTCACATTCCATCCTGAGATCCCCTAACTATGTATATTTAAACATATATATTTAATTTAAATACCTTAACATTCACTCTTTGATCTTTACAGCTCTATGGATTTAACTTTGAGCTTTACAGCTCTATGGATATTATGTCCAATATCTGCCTACAGTATCCTGTAGAATAGTTTTACTGCCCTATAAAAATATCCTCTGTGCTTCAATAACTCAACACTTCCTGTTCCCAAACCTCTGGAAACCACTGAACTTTATATTGTAACCACAATTTTGCCTTTTCCAGAATGTCATATAATTGGAATCACACTCTACACAGTATTTTCAGACTACATTCTTTCACATAAGAATGTGCATTTAAGGCTCTTCTGTATCTCTTTGTGGGTAGCTCATGTATATTCATTGCTCAAAATATCCCATTTTATGGATATACCACTGTTTACCCAATTATTTGAAAACACCTTGGTTGCTTCCAGACTTGGTGGTTATGAATAAATCTACTATAAACATTTATCTGCTGGTTATTGTGTGGACATAAGTTCTCAGTTTAATTGGGTAAATATCTAAAAAGCATGACTGCTGGATAATATGTACTATTTTTCATTCCTATCAGAAAGGAATGAGAGTTTTTTTTTTTTTTTTTTTTTTTTTTTTTTATCTAGATTCTGTATAATTTTTTTTATTTTTTGCGGTACGTGGGCCTCTCACTGCTGTGGCCTCTCCCGTTGCGGAGCACAGGCTCCGGACACGCAGGCTCAGCGGCCATGGCTCACGGTCCCAGCCGCTCCGCGGCATGTGGGATCCTCCCAGACCGGGGCACGAACCCGTGCCCCCCGCATCGGCAGGCGGACTCTCAACCACTGCGCCACCAGGGAAGCCCGGAATGAGAGTTTTTTATGCTCCAAATCCTTGACAGCAATTGGTATTTTCAGTATTTTGGATTTTAGTCATTCTAATAGTTGTATAATGGCGTGCCATTGTTTTAATTTTCAATTACTTAATGACAAATGATTGAATATATTTTCATATTCTTATTAGCCATCTATATATTTTCTTGGTGAGAAACATGTTCAGATTTTTAGCCTCTTTCTTCAATTGAAATGTTTATTTTCTTACTGTTGAGTTTGAAGTGTTCTTTGCATGTATACTTTTTGGATATAAGAACTTTATCAGATATGTGTTTTACAAATGTTTTCTCCCAGTTTGTAGCTTATCTTATGAATCTCTTTTTTTCACAGCATTGTTGAAATATAATTCACATACCATAAAATTCATCCAGTTAAAGTGTGCATTTCAATGTTTCTGGGTACTCTACTAACTTTTAAGTTTTGGTAGACTATTTGTAATGTAAAATTTGCCATCTTTTTAAAGTGTAAAATGCAGTGTCATTAATTACATTCAAAATATTGTACGACTATTTGAAAAATTTTCTCATCACCAAAGTAGAAACTATAACCATTAAGCAGTAATTCTCCATCCTTATACTTCCAACTCCTGGAGAACTCTAATCTAATTTCTGTCTCTATGAATTCACCTATTCTAGAAATTTAATATAAGTGAAGGCATACATTTGTCCTTTGTATCTGGCTTATTTCACTTAGCATGTTTTCAAGGTTCATCCATGCCATGACATGTATCAGAACTGTGTTCCTTTTCATGGCTGAATAATATTCCATTGTATGTGTATTCAACATTTTGTTTACCCTTTCATCTGTTCACAGACAGGTAGTTTTTAGTTTCTGTCTATTGTGAATTACATAGCAATGAACACATACAAGGCATACAAGGATCAAAGTCCCTGCCTTCATTTTATTTGAATATATATCTAAGAGAGGAATTGCAACGTCATACGGTAATTATTTGTTTAGCTTTTTGAGGATCTTGCAAACTCTTTTCCATAGCAGCTACACTGCAATGTAGAGGGTTCTGATTTCTTCACATTCTTGCCAATACTTGTTAGTGACTGAATGTTTATGCCCTCCCCACCCAAAGCATATGTTGAAGCCCTATCTTATGGTGTAACTGTACTTGAAGAGGTAGTCTTTAAGAAAATAATTAAAGTTAAATGAGGTCATAGGGTGGAGCACTGAACCTATAGGATTAGTGCACTTATAAGAAAAGGCACCAAAAAAAAAAAAAAAAAAGAAGAGGCACCAGGGAGCTTGCTTTCTCTCTCTATCTCACTTACTCACTGTCTCATTCTTTCTTTTGTTCAATCTTGCTCTGTCTCTTCCCACACACACATAAAGAAAATGCCATGTGAACACAGAGTGAAGTAATGACCACATATAAGCCAAGACAATCAGCCTCAGATTTAATTCTACCTTGCTGGCATCTTAGTCCTGTTATGCCCCAGGACTTACTGAGAAAGTAAGTAACAATGAGAAAATAAATTTCTGTTGTTTAAGCACCCAGTATGTGGCATTTCAGTATGACAGTCCTAACAAAGTAATATAGGTTTTGGTGCCAGAGTGGGGTGTTTCTGTAACAAATATCTAAAAATGTATAAGTGGCTTTGGAACTGGGTAATTGGTAGAAGCTGGAAGAGTTTTGATGTGTGTTCTGGAGAAACCTAGATTTTTATGAAGGGACAGTTGGTAGGAATATGGTATGTTGAAAATCATTCTGGTGAAATCTTCAAAGGAAATGAAAAATAGTCATTGGAATCTAGAGGAAAGGCAGTACTTGCTGCAAACAACTTAGCTGAGTTGTATTCTAGTGTTTTGTGGAAGGTAGAACTTACAATAGACAAAACTGGTTATCTAGCTGAGGAGATTATTAATAGTAGTGTTAAAAGGCATACAACTATGACCAATTGGATTTTGTAAGATTGCCAAACCCATGCATAGTAAAAGAATAGTCTCTTCAATAGATAGTGTTGGGTTTCCACATATATGTTCTATATGTCTGTTAGGTCCACTTGGTTTGTAGTGTTATTCAAGCCTTCCCTTACCAAACTTCTGTCTAGAGGTTCTATCTTTTGCTGAAAGTGGAGTATTAAAGTCTCGAACAATTATTATAAAACTGTCTATTTCTCACATCAATTCTGTCAATATTTGCTTTATATATTTTAGGACTCTGTTTAGTTTATTGCATACATATTTATAATTGCTATTCATCTTTGAAAATTTGGCCCATGTTACAATATATAATTTTCTTATTCATCTATTATAATAATATTTGAATTAAAGTCTATTTTGCCTGATGTTAGTGTAGCTACCTCAGTTTTTTTGTTTGTTTTACTATTTGCATTGGATATGTTTCTCCATCATTTTACTTTCAACCTATTTTTGTCTTTGTACCTAAAGTGAGTTTCTTGTAGTCAGCATATAGTTGGATTGTATATTTATACATTCTTGCAATTTCTGCCTTTTGATTAGAAATTTAATCTACTTACATTTAAATAATTACTGATAAGAAAAATTTACTTCTGTCTCTTTTTCTATTTCTGTTCAGTATGTCTTATAACTTTTCTGTCCCTGATTTTCTCCATTATTGTCATTCTTCTTTTTTTTAGTTCATTATTTATAGTGATACATTTTTATTCCCTCTCATTTCCTTTTGTATATATTCTGTCAATAATTTCTTTGTGGTTATCATGGGAATTACATTTGCCACCTTAAATTTATAACAATTAATTGAATTGATAGTAACATGTCTTCAATGTGGTACCAAAAAATTTGCTCCTATACAACTCTTTCCCCCTTTAATATTATTGTGGTAAAAAAATTTATCTTTATGCATGTGTGCCCCAAAATTCAGATTCATACTTTTTATGCTTTTGACTTTTAAATGCTGTAGGAAATTTTTAAATGTAGTTCAAAACTAAAAATATCATAATATTGATTGAATTTGAAATATATATTTTAACTTATCTAAATCCACCTTTATATAGCCTCATCTCACATCATGTATTGCAGACACTGTATAAGAGAGTATTCCCATTTCTTTCTTCCCATCCTTTATGACATTGCTGTCAGTTATTTCACTTTTTCACATGATATAATCACTTAATACATCATTACTATTATATTATTTTTAAGACTTTTTTGATGTGGACCACTTTTAAAGTCTTTTATTGAATTTGTTACTATATTGCTTCTGTGTTTTGGTTTCTTGGTCACGAGGCATGTAGGATCTTAGCTTCCTGACCAGGGATCAAACCTGCATCCCTGGCATTGGAAGATGAAGTCTCAACAACTGGACCACCAGGAAAGTCTCATTACTATTATATTTTTAAGCAATTAAATTTTAGATAAATTAACAATAAAATAAAGATTTTATTTTACTTTCATTTATTACTTTCCTGATATTTTTCATTTCTTTATGAAGATAATGACTTCTGACATATATAATTTTTCTTCTCTTTGGAGAACTTTTAACATTTCTTGTGTCACAGTTTTCCTGGCAATGAGATTCCCCAGTCTTTTTTTTTTTTTTTTTTGTAAGTCTTTATTTGCCTCTTATTCTTGTGGAATAATTTTACAAGATATAGAATTCTGTGTTTTATTTTTTAAGTACTTTAAATATTCTACTCAATTAACATTTTGCTTGCATGCAAGAAATCTTCAGATTTTACCCTTTGCTTCTATAGATAATGTGATTTTTCCCCTCTGATTTTATTCAAGATTTTCTCTATGTCTTTGTTTTTCTGAAGTTCAAATGTAATATGCCTGGGTGGAGGCATTTTTGTTTTAATCCTGCTTGGTGTTCTCTGAGTTTCCTGAATCTGTAGTTTGGTTTTTGAAATTTCTCAAACATTATTACTTCAAATAATTTTTCTGTTTTAATCTTCTTATCTTTTTGGTATTTCAGTTATGTGTGTGTTGAACCTTTGAAATTATATCATAGTTCTCAGATGTTTCATTTTGATTTTTTAAAATTCTTTTTCTCTTTTCATGTAGGAAGTTTTTATTGATCTATCTTAAACTCACTTATTGTTTCCTCACCTATATCCAATCTATATATAACTCCATCAAAAGTATTTTGTTACATTATTTTTTATTTTCAGAATTTCTTTTTAGTTCTTCTTAAAGTGTCTCTCTTCTTATATTAGCCCCATCTCATCCACTTTTTCCATTAGAGTCTTTTACATATTAATTATTTTAAATTCCTTTTCTGATAATTACAATATCTGTCATGTATGATTCTGATTCTGGTGCTTGCTTTACCTCTTCAGACTGTACTTTTTCTTGCCTCCAGCACACACTGTAATTTTTGGTTGTCAAAAGTCTGACATGATACAACGTGTTATAGGGACTAGAGTAAATAACCATTTAGTGTGAGGTTTTTGTTAATTTTTTTAGGAGTAGAGTTGGGTTTTTGAGCTTTTTTTGGGGGGAGGGGTGGGGTTAGTTGCCATAGTTTTCAAATTCTTCTAATATCCTTATGTGTTTGTTTTCATCCTTCTCCCCATGTTGACTTTGGGCTTCCCTACATATTTCTCATCTACAATTCTGGAATAAGACTCTGACAAAGTCCTTTTCCCTGTAAAGTAGGTTTAATTATGAATAATGCTCTTGGTATATTAGACCAGGGTTAGTCTTTGTCTTCTTCTGTCAGAGCCAGGGGTATACCTCCTAAGTATATCTCCTAACTCTACTTCATGAGGACATCTTGGGGTCATGGAAGTAAAACAATGAAAGTGTGGAGGGACCAACAATGTTTCCACTGTTATACTAATCATACTCAACCACCAACAATTTGCCATTAGTACCATTTAAGTCTTCCTACCAGTTTATGTCTTCAGCATCTCCAGTTAAGTAGGTCTTTGTGAATCTTTGGATTTGCTATCTCTTCAGATTTCAGGGTGACAATTTGTCCGGTATCCTCAGTTTTCTGGTGAGCCCAAGGAAATAAGTCTGTTCCTCAATTTTTTTCAATTTTCTTTTGTTTTAAGTATGGGTGTGACAGCTTCTAAGTTATTTATCTGTTGAAGCTAAAACCAGATGTAACTTTATAAATTTTAAATTAAATTATCTTGATTATCAAAATTTCATCTATGATGTGTTGTAGTTGATTATTTGGACCCGAGTATTGAACTTCATACATATCTTAAGTTAGATTGTAGTTTGCCTAACTTGGCTCATTGATCTATTCCACTTTCTTGATTGCTGATTTCATTCCTTAGCTCAGCATCACCTTGGAATAATTTGAATGTGTTTTCCCTAATTTTGTTCAAGTCATCAATAAAAATGTACTTCAGGACATGGTTGACATTGTCTTATCCTGAGGCAAGCTGTTGGAAGAGCGTTTTCTTGACTGTTACCAGTACTATTTAGTATTTTTCTGTATTTTCACTAAATAACATGTTGATATACCAGATAATTTTTACTCCATTTTTAAAGCTTTTTTTTCATCAAAGAACTATCATGAGAAGCCATGTAAAGTACAATTCAAAAGACTACATGCTCTATTTACTTTATTGTTTGATTTATTATCATTTAATACTAATAGACATAGTAGTAACTAACATTTACAGAGACCTAGTATATGCAAAATACTACTATTTACTTTACATTTCATATTTCAATTCTTTGCAATGACCATGTAAGTAATATCTTTACCTCTAGTTAATAAAAAGGCAATGAGAATCAAAGAGGTGAACATCACAAAAACTACAGCATCAATAGGGCCCAGCATGAACCCTAATTGTTTGTGTTGACAAAATTTGCTTTCCATGCACTATATCAGTGATTCCCAAATATGACTCTGATCAGAATTATTTGGAGAGATCATAAAAATATTCTATATGTCTGAGAGGGTTCAAGTAATCTGCATTTTATTTAGAACCAATCAAGTAATTTATGCAGTCTGGTTTTTAAATGACTGTATGCTTTACAATCAGTTTACAATTAGAGATTTGGTGCACCTCATCCTTTGAATATTCTCTTTATCTGTCTTTGGTGAGTTTTCATCCAAAGATAGTGTTGCTTGTTTGAGACAGAAATGCCATGATGTAGAAACTGCTCCACTGGTTTTGCATAGCTGTTCTTACACTTCCTTAGTTTATTGTGCTCCAAATAAAATCACAAACCATTTTATTTTTCAGGAAAATCACTGCTCATTTTAGCTTAAAAATTCTTTAAAGTCCTAGACACTTTCTTCTATGAGTCCCATAAAAATCCCCATGCGGTTAATCTATGTTTGCCACCCCTACCCCTCATCTTTCTCTGCTTTAGTCTGCACCCTGTGAACTTGACCTGAACAAGCTGCATCACTGAGGCTGCCATGCTCTCTGGCACCAGAAACCAAAGAGGAGGAGAGAAATGAGAAGTTGTGGCATTTTTCCCTTGCTGTCTCTTGTTAGTTCTAGGGACAGCTGTGTTTCTTTAGGTACATAGCCCTAGCTGGCAGTCTTTCATCCATGTCTCTGGGTCTAATTTACTATGATAATATTGACCACTTCATTTCTGCCTTCAGGCCTAGGGTTGGTAAGAACTTCCAATAATTGCTAATCCCTGGAACCCCAAAAATCTCTTCTTGTTTCCTAGCTGATTTTTTCCACAACTGTAAAATAAAAACAAAAACAAAACAAAACAAAACAAAACAAAAAAACAGAAAAAAAAACCCAAAACGCTTCACTGATTTCTTTTGAACTGAACACTTTGAAGGGTGCTATATATTTCCTAGTGAAAACCCTACTAATACAGTCCCTGGTGACTTCCCATTGCATTTAGAATAAACTATTGATACAAATGCTGATCTTGTCCCTGAAATCCCTACATGTCTGGCGCCTCCCCATCCCTCCCACCTGTTCTTATTGTATTCTCCGCATCATCATCTGCCCCTTCTTCCTGTTTCTTTAACCTGCCAAGTTTAACAGTGCCTTAATACTTTTCTCTGCACTATGTCTGCAAGGGTAATTTTCCTTCAGATCATTAAATATCTGCATCCATCTGGTCTTTAAAATCACAATTGCCAAGTTATCTGCTAAGTGAAATCTTCTTGATCACCTTACCCTGTTGGGGAAACAAAAGAACCAAGGAAAAATTAGTTGGAAGGTTTTAAGAGCAAACTTAATTGACCCTGCTGTTTTAAAAAGGGCTAGTCCAATCTACAGACTTTTCTTTATCTTACCAATGTGTGCACCCTTGATGAATGTAGGCTGTGAAGTTTCAAAATTTTAAAATAGGCAGAAGTTTTCTGCAAACTCCATTTCAAAAATAAAATTAAACAAATAGTATTTAACCTTTTATGACTTCAACAATAATATTTCAATGGTGCAGGTTTATTTGCATAATCTACATATGTATATTCCGAACTTTATCTTCCCATTCACACTGCAGACAGCATCTGCCTGCAGTGTGAATGTGTCCACAAGGCTGGATCTTGATTCATTTAGCCAGTCCCTTAGCATACACAAGGCTATCCTGTCTTTTTTGTGGTATTTCCATCAAAATGTGTAAACATTTGCTTGATTTAATAACAATAGGAAAGGTGTGAGAAAAGACAATGTGTCTAGGAAAAAACCCATCAACCCACCATTATGATTTATATGGCACAATGTGAAACACCTTTGCAGTATGTTTGTATAAAAAAGTCTATACAAATGAATGTCTGGGTGGAATTCATTACAGAATGGGATTTGCATGAAAGGTGAGTTTTCTGCTAAACAAAGACACACTGAAAAAGCTTTAGAAAGTTTGTTAACATTGGAGACTGGCAAGTCAATTTCTGTGACTGACGAAAGTCCTACCATCTCAACTAGATAAAGACTGATGCCCTGTTTAGTACCTGATACAGGTACTTAGTTCAGTACCTGGCATAACTTTGAGGCTTTGTCATAGGCAGTAATCACCATCCTCCAGAGACAAGGCACTAATCTAATTATCCACAAGTCAAAATGTACCAATACTTTGGAAAACACTGAAGAACAGAAGACTCCATGTTTAGGTAGTACACTAATAAATTGTAACGTGCTGAAAGCCTGAACTGATGATGTTTGTATTTGTTTATTGACCTACAGATTTTCTTATTTATTTAGACTGTAGGAAAGAGCCAGCACCTACACGTTGGACTTTTCCTCTCTGCTTCAACCCTTTCTTGCCATCAGAGACAGAACCAAATTTAAGGCAAAATTAAGAAAGGCTGTTTATTCATCAATTTGTGGCAAAAGAACTCATTTACTGTCACTTTTGTTTCAACAATATCTCAAAAATATCTGAAAGCAAAGTTAATTTTATAAGGTAAAAAGGGGAAACACTAAAGGGCAAGCATTCTACTAAGTTGGTATTTTAGGAGACTCTCTAATTTGTCTGCAGGTACATTTGGCAGTCGGGTGGCTACAAAGGGTCAAGAAAGTTGTTTGGAAACAATTTGAAAGAGGCAGTTTTATTAAATATTAGGAGCAGAAGATTCTGTGTGACCAGCCATTTCCTGGAACAAGCAGAGTTGGTGGAAGCCTTTTTGTTGTTACGCTGCTACAATAGTACTTCTGGGGAGTGGCAGCCATGGCCCGAAATTTCTCATTGTTCCTACATGCGATTTTTGCAAGGCATGAGACCTTTCACTTGAACTTTCCCTTCAATGATCTGACTACATTTTGTGAGCTCCCTTTTAGCATTTCGAGACTGTGGTTAAATGAACTGTCAACTCAAATGACAACCAGGTTTTCAAACTACCATTTCACAAGGCGGAAGCATGAGCTTTAGCGAGTGGCTTAATTTCACATTGCTGGGGAAAAGGGAGGCTAGATCTGAATCTAAATCTCTTGCTCCAAAACCCAAACGCCTCCCCTGCTGCTGGGTTTTGTCTTTTTCCCAAATCAAAGGAAAGTAATAGATGGGAAACTTTTGAGCCAGAAAATTACATCCTTACATTTCAGTGAAAGAGTCGGTGGCCCAGAAGCAAAAATGGACTTCCTGAAGTGCATATAGCTAATTAATGACAGATCACAGAGCTAATAATGGGGAAGATTAACACTGGATTCCCAGACTCCCAGACTCATCTACTGCAGCTTCTTCTGTTACGAGCTGAGTGGTTCTTGGGGGATTGTGGATGAAGTGGTCATATGTCACAATATATTGCTCTGACTTTGCTGGCCAGAAGCACGGTGCAAGAGGGTTATAATAATAACCTACCTCATCAGGTTATTATTATAAGGATTAAATTAAAAATTAATATAGGTAAATCTCGAGCACAATATCTGGGACCACACTGGGAGCTGGCAAGGCACTGGCTATGGGACAAGCAGGACAGCAACATAGAAATGCTCCTGGTTTGTACTTTCTGGGTCAGCTGCTTTAATTCCTCTGTGGAAGTGTCTCATTAGTGCCTCATTTTAATTTAAGGCAGACATGGACACCTTCCAGCAAATCTCTTCTTACCCATAGCCCAGTGCCTCTGTGCAGCTTTGTTTGGATATGCATAGCACCTGGATAAAATCAGAAACTGTAAGATAGTACAGGTAATTTAGGTCCTGGAGGAAATGCCCCTTTGGGTTTCTGCTTAGAAATGCAAAGCCAGTGGGTTTCTGAGCAAGAGATACTGCTGGCTTAGCCTCTGAGCCAGGTTTACCAGAGGTCAATGATCCTATTTATTTAAATCAATATGCATTGATTTGCAGCTGATGTCTTTTTTGTCTTTATATATTATGTCCTCCTAGAAGGGTACCTTTGTTTTTTCGCTTGAATTCACTGGTTTACTCCAAAAGGGCATACGCTCCTTTCAAATATATGCTGAAGGCAGGAAAAGTGCCGATTTAACTCTCAGAGCAATTCACATGTAATATTAAGTCAGGGGGCTTCATTTCTGTAGTCACCTTTCTAATTTAATGCATGTCAACATGCAAACACCATAACATATAAACCTTAAGGATTATCCTCTGTGTTACTGAAGGTCTTTGGAGTCTGAATTTATTCGACTCCTTCCAATACCCCTCAACACAGACACAGACACACAGCTTCTGATACTGTAGGATACAAAAGAGCCACCAGTGAAGGTCTTAACAATGGTGAACATCTCTTAACTGCTGCTGCTCTGACCCTCTAAACTGACTGAGCCCTTTTTCAGCAGTCTTTCCCTGGTCAGCCAGAGGACAGCAGGTTAAGGTGTTGGCAATGACTCCTTGTGTGTCATGTATATTTACATTTGTTATATGAATATTATATGGTATGTAGATTATGCAGATTAATTTTACATGATATAAATATATACAATGTATAAATTATATGCATTTACAGTGTACTTTTATATACATAACAATGCCTTCAAAGACCTCCTGATGTGGGAAAAGTTCACATAGTTTGGGGAAGAACTACCACCTGTCCAAAAATTTTATAATCCGCCTTTATATTTTAGCAATTTTGGAAATGCAACGGTCTTCATCAGAAACCCAAGCTTTGCTTTTCGGAAGTGGCATGCTACAGTGGAAAGTACACAGCCGTGTCCAGGTGTTAAGCCTCAATTCTGCACTTTGTTGGCTGCATTGCCTTGAGCATGTTACTTAACCCTCCTGACCCGCAACTTCCTCAGTAGGAATAGGGGGCTAAAATTCACATTTCGAGAGATTATTGTGAAGATGAGATGCCTCTTGAGCCTCTAACATGATGTCTAGATTTCAGCAAAGATTCAGAAAATGATTTTCCCTTACTGCAACGGTAACAGGAGAACCTCTTGGGCTGCAAAGAGTGGAAAGGGGCCACTGAGGGTTCTGTCCCTGGCACAAGCTCAGAGAGGCCCTTGAGTTTTTAGCTTAGCAGGCCCCGTGCCCCCTGCTCACAGCCAGGAGGAGAGCAGGGAAAAAGAGATGGGAATGTGCTTTGGAAGTCAATGTGCTCTATAAATCCCAGGTATTATTCTTAGCTAAACTGTTGATGGTCCACTCAAGTTTCCGAAATCCTTAAACTTGCAGGGTTTCATAGCACTGGATACTTATTAATACACTGAGGGATTCTTCTTTTCCTAATCTTTCCTCTGCCTCAGGCTACCACTACTTCTACCTTTCCTCAGCACTTGGGAGTGATTCTTTCCTGAACCTCAAGCAGGGCTCATTTCTACTTCCTAGGCAACAATGGAGAAGTGATAGAGAAGCTTCCCCATTAATCCTCTATCATCTTTCTTTAAAGGTGGGGGGGACTCAGGCATCTAAGCTTCTCTTCCTGTCTCTGCCTTTGCCCTGTCAGTCCCCTAGGGTGGCTGCCCCTCTGTTTGTTCCTCAGCTGAATGGCTAGCACCTAGTGACGGTTCAGAGCCCACTTAGCTGTGACATGTCTCAGGAAGGTTTCAGAAACCTCTATAACCTGACACTTTCTGGCTGGATTTAATTCCTGCCCTGTGTCATCTCCTCATCATTTCTTTGTCTTACCCTCTAAAAGATGAGCTGCTTTGATGACATAGACACTGGCTTTGGTCCCTGACATTTCAAGATCAGGTGTATGGCTGGTGCTCAGCAAACATCTGTTGTATTAACTGAGTCAGTTCCTTCTGGCAGAAGCAGAAATGTATCCAGACTGCACTGCAGTAGAGGTTCTGTCAGTTCTGTTCACTCTGTTATTTCCAAAGTACGTGAAATAAACAGGGCTCTTCATACCTTTTGAATATATGGATGAAAGTACAAAGGCAGAATTTCATCAGAAGCACATTTAAAAAAAATTATTTAACAGCTTTACTGGTACATTGTTCATATACTATATAAGTCATCCATTTAAACAGTATAATGCATTGTTTTTATAGTATATTCACAAATATATGTAACCATCATCACCTCAGTCAATTTCAGAATATTTTCATCACCTCTAAAAAACATCCTGTATCCTTTAGCTATCACCACCTTCCCCCATCTTCCTCCTCCAGCCATAAGCACCACTAATCTACTTTGTCTCTATAAATTTATCCGCTCAAAACATTTCATATGAATGGAATAATAAAATATGTGTGCTTTTGTGACTGGTTGCTTTCACTTAGTATAATGTTTTCAAAGTTCATCTAGGTAGCAGGTGTCAGTACGTCATTCTTTTTATGGCTGGATAATACTCCATTGTATAGATATGCCACATTTTATTTTACCAGTTCATCAGTTGATAGACACTTGGGCTGCTAAAAATAACCATTTACAAGTTTTTGTGTGAAGGTACACTTTAACTTTTCTTGAATTTATACCTAGGACTGGAATTACTGGGTCATATTGTAAATTTTAGGTTTAATTGTTTGAGGAACTATTAGACTGTTTCAAAGCAGCTGCAACATTTAATATTCCATCAGCAGTGCATAAGGGTTCAGATTTCTTCACATCCTCACCAATAATCATTATAGACTTTTTGATGCCAGCCTTCCTAGTGGGTATGAAATGGCATCTCATTGTGGTTTTGATCTGCATTTCCATGATCACTAACAATTTCAAGCATCTTATGTAATTACTTGCTGTTCATATATTTTGGAGATTTGTATATGTTAGAGAAATGTCAATTCAGATACTTTGTCCATTTGTAATTGTCTTTTTTTAATTCTTAATTATTTTTGTAAACATTATCTATATATTTTTGGAAATGAATCCTTTATCAGAATATGATTTGCAAATACTTTCCTCCATTTTCTGTTTGCCTTTTTATTTTCTTGGAAGACAGCTTTGAAGCATGTGTTTCTTATATATATAGGTCCAATTTATTTATATTTTCTTTTGTTGCATGTGATTTTGGTATCATATTGAAGAATCCTTTCCCAAATACAAAGTCATGAAGATATACTCCTATGTCTTTAAGAATTTTATAGTTTTAGCTCACACATTTAGGTCTGACTCATTTTTGTAATTTTTGTATATGATGTGTGGTAAAAGTATAACTTCATTCTTCTGCATGTGGTTACCAATTGTCCCTCTTCCCCAACATTTTGTTGAAGATATTATTCTTTCCCCATTGGATGGTCTTGGCATCCTTATCAAAAGTTTTTTGACAATAGATGAATGGTTTCATTTCTGGACTCTCAATTTTATTTATCTATGTGTCTATTCTGTGCAAGTTCTACACTTTTTTTTAAATTACCATTGTTTTTAAGTAAGTTTTGAAATCAGGAAATATGAGCCCACCTACTTTCTTCTTAATTTTCAAGAATATTTGAACTATATTGAGTCCCATGCATTTTATATTAATTTTAAAATCAGCTTGTTAATCTCTATAGAGAGGTCAGCTGAGATTCTGATGGGGATTGTGCTGAATCTTTCGATAAGTTAGGTGAGTATAGTTATTATAACTATTAAGTCTTCTGATCCATGAACATAGGATAATTTTTCCAATTATCGAGATCTGTACAATTTCTTTCAACAATGTTTTATAGTTCTCAGATTATAAATTGTGTGCTTCTACATACAGATGACAAACAGGCATGTGAAAAGATGCTCAACATTGCTAATTGTTAGAGAAATGCAAATTGAAACTACGATGAGGTATCTCCTCACACTGGTCAGAATGACCATCATAAAAAAGTCCACAAATAATAAATACTGGAGAAGGTGTGGAGAAAAGGGTACCTCCCCTTACACTGTTGATGGGAATGTAAATCGGTGCAGCTACAATGCAGAACAGTATGAAGGTTCCTTAAAAAAACTAAAACTAGAACTACCATATGACCCAGAAATCCCACTCGTGGGCACATATCTGGGAAAGATGAAAACTCTAATTCAGAAAGGTACATGCACCTCAATGTTCATAGCAGCACTATTTACAATAGCCAAGACATGGAAGCAACCTAAGTGTCCATTAACAGAGAAATGGATAAAGAATAAAATAATGCCATTTGCATCAACATGGAAGGACATAGAGATTATCATACTAAGTGAAGTAAGTCAGACAGAGAAAGACAAATATCATATGATATTACTTATATGTGGAATCTAAAATAATGATACAAATGAACTTATTTACAAAGCAGAAATAGACTCACAGACATAGAAGACAAACGTGGTTATGGGGGAGGGAGATGAATTAGGAGTTTGGGACTTACATTTACACACTACTATATATAAAATAGGTAAACAATAACTCAGTATCTTGTAATAACCTATAATGGAAAAGAATCTGGAAAAGAATGTATTTATGTGTGTGTGTATATATATATGAATATATATAACTGAATCACCTTGCTGTATACCTGAAACTAACACAACATTGTAAGTTAATTATACTTCAATTAAAAAGAAATTTGGAAAAAATATCCAATGCTTGGGAATTGCAGCAATAACAAATTTCTAAGTAAGTTTCTTACTTAAATGCTTGTGTTTATCTTATTGCAGACCCATAACAAAAGGTAATGGAACAGTGCTGGTCTTTAGACCACACGATGACAATCACTTCTCTAATCTTTCTTGAAGCTCACCAGATATCACACCCTTTAGGAGCTCTGAGAGGTAGGTGTGTGTGAAGTAGATTACTAGGCCATTTATTTTTTTTAAAAAAGCTTTCTGAATGAAATATATTGTTTTGTATAATTTTGGACCAAAATCTTCTCTTATAAGACAGGATGAACAGAACATGTGCCTAGAATAAAAAAGAAAAATTGTCCAATGAATGAATAAAATTTGCATTGCTTTTTATTAAAACTTTGCAATTGTCAAGCATTCAGAAATGCAACCTATATCTTACCCATATCTTCCAAATTTTAAAAGAAACACAAAAAAACGCATGGTATAAATTAGAATACAGGCAGTGTGCACACACACACTTGCATCAAAATGACAGTGGGGAAGAGCTCCTAGTGGTCTTCGGTGGAAAACAATTCAGAGTTCTAATTGCTTCCCCTCAGCCCAGAATGATTAAGTGATTGGCAAATGAATACAATGTTGACCATCTCACCTGCCCTTCTCCTCAATCCATTTACCATAAAATTGAGGCCCTTCCCTTTACAGAAACTGCTTCAGTTTCCTTTTACTAACTAGATTCTTTTGAAAATGTCTGCAATAACTGGTCCAGGATAAGAATGGCAGTTCTTATAACCAACAGAAAGGAGAAAATAAACCATGAAAAAAAAAAAAAAGAGATAAGGAAATTTTATTCATCTACATTTGACCTTTTTATTATTACCTGAGAAAACAATGTTTCTAATCTCTTTGCACCTGTTTCAAACCCTTATCCTTTATTACTTAAATCCAGTTAGATCTAAAATTGTTTCTGGGTTTTATACACACACACACACACACACACACACACACACACACACACACACACACATACTCTTCAGGAAGTTTGAAGAGAACAACAGAGATTTTTTGTATCAATCCTTCTATTTGTTTCTCTGTGGGATTTCTTGTATCCATTTGGCTTTTCAACCTTCCTTACTTTTGAAAACAAAACTTTGTAAATTTCCATCTGAGAAGAAAAGGGCCAAATAGCTTAGCCCTCACATCTTCAATTATTAATTTCCGACTTCACAGCTATTGAATAATCATATGGGACAATTAAAACAAAATACCAACTGTTAGATGAGGGAAGTTCCAATAAAGTTAATACCGATAATTTCTGGAAAATAGAAAGCATATTTAGCCTTTATTCATCAGCCTATTATATTAATAAAGGTCATAGAGTTACTGGAAAAGCCCTAGAAGTTAATGAATAATTCCAGAATTGTTTTCAAACTTCTTATTAGTATAATAATCCCTTCAAACTTGTGTTGATCTTTATATAACTCAGCCAGTCTCACCTTTTAGTACAAACTGAAAAAACTTAATGGATATTCATTCCATTTTTCAAAATATTTTTATTTTTTAAATTTTATTGGAGTATAGTTGCTTTACAATGTTGTGTTAGTTTCTACTGTACAGCAAAGTGAATCAGCTATATGTATACATATATCCCCTCTTTTTTGGATTTCCTTCCCATTTAGGTCACCACAGCACATTGAGTAGAGTTCCCTGTGCTATACAGTAGGTTCTCATTAGTTATCTATTTTATACATAGTATCAATAGTGTGTATGTGTCAATCCCCATCTCCCAATTCATCCCACCCACCCTTCCCCTTTGGCATCCCTAAGTTTGTTCTCTACACCTGTGCTTCTATTTCTGCTTTGCAATAATATTATCTATAACATATTTTTAGATTCCACATATATGCATTAATATACGATATTTGTTTTTCTCCTTCTGACTTACTTTACTCTGTATGACAGTCTCTAGGTCCATCCATGTCTCTACAAATGACCCAGTTTCATTTTATAAAACATACACTTACAGCAAAGCATATACTCAAGAATGAGCTTTCTTTATCCATGGAGTTCATCTTCTTGACTGAGAAGCAAAGAAAAGATACCTGATTATGAGAGAACCAAAAATAGTGTGAGCCAAGACCAAATTCAAATGTATGCAGGAGGAAAATTAGTGTCACACAGGCCAAACTTTGATAAAGAGCTGCTTGGAGCAGGACCTGGAAGGAGAGTAGAGGCTCACAGGATGAGGATGAAAGGAGTGTTTATAATTCATTCACACTTGTGAAAACCTGTTATCTAAAACATCATTGTAACTAAAAGTGGGTTATTGACATCTATATTATTGCAGAATTGTCTATTTTTCCAATTCTGTCTGTTTTTGTTTCATGTCTTTAGGGAATTTCTTGTTAGGTACATATTTATATTGTTATATCTTCTTCAAAAAATGACATTTATCATGATAAGTATTATCCTCCATCTCTAATAATGTTTTGCCTTAAGTTCTATTTTTTTCTCATATCAGTACAGCCATTCCACCTCTTTTTTGGTTACTGTTTACCTAGGATATCTATTTTCACTCTTTTTTACTTTCAATTTATTTGTATTTCAATCAAGAGTGTGTTACTTGTAGGCAACAATTTGTTTTGATCAAGTTTTGTTTTCTTTTTAATCCATTCTTCCAGTCTCTGTCTTTTAATTGGAATGTTTAATGTATTTACATTTAATGTAATTAACAATAAAGCAGGAGTTACATCTGCTACTTGGCTAGCTATTTGTTAACTGTATGTTTTATGCTGTTTGTTGTCTTTCCTCTGTTCTTTCATTGTTGTCTTCTTTTGTGTTTAATAATATTGCATCATATTAATTACTTTGCCATTCTTTTACTTTTTCCCTTATTGTTGTTTAATAATTTTCTTAATGGTTTCCCTGGGGTTTACAATTAACATCCTAATTTATAGTAATCTAGTTTGCATAAATACTAACATAATTTCAGAAGAATACACACACTTTCCTCCTATATAGCTATAGTTCTTCCACCTTTTTTGGTGCTTATTGTCAACACACATCATTATTCATGGATTCTATATTTCCATATTTCCCTACATGCTAAAATATGTTTGTAACTCCAAAAGCAATACTAGTGACACTTTTGTGGTGATTTGAGGACAGGTACATGATAGCAAAAAGAACTGAGTTACCCAGCATGTACATTCACATCTGAGGTCAAACACAGCAATGCTCTGCCTTGTTGTTTCAGCTCTCATACAAAGATGACCAAAGGGTGGAAGTGGCGTGGAGAAGTGTAGTGCACTGCAAGAATTTCTCCCTCTAGAGCCAGTTGGATGGGGCTTGAATCTAAACTCTGGCACCTGTTAGTGGGGAGGCCTCCAGCAAGTCACTTATCACTTCTGAATCTCATTTTCTCCTTTGTGAAATAAAGAAAACAGAATCCACCAAGATGAGTTGTTTTTAGAATTTAATATTATAATCCATGAGATTGATTACATATATATAAATATACTATCTATATCTATATCTGTGTCTATATCTGTAACTATGAATTTCCCAAGGAACAATGGTTTGGTATTCACTAATTCAGTGTTTTGTAGAACATATCTATGATGAATGATGAGAATTGACTGTGTATCTGTATACATTGCATGATTTTTCAGCCATGTTTCTCCAGAGAAACAGAACCGACAGGACATGCTTATTGTAAGGAATTTCTTCACATGATTGTGGGAACAAGCAAGTGAGAAATCCATAGAGCAGGCCATTAGGCTGGAAAATCAAAAGGACTTGATCTCCCTTCCTGAGTCTGAAATCTGTAGGCGCAGACTGGCAGGCTGCAGACAGAGGTGGGATTTCAATGTTATAGTCTTGAAGCAGACTTTCTTTTACTATGGGAAATGTCAGTTTTTGTTCTTAAGGCTTTCAACTGATCAGATGAGGTCCATTCACATTATAGAAGAAAATAACCCTTACGTTCAATTGACTATAGATGAAAATCATGTATACAAAGTCTTTCACGGTAACATCAGTGTTTAATAAAACAATGGGCACTGTAGCCTAGTAGGCACATAAAATTTAATCACCATGATTTAGAATTATCATTTACTAGAGTTTTCTTTTTAATCAGATAGGTTTTCAAAAAGTTGCAAGTAAAAACGCATTCACACGTTATATGTTTATGTATGCAGTTACCTTTTCCAGTTACCTTTATTTCTTCATGTCATTTTAAGTACTGTCTACTGTTTTTTTTATTTCTTCCTCTGAAGGACTCCCTTTATTATTTCTTGTAAGGAAGATTTGCTACTGGCAAATTTTCTGCTTTTCTTTTTTTTGATCTAGAAATGCTTGAATTTCTCCATTGTTTTCAAAGGAGAGTTTTGATGGATCTAGAAGTTTTTGTTAACATTCTTTTTCCTTTAGAACTTTGACTATATCATCTCACTTCCTTTTGGCATCCTTCTGTTTCTGATGCAAAATCAACTGTTAATCTGAGCGAAGATCCCTCATATGTGAATAGCCACTTCTCTCTTGTTGCTTTAAAGATTCTTTTTGTTTTGCAGCAGTTTCATTATTGCTTGTCTAGGCATGACTTTCTTATCCCTACTTTGAGTGCATTGTGCTTCTCAGATGTGTAGATTAGTCTTTTGATCAAATTTGGAAAGTTTTCTACATTATTTCTTCAATCTCTTTCTGCCTCCGCTTCTCCTCTCTGTCTAGGACTCCAGTTATGTGCATGTTGATGCCCTTGACAGTCCCATAGATTTCTGAGGTTCTAACCACTTTTCTTTTCTTTCTGTTTCTTAGGCTGCATAATATCAATTGACCTGTTTTCAAGTTTGTTGATTCCTTTTCCAGCCTTCTTAAATCTGCTACTGAAATCCTCTAGTAAATTTTTCATTTCAGTTATTTTAATTTTCAGCTTCAGCATTTCTCTTTGATTTGTTTTTAAAATTTCTACCTTTTCATTGTATGCTCTATTTGATTAGATATCAGTTATGCTTTCCTTTTATTCTTTTAACATAGTTTCCTTTACTTCTTAGAACATATGTAAAATGGCTGATTTAAAATCTTTCTCTTAATTTGTACTCATCTTAATCTTTCCATAAATTTTCCAATGTCTGGACTTCCTAAGGGGTAGTTCCCATTGATAGTTTTTACCCCCCTGCATGGAACAAACAAGTCACTCATTTAAAATGTACAATTCAATGTTCTTTGTTTATTTGTTTTAATATAAGCCATACTTTCTTGTTTTTGTCTAACTTTGTTTTTTTTCTGAATTAGTTTATTTTAAATTATATGTTGTAACTTTGGAAATAAAATTATCTTCCCTACTCAGGGTTTGTTGTTGTTTCTATTTATTATGGTATGTTTGTTTAGTAACTTTTCTGAACTAATTCTGCAAAGTCTGTATTCTTTGAAATGTATGTATTATGAAGTCTCTCTCTGGATATCTTAGTGTCACCTAATGATTAGATGAAAATTTCTTTAACTGCCTGGAACTAGCAAGTCTCCCAGTTTCTGTCAATAGGCTCTGTGTGTGTCAGGGCACCCCTTAAACACTAGGGCAGGCAGTTAATTCTGCCTTTATTTCCTCTTGTGCAGGTCCTCAAGTTTAGCAATGAGAGGTAAGAACATCCTTATGACTCTTCTGACCCCATGCATAGCCCTGGGCAAGTGCAGAGCCCCATACATGCACGTGGCCTTATATAATCCCAGGAACATGTTAGAGATTTTTACAGCCTCCTATGAATATCTCATTCCCAAGTTTTTCCTTTAAAGGCTTCTGGGTAGCTATTATTTGTTCAAATTATAATCTGCTGCCTCAGGCAGCTGTAATGTTAAACAATTGCTATTTCTTTTTTAAACAAATGCTCAAGGGAAGAGGCTATTCACTTTGAGGGAGCTCCAAGTTAAGACAAATGAGTAGGAAACAGCCAGAGAAGGCAATCTTAACAATTCCTGGAAATGGGGCTTTGAAGGAGCACCAATCCCATTTGGCCTCCTCCAGTAGCCATCTTGCAGGTTTGGCCATGATTGTTGGCTGCTCATTTTTAAGGCTACCATGGAGCTGGAGATGTGGAATGAAAAGAGCACAAGTTAAAAAGCCCCGCAGCTCATAGTTATTCTTGAGGTTCAGTCACTTTTCTTGAATAAGTACTCCCTGGATTGCCGCAAGCCTTTGGTTAATTTCCAGACTCCTTAAAATTATTCTGACAATTTTTCCAGTTTTGTTGTTGTTGTTGTTGTTTATGAAGCAGGTTTTTGCATTTTTGGAGGTTCTTAGTTTGGCACGTTCACTGACCACCATCCTCCCACCAATGTTTGTATTTTTAAGACAGTATTTCAGTTAACTGTTTGCAGATTTCACAAAATACTGAACAAACAGGGGTGTCTGACACTCCATTAACTGATTTCTCTAATAATTCATTCACCCTTCCTTGATATCCACACCTAATGCTGTGCTCCAGCCATAAGCCACTTGCAGTTTTTCTGATATGCTGCAACCAAGCTTTAGCTTTGTAACTCTGAACAACTTACTCTCCTGTTCTCCCTCCTACCATTTACCAGAAGAATTTCTACTTATCCATTAGAATTCTTATCAGGTATCATCTCTTTTGTAATTAACCCTTTTCACCCAGACAGGTTTGGGAGTTTCTCACATACTGCTGTAGCACCCTGTGTACCTCTATTACAGCAGTTGTCAAATGCTACCATATTTATTTTTCTCCCTAAGCATAAAGGACATTCACCAAAAGATATTTGTTGAGCAAGAGGACAGCACAATTCCAACTTAGTACATACAAAGTTAAACATGTATGACTACATACATACAAGAAAAACATAGAAAAAAATTTTGCCTAAATGCCAAGTTGTTATCTCTGAATGGTGATTGCATTTCTTCTGCTTGATAATTTTCTGTATCTTCTAAGTGTGAACCCATAGCTTTTCATATTTGACATTTTTTTTTTAAAGAGATAATTTGGAGGACCTGGAATCCAACCTTGGAATATTTATATGTGTCTGCAATAGATTGATATAATCTGGAGGATCCTGCTGGCAGGGGAGACAAATCAAGATCCACAGTGGGCCCTTTCACATGACAGAATGTGGCTACACAGGAAGTCTGACTTACCCTTGTTTAACAGGCCAGAATCCCTCTGGCGGCCACTGGAGCAACCTTAGGCCATAGCAAAAGCATTTCTCTAAGCAGTTCTGCCAGCACAACAGAGGTACTTATTGTGAAAATTCCCTACCACTACCTTTATGGCTGAATCCAAATACCATGATTTTTCATACCTGCTGTCTACCATGGCAAATGACTCTGGTGACACTTCTATGACACTGTCTTGATCATGATGCTTAACATCATAAAAAACTGACTGGTGACTACATGACATGCATTTAACACCACTGCCCATCTAGCAAAGAGAAAACAATGATATTTGTCCCATCTTCAGAATCTCAATCAAACCCTAACTACTCTTGCTTTACACACTATTTAATCAAGTTTCTAAATATAAGGATACTTAGTAAAATATATTTTGGAAAGGAGGGAGAGGTTTAGGCATTTTAGAGTTAAATAGTAGACATCTTTAGTCTTGAATATTTGGGGGCAATATTTGACCCTATGTCCTTTTTGTAATCTGCAAATGCCTGCAAACATGCCTGCAGGCATCAAGTAGCATTTTCTCTGCCATTCCTTTCTGATATGGCAAGGAAGTACACTTAAAATTTCATCTTGATTTTTGTGGTTCTAATTCCTTATTCTCTCTGAGTCTTTGATGTCTAAATCTTCCTTCAGTTCAGATTGAATTACGAAGATTAAATTCTGTTAAATTCTACCACCTCCAAGCTATGACTCCAGCTTCATATTTCCAACATTTATACCTTATTTCTGATTTTTATTGACCAACTCTTCAACATGGAGGTTTCCCAAGGATTTTCTGCTTTTAGCTCAATCCAAATACACCGATGAGCACTCTTGAGGTCTCCCTTGTCCTCCTGGTCTACATTTTGAGAACTTGCCATGCTCTTCCTCTGAGGCAGGCTCCTTGAAATACTCCCAGACCTCACCTGTCTGGGAGCAGATAAAGAAGCTCAGCCATCAAGCTAAGGTGTCCTGACCATGTTTTCTGCTTTCTGAAGGTTGCCATTTCCAGGACTTATGATCTTGAGCACTTCTAATATGAAAAATTCCAACTGTGTCCTATGATGAAAAAAAGCAAAAACTAAAATGAAAACAACTCCCTCCTTATAATAATTCAATAAGTGACCCCTTCAAGGAGCTTATGGTCTAGTGGTGATGGTGGGGAAGACAGGTGCAAAATCACTACTCAAGACAGTAAGCAGACAGCATAAAACAATTACCAATGCAGAATGGTTAGATACAGAAAAGCACAAATCTTATCTAGAACGTTCACTTAGGTGGAACCGTTGAATTGTGGTCAGTCACTGTTGCACAAAACTTCTCCATTGTTCTCCCAGAACCAGAATGGGGTCCATCTTCCCTCATGGTTCTGCTGAAGGTACAGCTGCCTCTGGTCCTACCTCTCTCTCTATTTTCATCACTCCTCTATTGCCCTTCTCAGATCTCATTCTCAATGCACCTGAGCCAATACCCTTCACCAAGTGTTCTCTCTAAACATATGATCCTTTGTGGCCAGAATGCTCTTCCCTGGCCCTTTTTGCTCCCTGTTCTTCCAAACTCAGCTCAGGCATAACCTGCAGACAGGAAGTTTTCCTGAGCAGTCCAGCCAGATGTGTCAAACTCTCTCCTTTATGCTCCTGATACTCCCTTCCTCTGTCCATGCTGCTAATTTGATCACTGATATTACAATTGCTATTTATTTCTCTGTCTCCAACAACAGAATAGGATCTCCTTGAGGATATTCCCGTGTTTACCCGACTATCCCTCAACAGAGACTAATTAAATGCCAAACTAAGACTCCTTTTTATGTAGTGTGGCAATGCAGACAGACACACACACACACACACACATGCACACACACCCATATTTTAATTATCAGTGCAAGGCTGGGCTGAAGGATTTACAGTTAATGAGAAATGCCCCCCAAAAAGCTCTCACACAAGAGATTTTCTTTCCCCTGGAAGAGCAGTTTCACCTCTATCTCAGTTTCAGTTTTAAAGCCACTAGCCCTTCTTTTCTTTCCTGCAAATTGCCAGTCTTGAAAGAATGCTGAGAATGACACCAAGCATAAATGAACGATGCCTGTGCAGAAGAGTCACTGTCATCTAAAATGCATCTCAAATGGCAGGGTTGTGATGGATTCACTTCTTCTGCTTGCCCTTGAGAACCAGAGGGGCACCCATGTTGGGTAATAATTGCTCTACCTTGCTTGAAGGCATAGCACTTGCCTTATAGGACATTGATTCATTTGGATATTGTATCTATTCCAGTCCCAGGACATTCCCCACTCTTGAAATTAACACAGAACAGGAAGAGATAAATGTGTAAATTCCGGGGCTTTGGGGAGCCCTGAGGCTGATATTGATGAGGCAGTAGCTGTGGAAGTTGCTTCCTGTGGCTCTTCTCCATCACAGCAAAGGCAGACTGAGTCCCAGACTAGGACTGAAACCACTACTACCACCAACATATTGAAAACCATCTTTGCATCACTTCAAAGGGAAAGAGAAACATTGGGGAACTTCCAGAATTAACAGATGGGGTCTAGAAATAAAATCAGCAAAGGAGAACGTGTCTTCTTGAGTTCTTGGGCTCAATGTCCCTTGAACATATGGAATTTTAGCCCATTTACTTTTTAACCCTGTGTAATCCTAACATCATGACTAAAACCCCTTCAAAATTCAATGAGACTGGAACCAAGATACTCTTGTGTTCCTGTGTTAAACAATTCTGAGATGAAGAATATTTTTCCTGCTTCTATGCTCATCAATACAAAGATAAGGCAAAAATTGCTTAGATCCTTCCTCCAGGAAATATCTATTCCTGGAAAATACAACTGCACCTTAATTACCCTAGTTCACTTGTTGAGGCTAACAGCTTGCTAATCCATACTCGCTTTGACAACTCTCTTCATGTCCACAAATCCAAAGTTCTTAGATAACCCTGCTCGGTTTCAACCAGTTCCCAACTGTACAAGCCTTGTCCTGAAATCACCCAGTCCAGGCTCCCAAACCTTACATGTCTATCTTTCCCTGACTTGTCTTTTGAAGATGAAAGAAGACAACAAGAGAGTGGTGTTTTCCCTCAGGGATGTAAGTCTAATAGTCTTCATTCAGCTTTGTGGAGTCAAAGAGCCCACATCTGTAATAATTTCTTCCTCTCGAAACTAAAACTTAGGGTATAATTTTCTGTCTCACTTATCTCAATCCCCTGACACAGTGGAGAACAACCTACCTTCAACCTGTACACATATTGCTGTGACACACACCCTCTCCCTTCCCTTCATCCTCCCCAGATGCTGCTACCACCTGGTGTTCTGACTCCTCTTTCCTCCGAGATGAGCTCACTGAAAGTTTGTTCAAGATGGTTGTTTGTGTCTTCTCCTCTGAGTCAATTTCACTTTACACTCCTTCTCTCAATGGTGAAACTCACCTCTCTCTCTCTCTCTCTCTCTCTCTCTCTCTCTCTCTATATATATATATATATATATATATATATATAACCATATAAAATAATTGGATTTCAACATATTGTACCTACACACAATTTATTTATACACTTCTGTGCAAAAACTAAAACAAATAAGAGGCTATAGAATATAAAGTCACAGGCAAACATATTAAATAGAATGTAGAGTGAAGAAGTTCCAGCTAAAGTTTATTCCCTTTGGGGAAAGAGTCAGGAATTGTGTTTTACGGAATCATTTCACTAGATCTTGCTGTCCTGGATATTTGGAAGCTCCTTGTTGTGCCTGCCTATAACTTGATGGGTTGATAGAAATAAATACAATGGTCTTATTGCCTGACTTGTTCTACATAATGATTATGGCTTCTCTACAGAAAAATCACAGCTAAGAGGAGGATAAACCTAGGGAATGCTTGAGGCGAGGCATCTAACAGAGCGCTGAGGGCTCCTCCAGGCCTTTCCTGCTCCCAGGGAAGGAAACTACCACCCAAATGACCAAGGCTAGGAAGGCATAGGGATCAACAGCGGTAACACTTTCAGTACTGTTGTGTACTAAGCATTCTTTATTTCTATTCAACTCAAAGACAGATCTGTATTCTTCATGAGGTTCTCATACAGTATCTGTCACGGTACTCAGAAAGAGTTTACTGAGTAATAGTAAATTCCAAAGACTATTTTAGGATACAACTCTTGAGAGCACAAACATCAGCCTTATGTGCTTTTCTTGTACATTGTCATACATAATTAATTGCTTAATAAAATTTTCCCAATGATGTTGAATCTAAATATGTATTACTATACAAGTTTTAGCCCCATATGGCCTTTCACTTTAGCTTGCATTAGGGCTTTGACATTTTATAATTGCTGGAGACAGGTTTTGCATATCAACACAAAATGTAGTTATTCGTTAATAATTTATTGGAACAAGCTTCACTCTGATATAATAAGTGAATTATTAATCAATGTTCCTAAGGAAAATAGTTCTGAACAGAAGTTGCTTTATTTCTTCTTCCCTGCTTGGGTTTTAGGTTAGCACAATATTTGCAGAAGAAACAGATGCCACAAATTGAATTTTGTACACAAGTCAGAGTGTTATTTTTCAAGATCCATCACATTACTTCAAAATATATCAAAATTAGCACATCCAGTGGCAAACTAATTTAAGGGGTGTGCTCGAGCCAGGAAAAAGAGGCATTCCTGGCCTTTTGAAGAACAGACATGTTAGGCAAAGATCATTTGGACTAAGTTCTAACAACACTGGGAGATTTACAAGAGAAGAGCTGCTAAATTATTTTTTTAAAGAATGATGGGATCTGTCAGTGTCTCCAAATTATGAGTGCTTTATGAGTGATGTAGTGTGTAATCTGCATTGAGAAGAAAGGCCTCTTCCATCTATCCCACTGCCTGTGTCTCTAGCTCCTGGAATAGTTTCTGGTTCAGAGAAAGATGTCAGTAAATAGTATTTGTTTTAATAATAAAACAGGGTTTGATAGTTATCTTTAAAAAAAGATAGCAGTCTGTCTAGCTGGAGAGAGAAGATCTACACTGTTGAGAAGTTCAATGATGACCTTAACACATAATTAAGTGGAAAATGGCTTGAAGAGGCTTCCTGCTACAATCTGTTATCAATTAACATGGAATGTGTGTCTGCTACAAGACACTTTGGTTCTCACTAGAGATTCAGAATTGAGTACCACCTAGCTCTCATCCTTGGGCAGATCTTAACCTAGCAGAAAAAGAATAAACAGTTTGAACTGATTTGCTCAGGGGAAGCTGCTGGAATGACTTGTTTTTTAAGGTTCCCAGCGCAATCAAATACTTACCTTGCTAGAAACACATCTTGGCTTTCCAGTGCCTACAAAATCAAAGCCAGACTCCTTAGCAGGAGCTATCCTGCTCAACCTTACCTGACCCCTCCCCTCCCCCTGTATTTTTCACTTCCATTCCTCTGAATACCACCCTGAATTCCAAGACCATTAGCTTCTGGGCATTCACTAGACACTTTCCACTTCATGGAAACCCTGTCCCCTATAGGAAACTCAGCTTCTCTACCCTGTCACCCCACAGCAATGTATTATCCATCTATTTCTGAGTCCTTATTAGCCTTTTAGACTCTACTGAGATATGACTTCCTCTAATAACAGGCTTCTCTGACACAAGAACTACAGATTATAGGAGTCAGTATTGATATTGTCAGCATTAAACGTATTTAACAGAGCCAAAAATGCAGAATAAAACTAGAGGTGGTAAGTTTGTGCAGATCAAAGGGATGTATAGAAACAAGAGCTTAACATACAAACACTACTATATATAAAGTAGGTAACCAGCAAGGACCTACTGTATAGCACAGGGAACTCTACTCAATATTTCATGATAACCTATATGGGAAAAGAGTCTGAAAAATAATGTGTATCTGAATCCCTTTGTTATACAACTGAAACTAACACAACAGTGTAAATCAACTATACTTCAATTTTAAAAGAAGTTAACAAAAACATACTAGAGGGCTTCCCTGGTGGTGCAGTGGTTGAGAGTCCGCCTGCCGATGTAGGGGACACAGTTTCGTGTCCCGGTCCGGGAGGATCCCACATGCCACGGAGCGGCTAGGCCCGTGAGCCATGGCCGCTGAGCCTGCGTGTCCGGAGCCTGTGCTCCACAACGGGAGAGGCCACGGCAGTGAGAGGCCCAAGTACCACAAACAAACAAACAAACAAACAAACAACATACTAGAGGAACTGAGGTGATTAGAGCATTGACCAAAGAGATAGCAGTGGATGTAAAAGCAAAGGGAAATATAGAGATGTTACTGGCAAGGACTCTGCTGCTTTCTATTCGAGTTAGAATATAGAGACTAAACAAAAAAATGTATCACTAGTCAAAGATACAGCTATTAATAGAAGAAGGAAAATTGAAAATTTGAGGCACACACAGGGTTTAAGATGGTGGTAAAACATCTAGATAAAATTGACTAGTAAGTGTTTAAAATGTAGACCTTTAGATTTAGAGAAAGCATAAAGATAGAGGTGATGGTTTTGAGGTTTGAAGTCCATTTCTTTGTAGCATTTCAGCAAATGTTATTTACTTGTAATGTCTATTTCCCTACCAGACTGTCAATTCCACAAACAAGATCTATATTCTCAATTGCTATAACTCAAGCCACAGAAATAGTGTCAGGCACATAGTAGTGGATTAACTGACAATGAAAACAAAAATGACTCATTAAAGGGAATCCTAATATAGCCTATAGTGAATGGCACATATTGTTGCTTTAAACATGCTCTCTGCCTTAAAGAAGTTAGTGCCTTGAGAAAATGAGACATACATAACACACTTTAGACACCTAGGCAGAAAAAATATAGGCCAGAGGTATAGACGTACAGGCAAAGGACATGGGAACTTGCTTCTGGCACTGTAAAGGGTGGGGGGGAACATATATGGAAGTGTTCTTATTTGGTCTGGTCTTTTAGTGAAGGAAATCATATGGAGGTCTCCCCAGACTCAAAAGAAGTTATAATTGTGAAGTTTATGTGGCTTTTCCTCCATGTTAGGGTAGAATTGATACTCTTTCCTGTTTTCCTAGATAGGTTATGCAAGATATTTAGATAATAAGGCTTTGTTTTGTTTGTTTGAATTTATTTTGTTTTGTTCTCATTAGATATTAGTGTCTCATTGCTTCTTGGTGTAGAAAGAAGGGGAAGGGAAGAAGAGGCTACAGACAACCGGGGGCCTAGATTGAGGTAGGCAGCTTTCCTATCCATCTCCTTATCTCCAGGTTGACCTCTTGCTCTTGCCCTGGGACCTTCCAGATGCCACTGCTGGTGTCCCCCTCAGATGAATGCCTTCTCTGCTGCAGGCTCTTATGGCCCTTGTTCTGGGCTAAGACTTCTTCCATCCAAGTGATTCTTCTGTCAACAGCTTGAACCTTCTCATTTGTTAACAGCCCTGTTCTCATTCTCTTTCCTGTTACATGTTGTCCTCACTTCCTTATTATCATTTCAGTAGAAACAGAGGCAAGAGAAAGCAAAATCACATGATTTTGACTGGATGAGTTTAATAATTTAGCTTTTAGTTATTCAATAATGAAGAGTCGGAAATGCAAGTTACCATATTAATTATTCTTGGTTTTTAGGGTCTATAACTCTGGGATGTGTGCTAACATCAGATTAATATAAAAATGAATATTCAACTATTGTTTTATGATAATTCCTAAAATCTGTGAAATACATTAAGATGTTGATACACAAGAAGAGCTTAACACTTTGCCTGGATTCAAAGTGATTTTCTCTTTTTAAAAGAAGCCTGTAGGTTTTCAGTGTAATGTTTCAATCAAAATGCATGTGTATACACATATAATTGGATTTTTATTATCTAAAACTCTCATTTTTTCTCTAAATACACCCTTGTATCAGAAGAGCCAAAGCACTTGGATCTGCAGACCTGCTTGTATTTTTGCAGTAAATGCTGGTCTAATCTGAATATTGGTAGTATGATTGGTTCAATGGAGGTTTTAGTGTTGGGGCCACTAACTATTTCATGGGTACTGAGAACACCTTAACCTTATATAGTCAGTTTCCTCTGAGATCCGTTTATTCTAAAGCAGTACCAGGTACAGGCTAAAGAAAAGAACTAGGGTCTGAGGGAGGAACAAGGCATGGAGAATGCATCCAAAAGTGTTAGACAACAAAAGAAACAAAACAAGGAACACGTCAAAGCTGCTGCAGAAGGCTGATTTCGAGGCAGGGAAAGCAGGAGCAGCTGAGAAGTGCACAGGCAGGAGGAGGTGGAGCCAAGGCTCAGGAGTCAGATGAGAAGAGAACTGAAATGGATTTGGTTTCTGGCCCAAACTATGTCATAGTGTGTGGTTTTCCACCCTATAGATCCCACCTCAGATTGTTGATACCACATCTAGTAAGGAGGTGAGAGCATGATGGTGCCAGAAGGCAGCCAAATACTAATCGAGTAGATACTATATGAAGATCCTGTGATATTTATCAATTTGGAAATGAGCACTTTATTTCATATCATTAGAGGCCAAAAGAACAATGAGACCAGAAATGTTAAGATGGCTACCAGCTACCAAATTAGACCTAGGGCCATATTAAAGTCCACGACATTTCTGTTGTGTCTATGAAGTTTGGGGCACTGAGAAGTGTAGAATATATAGCTAGAAACCACATACATATGAGAAATAAAGAACACAGAACACTAGCCTATACATGATATAAACCTAAATCCCTTCCCTTAAGCTTAGATAGAGGACTCCACTTCTGTTAATGGACCACTTTGTCCTTAAAAATTGCCTATTTACAAATGATTCTCTATAGACAACTTGGGGGGTTTGTATTTGTTGATTTTCTAAACCTAGGACCCTAAGGACATATGCATAGGATGAGCTGCACAGCAGGCCACCAAGGACCAGAAAGCTTCTATCATGACATAGGAGCACCAGGTAAAGCTAAGCAAGTGAGAGAGTTAAGCAACCAGTTGAAACATTTAAATCAATGGTCATCAAAAAATGTATGACTACTCCCTGTTCTCTTTATGGAAATGCAAGTCAGAGAGGTTTAACAGAATTTTAATGATCATGCTTCAAACAAAGCAAGCAGTAAGTCTTGTGGAGTTTTTATTTGAAACACACAACGTTGATTGGAATGAGGTCAAGGGCTCCACACACCATTTATTGATGTTTCTGAGAAAGTCATCAGACTTTCTCCTCATCCTCCAAAATGTCCTAAAATATTAATTGTTTCTACATCCATTTTTGGTACTCCATAGTAATTTCCCACAAAGTGAAGACAACTGCTACGTTTTCTGGAGAAGAACTCTTGTGTCTTTGTAGAAAACTTAAGCTTTTCCCCTTGGAAGAAATATGTTCCTCCTGTTCCATGGAGAAGAAAGCTAGATGGAATAAACTAGCTGGATCCCATGACTGGAAGGCTGGTAGACAATAAACTGAGGAGGTTACGGAGGAGAATAAAGGCAGAGAGACGTCAACTAGAGATGAGAAGTTCACCAATGTCTAGCTAAAGTGTGGAATGATGAGCAATTTATGTGAAAGGTGTAGTACTGTCTTTTTTATATTTGTATGAACGTGAAGCATCCAGATAATAAAGCTTTTTTAAACATGATAAGTTCCTATATCTTTACATATGATGTATGTAGTTAAGGGGTTAAATAGTTGACTGAAGAACAAAATGGGTATATCTTGCTGTTGAATTTAAATTAAATACATTACCAATTCTCCTAAAAATGCCCCCAAAGATGTTCTTTTGTTTCTTCACTGTATATCAATGATGAACAAAGTAAATATTAATTAGGGGAAGCCAAAACTTGTAAACTTCAAATGTTGCATCCTACTGGAATTCAGGCAGAATACGTATTGATATTTTTAAGAGCATTATTTGGGTGTAGCCCTTGCTTATCTGTCCACTAAGACTAGAACGAAATGAGGAGCAGCATGTCCTCTAAGTAAAGGTGGGGGAGAGGGTGTCCATTACCATCTGGAGTAAAATGAAAAATGTTAGTAAAATAGCTGGATTATTTGACTCTTGCATTACATTCAGCTAATTTTGAAAGATCCGTTCACTCAGTTTTCTATTGCTGCTTTATTCTAGGTGATAATAAACGGTATGCCTTCCCTTGCTCTGTTGAATTTGAATAAAATAAATTACACCTCACAAAGAAAGATGAAAAACAAAAATAGTAACATTGTGGCCCCAACTGAAGTCTTAAATGAAAAGCCACAAGATAACTTAGCCCAGAAACTTCCAATACAAGAGAGACTTCAATAGAAACTTTCTTTACAGAAAAAGAAAAAATATATATATATATTTTTTTCTATTGAATTGATAGAGTCATGTTAATAAGAATTCTCCCTTACGTTATTAAGCATTATAGGATTGAGTATCTAATTTTGGCAGAGGGAATAAAAGGGGTAGTGCTAAAATATTACCTGATGTAAAAGGAGAAGAATTTGGAACTGTTGATTCAGTCTTTGGAGAGGGAGAAAGAAATGTGATTAAAAAGGAAAACCTAGCAGAATGGAAAGAGATGGTATCAGGGTATATGAAACTGCTGGGATGGCTGAAATGCAATTTAAAATTTAAGGTGGAAAGTTATTTGAATGTTTCCTCCATCTCAGAAGACTTTTATTTGGACTTAGAAAGTCACATGCCTCACTTTGCCCTCAAGGCCCTAAATCCCTACAGACCTGACCATACAATCTTTATCTTCTTGCCTTTCTTTTTCTGTGAAACCTTATAAAATCTCCAATTTAAATAATTCTTTGTACTATCTATCAAATCACCCTGTTTTAATGCTGTATGGCTTTCTTTGCTTCCTAAAAATTATCCTGTTTATATTTGTATTTATTTCCTGTTCCCCTCACTGAAACGCAAGCTGTTTGAGAGCAAAGAATGTGTTTGCCTCAAATTTCAAAGCCTGGAACTCTACCTAGAACCAACAAATAAATATTTTGGAAGGAGTGATTTTTTAATTAGCTCACAATGAACACAATGCTCCATCTGACATATGTAGTTTATCATTATTAATCACTTTTATGTATCTACCATCATGTGGTGGGCGGTGGAGTCTATGGTAGAAGTAAGAGATAAGCTTTGCTCTTTCAATTTGGTCATAAGGAAACCAGGGACTCCTGAAGCATGTTAATAAAGAATTGAGACTCAATTATATCTTCCAAGACAATGCAGAAGATTGGTTAATATGCAAGGAGATACCGAACTTTTAAGGAAAGAGAATGAAACAAAGTTTGTATGATAGGACTTTATTTAAGCAACACAATAAAAACTTTGGTCCAGTATGTTAAGCCTTCTGATAAGTCACAATAATTTGATAACTATAGAAATACTTTACAACTGATAACATTTTATCATTCAGCTTTTCCTCTCATTTTCCCTTAATATTAATAAAAAACACAAGAAAAGGTGAAGATTTTATAAAAATTAAGACATTTACACATCATAGAACTCAGTAGTTCACTTCATGGACGAGGAAAATAAAGTCTAGACAGTTAGTGATGAGCCATAGCAGATAGTGGCAAAGTTTTAACTGGACATTACATCTCCTGGAAGATGGCCCAATGGTTTCCTAAGTAAATAAATCAAGCCTCTAAGGTCTTCCAGAACTAGAGTTCTTTATCGCTGAGGTCCCTGCTATTCTATAATAAACAAACAAATAAATATTTAATACCCTTTCTATTTTGTGTGCCTATTTGTATTTTGGGAATCTGGGCCCTCCAATTGGAGAGTTGGCTGCAGGGTTAGGGATAAAAATGAACAGAGAAAAATAGGTCAGAATGGGAGTATCTAGGAGGAAAATATGCATATGTATGCATATACATATATACATATATATGTATTTACATGTTATTTATTTAATGTTGGTTGGGTTGTTGAATCATTTCTGTGTAATCAGAGACAGGGCTATTTTATTGCTGACGAGAGTGAGGTAGAAGTTTCTATCTCAGCATTTGATATCGTAGAATATGGGTTCTGATAGCCTGGGTTTAACTCCCAGATCTCCTACTTAGTGGCTTTATTGGAAATGAATTTAAATCTTTTGCTCTCAGTTTTTTTCCCTTAATGTAGTGTATGTAACAATAAGGTCTCCCTCACAGTGTTACCGGGAGGAGTAAATGTGTTAACACGTGAGAAGTTAGCAAGATCTGGAGATAGAGTTGCCGGATCTAGTCTGGGTGTTAGGGTGTATGAGGGCAGTGCACTGCCTTCTCTCCAGAGACACGGGCTCAAAAGGCCTCTGTCCTCCCTATCCATCACCAACTTCTTATGTTCCATCCCATGTTTGAAAATAATCTACCAAGTAATTTATGTTGCAATATAAAGATCCTAAAAGCAAGAAACTGGATTCTTAGTGGTAAACTTCTAGTGCTTTTAACAGGTTAATGAGATGTAAGGTGTGTGTGTGTTTACCATTAGGATGGTGGGATTCACCTTTCATCTATTGCTCAGACCAAATTCTGCCAACTTCATCCACTTGCAAATTTCTTCTCCACTGAAAAATATCAGCAATTTGTATGCTTACAAGCCAAAAGGAAAGCAATATTCTCCTAGTCTCAGCTCTTTGGGAGGTACAGAAAGAAAAAAGAAAAAGAAACTGAATTAACTTATTCTATCAGGGTAATGAAGAGGATGATGATGTGTTCTAACTTTCAGAATATCTACATGTGTCCATCAATTCAGAGGTCTATATGTTCATTCATTAATTCGTTCTATGTAGATGTAGATAGATAATATGATGTGTCTCATTCTATTCTATTTCACTTTATTCTACAAAGCCATGAAGATAAACTCCAAAACAAGACAGAATCTTGTCTCTTTCTGATTCTTGCTGGGTAATCTCTGTTGATCTCCCTAGGTCTGGCAGGATTGAGTACCAAGCCAACACACTTCCTCTTATATTATCGTTACAACAATCAACCGCCAAAGAGCTGATTTCTACATAGGTTTGACCTGGAACAATATTGGCATTTTCCAGCCAAGAAAGAAGTTGTACTGATTGCTTGGAAGTTGTGTCATGTGGGGCCTGGGTGAAGAATGCTTTAACTCCCAAGGAAGGATTAAGTTAAAACTCACTTTCTATTCCACTACTTTCTTCCAGTCTTACAGGCCTCATCAACGCTCACTTGCACACCTTCTTTCACCTACTGATTTATTCAAAACTTGCTGGGGAGTGAGTCACAAATTAGTGCAATGTGATAGCACAGTAAAAACCTTGTGAACGGAAGATGATTGAGACCTGAAAAGTATAACAACCTGGGGAGCCAAGAAGAGCTTCACTCAGAATAAGTCCTAAGGAAAATGAGAAACACTAAAGTGATATTTGGTACTAATCTGGACACTCTGCTATAGGGAACAGCAGCATCAGGCACCTTCAGGGGAGACGGGAAAGGCTCTAACAGACCCGGTGTTTTTCACAGCAACAAAAGATGTCAGCTCTGTAAGCAGAGAAGAAAATGGCACTTGCTTCTCATAGGTAAGAGCATCAGCTGACATGTGACAGCCCTGAAGTCTCCAGGAATAATTTGGTAGAAATGTGAGAGGCTCCAGAGTAGGATGGGATCTGGAGACAGTTCCTGTGACTTTTATTTAGCCACGCTATGAAGTGCTCTTTGGTAAGATGCCTATCCCCTAGAGATGAGGAAGTAGAGTCCAGGACACCTTAAATAATCTGTTCATGGTCTGAGACTAAGTGGCAGAGCTGCGAATTGAACTCAGAATTTTCAGCCAAGTCCATTTTGGATTTCTATTGTGTGTAGAGAGCACCACAATAATTTAATTTAGCCCCTGCACTGCTGACAAAATTACAGTTTCTTCCACTGTCCTCTACTGCATATTTCTAGACAATCTGTTTTTTAGTATTTTTCTTCCTTTGTAAATAATATAGGTTTTCTGACTGAAGTCAAGGCATGTCCTTTTAAAGAACATGTTCCACCAAGAAGGAATGAGATGGTAACTTCTTGGGTGCTGATATTTTAACATCATTCCTATCTGTCATATTTTTTATTGGTGAAAAATTCTCAATGAGAAACAACAATGAATTTTCCCCTGGGCAATAAATTATTGTCAAGATAAGGGGCTGCAACTTTATCTCACCTAGCTGAGAATGCAGATTAGTTAAACAAGGCTCCATTTGACCTCTCACTTTTCATGTTTAATTCAGTGTGAATGAACTGTTAATTCTCTGCCCCATCATGTATTTACTGAGAGCAAAACAGCTCCATAAATTTCCTTATTTCGCAGGCCAACATCCTATACCCAACTATTTTCCTCCACTCACAAATTCCATCAAACTGCTTTTCACTTTAGTGATAGATTCCTTCAATTTTTCAGGAGCAAGCATACATTTGGGGCCTTTCTAAGATCTTTTGCTCAAGGGCAAACCTTATTACCAAATAGGATCAAGTTGAGAAGCACTGTGCTGTCATGAAGTGCTGTCATTAGGCAGGTAGGAGAGGAAACTAATGCAACATGAGAACTATGTTCTTTTGGTTGCTGCCTATTTGTCCCTGAGATATGCTGTGTGAGCTTGCTTATTTGCTCCAGTCAAAAACTCAAACAGGTTTATACTTATCAATAGAGGCAGGTAGCAAAACGGGTTGGAAACTTACCTGCTGACGAGCATCTGACTGCTGTGCCTTTCCTATAGTTGTAATCTCTCCACTCAGGTGTTAAAGACAACAGCTGCAGAGATATGACATGTGCATGAGCAAGGATGGAAAGTCTCAGATTGGAGGTCAAGGAAGATTTATGGATTTTATATGAACAACTTCTCCCAAAGTGTTTCTCTCTTGTTTTTAGAATGGAGAGAGTCTTTAGTATATATTGGTCCTTATGGAAAAGATCTAATTGATAAAGAGATTAAAGATTTTGGAAAAGTGAGGATTTTACTAACATTTAAATAGCTAGCATGTATTTATATAATGTATACGTTATGCCTGGAATTCTTTTCTACCAGCATTGTGAATTTAGAAAGTTTAGCAATATCTGCACTGAGTTGAAAATGGGAAGGGGGAACAAATGCCTAGATGGAGAAGTTAATCTTGGATTAACGGAGGATGTTAATGACTTTAATCCAGAGGATGGATATGCCTTATTCTCAAAGAGAAGCACATGGGATCAGAACATATACATTGACATTTTCAAATGAAGAAAAGAGAAATGAAAAGAACTTTGTTCATTTAGCCAGGATCTACTCAGTGAGAAGGGAGTTATTTAATCAAATGCCATCAGTTTTAATTTTTTAGATAAGAGATATTCCATTGGAACTTTTGGAAAAACAAATAAAAGAGAGAGAAATAAAATCTATGATTTTAAAGCTTATCAAGATATATCTGATACACCGTGTTTCTATTGATAGCTCTGTATGAGATCTGTGTAGTGTATACAAATACACACATCTGTTCAAATCAATAAACACAAGGAAGCTGGCTTCTGTGAGATGGATGCTGGCATCCATCTAGAGGTACTTACAACTGCTGTACTAATATGTGCTGGATAAATACATATTCCAAAAATTGTTTTAATTTGGCACTTCTGTCAAAATACCCCTAAACGTTCTCTTCATTCACTTTCTGCCTCAGAGTCTGTAACGTGGCATGGTACAGCTCTCTTCTCCCAGTTGGTCTATTTTGAGGTTTGAGAAATGTCAGTGAGAATAACAAGCAAAAATCCAAAAATAGGTATTCAACTCAAAAGATAGACAGTGTTTAGAAGAGATTATACAGAGAAGAAAAAAATGTCTTAGACCTACAAGGAGAATTCAGTCTCATTTTAGGTAAAAAATTCATTCAAAGGGCTTGATCACATGCCCTTCCCAGCTCTTCTAAAATCTTGTCAATGTTTCTGGGTTACTTTTAGAATGAGATCTACATTCTTCAAGTTAGCACTTAAAACATTCAGTTATGTGGCTGTAAGCTATCATTACAGATATCAGAATTGGGAAAAATACAGAGGGTGGGGGTTATTGAATTCAATCACTGGTACTTACTGTAAGCTTCAGCAAGTTGTTTAACAACCTGGGTCTCAATTTATTCATAATTAAAAGGAAGAGAGTATGATTTCTGCTTCCAGGAAGATGGAGTAGACATATGTTCCTTTATTACCCCTGCTAAGAACAAAATAATCTTGCACAGTGTATAAACAAACAAACAAATACATACATACATAAAATAACAAAAACAAACCAAACCAAAAAAAGAAACAAAACAAAACATGAGAAAGCTGAATGGTAGAGAGAAGATGACAGATCCACTAGGGACCTCACAGCACAAGAGAGAGTCTTGAGTTCCCTGGGTCTCCATTTTGCTTCTTCTATCCCAGACATGGAGTGGAAGAAGCTGGGGACAAAGAAAGTCCAAAGGGCACAGACAAAAAGTCCTGATAAAAGTTTGCTCTCTAGTCAAAGAACCAAGAAAGAGGTAGTCTCGAAGGAGAAAACATGTAGACAGTAACAACTCTACTCCAGCCTTAAATGCTTAGATGTATATGTAACAAAAGATGTATAGGAATTGTATGCTGAAAAACACAACCAAGTGATGAAATCAATCTTTTGAAAAATCTAAATAAATGGAGAGATATTCTGTGTTCAGGATTGGACAGCTCAAAAAGTAAAAAAGCCAATTATTCTAAAACTGATATTTAATGCAACTTTTACCAAAATCACAAGATTTCTTCTTGTGGGGGTAGACAAGATTATTCCAAAAATTATATAGACCAGCAAAGGAACTAGAATGGCTAAAACAGTTTTGAAATGGAGAATGAACGAGGAAGAATATTTATCAAATAGCTAAAGAAACCAAGAATGTATGACAATGGCATAGAGATATATACATGGATCCATTGAACAGAAAAAGAACACAGAAACAGAACTTTTCAAATATGCTTAACTCACTTTAGACAAAAGTCAAAAGCTACTTAATAGGGGAAGTAGATCATTTTAAACAAATGATGCCAGAGTAATTTCATGGAAAAAAAATAACCTCTGCATAAATATCATACCATATATAAAAATTAACAAAAAATGCAGCAGGGACTTAAGTGTAGAACACAAAACTATGTAACTTTTGGGAAGTAAACACATGGGAGAACGTCTTTAAGAAATAAGGCTAGACAAAGAGTTCTTGGCCTTTACCCCAAAAGCAAAAAAAAAAAAAAAAAAAAAAAGATAAATACAATTTCATCAACATTTAAAATTTTTTGTGAAAGACTGTTGAATCTTTCAAAAGACTGAAGAAAATATTTGCAAATCATTACTTGACAAAAGACTAGTATACAGAATATATAATGAATCCTCAAACTCAATATTAAAATACCAAACAATGCAATTGTAAAACAGGGAAAACCATGAAGAAGCATTTCACCAAAGAGGATATATAAAACTTAGATAAACACATAATATGTTCAACATCATTAGCCATTGGGAAAATATGAATTAAGACCACAATGATAGACCTTTAAGAATGGCTAAAATAAAAATTAAAAAAAACAGTGCCACATATGGTCACCTTATCTTTGATAAAGGAGGCAAGAATATACAGTGGAGAAAAGACAGCCTCTTCAATAAGTGGTGATGGGAAAACTGGACAGGTACATGTAAAAGTATGAGATTAGAACACTCCATAACACCATACACAAAAATCAACTCAAAATGGATTAAAGACCTAAACGTAAGGCCAGACTATCAAACTCTTAGAGGAAAACATAGGCAGAACACTCTATGACATAAATCACAGCAAGATCCTTTTTGACCCACCTCCTAGAGAAATGGAAATAAAACCAAAAATAAACAAATGGGACCTAATGAAACTTAAAAGCTTTTGCACAGCAAAAGAAACAATAAATGAGATGAAAAGACAGCCCTCAGAATGGGAGAAAATATTTGCGAGTGAAGCAACTGACAAAGGATTAATCTCCAAAATTTACAAGCAGCTCATGCAGCTCAATATCAAAAAAACAAACAACCCAATCCAAAAATGAGCAGAAGACCTAAATAGACATTTCTCCAAAGAAGATATACAGATTGCTAAAAAACATATGAAAGAATGCTCAACATCATTAATCATTAGAGAAATGCAAATCAAAACTACAATGAGATATCATCTCACACCAGTCAGAATGGCCATCATCAAAAAATCTAGAAACAATAAATGCTGGAGAGGGTGTGGAGAAAAGGGAACACTCTTGCACTGCTGGTGGGAATGTGAATTGGTTCAGCCACTATGGAGAACAGTATGGAGGTTCCTTAAAAAACTACAAATAGAATTACCATATGACCCAGCAATCCCACTACTGGGCATATACCCTGAGAAAACCAAAATTCAAAAAGAGTCATGTACCAAAATGTTCATTGAAGCTCTATTTACAATAGCCCGGAGATGGAAACAAACTAAGCGCCCATCACGGGATGAATGGATAAAGAAGATGTGGCACATATATACAATGGAATATTACTCAGCCTTAAAAAGAAATGAAATTGAGCTATTTGTAATGAGATGGATAGACCTAGAGTCTGTCATTCAGAGTGAAGTAAGTCAGAGAGAAAAAGACAAATACCGTATGCTAACACATATATATGGAATTTAATGAAAAAAAAAATGTCATGAAGAACCTAGGGGTAAGACAGGAGTAAAGATGCAGACCTACTGGAGAACGGACTTGAGGATATGGGGAAGGGGAAGGGTGAGCTGTGAGAGGGCGAGAGAGAGTCATGGACATATACACACTAACAAACGTAGTAAGGTAGATAGCTAGGGGGAAGCAGCCGCAAGGCACAGGATATTAGCTCGGTGCTTTGTGACAGCCTGGAGGGGCGGGATAGGGAGAGTGGAAGGGAGGGAGACGCAAGAGGGAAGACATATGGGAACATATGTATATGTATAACTGATTCACTTTGTTATAAAGCAGAAACTAACACACCATTGTAAAGCAATTATACCGCAATAAAGATGTTTAAAAAAAAAAAAAAAAAGAAGAAGTTGTGGCACATATATACAATGGAATATTACTCAGCCATAAAAAGAAACAAAATTGAGATATTTGTAGTGAGGTGGATGGACCTAGAGTCTGTCATACAGAGTGAAGTAAGTCAGAAAGAGGAAAACACATACCGTATGCTAACACATATATATGGAATCTAAAAAACAAAAAATGGTCACAAAGAACCTAGGGGCAAGACGGGAATAAAGACATAGACCTACTAGAGAATGGATTTGAGGCTATGGGGAGGGGGAAGGGTAGGCTGGCACAAAGTGAGAAAGTGGCATGGACATATATACACTACCAAATGTAAAATAGATAGCTAGTGGGAAGCAGCCGGATAGCACAGGGAGATCAGCTTGGTGCTTTGTGACCACCTACAGGGGTGGGATAGGGAGCGTGGGAGGGAGGGAGACAGAAGAGGGAAGACATATAGGGATATATGTATATGTATAACTAAAGCAGAAACTAGCACACCATTGTAAAGCAATTATATTCCAATAAAGAGTTAAAAAAAAAAGTGCCAATACTAAATGCTAGTGAGGATACAGAGAAAATAAATCACTCATACATTTTTTATTCGAATGTAAAATCGAACAATCACTGTAGAAAACAGCTTGGCATTAAAAAACAAAAACAAAAAACAAAAAATCTAAAAAACATGCAATTACCATATACTCTAGCAATTATACTCCTGGGCATTTATCCCATAGAAATGAAAACTTTGATCCTGAAAAATCCTGTACATGAATGTTTGTTTATTTATTTATTTATTATATTTATTTTTTGCCGTGTTGGGTCTTCGTTTCTGTGCAACGGCTTTCTCTAGTTGCGGCTAGCAGGGGCCACTCTTCATCGCGGTGCGCGGGCCTCTCACTACCGCAACCTCTCTTGTTGCGGAGCACAGGCTCCCGACACGCAAGCTCAGTCATTGTGGCTCACGGGCCCAGTTGCTCCGTGGCATGTGGGATCTTCCCGAACCAGGCTCGAACCCACGTCCCCTGCACTGGCAGGCAGATTCTCAACCACTGGGTCACCAGGGAAGCCCCTACATGAATGTTTATAGCAGCTTTATTTGTAACAGTATAAAGGTGGAAGCAATCTAGATGTCCTTATAGAAGTGAATGTTTCAATTGTGGACTATCCATATCATGGAATACTACTCAGTAATAAAAAGGAAGGAACTATTGATATATTCAACAACTTGGATAAATACCCAGAGAATTATGCTGAGGGGAAAAAAAAAATGCAGATCCCCAAAGACTGCAAACTACAATTTCATCTATGTAACATTCTTTAAGTGGCAAAATTATGAAGATGGAGAACAAAGTATCAGTTGCCAAAGGTTAAGGAGGGCGTCTGTATAAGAGGGGAGTGGATGTGGCTTTAAAGGGACAACCCATGAGATCCTTGTGGTGATGGATTATTTTATGTATTTTAATTGTATCTATGTTCATATCCTGGCCCTGTAGTGTAGTACAGATTTGCAAATTGTCACTCTTGGGGGAAATTGGGTGAAGGATATGTGTGATCTCTCTGTGATTATGTCTTGCAAACGCATGCCAATCTACAATTAAATCAAAATTGAAACATTTTTATAAAGAAGATAACAATGCCTATACTCTAGATTTGTTGTCAGAATGAAATCTATTTGAAAGTACCTGTTTAACACCTGATATTTAGTAACACTCAGTTTATCTGATTTTTCTTGCCTTTTCTCTTGCTCCTTTGTAGGTACCTGTGACTTGCAAAATTTTTTCCCCCAAATGGTATATACCATGCTTTTCTCGACCTCTTGACCTTGACAAACTTGTCAGACTGAACAGATGCTCTGTTACATCTGGGTGTGGGGTAAAGATAAGACCCAGGAGTGGAGCTGATATGACACACAGACACAACAGGTAATTCCCTAAAGCTGTCAAAAGTAGAGATGAGATTTTAATGGCATCATTTGGTATCAAAGGGAGGGAAGCAAGAAGGCCTGGATAATACCCTACTTATCACCCCACTATCCTGGGAGATTCATGAAGACAAACCAGCAGACTAAGGAAATAAGTACCATCTTGCTGATTGCTTTAGGACTCCAAGAGATGTAGGCTGGAGCCCAGGTCTCAAGTTCAAGGTCATAGGCAGGACTTGTGCCCATAACCTTCCCTTGGCACTACCAAACCTTAATACCAGCAACTGGTAGTTAGTAATTGAAAGGATAACTGTCTAGTTCCTACCAGGGTCCTAGACACATTTACCTACTCTGTAATGTGACTTTGTAGCTAGAGTTCATCTAAAACTAACTTCTTTATTCCATAATAAGTGAGCATTTCCACAGAGAAGCTAAGTGTCTTTGTTCTCCCTAAACTCAGGGGAGAAGCAAGGTCAATGAAGTCAAGGAGAGGAGAAAAGGGCTCAAGGCCCTAGACAGCAGACCGCCTGTGCAGCCGAGGATGTAGAAGAGGGAGTGAGTTTCTTCCTGCAGCCACTGGGCTCTATCTAGTCAGAGAGCAAAAGCAAACAGCACTTAAACCAGGGGATCTCAGCCAGTATCCTGATGGGGAAGGAGAGACAGCCACCAGAAACTCTCAGGTTTGGGGTCCACGCAGGTAGAATCCAGATGTTTCTGTACTTCTGGCAGGCAGGCAGTCTGTTGTCTGCCTGTCTCAGCAGTGGTAATTCATCAGTCTTCTAAGAAGTCCACCAAGATTTTTCACCTAAATGAGAGACATTGCATTAAAATCAGGTGCTGTCAGATTATGGCTTATTGGCTTAATTTAGGAAATCATATGGGCACCTAACCTGGGTAGCTTCTAGCTTCAGGGGAATAGAAAGACCACTAGAAAACAAAATGAGAACGGCCATGATGTCATGGTCCCTAAAGAGGTGGTAGCATGTTATAAAGGCCAAATCCAGCCAAGCGTACTGCCAGGATATTGCAATGATTCAAAGGTTCTTCCTGACTTGCAGGGAGGATGCTCTCTCTCTCTCATGCAACAGGGGTTTTGAGATCCCGGTCTGCATCACATTTTTGTGCTACATGCTAAGTGGACCTTAGAATAGAGTGTGGCTAGAAGTCCAATCCCAAATCCTAAAACCTCCACCAGTTATCGATGTAAATTCCAATGGATATATGAGGGTGTGTGCACATGTGTGTGTTTAAATAAATACCTGAACAGAATTTTCTGGCTAATGTTTCTTTTGGTGATTGGAGCACACAATCCTTATAGAGTTTCCTTTCTGATCAACTTTTTTTTTTTCTAATTTTACTGGAGCATTGTCAAGTTACAATGTTGTGTTAGTTTCAGGTGTACAGTGAAGTGATTCAGTTATACATATACATATATTCATTCTTTTTCAGAGTTTTTCCCATATAGGTTATTACAGAATACTGAGTAGAGTTCCCTGTGCTCTACAGCAGGTCCTTGTTGTTTACCTATTTCATATATAGGAGTGTGTATATGTTAATCCCAAACTCCTAATTTATCCCCCCACCCCAAGTTTCTCCTTTGGTACCATAAGTTTGTTTTCAAAATCTGTAAGTCTGTCTTTGTTTCATAAATAAGTTCATTTATATCATTTTTAAATTAGATTCCACATATGAGTGATATCATCTGATCAATATTTTTTGTCTTCATGAGAATCCTGTAGATCCCTTTTATTATTCTCAATAAATAATAATACCAAACATGAGTAGTAATGAAATAATAATAAGAAACAGTTAACATTTTTTCAGTACTTGCATATGTCATATTATTTTATGTTTACAAACCCCTGTGAATGGAATACTATGTAGGGTTTTTTGTTTTTTTGCATTTTATACATGAAGAAATTGAGTCAGAGAGGTCATTAAAGGTTACCCAAGGTCAATTAGGTCTGACTTAAGAAAATGAAATTTGAGTTTTTGCTACCTAGGATGCATTTTCTTGCTCCTCTTCTCCAAGGTCAGTTGCCTCATCTTGTTCTCCATCACAGTGCCAGAATGAGGTAGGCACACTTGTCCACAGGGAGCCTAGAGCCCTTCTCTGGGCATTTCCCTTCTCTCACTTTATGTCTCCTGCGAACTCCAGGCCTCCTCTCTTTTGAGACTATTCTAGGGTCCAGAAACAGGACATCCCAGGTCTTTCTCACTAGCCAATCACATAGGAGGGAACAGAAGGAAAAAATATAAGATGAGAGGTCTAAGCCCACTCTCCTCCCACCTGAATGAGCTTAACGCCCTTCCCCCACTCCATCCACCCCAAGCTACCTGTACCAATCCATATCTACCATGTATGGTAGCCTCAGGGATCTTCATCTCTGGGGTCAAACAAACAAACAGGGGGTAAAGGGATCTCCCAAAAGCTTTTCATCTGGCCAAGGGCAAATGCTGAATTCTGCCTTGGTCCTCAAGTCCCGTGGACATAGGTGAAGCCAGTGACACAAAGGAAAAGGATGGACCGCACAACCACACCCTGTGATCCCACTCCAAACACAAGCATTCAAATGGCCTTTCCCAGAAAAAATATGTATCCTTTATATATCATATGAGGTGATATATAAAGAACATATTATATATCATAGAACTCCCACTTATTAATAGTGAATGGCTTCCTGTGTTCCCCAGGGCTTTAGTATCAATGTTTGCTTACATTTCAAAGTAATAGAATCATTTATTTCCTTTATAGCTGCCCAGGAATTTTAGGTAATGCTTTTTTATATTCTCTTTTGTGAAGACATTAGTGCTTTTATTCAGTGTATACCAAGGCTTGGGAAGGCAGACATCCCTTCTCACAGCAACTTCAGGGAACTCACTGATTTTGATAGATTCAGGTTCTTTCCTCCATCCTCAGTTCATACTTTCTATTTACAAAGCCTCAATGGGATTAAAAACTTCTGCTTAGAATACAGAAACCCTAAAGATAAAAGCTAAAAGGACAAGAGGTATAGTCCTCCTCATTTAATTAAAATAGACACTTGAGAAGATATGAAAAATTCAGAAATGGAACAAATGTTTACTATACAATGTAACCTTTCTACCCTCTGGTTTTTCCCCTGTAGTACATTCTCTATAAGGATTTCTCAGTGAGACTTCTAAAGACAAATTTCACAGGTTAATTTTTTAAGTAAAATCCATTGAGGATTGATGTTGAGGTCAAGTAAAACAAGCTGTGTAACACTTAGCATACATTCAAGGTACTTCATTTCCTGGACCTGGCCATCTTTTTTAGACATTGTTTATGTCTTCAATCTTTACCCCAGCACCCCAAGTATAAATAAACCCTAACCAAGTAGGCTGCGTAGAATTTATATCCATGAAACTTTATTTCCTTTAATGCCTCACCCTTATCTCTGGTCTCCTATCCTGGAGATTGAATCTGACTATCTTTGTGTTTTCCTTTCCATGCCGATGCTTAGGATTAGTGGTCTTCATTTGTGGGGTGTTTGTAGGAACTAATGGGGTATAGATTGAATGGCTGAGCCTAGCCATCTTTTTATGAGTCTCAGCTAAGAGCATTTATTTAGACTTCTCTGTGATGGTGGAGTTTACATCCAGGCTTATATGAATGTGTGACCATTGACCAGCATGCCAGAGGTTCTGATTCTATGAGAAATGACAAACACAGACCTGACTGCCAAACATTTATAATACTAAAAGCAGTACACATACACGCACACACACACACACACACACACACACACGTGCAGTCATGCACACAATACACAAAACTCAGTAGTCTCATTCATTCATTCATTTTTTAATCAATATTTATTAAACACCTACTTTGTACTCAATCTTGCTTGGGTATTGTGGATATAAGGTCACTACAGTCCAACAGATTAATGTCTACTCTTGGGAAGGTTTCATTTGACCAGTGAGATAGAAATAAGCAAAAAAAAAAATGCATTTTTATCACGTGATCTGATGTAATACATATAAAGCATAGTGTCCAGGAATTATATGACATAGATGTGAGAAGCTACTGCAGGTTGTACTGATCCCACAGTACTTCCACCAAATGAGAACATAGCTTGTCTTCTAGGGCAGCCTCTAAAGGGGCTCGCTAACTTCCTCAGTGCCAACTACAATATTTCCTTTCTTAACCTATCTTCCTTCCACACCAATTTAAATCGTTCCCTTGAGTTCTTCCTTTTAGAACTTGAGTTCTGACACACTCAAGGGGCATAAGAACTCTTCGAAAGTTCAGGAAAAATGCTGCAGAATGGAGCTTATACAATTGAAACTACAGTGGGATTTGGGAGTAAGCAGAAAGCAATTACATTTATAGTTGGCCAGGTACCAGGGTGTTGGGGCCAGGACCCTCACACCACCTCTCCAGCAGCTGCTCCAAACTTTTAATAATGATTGATTGTAACACTGTTATTTACAGGTCTAATTTTTACCCATATGGTGTTCCATTTAATAAAAAAATTACCTTAAGAAAACCTGCTAATCAGCTGCTTCAGCTAATTGAAAAGGAAAAAAGTCTAATAGTACTTTTAGAGTTTCTAATTAAGTGAGTATTATGAGTTTTAATTAATGTCTTAATTAGATGCCATTATCTACCCCTGACAGTGGTGAATTATTTGAAACCAAGACTTGATTACTATATTGATATGTGTTCTGTTCTTTTTGTTCAACAAACAAGTAACTGGCTTTATTTTTTCTATTTAGGAAAAGTTTCTCTGCTGCTAAACACGGTTGTTTCCCAGCCACATTGCCTGGAGTGTGATTTCTTCATCTGGATCCTGTCAGGGCTTTTTTCTCACTTCCTGAAGCTCTGATCCCGGAAGTCTATAGCTGGGATTCCGGGAGCTCCTCCTCTCTTCAGGCGACCCCACGGTGCTGAGCATTCACTCTGTAATTAGGTGTCTCCTCCTTAATGCTCACCAGGTGCTGGATTGGCAGTGAGGATGAAGAAAGGGACTAAATACAGAATCTGAACTGGAGAAAGATGAATGCCTACAGTAAACAAATAAATGAACTATAAGATGACACAGTTTCAGAATGACAGATGTAACAATTCCTGTGTTAAACTTTGAACTACTCTGCAACATCAATTCCAAAAAACCTCCATGGTGAAAGAATAGTGTACCTGAGAAGTGGGTGCAGGTGCGCACAGAGCTAGTTTCCTATCCAGGTAGACATGAGGATGCATTCCTTAAGTGAGGCCTGGGAAACAATGTCTTGTTGATTTCGGTGTTTATGTTGTAACTTCTCAACTAAATGGAACAGGAAAAACACACCTTCTGCATATTTTGTACAAGTAGTTGGAATAAGAAAAAAAGCATATTTTATGCAATGCAAGTGCCATGTGGTCAGAAGGGATTCAGGTTTAGACTTGACAGAGGTAAGGGGAACAAGAAGGATGCAGAGCGTACTAACTTATGAAGTATGAAGAGAAAATGTGGTCGTCCTTGTGATGTGGTTGATTGGTGCTTTCCTTCGATTCTATCCTCCACCTAGTATGATTCTAGGATTAAAATGGCTGAGAAGCTAAAATTATATTTTGAAGACTTTTCTTAAATTGAAGTATAGTTGATTTACAATGTTGTGTTAATTACTGCTATACAGCAAAGTGATTCAGTTATATGTACACATTATTATTATTATTATTATTTTTTTTTGCCACACACACAGCTTGCAGGATCTTAGTTCCCCAACCAGGGACGGAACTCAGGCCCTCGGCAGTGAAAGTGCAGAGTCCTAACCACTGGACCGCCAAGGAATTCCCTATATACATTTTGTTAATCTTCTTTTCCATTATGGTTTATCACAGGATACTGAATACAGTTCCCTGTGCTGTACAGTAGGATCCTGTCGTTTATCCATTCTCTATGTAAAAGCTTATCTCTGCTAACCCTGTACTCCCACTCCATCCTTCCCCCACCCCATTGCCCTTGGCAACCACAAGTCTGTTCTCTATGTCTGTGAGCCTGTTTCTGTTTTATAGACAGGTTCATTTGTGTCATATTTTAGATTCCATATATAAGTGATATCATATGGTATTTGTCTTTCTCTTTCTGACTTACTTCACTTAGTATAATAATCTCTAGTTGCGTCCATGTTGCTGCAAATGGAAGACTTTTCTTATTAGCTACAGTTCCAGATTTAATTTAGGTTGGGCCAATCAGCTGTACTTGCATCTTTTTTGTTTGTTTGTTTGTTTCTGATGCACATTATAACAGGTGTGGCTCATGGTCCTGAAGCTAGTTTCCTAATTGGAGCAACATCGCAAATTGGTGATATCCTGACTGCATAAGTTTTCTTATCATAGAATATACAGCAGCAACCTTGGAAGCTCAGGTCTGTGGAGGGGTTTAGGGAGTAGTGCTTAGAAGCTCAACCTAGAATGTATTTTTAACACTCCTAACCTTCTGTAAGCAATGTCGCATCCTATAATAAATCCCTTCCAACTTAAACTAGCTAGAATAAAATCTGTTCTCTGTAACTGAGCTGTTACAACAATGGTTTTAAATCCATTCTCATATCAAAATGTTCTTCTTTTATCTGTTTACTTCCTCGTTAGCTGTTAGAACTGGCAAACTCTGATGGTAGAATTCTCACAAAGTTGGGATGACTATTTCTTTTTGTTTTCATAGGGGAGGATTTTTACTTTAACAATGGACTCCTAGAAAAAAAGCCGTAAACATATAGGAAAAATAATGTAGATAGTACATGGCCAGGTGGTTAGGAAATTTTTTCAGTCTGGGGATCATTATTTGAGTTTTATTCATAACACCTTACGAGTTAATTATTTCATCCATATTTGAGATAACTCAAAGTGCAAAAAAAGATACAATGGTTATTTTTTCTGTTTTATATTACGGAATATTTAAACATAAGAAACAGCATGAAAACTGTAATAAACTCCTAAATACTCATAAATGAACACAAAAATTATCAAGTCATGGCCAGTTTTGTTTCACCTATACCATCACCCACTCATCACAACTTCGGTTATTTTGAAGAAAATCGCATATAACACCATGTCATCTGTAAACATGTCAGCATGTATTCTAAAAGAGAAGACTTTTTTTTTCTTCTAAAATAACCACATTACTATGTTCAAACCTATAAGTAAATTAGCAGTGACTTTTAATATCATCAGTGATTTAAATGTTCAAATTTTCCTGTCATTTTTTTTAAAGTTTGCTTGTTTAAATTTGGATTTCAAATAAATGGCAATTGGTTGATAAGTCTCAAGTTCTGTTTGAATTATTGATTTATTTTCTATCTTTTTCCTTTCCCTTGCAATTTTTATTGAAGAAATCAAATATTTGTCATGTGAAATTTTCATAGTCATCTCTCTGATCTCATGTAATGTGTTCTCACTTCCCCAAATTTCCTGTAACTTGGTTTTTGCATCCTATAGGACTATTAGAGCTTTTGGTAAAAATCCTTTACACATGGGTGGTATATTTCCATTAGGAAATATGCAAAATTTAGTGAATTGTCTTTGTGGTGATGTTGGCAGTGTGGATGGTACACTACTTAATTAGGAGTTGCAAATCAAGTATTCTAATTTTGTCGGTTAGTTGGTGTTTATTAGTTAAAACATCACAAGTCCATACTGGTACTCCCAATTCAAGCTCACAACTGCATGTTCTTTACTGAGCTTCAGTGACCTTACCTCATACCTACTTTGTCCTGATCCTCAATGACAAGGATATTACTCATTACTTTATCTCACAATATATACTCAACACTCTCAGGATAATTTTACCACCATTGCCTTTGACAATATGTCTACAAAACTAGTTAATGTTTTGCTTTATTTTGTTTTGCAGTTTACATTTTCCTTATGGTATAATCCACTGGGATAACAGTAAAATTATTGTGTTTTATATACTTTGAAATAATTTTTCTTGATTCAATTATGTCACCAACTTGAAGCAAGTTTAGGTGGGTTTGTTTCATTTTGCTTTATTTTGTATATTATATTATTTATACTTATGCAAAATAATCACATGCTTACAAATTCAAATTTAGAAAACATTACATATTCAGAGAACTCTAGCTTCTATTCCTGTCACCTCCACCCTTTTCCCTTCTTCCTTACAAAATTAACTTTCTGTTTAATTTTATGGTTTATACTTTCATTGTTTTTCTCATAAATGTAACCATGTTTGGTATGTGTGCTTGTATCTACATACATAAGACACTACACACATTTACTTAACAGTCAATTAGTAAATGATTAAATTTATTTATAGTAAACTATTCAATTTTCTCCAAATTGTTTTCCTTCTTCTCCCCATTGTTTTCCTCCTTCTCCCCCTTATATTTAGGACATCACTCATAGGATTGTATAGAGGTATTTCTCATTCCTTTATATAGCTGCCTATTCTCATTTTTATAGATCTACCAGAGTTTATTCAACCTTTCCCTTATAATGGACTTTTGGGATATCTCTTTCTTTTGCTGTAAAAAATAAGTTTTCTGTGCATACATGCCTTGAACATATGCCTTGCAATATATTCTCTCTTTTTTTTTTTTTTTTTTCACCAGATTCACTTGACAGACCACCGCCTTCCCCCATTGACTGGGGACTGCCATGGTGCAAGTGGGATCTTTGGTGGGGGTGGAGCTCGAGGCTCTGATGCAGATGTCCTGAGCAGGGACATCCCTTCCAGGTGATGATATGATACATGGCTGCCTTGCAATATATTCTTAAAGTAGGAATTAGTTGGATCAGAGGGTTAATGCACAGGTAAATCTTTTAACAATGCCACATTCTCCACTATATGCATTGGATCATTTTGCATTTCCACTGGCACTATTTCCCCATTGTCTCAACACCAAAGCATGTGGTCAACTTTTAGACTTTGCCAATGTGTTGGATAAGAAATTATATATCACTGTATTTAAAATTTTTATTTATCTCATTATTACCCAGTTTGAAAATCTTTTTTTTTCAAAATCCTTTTATATGATTAAGCACGCCAACCTTTCTTTTTCTATAAAATATATGCTCATATCTCTGACCCATTTTCTATTGGAGTATTGACATTTTTACCATATTCTTCTCTCTTTTCAAGTATTACTTTTGTATCTTAGGCACATTAACTTTTTGTCTGTGATATAAGTCATAAATCACATTGAAGTTTCATTGCCACATTTACATCACCATTATTAATGCTACTGAGAAGCAAAGAAAGGTAAACATTAAGGAATACCCATTTTCCAGAACATAAGCTAAACTAGAGTACAAAAGTGAAGAAGTACAAATATAAATGCTTGGAGTATATAGTTGCTTCAATTTATAAAACAAGACATGCAGTCTGCCAGATAGAAGAATAGAAATTCCGAAGGGAGAGTTCACATACCTGAAATTTATATTTTTATACGATTCTTGTAAAAGTAAAAATCATGTTATATAGGTTTTTTTCTCTTTTCTTTAAAATATATAACTATGGGCGATAGTGAATCAGAGGAGGCAGTAAAGTGTTTGTAAGAACAGAGAATAATTGAAATACACGAATGTATCTCTAGGTCTGTCAAATGACCTGTATAACAGTGACACAGGAAAAAACCGAACTCCCAAGTAAAGTGTTATTTATTCTCCAGCAAATAGATGTTAAAGTGTCTGAAGTTTCCAACCTCATTAATACAGACAGGCTTTTTAAAAGTTAGATAGAAATTTTGAGTGAAAACTTGGAAGACAAAGCCCCATTAGATTTTTAATCTTGGTTCTGAAAGGAGATTGCTCTTATTTCATGGGTCTTAATATTTAATAAAAAATTTATTTTTGCTTTATCAAAATCAGAGGGAAAAGCAATCTGGGTTATCTGACGAAGTATTACCTTTTTTTTAAAGCCGGGATCTGGATAATATTATAGATTTAGTATTGGAAATGATGCTCTTTCCCAGATGGAGCATGCTTTTTAATGAAAGTTGATTTCACTATGTGTTGGAGTAGAATGTTAGAATTTCTCAAGAGCTTCAGACAGCATTTTCCTGTAAATGTCATGATGTCACAATATACAAATGCACAGAGGATATAAATTAGAGAACCATGGGATTTTTGTTTGGTTGTTTTTTATCTGAAGGGGAATTTGGAATCTTGTGCTCTAGCCTCCTAATTACCAGTGGCAAAATAAACAAATCGAGTAGGTTGCACTACGGCGCCCTAAGCACAGTGCTATTTCTTGGAATAGTGAAGACATAATTTAGCTCTCTCAGCTACAGTACCTTGTGATTCTCTTCCACACTAAGCTGCTTGTCCTGAATAATGTCAGGACACAGCATCACCCTTTGCCACAGATCTAATACATGGCCATAGAATTAACGTATTTAATATGGATCATCAATATGGTCCTTCGAATAACCTTCAAATTTAAATGATACAAGTGTCTGCATTTTACAGGTGGAGCCCAGAGGGATAAAGCATTGATAACTAGTCCATGCTGGAGCTAGAATCAAAAATCCAAGCCTGACCAATTCCAATTCTCCACCCCACTCACAACCTCATCATTTTAATTAAGTTGGATATTTCCTTTTAATCTTGGGACCCCAGGACATCACAGGAAAGCACATGCCCAAAAGTGGTACTAAGACCTTCCTGAATAAAGGAACTATACAGCTAGACAATCTGATGTAAACCATCACAGTTGTGCCTCCAGGGGCCCTTGTATTTATCTGTCTTCATTAGTGGTTCTTAAGACATCAAAAGGATTTTAAGAAATGCCACAGTTAACTTAAAAGACAGAGAACTAAACACAAGCTTTTCACTAGTCAAGGCTTGAAACACATTATTTTGATGGTCTAATAATGCCTCTGTGTATGAAGGTGACATAAGAGTCTACGTTCTTTGCACAGCATTGTAGACGTTTGTAGATACAACACTACACACTCTGTGCCCCCTCCATGATCAATGGTGAGGGTCTGACCACAGCTCTGAAACAGTTCAGAATTCACTGGCTTTCTTGAGCAGTTTACTTTATCATCGCTGGTGTCTTAACCCCACTACTAACAAACACCTACAAAGTAACTTTTTTAGTTGAAATGGTCTAAAATCAGAAGCTGAATTCTATCCTTAATGCTGTGTGCACTTGCTCCTTCTTTTGTGAAATATGGCAGGATGGAGAGCAGGAATACATCTATGGCCAAGTGCCTCAAGTTGATATAACTTTGGTGAAATTTTTGTAATTGTTTTATGTCCCAGATGCCAGAATGTGAAATTATAATGGGGTTAAATAGAGCACCAGCCTGGAGTCACACTAAACTGGTTACAAATAGAGACTCCCTATAACTGAAACTGAGCAGGACCCTGCATGGCCTTCCCAGGTACAGACCCTCCCTATGTCCCCTGCCTCTTGTTTGTAGGAAATCTTTAGCTTCCTAGGCCTTCCCTGAATTCCAAAGAGCAGAGAAGTGAGAAAATGCAGAAACAAAGGAAAACAATGAAGCAAGACAAAATAATAATAGTTTAACCATAAAACAAAGTCAAGGGCGTTTAGTTCCTCCTCAAGGGCTATATATAATATCCTGAATTATATCCTTGAGCTGTTCTGCAGACACTAAAACCCCCACCAGGTGGAGGAAGTTAAATACATGCTGACCACCAGCACATAGACCCGAGACCAGTTGGAATCAAAAGGTTGATGATGTTGACTCCCGAAGTACCGGTCTGTTACCTCACTCAGAAAGATATCCACAAGATGATCACACACCCCTCGACCCTCTCCCTTACCTTGTCTTTATTTTATTTTAATTTTATATTGGAATATAGTTGCTTAACAATGTTGTGTTAGTTTCGGATGTACCTTGCCTTTAAAAATCCTTCCCTGAAAGCTGTGAGGGAGGTTAAGTCTTTTGAATATGGGTTGTTCGTTCTCCTTGCTTGGCGCTCTACAATAAATGCTGTGTTTTCCTTCACCAAAACCCAGTGTCAGTATGGCGGCTTTGTGAGCATACCTCAGAACATTTACTTCACTTCTTTGAAAATATATATTTATTTTGTTTCTAAAATGAATGAGATTTCCTCTTTCTGTAACTCTTTTCCTTCTTCTATCCATTTGTTTTACTGTCTCATCTCCCTTAGTTTTTGGCTCACATGTCCCAGGATCAAGCAGGTCTTCCCAAACTTCCTATTCAAAATAGCACTTTGTCCTTATGTGGCATTGTCTAGTCTGATTCACTGTTTTATTTTCAATATTACTTATAATCATCTGACAGGCTCTGTATTTCACTCACTTATTGTATATATTCCCGACTGTAATGTAAGTCTTACGGTGGAAGGATGCTTGTCTGTTTGATCATTGTTTTATCTTCTGCATTTAAAATAATTCATGCTGTGTAGCAGCCTACTCAAACACTGTAAAATGAATTTAAATATATGTGTGTGTGTGTGTGTGTGTGTGTAGGAAGACTAATACCCATCTTAAAGGAATGTTGAGAAGACTAAATTAAATAATTTATTCAACAAATATTATCAAGCGCCAATTTTGCATGCATCAGAGTCTTGACAGCTAGTAGGGACACAGGTTAAAATTAGATGGATTTGGTCTTAGCCTTCCTTTACCTTATATTTTAACAGGTATTGTGAAAGATTAAGATACAAATTCTACCATAAATTAATTATTTTTATATGTCTTACCAGGAGAAAGTAAATGGTAGAATGACAGTGTACAGCAGGGAAACAGGGAAATCTTCACAGAGAAGCAATGTTTACCTTGAGAAATAAGAGATAAGTGAGGCTTCAGGAGTCAAGGGTGGGGGTGGGAATCCATTCCACCCAGTGAACAGCATGTGTAAATGCATGGAGGTAAAAAGAAATGTGTGTATTTGATGATCTGAAAGAAAACCAGCATGAGTGGAGTGAAGAGAATAAGGACAATTGTCTTTTTTTTTTTAAATTATTGAAGTATAGTTGATTTACAATGTGTTACTTTCTGCTGTACAGCAAAGTGATTCAGTTATACATATATATATTTATATATATACATTCTTTTTCATATTCTTTTCCATTATGGTTTATCACAGGATATTGAATATAGTTCCCTGTGCTATACAGTAGGACCTTGTTGTTTATCCATTCTATATGTAATAGTTCGCATCTGCTAATCCCAAACTCCCACTCCATCCCTCTCCCATGCCCCATGGGACAATTGTCTCTTGATAATGATGCTAGAGAGACAAGTAGGCTGGCAGACATTCATTACGATGCCTGGTACATTGTGGCTGCCCAATGAATAGTAGCCTTAAAGTAATCAACACAAATACCCAGGATACCAGGGATTCACAAATTTAAAAGAAAGTCATGGTGGCAGGATTTCTAGGGTGGCTGTGGAGTGTGGCACAAATGATTGGTGTGTATGTCAGTGTCAGGAAAATAGCAACCCATCTACATACTTCAAACAGAAGAAATTTAACACAGGATACCAGATGGAGACAAGAGAGGGACCTAACCTTTAACAAAACAGTAAATCAGTGGTGCTAAAAATGGAGGTACCAGGAGAGGAGACAGCTTCATGAAACCTGGCATAAACTGGACTACAATGTGGCCATCACGTGGCCTGGGAGCCATAGCGGAGGACCTGTGGTCTCTTCTACAGAATGGACTCAGACACAGACAGAGGCAGCCTTCAGATCACCTGCCTGCATTGTCCATTAGCTGAACCCCATGGGAAGCCAGCTGCCAAGACCTCCAGGGAAATGTGGTTTTTGTGATAGAGAGCAGCATAGCTGAAAGTCAGGAATGGAGCTGAAAGCAGCCTGGCAGATAACCCTTACAAAATTATTTTTTTAAACAATAAAGATGCTAATTCTAGCTCCCTGCTTATTATGTCCTGCAAGTACATTTGACATGCTACATTCTGTCTCCATAACAGTTGTGAAAACACATGCTGTATTACACAGGTAGAATATCTGTTTCTCATGCAACGATATATGTGTTATATACAAAGAAATGATATGTATGTTGACAAACCATGCTGAAGAATCTCCTAGATATCTCCTAATTAAAATGTAAGGCCTTGGGTGGTGGGAGAGGGATAATTAGGAGTTTGAGATTAACATATACATACTACTCTCTATATATAAAATAGGCAACCAGCAAGTACCTACTGTATAGCACAGGGAACTCTACTCAATATTTTGTAATAACCTATAAGGGAAAAGAATCTGAAAAAGAATAGATATATACATATGTAAAACTGAATCACTTTACTGTACACATGAACCTAACACAACATTTAAAATCAACTATACTTCAATTAAAAAAAAAAAAAGTAACACCTTAGTTTCTTTTTAAAATATTTTTAAAGTGGTTCTACTCATCATCTTACTTATGACAATTTGGAAAGCTCAGAAAAGTAGCAGAAAGAAAAGCATAGTATCCATCACTCCACTATTCATAGTTACACATTGATATAGAGAAGATCCTTGAAATTCACAAAGTTACATAGTTTTAGCTAGTTGGATGTAATAACAAAAGTATCCTGAATTAATAATTGTGATTTTCTTGGGACATGAGTATGAGCTATGCTGGCATGTAAGAAATACTTTTTTTGTCATAAACACTAGACTAATCTCCAACATGCTTATTTAAATATGGTGATTTTTTTTTTGTCTATAACAATGTCAGAAACAGAGTAATTGTAGTTACATAAATTAAAAAAAAACATTAAACCTTATTTCATTGTAGAGAACATAGCATTTTAACAAGTGATACAGCATAAATGAAAGCTAATTTGTTTAGGTTTCATGAGGAGAGACAATGAAACAAAAGCTCTCAATGCAAACACATCTTGGGACTAAGCCACAATCTTGTTTAAACATTTCTTTATAAATTGGAAACTAATTAGAGAATAATCCTGATGAATATGAATTTTGATCCATATTTTCTAATTTTTTACATCATTTTTATTTGCAAATTTTATACAGTTGGTGTAATACTAACCATATTTGTATTTATATTAACATGGTAGGAGAAATGGTACATTATTTTCTAAATTAGCATTATTAGCTTTTTTAATAAGTTTTTCTTTTTTTTTCCACTCAGGTCTCCAGATTTTACAGACTTAAAACTAATGGTTTAAGATCAACTTTGAGAATAACCACCATGATCAACAAATTTTTCTACTTGAAAAGGGGAAAAAAATCTTACTGAAAGCTGAGCTTTATTTTTAGCTAAATGAGAAAACATTTCACAGAGCATTTCCTGAAAACAATCAATAAGTCCCTACTAGGTATGACTTGAGGATATATATCAAGTTAAAAATACACTGTCTGTCACTTGGAAGCCAATATGTTTCACCAAACACGTGGAGAATTTACACTAAAACAAGCCACTGACATTTCCAATCTATTTTTTGGCAATATAATGTACAGCAACTCAAGCAAAATTCTATGTCTCACTAAATCAGCCAGTAAAAACTTCATTTAGCCATATTTTAAGAAAATAATATCTTATTTCATTTGTTCCACAAAACCTCCTCAGATTAATTTAGGCCACCAGCATACACTGGAGCATCACTTTCTTCTCCCTTTAAGTTGCAATAAACATAGAGACAGAGATAGAGAAAAGGAATATTCTAGTGACCGACATTAAGGATATACATGTGTTATGATGGCTTTGTGGGAAAGGAGGATAATATCATTTCACTAAGCTTGTGTGACTAAAGGAACAGTAGGACATAAAGCTGGGGAAGCAGCTTTGACAGAAAAAAATTAAAAAAAAAAAACAACTAAACTAAAAGGCTCTGATAATGTGTTAGAATTTATTGCAGAATTGTAGACTCTGAGTTGTTTGTTTGTATGTACTTGATCTGATATTCAAACCAAATATCATAACCTGCATAATCTGATCACTCTTTGAGGAAGACAATCTTGACAATTGTGTAAAAGATTGTTTAGATAAGGGAGAAGAGACATAGAAATATTGGTTATGAGCCTGGTAAAATATTTTAGGTTACTATTTCCTAAAAATGCATTGAAGGGACTCTAATTTCATATAATTTTCCTACATGTTGCAAGGGGGAAAATAAAGTCTCTGTAGTCTTAGGTCTTTTGTGTAAAACCAGACCTAAATAAAGTAAAACAAATTTCCTCACTGCAGGATATCTAATAAGCTAATTGACGCTACAAATATCAAGGAAGAGCTAATGGCACATAGCATGCTCCAAACTAGTTTGACTGTGGCAATCCCCTGCAGAGAAGCATCTGCAGAGTCATTGTTCCCAATCCTATTTTGTAACAGATTGGTCTCTGCAATAAGCACCTCAGTATGCTACTGGCTCCTAGAGAAAGTACATTCTGTGTTGTTAACCTTTGTAACCTCAGTTTCTAGAAGTTTGGCATAAGGTGTGCCCTCCAGAAATATTTATTGAATGGAGTTGACAGAAGGACCTGAACCAGAAAGAAATATGTACAGAGAGCAGGATTGGAAACTTGCATTTGCCTAGTTCTCTACATTACATTATTCACAAGTCATTGCTTTTGGGGCTTGGCTATTCAGCAATTAATATTTGGAAGCTTATAGGAAAAAAACTAGAGATGCTAAATCTGGGGCTAGAATAATCTCCCCAGGAACTGTCCTGTTTAATCCACAACCTAAACCAATTTGCCTGTGAAACATCATGGTAGGAAATCTGTCAAAAGGGCCTTATTTTACCACAAGGGTGAGCTAGAATTTACAGATGCTTTACATAATGAAGGATTAGTCACGTGGCAAAGAAAGACAATCTGATTTACTGGAAAAACACAATTTTAGAGTTAGAAAACCTTTATTTGAATACTAGCTTTGCTACATACTAATTGTGATGACAAGGGGAAAGTTACATATTATCTATCTGTAAAAATGTGGAATTAATAATATATGATACTTGAGCATATTAAATGAGACGATACACTTGAAGTTCTTAGTGTTGTGTCTTCAATAAATGGATTATAGACAGTTGAGTTTCAATAAATGGAGCTAGAGACATTCTAGAATCATCTCTGGCCTGGAAAAGGTAACAAAATTATAATTGTCCTCTCAACAGGGCAGTTAGATGCTGAATGTCATTAACGTGAAAAACAAACCCAAACATTTTAGGCTCAGGAAGATGTTTAGTCTGAATTCTCTGGTCGTTTTCAATACACAGTCTGTGTTGACAAAATCATTTAACTATTATGAATAACCAGCCACCCCTTGTTGGCTAGGCAGTTAATGAAACACACCTTCTCAGACAATCTTTAGAACAATCCTATGAATTATTGTGTCCACCGTTGTTCCAGCCCACTGTGATGTTTTGGGGAAACAAAAATGGGTATTTTTTGCAACAAAAACAATCCCAATTCTGACAGTGGACAAGCCCCCAAACAAAGTTCGTTTGGGAGAGTAGTAATTCACTGAGGCTGGAGCAGAGATTTTGAGGGAGAGTATAGGAACATATATGAATGTAAGGGGATCACAAATCATTGAATCTGGATAGATTGTAACCAGACTGTGAAGGCAATACAAACCAGGTTCACGGGTGTGTGCTTCCTCCTTCAGAGAAGGAACAGCTGTTAAGGGGTTCTGAACTGGACAAAAACAATATGGGAGTGATTTTCTTTAGAAGACTGAATCTGATCATGGTTGTTTTGTCGGCAGTGATTTGGTCAGATTAACTAGATGTGCTTCCCAGCTTCATATAGAAATTGTAACACCAAGTTCAGGAGCTTTTCTTCCCCTAGCATTTGTCACATTTTGCAATTAATTTTGAGAAATAAACTAATCCAAGTTAGTGTTCACAGCAGGCAACCTGGAGCTAGGCTACCAATCCATCACTCACTAGCTATGTGGTTTTATTTAAGTTATTCAACCCTCAACACAAAAATTTTCTCATCAGTAAAATGTGGAAGCTAATGTTTCTTTCCTTTTAAGGGAAGGTAAAATTAGCTAACAGAGGCAGAGTGCCTAGCACACAGTAAATGCTCAAAATGGTTAGCTGGAATGTGTGCAACTATTATTGCAATGCTGCAAATTTTCTAGTAAACCGACGACATTTTCACAAGACTTCCTCTTGGGAAGATTTACCTTCCAAATAGAGTTGGCCCTCAGTATCCTCTGGCAGTGGTTCCAAGACCCCTTCCCCACCCTCCCACCCCATGCAGATACCAAAATCCGTAGATGCTCACATTCCTTATATGAAACGGGGCAGTACAGGATTCTCTGTATCCGTGGGTTCCACATCTGCAGACTCAACCAACTGGAGATCTATTCCCATGGATACAGAGGGCTTACTATAGTCTCTTGGATTTGAAATTTACCTCTACACCCTTGCTTTCATAACTAGGGTTTTAAAAAGAGATACATTCCCAGAAAGATCACAATTCCTAAGCTTTAGAAATTTTTAAACTGTAATTTAAATTTTTTTGTAGCATTTTGCTCTCCTTTTCCTCAATATGTCTCCCTTCCACTATGGGTACACATTTTACCAAATTATCACCACTTCTCTATCAGAGCTTCAGAAATCTGCTAATTTAGGAAACAAACTCAGCACTAATACCCCCACCCCCCGCACGCCCCCAGGCTTGTGAGAAAGCACAAAAACTATGTAACCAGTCTTTATTTTCTAACCCTAAAGCTGAAAAGCTGCAACTTGACTATTTCCCTTTATCAGAGACACAGTATTTTCAACAGCCCTCTTTGCTTCGTTCACCCTGGCATTCCTGATTACTGTAATCAGAAATCACAGCAGGTTATACCGGGGTAATATTGCTTCTGTGCTGACATCTCAACCTGCACTTGCTTTGCTTTTACCTCAGAGTACTACAGTGAGCAGAGCCCTCTGGGTACTTGGCTTCCAAATACTATGTTCTTTTCCAGAGTTAGGGTCGCCGACTAAAGGATGTTGCTTGCCACCCAGCTCTCCAAGGAGATGAAGTCACCAGCCACTGCAGTCCTTCAACATACCCTGAAAGGAGTTCAGGGTGGAGATCAGGAAGGAGGCACTCTGTGCTCTGGGAAAAACTGGCAGAACAGGCCTTCAGATAGTTAGATATTTTCAGGAGAATATTGTATGAACCCCATTTCTTGCCTCTTCTCATTCTTAGGAAAGCACATGAATGGTGACATCTGCTTCTAGTGACGAGCAGCAACATTCTACCGAGATGTGTGTTGGCTGCACGTACACCCCTTCATCAGAGTTATATATACACTGACCTGCCCCGACACCTCTTTGGAGCAGCTCTTCAGCACTATTGAGAGGCTGTCTCCTGGACTATTGTCCTCAGTGAGTCCCCAAGTAAAGCTGAGCTCACAGATACCACGTTGCGTGTTTTTGCAGTTGACAAGGTCAAAGGGAAGGGAAGTGGGCCAGGGCTCAGGGGTCTGCAGAGCTGCAGGGCTTTCCATGTGTACCTAGAAGTGCCCAAATAAGCTTTCTTTTGAAGGCTTTTGAATGGAAATGTGCTTAAGTTAAATAAGGCTCCTGCCCACCCCTGCCTTCATGAACATATTTTGCTCTTTTCCTGAAGAGACTTGTGCTCCTCAGGAGTATCTCTCTTGTCTGTCCATGTTTGTTGATGGACTGAGCTATCTGGGGATGTTTGCCTAAGACTAAATGCTACGCTACTGATTTCGAGTCCCTGGGTCTGCTTTTTGTTTATTTAATCTCTCTCGTTATTAGATTTTCTCTTAACTTTCCCCTCTTCCTTTTTTTTTTTTAAATTAATTTATTAATTAATTTATTTTTGGCTGTGCTGGGTCTTCATTGCTGCGCACTGGCTTTCTCTAGTTGCAGTGAGAGGGGGCTACTCTTCGTTGTGGTACACAGGCTTCTCATTGCAGTGGCTTCTCTTGTGGCGGAACACAAGGTCTAGGTGGGTGGGTTTCGGTAGTTGTGGAACGCAGGCTCAGTAGTTGTGGTACAGGGGCTTATTTGTTCCATGGCATGTGGGATCTTCCTGGACCAGGGATCGAACCCGTGTCCCCTTCATTGGCAGGCAGATTCTTAACCATTGCACCACCAGGGAAGTCCCACCCCTCTTCCTTTTTTATCTGGACTGCTGATAAGCAGTTCCGTTTACCCCCTACTCAGTCCCACTGCATTTTAACTTGTGCTTTTAATAAATTATTCCATAAGGTGGGGAATTCAGCAACCAGCTTCCTATGAATTACATCAGACAAAGGAAAAAAGTCTCTGTCTAAAGACTTTGAGAATTCTTTTTTGAGTAATATCTGTTTCCTTCTTATACTCATATCCAGGATTCAATTCCCACCATCTCCCACCTGGACAGTTGAGAGCGCCTCCCATCCGATCTCTACATCTTACCTGCTCCTCTGCAATTCTTTCCTAACAAGGCTGAACATTCAAATATGATCATAGGGCTTTCCTACCTAAAATTCTTTGGAGGTTTTCCACTGACAAACAGTAAAATCCAAGCTCTCTGCATGGCGTTTAAGGTCCTACATATTTTGGCTCCTTCCTACCTTGCAGATTTATATCTGCCTCACTAGAAACTCATATACACTAGAAACATTGAAAAGTGCTTGCTTTTCTTTAAAAAAAAAAAAAATAAAGCCTTACCTCATCTCTAAACCTTCAAGTGTGGTGGAATCTCTGCCTAGAATATCTTTTTCCTCCACCTTCTTTTTTTTTTTTCTTTTTTAACATTTCTTTACTACAAACTTTTACTATGCTAGTATGTGTTGATCATAAGATACATTTAACATATAGCATTTCCCATACTTAGTTTTCCCCAGGGTTCTTCCTTTGGGAAGCATCTCCTGGAAGTATGGTTGCTCATAACACATATTTGGAAAAGCAAAATTAATCTTGCTGTCAGGGCAGGTGTTTCAATTGATTATTTTTATCTAAATGAAGGCTGTAGATAACCTGATGAGGTTATTTAGTTAGCCTTTACCAACCTGCCATAACGATTTTTTTTTTAATATGTGTATATATCAATCCCAATCTCCCAATTCATCCCACCACAACCCCCGCCCCTGCTTTCCCTCCTTGGTGTCCATACGTTTGTTCTCTACTTCTGTGTCTCTATTTCTGCCTTGCAAGCTGGTTAATCTGTACCATTTTTCTAGATTCCACATATATGTGTTAATAAACGATATTTGTTTTTCTCTTTCTGACTTACTTCACTGTGTATGACAGTCTCTAGGTCCACCCACATCTGTACAAATGACCTAGTTTTGTTCCTTTTTATGGCTGAGTAATATTCCATTGTATCTATGTACCACATCTTCTTTATCCTTTCGTCTGTTGATGGCCATTTAGGTTATTTCCATGTCCTGGCTACTGTAAATGTGCTGCAATGAACATTTCCTCCACCTTCTTGACATCTATGTACCCTTTAGCCAAATGTCTCAAGTCTGTGCATCTGTTATTCTATGGTTTAATTGTTCTTTCACTTAGTCTCCTCTACTGGGCTTTGGGCTTCCTGAGGGCAGAGGCTATACCTGGCAGAGGAAAAACTCTGCCCTGAATCATAGGATCCCAGGGTCTTTCCAGGCTCACAGCTGCCTCCCACTAGATCTGGGTTGAAGACTTTCCATCCTGCCAGTCTGCTCTGGATCTCCCACACCTCTGCCTGATATATGAACACCTCCTTAGGGATAAAGATGTGTCACCAGGTTCATTTACCTGAGGGCTTTCATAAGGCTCCAAGTTGAAATTATTTCCCTTGCTTTTGTTAAGCTTCCATACCTATGTGAGATGTTGTCAACTGTTGGTGAGTCTATCTCCCAAGTATAGACCTAAATCCTCTCAGGAGGATGAAATATGTTTGATTTTGCTTTGTATTCTCTGAGCCTACAGTGTTGCCTAATTAGAGCAGGTGCTTAATATGAATGCTGTGTTTTTTTTTTTTTTACCAATAGTTGTTCAGCAGTTAGTTGTGATTTTGGTGTCCTCATGGGAGGAGGTGAGTTAAAGTTCCTTCTACTCCCTCTACCATCTTGTCTCTGTTTCACAAATGCTGTGTTAAAGGAATAAATGTACATTGTAATGTCTGCTCTGCTTGGGGATGGGAAGCGAGTGGTGATTTTTGTTTTTACTTCCATTGATTTGGTCATATTCTTGATTGGTGGTCCTCAAACAGGGCTGCTGGTTGAAACACCTGGAGATTATTTAGTAAACAACTTTGATGTTGTTTCTCAGATGTTGATATGCATAGAAGTCACATAGGAATCTGGTTATAATGCAGACTCTAATTCAGTAGATCTGAGGTGGGGTTTGAGATCTTGTTTCTCCAGTAAGCCCCAGGAGATGGGCATGTTGCTGAGTTAGGATCACACTGGATAGTGAGCCCTGAACTCCTGAATCATAATCTCTCAGAATCTGCTCCAGGAATTACACATTTCTAGGAATTTTCCAAGTGATTCTGTTAATCAAAAATTGCCATCTATATTAAGGAGTGACTGTGTGTTTCTCTCTTGCACCCATCATTTATTTACTCTGCCACATATTGAAAAACAGGCCATATATTGTGGCACAGGCTGCCACAATATGGGTGAAGGAGACAGAAATGTTCCTGACCTCATAACACTCCCAGTCTAAACAGATAAACATATGTTAAACTCATTCTTACACACTGAGATAAATGCCAAGCAAAGCATAACTGAGGCACTGATTTGGCAATAATAAGGGAAGATCTACCTGTAAGCTAAGATTTAAATGACATAATTGCACGAACCATAAGATTAACAGGACAGTATTTTTTTTTTTTTTTTTTTTTTTTGCGGTACACGGACCTCTCACTGTTGTGGCCTCTCCCGTTGCAGAGCACAGGCTCCGGACGCACAGGCTCAGCAGCCATGGCTCAAGGACCTAGCTGCTCCGAGGCATGTAGAATCTTCCCAGACCAGGGAACGAACACATGTCCCCTGCATTGGCAGTGGACTCTCAACCACTGCACCACCAGGGAAGTCCCAGGACAGTGTTTTTTTAAACAAAGTTTAAAGCATATGCATATGTTATTCCCAAATGTCCTAATTTATCCCTCTCCCCAACCTTTCCACTTTGGTAACTGTAAGTTTGTTTTCTATGTCTGTGAGTTCGTTTCTGTCTTGTATATAAGTTCACTTGTATCATTTTTCTAGATTCCACATTAAGTGATGTCATATGATATTTGTCTTTTTCTGTCTGACTTACTTCACTTAGTATGATAATCTCTAGGTCCATTCATGTTCCTGCAAATGTCTTTTTACACACTACTGTATATAAAATATATAATCAACAAGGACCTACTATATAGCACAGGGAACAATATTCAATAATCTGTAATAACATATATGGGAAAATAATCTGAAAAATTATACATATATAAAACTGAACCACTTTGCTGTATGCCTGAAAATAACACACCATTGTAAATCAACTATACTTCAAAAAAATCGTTAAAAAAATATGAGCATATGCAGCTCTCTGAGTCAGGAAAGAGCTTGACAAATTCTTGGATCCTTCCAAAGACTCTTGTGGCTAGAAGAGAAAGTACAAATGGGAGAGTGTCATGTGGTGAGGTGAGCAGGGAAAAGACAAGCACACACAAGTTGGTCATCTAACCCAGCAGCACAATGAGAGGAACTTCCTATAATCGACATCTGGTACAGGGGTGCTGTGGAGATTGACCCACTCTGTCTTGGCCCCTTTGAGAAATTGTCCAGCTCAGAATAGCAGTGATAATCCTTGGAACTCATTTGCAAATACTTTCATTTCTGAGTTTCTAGAAATGTTATTTATGCATGAAAAGGATGATGTGGACAATAAATGTTTTTACTTTTCAATGACTTTATCTTTTGTTTTCCATTTATCTAAATTAGCAATCAAGAAAGGCTCCTGTTAATTTATAACTGGGACTAGTATATTGAAGAGTCACTGCCTCCTGACTATTCCTACTCTTTCATTCCATTATAGGAGTAAAGCATGGAATGGCATTTTCCTTGATTAGTCATTTTCAAGGTACTTCAAATGTACCTGAGTCTCCATCATATGTCACATTCTAAATCCCTTGACGTACTATCAAAACACTTAAACAAGCCAGGATAGATGTATCTTCTACCATCTCCTATACCCCAAATTATACATTTTGGGAAATTACTAGGTTTGATTCTTTCAATTATGCCTCTGCTTCCTAGCATTTTCAGTGTCTTCCCTTTTTTTTAAGGCTCAGGACGCCCTAGTCTTGATTCAAAAATAAATCTCAAAATTTACATTTCAATGGTTATTTTATCAACCAATACAATTTGCAACTTACCTCTTATAAAGGCATCCAGAGCTCTCAAAATCTGTCTATTGTAAAAACGATTTTCTAAATAGTCCAGTATTTGCAATACAAATATTTTTAACTGACATTACAACAAAAGCACCTCAATGTGCATTGAAATAGCTAGTCAAACTGGTTTCACAACAAGTAGCAATAAAATAATCTAAGATCATAGTTTTGTTTATTTGTTTTCTCTATTGCATCAATATTTTATTTCTGAGTAAGCACTGTACATTTTAATTAATATCATTCCTCAAATACCATTATATGAGAATGTTCTCAAAGCAACCTTGAGAGTCTTATTACCTGTTGCATGAAAGGAGCTGGGAAGTTTAGGGGATAAGCCCAAAACTGAGGGGATTCATATATGGGAGAAAATAGTTTTAAATAAAATAAGTATCATACTTAAAACAAGTGTTCACCGTTAACATGAAGATCTAATAAGAAGGAACTGAAAGTAAGAAAGAAAGCCATGGATAGGCATTTTTCTGGGGGTTTCGTCATTTCATGCAATCATTGAATTGGTAAAAATTTGTCCTATTTTTATAGATGATAAAACTGAGACTCAGATATATTAGGGAAGTCACATAGTAAGAAACTGAACTAAGACTCGAACAGATATGTCTTATGCCCAAATCCAAAATCATAACTTAGCCCTGAAGTCAGAGCCCACATTTAGATTGACAGGGTGAAAAATCTGTGCAAACACCTAGTCATATCAGCTCTGGGGAACTACTCTGTCTTCTCCATGCCTCAGCCCCACCTCTCCATGATCCAACACACAGGATGCTGCTAACTGGAGCTTGGGGAAGAGTTTGTTAGATCTGCAATGGCATCAAATGGGCAGTGATTGGGTAAAAATCATCAAGAGTGGTAATCCCTTTCTAATATAGATTTCTAATTGGATACAAGGGCAATCACAGTTTCAACTAAACAAAGATCATTTACATTGAACAGTGAAACACTCACCCTGGAAAAAAACTTCGGGACTATAGATCATTAAGCTGAATGATTAAAATATTACCATAACAACACATGCTAAAGTCTCTTATCTCTTGGTTACCTAATTATCTGCAACATCCTACACTGTGTAGGGTCCTATGGGTTTTGTATTCAAGTGGCACATGCTCAGTGTTTCTTTACAATAAGAATGGCACTTTAGTAAGTGAATATGCATGATATGCAGCAATTTTCAAACTTTTTATGGCAGGAACCCTATTAAACATCATTAAGGAATTTATATTCTATTTTCAGGAAAAGGGAAACCCTCCTTCTACATTTTTTTCCTGTTTATTCTTCAAATCAATTTGATTTCATTTTTCTGATTTTTTTTTACACTAGGTCCTTGTTGCTTATATATTTTATATATGGTAGTATGCATATGTTAGTTCCAAACTCATAATTTATCCCTCCTCCTGCCTTTCCCCTTCTTTAACCATAAGATTGTTTTCTATGTCTGTGAGTCTGTTTTTGTTTTGTAAATAAGTTCATTTGTATCATTTTTTAGATTCCGCATATGAGTGATACCATATATTTGTATTTCTCTGTCTGACTTACTTCACTTAGTATGACAATATCCAGGTCCATCCATGTTGCTGCAAATGGCATTATTTCATTCTTTTTAATGTTTGAATAATATTCCGTTGTATATATGTACCATATCTTCTTTATCCATTCATCTGTCGATGGACATTTGGGTTGTTTCCATGTTTTGGTTGTTATTGTAAACAGTGCTACAATGAGCATTGGGGTGTATGTATCTTTTCAAACCATGTTTTTCTCCAGATATATGGGATTGCTGGATCATACGGTAACTCTATTTGACCTAAGTGATTTAATATTTAAATCCTTTATTCTTATTGCAACTCTGCTGTGTTTGGATCCTGTCTATGAGTGTATGCTAGTAACAGGTTTGAACTTATCCTGGAGGTGTTAGTCTGGAAAACTTTAGACTATTTCAGATCAAAGAGTAAAGACACAAATGCAGCCAAAGTAACTGAAATTATCAAAGTTGCAGACCTAAGAGGGATTGAGCTGAAGTTGGATTGCGAACACAAAGGTAAAATAAACAATCACAGCTACAGTCACAGAAGGTGGACAAATGATCACTGAATCTTTCTGATGGCACATCTCATCAGAACGACAAATGCAAGCACCTCCAACAAACATGTACTACTGTCAAGTTATACTATCTGTATTATAAAACACATAACATCAGCAGGGTTTAAATCTGAGCTAAAGGTGAAATAAACAATGCATATTCTAATGTTTTGCCACTCATTTTTACTTTCTACTATCATTAGCTAGTTGCTTAAGGCACAGAATATACTCAAAGCAAAGTTTGTACTTCATAATAGTGGATGCAAACTTATATTTCAAGCAGTCTTCTAGATAATTTTGACACTTGGTCCTCAAGTAGCAGTCAATGAGATTACAGTAAGAACTGCAGGGCCATATTCTTCTCCAAAGCCGCTGTAGAGAGAGCAGCCCTGGCAACACCTTGATTCCTGACTTCTGGACTCCTGAACTGTGAGAGAATAAATGTGCATTGTGCTCCGCCACTAAATTTGAGGCAATTTGTTGTGGCAGCTACAGGAAATTAATATTGGTATCAAGTGTAAAATGAGAGCCCGCAGGTTTAGAAATCAGAACGAGTAAATATGAGAAGTGATGGGTGTGATTGAATGACTTTTCAGTGGGCAGGGGGACAAGACTTTTTGGAGGGTCGGACAAAATGGGCTGGCTCCTGAGAGATTCAAGGAATAGGCTTTTGCATCCTGGGATGAAGTAGACACAAAGGCCCCATATATATGCTGAAGAACATATCAGAGATGTTCACATTCTTGTCATTTTATTTCCTGCTCACACAAGGTGTCTGAGGTTTAATATACTCTTCCCTTTTTACAGGGAGGAAGTTGAGGTTCAAATATACTAAAAAACTTGTCTATGATCAAATAGATTGTGAATTGCAGGGTTGGAATTATGCCCTAGGTCTTCTCATTCCAGGTCCATGTTTATATGACATGAGCTCAATAGCCCTTGATTTCCTCTTCTGTAGAGAAGCAACATGAATTACATGTCTTTGCAAGCCCACTGCAGATTCATTCTGTTACTGACCTGGGTTATTGGCCTTCCTTAATCAATACAAATTGATAAGAGGCCAGACAAGAAATTCAGGCAAGTCCTTATTGGGGTTCCTGCTGCAGCAGGGGGAACAAAAGCAAGTAATAGTTTCCCTTGTTTGCTTGGTGGGGTGTGTGTTGGGGGCAGCTGGTTCCTTATATGGTGTGAGGGTAAGGGTGGGTCCAGGGGTTGGGCCGGAGGGGTGGCTTAGGTGTTTCCCCCCAACGCTCTTGGTGATGTTGAGTGTAAGGGGCATGCACAATACCCTGCTTTTGCTCCCAACCTCTTGCTTTTCTTCCCAGCTCTTCAGAAGTGGCAGTTGGATTTTTGGGCTTTTTGTATCTTATTGTCCAGAATTTGCCCCAACTGTGTATGCACGCAGTTATTTTTAGTCCCTTATAGTTTCTTTGTATTTTGTTGCTCAAGGAGACGTTTGTCTGGGTGAAAGCACTGCAGCAATGGCCTCAGGTCCCAGATCCCAGCCTGTCTCAATTCTATGAATGAGTGTATAAATTTGATGGTAAATGGGAAGATTTTCGTCCATCCTGAGTGTCAGTTTCCCCTGTATTTATAGAAAGTGAGTGTGATTGGCATTAATTCTTATAATTCCCTAAACTAAAATGATTTAAGCATGTGCCACTGATACATTCTCCGTTCACAAAAAATTAGCACAATCCCTTTAAAAAATGTAAACAAAGATCTTTCAGGTTTACACCGCAATATATAAAATAAAAAAATGCCCTTTAACATTCCCAGAAAGCAACAATCTTTCTCCAAATCTTAAAGATTTCAAATATTATTTTCACCTTTGATATTCTTTTCAGGGATGGATTTATGTGATCCCATTTGCTAGATAGAAAATATATATTTTGAAGTACTCAAAAATACTTTCTATTGTCATTCACTTATGACATCAGCTATAGAATTCAGAAAAGTTAACCATTGAAGGCATGTTATATAGCATTTCACATAGAGAGATGGCTGTAGTAATATTATAACAGATTCAAAACCCATCACACTTTGATGAATATAGATTTTGCAAAGGCCTTTGAACATGTAAAAAGAAGCCTTATTCCCTCAACAGCAGGATTTTAGTACTGAATCCCATCTGTAAGTTAGTCCAACCTACCCCGGCCCAACACTTTCCCCAAGCAACAGGGATATGCACCAACACACGAGGGGTGTGTGCTCTGGTAATTCCTGTCCTGAGTCCCCTCTGCTTGACCCAGTTCTTTTCTACACATGCTCCCATCTGGCCTAGTTCCTTGATTTTCTCTCCTAATTAAGGGCCCACAGGTGTCTTCATAGTTGGTGGCCATTTTCAGTTTCTATCTCTTATGCTTCTCACTTCTCTCTGAATATTTTAGCTCAGAATCACATCACCTGTCTTTCATGCTTCAGACTGGCTTGCCATCCCAGAAGAACTGATTTCTTGCTCCAGGACACTGGTGGGTGCTCTCACCCAGCTAACTGACCTCACTGTGTCCAGAGACTTGTAGTCCCAGGCAATTTTAAAGTCTTAAAGAGGTTTCCAAGCCCAAAGATTCTTTACAGCCAGTCCAAATAATGCACTAAATAATAGTACATCTCATGCTCTAGGTGGTTAACAACCTAGAAGGAGAGACAGATATGTATATATGAATTCATTACCAATTATAAATATGATAATAGAAAGAAACACAAGGCCCAGAATCTGTAGGGAGTGACTAACTGAATGAAGGAGCACGGGAGTCTTGTTGAAGTAATGGAAATTGATTTGGTCTTTAATCAATGACTTGGATTTTCACAGAGAGGCCAAGAGAAGGCTACCTCATCTGAAGGAAAGAGAGAATCACAGGCCAGAATGTGAAGCAGTGTGCCCCTTGGGCAACTATAAAGCACTTGACATGACTAAACTAGCAGCATGCAAGGAGCCCAGAAAGACAGACTGGTAGTCTTAAGGGCCTCTTGGTCCAGGAATCATGAAAGTCCTCAAAACATCAAAAATTGGGTTTAAAGCCACAACAATGACTTGAGGAAATCCACAGTCATAAGATGCAGCTTTCAAAAAAATTTTAATAGCTCCACTTTTTTTTTGAGACATTCAATAAATGGACAGGAAAATGTGTAAACCCATTTTATAGGCTTGGTGCCATAACTTCCACTTCTTTGTTCTCTGGTAAATCTTGACTGCAGAATCCTACAAAACTGCCCTTAGAAAATGGGGTTCCTACTTTGTGCATCAGTAAACCACATTCTTTTTTGATAGCTCTGATATTTAGAGGTCAGTGACTGGGAGTTGTCCATCTCTCTGTCTATCCAGCACCTGGCTTAGGGTGAGAGCTAAGTGCTTTTAAACATTTACTTGAAAGATAAATACCATTAACGCAGAGTCCAGTAAATACCAAACATGATTTTCAAAGTTACGGAACCACAACGGGTGATATATTTGGATTTTAATGGAAAATATATGTTATTTGGTGTTAGTTAGATCCAGATTCAAACCCCAATTCTGCTATTTACTGGATGTGTGGCTATGAGAAGTTTTTTCAATTTCTCTGAGCTGTCATACCTTCAACTTTATAATTGGGACAGAAACTCACATACAGATATTTAAAAATCAGAATAAAATATCATAATACATATAAGGGTAGCAAGGTCCAATGATGAAGAACATAGAGCCTTGAGACTCATTACCAAGGTCCAAATTTCAGTACTGCCTCTTACTAGCTGTGTGACTTTAGGCAGGTTAATCACCCTTGCTATACCTCATGATCATCATCTTCAGAAAATGTGAATAATCATGACATCTTTCGTGTAGATATTGTGTAAGTGTACCATGAGTCAGTATATGTAAATCACAGTTGTGTGTGGATCATAGTAAATTGCTTAATAAGTAGTAGGCACTTGGAATGTAATAACTGGTCAATTAAATATAGCTTGATGAGGATTTAGCTTGAAGTGCTTGAAGAGAAGTTTCTGAAGTACACTTGTATCCTAGGATATTTCAGCTGACATAGAACTGAGTGGGACAGCTGTAGAGGAAGTGCAAAGCTGAACTGGATTTCTGGTCTACTAGAAAGCAAGAACCAACTGAAACACCAAGCTGAACACCATGGGCAAAAACTGTAGTGAAAATAAAGAGCCTGCTTTGGAAGTCAGCTAAAAGGAAGAGCAGGATGCATTGCCTACATAGATTCTCTGAGGCAATGGAGAGGAGGAGAGTCCAAGCCTGGGTATGTATCTGATTTATAAGAGAATAAAATCAGACTAGAAAGGTGACTTGAGCCAGTTACTGAATTTCAATGGGCATCAAACAGGTTTTTTTTTTTTTTTAAGATGATAGTCTATCAATGGCAAAAATACAAAGGGTTCTTCTACAGAAACATAGTTTAATTTCTTAACAAACTTAAGACAATAATAACAAAAACAATGTTGTTCTTAATAACAAAGAAGACAATGTTGGTATTGAGGGCTGTGACTGACAAGAATCTTATTTTTCCTAACCATGCATTCAGTTTTACTGGACTCTATCATCAGAAAGTCACACTGACAGGCCTTTTCTAATGCCCTTTGTTATAATGATTTTCTTCTCTCCTGCAGAGGAGGGTTAGAGGTGCATAATTTCAAGTACAAACTCTTCTTCCCCTCCAGACTGGCACCCACACAATAGGAATATATGACCAGAAAGCTACCATGTGCCATTTCCACAAGGGTTTAAAAAATAAGATAGCTTTCATCAGAATTCTTTTATCTTTAAGAAGTTATTTCCCTCTATCTTCTGAGCAGAAGCATGAGAGAACCAGTGCACAGCTAAGAGGTCCTCAGCAGATATTCTACACATGCCTTTACATCACCTATTTGACTCACATGTGGATGATCCAGTGTTGAATGATGTGGTCTATTCCTTTCTAAGTAGAGGATAGAGCAAACCACAACAGCTTGATGTAAACTGGCATCTTTATTCAAGCACCTGATCTGTTGCAATTCAATCTGTTACAAAGGATTGTACCAAGAATGGCAAAGGCTTTCTTGGATTAATTTCCCAGAACCTTATGCACTGAGGTGTTCTTGGAGATGATTTCTCTTCAATTTATTTTATACCCAATTTTGAACAATGTCAACATATATGAAAACATAAGAATTGTAACATTCCATCACTCTGTTATGATCCTAGAAATACAAGCTAATGAAGATGAACCTCAAAGGGATCCAGTGGGGAAGGAAATGGGAACTCACGTGGACTTGGTTGTAGGTATATCATTTAATATCTCTAGATATCATTGTTTATTTGTATCAAAAATGTACCATTAGTCTAGATAATTTAAGTCCAAATACTTTCTTAGAGAGCGTTTTCATCCACTAAAATTCTCCCTCTTAGGTTTCAGTTTTCTCCTTTTTAAAAGGGTAATAATTGTCTTCTTTAAAAAAATAAAATAACAATCTTACCATGATTCTACATAGTCATAGCTGTGAAAAATTATTTAAAAAGAGATAAATACTAATTAGATGATCAGATCTTTAGTAAGCTCTAATAGACTAAAGATAATGAAATAATACAGATCTGGTCACAAACTGAAAGTGTCATGTAGTGCAACTTATTTCCATATCTTCTGAAAACCCTGTGGAATATCACTGGAAACTCAGTCCTGGGTCATAGTCAAGGAAAAGCCTGAGGTCAAGTTGTGCAGGATCCACTTCCACTCCACACAGGCTCCAACTGAGATATCGGACCCTTGAGTAACCAGTTGAAGAAGCATCAAAATATACCAGTTGGTAAGTACATAGGCTCAGGCATTAGATTGCTCCACTACCTAACCAGCTGGAGACTTTGACCAACGTCCCTAACTTCTTTAATCCTATGTTTCTTCATGTGGTAAATAGGGATTGCATTATTACTAATGTTAGGGTTTTAGGAAAGATGGAATAAGATACTAGGTGTAAAATCCTTACAGTAATTGCTGCAAAATTGTAAGCTCTTGGTGAATATTAGCTCTTAATATTATCACTATTATCATCATCATCTTGATCATTGTTGACCAATTCCCTACCACATTCACAGAAAGCTGAAAATTATAGGAGAAGAGAACACGCCAAGGCTGTGCACCACCATTCTTGTAAGTGGACCTTGATTTAGGGTGACCAACTGTTCCGGTATCTAAGGACCCAGGAATTTCTCAGAATAGGCAGTTTCAATGCTAAAATCAGGACAATATCAGGAAAACCTTAAGAGGAATAGCTGAATCGACTAAACAGAATCTCATTATCCTATGTAACCATAGGCAGAGAAAATGGAGAAAGGCAGGCTACCACACGGAAAGAATATTTCCTTCTGATAAGGAGAGAAAAGAAAGTCTGCTGGTCTGGGCAGGCCTGAGCAGTGACTTCCTTAACACTATCAAGTAGGGAAACCCAGCACAGGGACACTGCTAAACTCTCAGCACTCAAATATATTACTCCTTCTCTCAGGGTCCAGAAAAGGTTGGAGAGGAAGTCCAGATAACTTAGGTTTTTAAGGGAGGCTCTTCTGGGCACCAGTTCTGACTAATATAGTCAGGTAGGGATCACTCAATCCAGACATGACTTGAAGGATTCTTCAATTCATCACTTTTGTAGTCTACCAATGTATCGTTCGTTCTGGAATTGCATAATAAGCTGTGTCATATGACCAACAAAAGGATAAAGAAACAGGTGTTCTCTTATTAGGAGAAGGGTAAAGAATGAGGGGAGAATGTTCTCTTTATTTAAAGTGATAGGTACTTACATGTTCTGCTTTAACTTTAGGCAAGATAAAAAAAACTCATGTAAGTGTCAGTTTCCTTGTCTGTAAATTAGTTATATAATCTGCTATCCAAGTGTGCTGGACAATGAAAGAGAGTGTGTAAAAGTTCCTAGGGAGGGGGACCTTGAAGATGGCGGAAGAGTAAGACGTGGAGATCGCCTTCCTCCCCACGGATACACCAGAAATACATCCACACGTGGAACAACTCCTACAGAACTCCTACTGAAGGCTGGCAGAAGACCTCAGACCTCCCAAAAGGCAAGAAACTCCCCACGTAACTGGGTAGGGCAAAAGAAAAAACAGAGACAAAAGAATAAGGACGGCACCTGCACCAGTGGGAGGGAGCTGTGAAGGAGGAAAAGTTTCCACACACTAGGAAGCCCCTCCGCGGGCGGAGACTGCGGGAGGCAGAGGGGGTAGTTTCGGGACCGCGGAGTAGTGCACAGCGACGGGTGCGGAGGGCAAAGCGGGGAGATTCCTGCACAGACGATCGGTGCCGACCAGCACTCACCAACCCGAGAGGCTTGTCTGCTCACCCGCCGGGGCAGGCGGGGCTGCGAGCTGAGGCTCGGGTTTTGGTTTTGGACGGAGCTCAGGGAGAGGACTGGGGTTGGCGGCTTGAACATAGCCTGAAGGGGTTAGTGCACCACGACTAGCCGGGAGGGAGTTCGGGGAAAAGCCTGCACCGGCCGAAGAGGCAAGAGACTTTTTCTTCCCTCTTTGTTTCCTGGTGCGCGAGGAGAGGGGTTTAAGAGCGCTGCTTAAAGGAACTCCAGAGACGGGCGCGAGCCGCGGCTAAAAGCGCGAACCCCAGAGACGGGCGCGAGCCGCGGCTAAAAGCGCGAACCCCAGAGACGGGCGCGAGCCGCGGCTGAAAGCGCAAACCCCAGAGACGGGCGCGAGCCGCGGCTAAAACCGCGGACCCAAGAGACGGGCGGGAGACGCTAAGGCTGCTGCTGCCGCCACCAAGGGGCCTGTGTGCGAGCACAGGTCACTCTCCACACCCCTCTTCCGCGGAGCCTGTGCAGCCCGCCACTGCCAGGTTCCCGGGATCCAGGGACAACTTCCCCGGGACAACGCACGACGGGCCTCATGCTGGTGCAACGTCACGCCGGCCTCTGCCGCAACGTCACGCTGCCTCTGCCGCCGCAGGCCCGCCCAGCACGCAGTGCCCCTCCTTCCCCCATCCCCCAACCCCCGGCCTGAGTGAGCCGGAGGCCCCGAATCAGCGGCTCCTTTAACCCCGTCCTGTCTGAGCGAAAAAACAGACGCCCTCCAGCGACCTACACGCAGAGGCAGGGCCAAATCCAAAGCTGAGCTCCTGTGAGCTGTGAGAACAAAGAAGAGAAAGGGAAATCTCTCCCAGCAGCCACAGAAGCAGCGGATTAAAGCTCCACAATCAACTTGATATACCCTGCATCTGTGGAATACATGAATAGACAAGGAATAATCCCAAATTGAAGAGGTGGAATTTAGGAGCGAGATCTATGATTTTTTTCCCTTTTCCTCTTTTTGTGAATGTGTACGTGTATGCTTCTGTGTGAGATCTTGTCTGTATACTCTTGCTTCCACCATTTGTCCTAGGGCTCTATCCATCCATGACTTTTTTTAAAAATTCTTTTTCTTAATAATTAAGTTTAATTGTAATAACTTTATTATACTTTACCTTCGTTCTTTCTTTCTTTCCTTCCTTCCTTCCCTCCTTTAGACAACGAATCACCCCAAATTGAGGTGGTCTCAGGGAGCAGGATTTATGATTTTTCCCCCTTTACCTCTTTTTGTGAAGGTGTATGTGTATGCTTCTGTGTAAGATTTTCTCTGTATAGCTTTGCTTCCAACATTTGTCCTAAGGTTCTATCCGTCCCTTTTTTTTTCTAAATATTTTTTAATTCAATAACTATATTATACTTTATTTTATTTTTACTGTATCATCTTTCTTTCTGTCTTTTTTCCTTCTTTCCCTCCTTCCTTCCTTCCTCCCTCCCTCCTTTCTTTCCTTCTTTGCTTCTTTCTTCCTTCCTTCCTTTCCTCCTTTCCTTCTTTCTTTACTCATACTTCTACTAATTCTCCCTACTTTTTCTCCCTTTTATTCTGAGCTGTGTGGATGAAAGGCTCTTGGTGCTCCAGCCAGGAGTCAGGGCTCTGCCTCTGAGGTAGGAGGGCCAACTTCAGGACACTGGTCAACAAGAGACCTCCCAGCTCCACATAATATTAAACGGTGGAAATATCCCAGAGACCTCCATCTTAACACCAGCACCCAGCTTCACTCAACGACCAGCAAGCCACAGTGCTGGACAACCTATGCCAAACAACTAGCAAAACAGGAACACAACCCCACCCATTAGCAGAGAGGCTGCCTAAAATCATAATAAGGCCACAGACACCCCAAAACACACCACCAGACGTGAACCTGCCCACTAGAGAGACAAGATCCAGCCTCATCCAGCACAACACAGGCACTAGTCCCCTCCACCAGGAAGCCTACACAACCCACTGAAACAACCTTAGCCACTGGAGACAGACATCAAAAACAACGGGAACTACGAAAGTGCAGCCTGCAAAAAGGAGACCCCAAACACAGTAAGATAAGCAAAATGAGAAGACAGAAAAACACACAGCAGATGAAGGAGCAAGATAAAAACCCACCAGACCTAACAAATGAAGAGGAAATAGGCAATCTACCTGAAAAAGAATTCAGAATAATGATAGTAAGGATGATCCGAAATCTTGGAAGTAGAATGGACAAAATGCAAGAAACAGTTAACAAGGACCTACAAGAACTAAAGATAAAACAAGCAACGATGAACAATGCAATAAATGAAATTAAAATCACTCTAGATAGGATCAATAGCAGAATAACTGAGGCAGAAGAACGGATAAGTGACCTGGAAGATAAAGTAGTGGAAATAACTACTGCAGAGCAGAATAAAGAAAAAAGAATGAAAAGAACTGAGGACAGTCTCAGAGACCTCTGGGACAACATGAAACGCACCAACATTCGAATTATAGGGGTTCCAGAAGAAGAAGAAAGAAAGAAAGGGACTGAGAAAATATTTGAAGAGATTATAGTTGAAAACTTCCCTAATATGGGAAAGGAAATAGTTAATCAAGTCCAGGAAGCACAGAGGGTCCCATACAGGATAAATACAAGGAGAAACACACCAAGACACATATTAATCAAACTGTCAAAAATTAAATACAAAGAAAGCATATTAAAAGCAGCAAGGGAAAAACAACAAATAACACACAAGGGAATCCCCATAAGGTTAACAGCTGATCTCTCAGCAGAAACCCTACAAGCCAGAAGGGAGTGGCAGGACATACTGAAAGTGATGAAGGAGAATAGCCTGCAACCAAGACTACTCTACCCAGCAAGGATCTCATTCACATTTGATGGAGAAATTAAAACCTTTACAGACAAGCAAAAGCTGAGAGAGTTCAGCACCACCAAACCAGCTTTACAACAAATGCTAAAGGAACTTCTCTAGACACGAAACACAAGAGAAGGAAATGACCTATAGTAGCGAACCCAAAACAATATATAAAATGGAAATAGGAACATACATATCGATAATTACCTTAAATGTAAATGGACTAAATGCTCCCACCAAAAGACACAGATTGGCTGAATGGATACAAAAACAAGACCCTTATATATGCTGTCTACAAGAGACCCACTTCAGAACTAGAGACACATACAGACTGAAAGTAAGGGGATGGAAAAAGATATTCCATGCAAATGGAAACCAAAAGAAAGCTGGAGTAGCAATTCTCATATCAGACAAAATAGACTTTAAAATAAGGACTATTAAAAGGGACAAAGAAGGACACTACATAATGATCAAGGGATCGATCCAAGAAGAAGATATAACAATTGTAAATATTTATGCACCCAACATAGGAGCACCTCAATACATAAGGCAAATACTAACAACCATAAAAGGGGAGATCAACAGTAATACATTCATAGTAGGGGACTTTAACACCCCACTTTCACCCATGGACAGATCATCCAAAATGAAAATAAATAAGGAAACACAAGCTTTAAATGATACATTAAACAAGATGGACTTAATTGATATTTATAGGACACTCCATCCAAAAACAACAGAATACACATTTTTCTCAAGTGCTCATGGAACATTCTCCAGGATAGATCATATCTTGGGTCACAAATCAAGCCTTGGTAAATTTAAGAAAACTGAAATTGTATCAAGTATCTTTTCCGACCACAACGCCATGAGACTAGATATCAATTACAGGAAAAGATCTGTAAAAAATACAAACACATGGAGGCTAAACAATACACTACTTAATAATGAAGTGATCACTGAAGAAATCAAAGAGGAAATAAAAAATACCTAGAAACAAATGACAATGGAGACACAACGACCCAAAACCTATGGGATGCAGCAAAAGCAGTTCTAAGGGGGAAGTTTATAGCAATACAAGCCCACCTTAAGAAGCAGGAAACATCTCGAATAAACAACCTAACCTTGCACCTCAAGCAATTAGAGAAAGAAGAACAAAAAAACCCCAAAGCTAGCAGAAGGAAAGAAATCATAAAAATCAGATCAGAAATAAATGAAAAAGAAATGAAGGAAACAATAGCAAAGATCAATAAAACTAAAAGCTGGTTCTTTGAGAAGATAAACAAAATAGATAAACCACTAGCCAGACTCATCAAGAAAAAAAGGGAGAAGACTCAAATCAATAGAATTAGAAATGAAAAAGGAGAAGTAACAACTGACACTGCAGAAATAAAAAAAAATCATGAGAGATTACTGCAAGCAACTCTATGCCAATAAAATGGACAATCTGGAAGAAATGGACAAATTCTTAGAAATGCACAACCTGCCAAGACTGAATCAGGAAGAAATAGAAAATATGAACAGACCAATCACAAGCACTGAAATTGAAACTGTGATTAAAAACCTTCCAACAAACAAAAACCCAGGACCAGATGGCTTCACAGGTGAATTCTATCAAACGTTTAGAGAAGAGCTAACACCTATCCTTCTCAAACTCTTCCAAAATATAGCAGAGGGAGGAACACTCCCAAATTCCTTCTACGAAGCCACCATCACCTTGATACCAAAACCAGACAAGGATGTCACAAAGAAAGAAAACTACAGGCCAATATCACTGATGAACATAGATGCAAAAATCCTCAACAAAATACTAGCAAACAGAATCCAACAGCACATTAAAAGGATCATACACCATGATCAAGTGGGGTTTATTCCAGGAATGCAAGGATTCTTCAATATACGCAAATCTATCAATGTGATAAACCATATTAACAAATTGAAGGAGAAAAACCATATGATCATCTCAATAGATGCAGAGAAAGCTTTCGACAAAATTCAACACCCATTTATGATAAAAACCCTCCAGAAAGTAGGCATAGAGGGAACTTTCCTAAACATAATAAAAGCCATATATGACAAGCCCACAGCAAACATCATCCTCAATGGTGAAAAACTGAAAGCATTTCCACTAAGATCAGGAACAAGACAAGGTTGCCCACTCTCACCACTCTTATTCAACATAGTTTTGGAAGTTTTAGCCACAGCAATCAGAGAAGAAAAGGAAATAAAAGGAATCCAAATCGGAAAAGAAGAAGTAAAGCTGTCACTGTTTGCAGATGACATGATACTATACATAGAGAATCCTAAAGATGCTACCAGAAAACTACTAGAGCTAATCAATGAATTTGGTAAAGTAGCAGGATACAAAATTAATGCACAGAAATCTCTGGCATTCCTATATACTAATGATGAAAAATCTGAAAGTGAATTCAAGAAAACACTCCCATTTACCATTGCAACAAAATGAATAAAATATCTAGGAATAAACCTACCTAAGGATATGAAAGACCTGTATGCAGAAAATTATAAGACACTGATGAAAGAAATTAAAGATGATACAAATAGATGGAGAGATATACCATGTTCTTGGATGGGAAGAATCAACATTGTGAAAATGACTCTACTACCCAAAGCAATCTACAGATTCAATGCAATCCCTATCAAACTACCACTGGCATTTTTCACAGAACTAGAACAAAAAATTTCGCAATTTGTATGGAAACACAAAAGACCCCGAATAGCCAAAGCAATCTTGAGAACGAAAAAAGGAGCTGGAGGAATAAGGCTCCCTGACTTTAGACTATATTACAAAGCAACAGTAATCAAGACAGTATGGTACTGGCACAAAAACAGAAAGATAGATCAGTGGAACAGGATAGAAAGCCCAGAGATAAACCCACGCACATATGGACACCTTATCTTTGATAAAGGAGGCAGGAATGTACAGTGGAGAAAGGACAGCCTCTTCAATAAATGGTGCTGGGAAAACTGGACAGGCACATGTAAAAGTATGAGATTAGATCACTCCCTAACACCATACACAAAAATAAGCTCAAAATGGATTAAAGACCTAAATGTAAGGCCAGAAACTATCAAACTCTTAGAAGAAAACATAGGAAGAACACTCTATGACATAAATCACAGCAAGATCCTTTCTGACCCACCTCCTAGAGTAATGGAAATAAAAACAAAAATAAACAAATGGGATCTAATGAAACTTCAAAGCTTTTGCACAGCAAAGGAAACCATAACCAAGACCAAAAGACAACCCTCAGAATGGGAGAAAACATTTGCAAATGAAGCAACTGACAAAGGATTAATCTCCAAAATTTACAAGCAGCTCATGCAGCTCAATAACAAAAAAACAAACAACCCCATCCAAAAATGGGCAGAAGACCTAAATAGACATTTCTCCAAAGAAGATATACAGAATGCCAACAAACACATGAAAGAATGCTCAACATCATTAATCATTAGAGAAATGCAAATCAAAACTACAATGAGATATCATCTCACACCAGTCAGAATGGCCATCATCAAAAAATCTAGAAACAATAAATGCTGGAGAGGATGTGGAGAAAAGGGGACACTCTTGCACTGCTGGTGGGAATGTGAATTGGTTCAGCCACTGTGGAGAACAGTATGGAGGTTCCTTAAAAAACTACAAATAGAATTACCATATGACCCAGCAATCCCACTACTTGGCATATACCCTGAGAAAACCAAAATTCAAAAAGAGTCATGTACCAAAATGTTCATTGCAGCTCTATTTACAATAGCCAGGACATGGAAACAACCTAAGCACCCATCATCGGATGAATGGATAAAGAAGATGTGGCACATATACACAATGGAATATTACTCAGCCTTAAAAAGAAATGAAATTGAGCTATTTGTAATGAGATGGATAGACCTAGAGTCTGTCATACAGAGTGAAGTAAGTCAGAAAGAAAAAGACAAATACCGTATGCTAACACATATATATGGAATTTAAGGGAAAAAAATGTCATGAAGAACCTAGGGGTAAGATAGGAATAAAGACGCAGACCTACTGGAGAACGGACTTGAGGATATGGGGAGGGGGAAGGGTGAGTTTTGACAGGGCGAGAGAGAGTCATGGACATATACACACTAACAAACGTAGTAAGGTAGATAGCTGGGGGGAAGCAGCCGCAAGGCACAGGGATATTAGCTTGGTGCTTTGTGACAGCCTGGAAGTGTGGGATGGGGAGAGTGGGAGGGAGGGAGACGCAAGAGGGAAGACATATGGGAACATATGTATATGTATAGCTGATTCACTTTGTTATAAAGCAGAAACTAACGCACCATTGTAAAGCAATTATACCCCAATAAAGATGTTTAAAAAAAAAAAAGTTCCTAGGAATTTGCTAGTAAATTGTAGAATTCAATAAAAATAAATCCCAACCACTATACGGTAACAAGTGAGCACCAAGATTGCAATGCTTTGACAAACTAACAATTATTTCTTGCTCAATGAATGTGTTTCTGTTGATGGGTAACACCTTTTTTTATCTATAAGGATAACTTCCATCTTTTGGTTCCACCATCTTCATTGCTGTGGAGCCATTATCATCCAGCTGGTGGAAGGAGAAGACAGTAGTAAATAAGACACACACAATTTATTTCACTACTTTCAACTAATTTCCTAGGGTCAGGCCAGAAGTGTCAGCTGTGCTGAATTGTATAGATAGACTGCAGCACAACAGGTCAACAGAGATAGCAAAAGAAGCCTGGAGAAACAAGCAGGAGGCAATGAATAAAAGTAGTCTGTATACAGTAATCAACCGAGCTGGGACAGAGCCAAGAAATATCTATCAGAAACCCAGGAAGTGCCACAACTTTGTTCAGAGAGGGTAGTCTCTCAGAAATCAGAAAGATACACAAGTTGCATCAGGCATGTTGGAAAGCCACCCAATGGGAGCACTAGGCTTGTAGGGGGCAGTCAGAAGAGGCTTAGTGGATGTCCAGGAGAACTGTGAGTCAGCGTAATGAGACCCCCAACCTCAGGCTCTATGGGCTGCCCGTATAGAGCATGGTGACCTCAGAAAAGAGTAGAAGTCCCAGCAAAGATTCAAGAAGGTTCTGAGACGGCAATGACTGCTCAGCTCTGGGTGTAACGTTCAGGATTAGGACTTTGAACCCCCCAAGAAACCTTTTTAGGAATAACCCAGAGCCTCTGTCATAGCTGATCTAGGGCACTGGATGGGGAGATGAACTCTAAAACACCCCTTGTGGGCTTGATTACATTGAAAAGCACAAACAAAAAAAAAATCCCGAAAAAACAAAGATGGTGTTAAAAGACAGAACTAGCAAACCCAGTGGACAGCAAGGAAGACTGTGATGAAATTTCAAGTTGCTGGACTGAGATCCTTTCCTTTGCTTGTGCCTTGCAGAGGCTGGACAGAGCTCCATCCGCTAGGAGGACAATGAATACTCCTGCTCAGGAGAATGAGTGAGACTCAAGGGCAGGGAGAAAGGGTGGATGTCATAAAAGCAATCACAAGTGAGAAAGCACCAGAGCAGATTCCAACATGACAGCATCAGGAGCAAGGCAAGCTACCACACAGGGCAGCACTGAGCAGGATATCGAGGGCTGAGGCCCTGGGGGGCACATCCAGTGTTAGGCAGGAGCTAATACCTAAAAGTAGGATTGGTGAGCTGATTCACAGAGAATACATGTCTTAACAGGGCTGGAATATGCAAGCACAGAGGCAGAGCTCAGAGCATGGGCAATAATTTCCCTGATTTTATTTTCACAGGCATTTGGAATGGCGTTGCCACTCAGAGTGCACATCTCCATCCTGCTGTTACAGTTGAATAGAGCATAATCTTCTGTCTCTCCCTGTTTTTCTTGTTCATTCTTAGCCCATTAACAGAGGGAGGAAAGTCTGAATGCTTCCTTTAACCAGTGACTCAGGAATGTGTCTTTGTACTCTCACCCCCTTCTGTTTTTAATAAGGCCACTGGTTCAGACCAGACAATTCAATATTGTTGGTCTCTATGGATTCTTTTCAACTTAAACTTTATATTTTTAAAAAGCTTATTTGTGATCTTTTGAAGTGCTCAATTAAAGATTTAAGGAAATAATGAATATCTTTAGGTGTCTGTCTGCCCCAGATTTCTTTGCAAATGAGAGCACGGTGAGGCTTTTCTTCTCAACCATGGGGAACAACTATAAAGCTGGTTTTGCTCTTATTCCTGGCTCTTCTTCCTCTCCAGTAACTTCTGTTTCTCTTCTTCCTCATCCCCTGTCCTTTCACTCTCCAGCTCTAAAGCCTGCTCTGACCAAGACCTGACCTCTTGCTCTCTTCATCTTTTGTTCAGTAAGAGAGCACTGACCCTTTGCAGTAGAAGCAAATAAAATTCCACAGTCCATAGATGTCCAAGCCCTGCAGAGAGAAGGTGCATGTGGTTGACATTGAACTGACTTGGGAGCCCTTTAAGAGAAAGAGTTGAAGCAGTCATCCTCTTTGAAGTGATTCACCTTAAGTGTCACCTTTCCAAAGCAAAATTTCCATCCAGAGGGATTGTCGGGACTAAAATTCATGTCTGTGTGAAATCTTGATTCTAGCTGTTCTCTCAGTACAGAGGGGGTTCACTGTGCCAAGACTGGTTTGGTGCCCCTTCTTTGCCCACAGACAGAGAAAACAATGGTGCTTCATCATCAGCTCTGTTCACTATTTCCGGCCATAAAACAAGTCTTTTAAGATCAGGGCTGTGTCGTTCATGCATTCATTCATTTGCACATTCAACAAGCACTCACCAAGTGTCTCCAAGTGCCTGGTACCCTGTCAGTTGCTGGGGATACAGTTGTTACCAAATCAGAGGCAGTTCTTGTCCACTTGAAGCTGGACAGACTTCCGGGGAAGACATAATGATCACACGAATAAATATTTAACTATAAAACTGTGAGCACACAGGGCTATGAGTATAATGTGATGTATCAGTATTTAGAGAGGTTGAGACTTTCCTGTGAAGTAGCACTTATCCAAGATCTAAAGGTTAAGTAGAAATTACGTTGGTGAAAAGAGAGAGAAGGAAAGAGTATCGGAGGGAGAAGGCCTGAGGTGATAGGGCTCATGCATTCCAAATCTCTTGACAAACAGAACTTCTATCGGGTGGAATTGTCGCCTGCAATGAGCGATATTTGGCATCTCTGGTCTTCATCCATGGAAGGACAGGACCCAAGTCTCAAACCCATGCTGCCTCCTATGACAACCAAATGCTCCTCCACACTTTGAATCGTCTCCAAGGCAGTCCAACGTCTCCAGCTAAAACTACACAGAGCTTTAAAAAGCCTCCTCTCTTTACATGTAATTCACAGGCCAGTGGAGGAGACGTTGGTATGAAATGAGCTTGAAATCCATGGAAATACCCATGTCTTTCAGAGCTTTGGGGGACAGAGGGAAGAAGACAGCCTCTAGAAATTGATTCCCAGAGTCAACTCTCCTAAATCAACGGGTCGAATGACCATTCACCTGTGGAATGTTTAGTCTTGCCCCATCTCTATGTTTGTGCTTCCTTGTGAGTTTACTCTGCTTCTGTAGATTTTCCTGGAGCAGTTATTTTGTGGCCATAAACAAGAGCTTACAAAAGGGTAGGGACAGATTCAAGGTCAGATACAGGGGCAGGAGCAAGGGGTAAAAGAAAAGTACAAAATAAATGCTCATAATTCAGCAAATGGCTTTTTGGTGAACTGATTTTCTAGCCAATTGGCTAGAACTGCCTTGTACACCATCGTCAGTGTTATCACTCTTATAAATCAATGGAAGGGTGGAATGAAGGGTGTTAATTGGGTAAGTGAGTTGTGGGAAGGAGAATAGACTGAAAATTAAGAGCAAGGAACACCAGTTAGAAGGTTACTGTAATATCGATAGTACGGATGAGAAACAATGTTAGCTTAGACCAACTTGGTAGAAATGGAGAGAAGTGAATGCATTCAACAGACAATTAGGAGGCAAAATTGACAGGACTTGACCATGTATGAGATGTGAAAGTAACACAGATGTGTAAAGCTTGGTTGTAGCTAGGTGGATGGAAAGAGAGAATACTGGAAATATGAACTTCTTTGGAAGGGAGAGATCATTAGTTTGGTTTTGCAGATGTGGTTTTGAAACATCCAAGAAGGGATATCTTGCAGTTGTGTAACTAGATCAAGAGGGCTCAGGGAAGTGCTCTTGTTTAGAAACGTACATTTGGGTATCATCCACATATAAGTAGTATACTAGTCTGCTAGGGCTGCCATAACAAACTACCACAGACTAGGTGACTTAAACTACGGAATTGTATTTCTTCATAGTTGTAGAGACTAGAAGTTCAAGATTAATGTGTCAGCAGAGTTGGTTACTCCTGAGGCCTCTCTGCCTCTCTCCCTGGCTTGTAGCTGGCCATCTTCTGCTGTCTTCACATGATCTTTTCCTCTATGCGTGTCTGTGTACTAATTCCATATTCTTTGATGCATGCTAGTCATATTGAATTAGGGCCCACCCATATGATTTTAGTTTACCTTAATTTGTTCTTTTAAGAACTAATTAGCTCTATTAGCTAACTAATTAGCTCTATTTAGAAATACAGCCACATTCTGAGATATAGGGTGTGGTTTAGAATTTCAACATATGAATTTTGGGGGAACACAATTCAGCCCACAATAGGTGGTAACTGAAGCTGTGGGTATGGTATGATATTGCCTAGGTGAAGAATATATAAGAGAGGAACATTGCAACATGAGGAATCCAACATTTAATATCCAAAGAGAGGAGGGTGAAATACCAGAATCTTAGAGAAGAATCAGGAGAGAGGTAGGTTACAAAAGCTAAGGAAATTGAAAATCTTGATAAGGAGGCAGTTGTGAAAAGTGTAGAAGATTAAAGAAAGACCAAGTAGAATGGAAACTGTAAAACGAATCTTTTCTTCCATTTTATCTACACAAAAATGTCTAACCTAGTGACTGGTGTCTAGTAGTCATTAAGTAATGGCTTAATTATTTATTTCCATACTTAAATCTTGAGGGAGGAGAAAGAAGACAAAGCAAGAACAGGTGGAATATTATAGAGCTGGCTGAACATAGCTGTGTGAACTTGAAGAGGTTAATATCTCAGCATTTCAGTTTCAAATTATGTAAAGTAAATTTTCAATTTCTATTTCACAGGGTTGATTGAGATTATATTCCTGGCACACATATCAAAGAAACATGGTGGGTATTATTCTAGCTACACATTGAACTACTTTAAGCATTATACTCAAATTGGTTATAAGTAGAAAGAAATAGAAAGCGAGTCCATATTAAGCCAACTCTTTGCTAGAGAACAATATAGATTAAGTCTAGAAAGGCTGTTTTCAGATGTGAATTTCAAAGGGAATTTAAGATGAGAAGACTGTGGCAGTGAAGAGAAATAATACAAGGCAATGGAGCAGGGGCAAAGCAAGACTGGAGCAAAGCATGGGTCCCTCAATGTGGACAGCTCACTGCTACTAATGTCTTAGTGGGGCAGTCTTATTTTAAAAGCAAGCGGAGCCTATTTCTGTTTTGTAAATAAGTTCATTTGTATCATATTTTTTTAGATTCCACAAATAAGTGATACCATAGAAAACAAACTTATGGTTACCAAAAGGGATAGTGGGGGCAGGGGGGGATAAATTAGGAGTTTGGGATTAACATATGCACACTATACATAAAATACATAAACACAAAGGATCTACTGTATAGCCCAGGGAACTATATTCAATATCTTGTAATAACCTATAATGGAAAAGAATCCAAAAAATAATATATATATGTATATATATATACACACATATCTAACTGAATCACTTTGCTGTGCACCTGAAACTAACACAACATTGTAAATTACCTATACTTCAATAAAAATAGTTATTAAAAAAAGCAAGCAGAAAATAAGCCCCCAAATAAAATATTTGTATTAATGTATGTAATTTTTTTCAAGTCAACTAATAAATCATTCAAAGACATAGGTTATGGACTTAAAATATGTAAATCTTTAAGAAAGAAAACTATGCATGGTCTTTACCCTGAGACAATACTCTAGCATCTTGGTGGGTGAAACATTCACATGTAAAGACCCATCAAACAAAGGGGTTGCTGGGGTGCTTTATGTTCAAATACAAATTGGAGTTAACCAGGTGAATTAGTTAACTGAGTGTGAATCCTTGGAAGTCTGTGACCCTTTTCTGGTATTGCTCTTGCCTTGGCAATACCTCCTCTGTGTTCTCCTCTGGGTCTTCAGAGTACTCATGAAAACATTTCAACAACAGGAGAAAAGGGAGAAACCAGTATTTTTGAATCTATTGATATGCAAAATACCATGTTGGGGACTTTTATTTATTATCTCATTTAGCCTTTCTGTAAATAATTGAGGTAGATTTCATAGTCTCCACCTTATGGGTAAGGAAGCTGAGGATTAAAAATATTAACTCACCAAGTTCAGAGGGACAGTCAGTGTGATGTTGACCCAGTGATATGCTGGAGCTGGTTCCCACCGGTTATACAGGGCAGATTGGGTGCTTTCCTTCCTAAACTCACATTGAGTGACCTCACACTGGTAGCTCAAAATGGGCCTTAGTGGAATGATTTACACTATTAAAATCAGAACATGCAGTAAATCAGTGTTTTATTTATTTTCAGAGAACTGTTTTATAAACGTATGAGAATACACTGGTTGAGATTAAAGCCAATTGTGTGCTTTCTCCAATTTATGATCCTTGGGAGCTATGGGAGTATGAAATGGTTGTCTTCTCACTTCAAATCTTCTCTGATGTAGCACAGACTACAGCACCACCACCCCCTTCATTATGTAAGAACTGAATTACCTTATTTTTCAGAATGTCCATGTTCGAATAAACTGTCACCTCTTATAGGAAACTTTGCAAATCCTTGCCACATCCTAACTCTATATGCAATTGCAAACTAAAAATTAACACTTGCCATCTACCTCTGTAATGATTAAATCATGAGCTGCTGACCTTCAACACACCTGAAAAGGAGTTCAGGGTGGAGATCAGGAATGAGGCACTCTGTGCTCTGGGAAAAACTGGCAGAACAGGCCTTCAGGTAGATGTTTTCAGGAGAAGACTTTATGGGCCCAATTCTTGCATCTCCTCGTACCTAGAAAAGCACTAAAATCCTTCATGGTAACATCTGCTCCACATGACTTTCAGTAAACTTCATGAGATTAGCAACAACATTCTGCAAAAAAAAATATGTACTTGATTACATGTACTCTCCCTTTACCAAAATCATATATATACTGACCTACCTCTTTGGAGCAGTTTCTCAGAGCTCTCTGAGATGCTGTCTCTCAGGCTGTGTCCTCATTCTGCTCCAAATAAAACTTAACTCAAAACTCTCATGTGCATTTTGTTTCAGTCGACAGAATCCATCATATTCATTACCTTCAAGAGAGCATTTGTTAACATAACCAGACATTCTCCCCAACTCAGGATCTGGGATGTACAGCTGGGTGAAGATTCATGAACATGGCCATTGGAAGATGACCCACTGGAACAAAGTTAGATGGCAACAAATTACAAAAATGCCTTTAAAGAAAGTAGATCAGAATGTTAGCATGTTTAATCCTCATGACTCCATGGGAGAAACGTTGTTAACTCTATTTTACAGATTCAGTGTTTGAAGCTCCCAAACTTACACAGCTGGCAATGAGCAGAACCCTGATTTGTGCTCTAGCAGAGTTCCTGGCACATAGTGGGCCCTCGTTAATATTTATTGAAGTGAATACAAAGTCAGATGTTCAGCGCAGATCACCTTGACTTTTCTTCCTTGTGTCAGTTTTTGGAGTACATTTTCCAAAAATGTTTTTCATAAATTGATCCTAAATCTTTTTGTCACTCTATCCTGACCCATTCTGAGATGGCTTTGAGAGATTGGCAGAGGAAAGACAGGATGAAGTGTGTGTTGCTGTTTGTAATGAAAGAGAAAATAAACCAAAAAAGTTTAAACAGATGTAAAGAGGGAGATGAGGAGACACTTCTCAGATATTTGTTTATTTATCCCATCTTGCCTCATACTGTCTGCTATTCCTCTTAAAGACAGACCTTTGCTAAGGTAAAGATCCAGTGCATTGACTCTGATAAATGTTATGATGCAGAACCAGTCCTCAGGGAATAGGAGGTAACTGCCCATCAGGAAATGCACCCTTGGGTACACCATACAGACATGAACTACTGATTTGCAGTGGGATTATGAAACATAAAAAGAAAAAAACAACCATTTTTATGCACTCTGCTAGTCTACCTCCATGAAGCTCAGCCTCAATGCCAGAAAGCTTCTCATTCTATGTCTCTGTATTTCTCTTTTAAGTCAGTCTGAAAGCCAGGGGCATGAAGGGTGTGTTTTTTGTTTGTTTGTTTGTTTGTTTTTGCAGTACGCGGGCCTCTCACTGTTGTGGCCTCTACCGTTGCGGAGCACAGGTTCCGGACGCACAGGCTCAGCAGCCATGGCTCACGAGCCTAGCCGCTCCGCGGCATGTGAGATCTTCCCGGACCGGGGCACGAACCCATATTCCCTGCATCGGCAGGCTGACTCTCAACCACTGCGCCACCAGGGAGTGTTATCCTAGTCCTGTCACCAACTTCCTGGGACTGGGGATAAGTCTCACCCTTGCTCTGGTTCTCTATTTCCCCATCTTTAATGGATTATAAGGAGAGATGATGAGATAATCACTAAAATCCCCTCCAAATCTAAGATTTTATGACCCATACATGCTCCAAGGCTGCCCATGATGAAGCATTTAGCTGGTTGTCTGTGAGCAATTTTGCTGTGGTGACCAGAATAGGTCCTGGAAATAATGCCAGGAATGTCCTTACTATGAAAACAATTGATTGCAATGTGGTTGATGAGCTGATTTCCTAGACAAGTGAACTTAGGGCACTTGAGAAATTGGGTGATAAGCCAAGGTAGACATCGACATCGACAACTTCTCTTTGTTCTCAGGACATCTGGTGGTTTTAGCATTTTTTTTAGTCTCCTTGTTGTCTTTACACAAAAAAAGTGAATCCCTCTTTCTTCTAGCCCTACTCTTACTTTTCCCAAACTAAGAAAAACAGCTCTAGCATCTAAAGTTACCTTGGGTCCAATGCCATTTTTGCTGATAATAAAACTTCTCTTATTTAATTAGGACAGCCTGAAGTCTATGTTAAGAAAAACACAAAATAACCAAGATTTTCAAGAAATAGAGAGCCACCTAAATAGCTGAACACTGTTTCCTCTTGAATGTAAATTGATTATACACAGGCTAAAATGCTCAGAGGGCCATGGAAATATAGCTCCCTTTTTGCCTCTAACCATTTTCTCTCATTTTAGTTATAAATGTGCTATTTTAGTAAATTAGCCAAAAAATGATGTACTTGCAGTTTCTTCAAACCTGTTTCACAGCATTTCTTTTCCAAGTTTGGTTGGAAGATATCCAAGTGGTTAGGGAAAAACAACAACAACAACAAAAACACAAACTAACAAGCTAGAAATGAGAGATAATTTCTCAATACCCACATAGTTATGTATGCCCCTTACCTTTGTGTTTACTCTGACTTAACATTTCTTCGATTGCTTTCTAGGTTCTGTTTTGATATCTATGAGAAATCCCATTATCCATGTATTTCATAGAATCCAAGGATGCTCTTGAGTGTGGAAGTACTCCTCTTTCTCTCATCAGGAATGTCCCTACTCCCTCTTTTTTAACCCTGTAAGTCTTTTACCCAGATTTATTTTCTCTCTCATGTCTCTCCGTCTTTCCTCGCTCTGCCCCTCTTACTCCTACTCTGCTTTTCCCAACTCCTATTGATCTCTTTCTACTCTCCACTCTTTCTTTCTCCTTTTTCTATTTACTGATTCCTTTTCTATCATTTTTCATCCCTTATGTTTTTGCCAACTCACAGTTAACAAGAATAACCCATGCTGCATGGCATTCTTTACAAGCAAAATCATTCACAAAGCGTTCTCTTAGGTGTAACTTGTTATTTTGGGAAATAATGTTTATAACTTTTGTTAAAAAAAGGAATAACAGGCGCAAAATGGGGTCATTTGCCCCTGATAAAAGCAAACCAAAACTTGACAGTTTTGAACTTCAGCAGAAATATGATCTTAATCAACCAGTTTGGAAATTTCTGGTGAGCACCCATGAGGTAATCTGTCATGCTGGCCCTGTCCATCTCCCAGAGGAAGAGGCAATCTGTGTGATAAAACCCTTGCTGTCCCTTCTTCCTAAAATGATGTCCTGACCTAAAAATAAACCTTTCTATACTTTCACTAATAACTCCCTTGCTTCATCCTTCTTCCCATAAAAGCCTCTAATTTTGTACAACCCCTTGGAGCACGTTTCTATTTACTAGAAGGTATATTGCCAGATTCATGAATTGTTCAATAAAGCCAATTATATCTTCAGATTTACTCAGTTGACTTTTGTTTTTTAACACTTTCAATTCAGTAAGTGTTGTTTGTGCAGTGAGGGGCTATGCTCAGCGCTGAAGTTATGAACATAAATAATATACACACCTTATATTAGGAATCCAAGAGGAATAAGATGTGTAAGTGTTTTGATTGAGGCATCACATTGTATAAAGAATAATTAGAAAATGGTTTTATTTTTTCAATAACTTCCAGTTATTGCTCTGCCAGTTCCCCTTTGCTGCTGAAGACTTGGACTCATTGAGTGTCATATCTTCCCTAGGAATTTAGTTGACATTTATTGCTTTATATTTTCTAGGGATAAGCCTCTGTACTAAATTGTTTTTCAACAGTTGCAGATTCATTTACCATGACAGTGCCTTTTCTATCATGATAGAGGTATTTCTAATTCCAATTCCTTTTGGAACCAGACCAAAACTTTCAACCAAATGTGAGAAAAATTATTTGCAAAAGTCCAACATTTTCTTCCATTTAACTGCTACTGGTTGAAAGAGATGTAACACTTTACATGTCTATGGATATAGAAATGAATTCACAGACTTATAGGCAAAATAAACTGAAATTCTTATTTTCCTTCTCTGTCTTTAGATTGCTTTTTCTGCCTTGGATATTCCCTCTTATGGCAAATCCCATACATTAAATCATCAAGCAATGAACCAACAGGGTGGGTTAGATTTCAACCTAGGTCAGCTACTTGTTTCATAAGCACATGCTTTACAAACACTTTATCTTTAAACAATTATCTGGCAGATACATGCAATGTCCAACTCAGTATCCTATAGTTATCTATGATAGATAGGCTGGGGCCATGTTTGTATCTGACCCACCCAGTCATTATCGATCATGCCACCTATACCTGTAATGTGCTTCCTGAAATTGTTCCAACCTGAACATTCAGCACCTTTCATGTGATGCTTCATAAATTACAGACACTTGGTTACTTGGATCTCATTCAATGTATAAAAATCTGACTGTCCAGGGTTAGGGTGTTGATGGATTGATTGGTGGTCTTAAAATAAGTGATTTGAAGTCCATTGATTCTTAGAACTGTGTTCCTGCTAGATTCCAGGCTAATAGATTAAGATAGATAAATGAACAGGACATGATCTGCCTAAACAGCCTGACAGAAATCCATTGTAGGAACTGAAGCAAATATGAAAAGAGAGCAAGAGAGGGGCAGATGCTCATTGTTGAGTTTGACATAAATTGATCCTGATACGGAGACTCAGAGTTAGACTATTTTCCTCCATGGTGATTATGGATAGAAATAGAGATTATACATCCCTTAATTAGTCAAGAGAATGGTAGTCAATTATGTGTCATTCTCCAGTCACTGACAAAGATCAGAGAAAAATGAAATCAACTCTTCTGGTAGTTATTCGGTAAAACAACCATCCAGCTCATATTCCACTAGACAAGAGTGCTTCTCTAAGTATCCTCAAGCCCCATTGAGAGCTGTTACCCAAGGCACTGAAAGAGAAAAAACTTGTACTTCTGATGAGATCCACAGGGCATACCAGTCTCATCAAATTTGAACTTCCTTGTGGAGCTTTTTTGGAGATTCCTGATGACAGCCATACACAATTTAATGAACGAAATGTGTCCTTCAAGTACCTCACATGAAAGCTAGTATATTAAGTCCCTTGCCTCTGATAAGATCTCCTTCCTTTTGTCAAGACCAGTTAGTTTCAGGAAGGAAATCCTTTCTTGTACTGAATAGCAGCATGTAATGCCGGCCATCATTCAAACGTTATTTTTTATGAATGAGATCAATAATCACAGCAGGAAAGGGAGTGTTAGGGCAGCTGCTTTGAGGGGGACGGAGCGTAAAAAGCTGGGAGAAGGAGATCAGAAACTCTTCGTTTCTCCTTCTCTGCTGCTTACCTGACAGGTGGCTGTAGGGATAGATGTTGAATCCCAGTTGCCTTTAGGTAATTCTTGAAGAGTCACAGATAATGAAGCATGTTCTTTACCGCTTTTTTTTTAATTTTATTTTATTTACTTCTTTTATACAGCAGGTTTTATTAGTTATCAATTTTATATACATCAGTGTATACATGTCAATCCCAATCGCCCAATTCAGCACACCACAATCCCTAACCCCCGCTGCTTTCCCCCCTTGGTGTCCATATGTTTGTTCTCTACTTCTGTGTCTCAATTTCTGCCTTTGCCATTGTTTTATCACTATACTTGTTAAATATGTTAAACATGTTTATACTTGTTAAACATCCAGAATGGACTTCTGGATACACAGTATATAGGATATATATATTTCTCCTATTTGTGTGGAACATGAGGCATGGAGGACTCCAACATAACAAATCCAGAGCTGATATCTTTAAGGCAAACATAAACAAAAGTTTCCTAAGGAAAAGACACTTGCTATTTCCTGGAAAATTTGAAATAAAGGTTCAATCCATTTAAAGGGAGAGGTACTGCTGTTTGTGTGTATGGATATTCTCAGTAGAGGAAGAACTGAATATCCTCACCTTTTGGTCTGACCTCAGGGACAAAGAAATGTTACAAAATAGAATTTATTTAGCCTCAGGACAATGGATGTAAAAGTAGGTGTGGGAAACAAAGACCTAATAAATTGGGCAAATGTTTTCTGGAAAGCCATTAAACAATATGCACAAAAAAAACCTTTCAAATAGTTTGGAGATTTCATTCAGTAATAAGAACTTAACTCCTCAATAAATTATTATATATGAAAATTTTAAAAACTAGCACATAAATTCATCATGACATTATTTTAAAGAGAAAAATAGAAAATAGCATATATACCAGGTAATATTAAACATTTAAGTGAATAGTGTCACATCACTAGAGTAGACTATTCTGCATCCATTTAAAATTATGTTTGTAAATTCTTTAATGATCTGAGGAGCTTTTTATTTTTTTGTTATTTATTTAATTTAACATCTTTATTGGAATATAATTGCTTTACAGTGTTGTGTTAGTTGCTGCTGTATAACAAAGTGAATCAGCTGTATGTATACATATCTCCTCCTTATTGTGTCTCTCTCCCACCCTCCCTATCCCACCCCTCTAGGTGGACACAAAGCACCCAGCTGATCTCCCTGTGCTATCTGGCTGCTTCCCACTAGCTATCTATTTTATATTTGGTAGTGTATATATGTCCCTGCCATTCTCTCTGAGGAGAGTTTTAAAATATAATCTTGCATGCAAAGAGTTAGATATAAATTTGTGTGTACAACTTGACCCTTTGTAAATCTGAATGTGTGTGTGAGTGAATATGTATATGTGGAGATAGAGAATTAAAGGAAATGAATCAACATTCTACTAGCAACAATGTTCCATGAATGCTTAAGATTCTTGTGTTTTTTGTTTTCCTCTTTAAATTTTTTCCCAATTTTCAAATCATCTGCTATAAGTATTTTTGATATTTACACTTATGAAAATTCAATAGTGTGGCAATTTGTGTCCCCAGTTATTTGCTCGTTGTGTACACTTGCTTTCACTAATGGAATGAGAGCAGAAGTGGCATGTGTCCTGCCAAGAAGAATGTCTGAGAGCCTCTATGAGGTCCCACTGTGTTTCTATCCCCTTAGCCCTGAGAACTGCAATGTCCCTGGCAGATGCTTCTCCTTTAACCTGATCTCCTTTAACCTGATCTTAAAATGAACAAGACACGTGGAGCAGAGCCAAAGGGACCCACAATGGCAGGCATATGGTATGAATGAGAATCTAGCCTTTTTTATGGTAAGCAACCAGGAATTGGAAATTGTTGTTACGGTAAAATAACAAAAAGAAAACTTGACTCATATGGCCTATTCCATTAAATTTTCTGGTTTAGAAACTAGCTAATGACTAATTAGCAGGTTATCTTAAGGAAATAATTTATTGTTAATCTCACAGACCCACATAAAAACAAGACAAGTTCAAGTGTCCCAAGAGTGACAATATAAAGACAAACCAAACAAAATTCCTCTTACCTTGCCACTTTGGCCCAATTACATTTTTCAATTTTGCTGATCAGATACATGAATGAATAAAATTTCTTCTCTATCTTCACTTCTTTACCTTCACTCCTAGATATTTTGAAATCTGATTTCTACCTATGTCAATATAGTAGATGTATTTTATCATAATTTTGATATATTGAACTGTATTCTCCAATTACTTTCTAAAATATCCTTGTATTACTTTCATATCTGATGTTTTCCCTTGATTATATTTGTTTATGTAGTTATAGTAGGCATTCCAAAAATTAATGTTATTTTCTTCATGAGGAGACACACAATGTCAGCTGGCTCCATTACTGGTGATGTTAATTTTAATCTCTTAGTTATGACGGTGTTTACCAGGGAACTTCCCTGGTGACGCAGTGAGTAAGACTCTGTACTCCCAATGCAGGGGGCCTGGGTTCTATCCCTGGCCAGGGAACTAGATCCCTCATTGCCACAACTAAGAGTTCTCATGCCACAGCCGGGGAGCCCGTGTGCCGCAACCAAGGAGCCCACCTGCTGCAACTAAGGAGTCCACGTGCCACAACTAAGGAGCCCTGGAGCCACAACTAAGGATCTGGCCTGCTGCAACTAAGACCTGGCACAACCAAATAAATAAATAAATATATTTTTTTAAATTAAAAAAAAAAAAAAGATGGTGTTTACCAGGATCCTCCCTTTGTAATTACTTGGCAACTTACAGGAAGATACTTTGAGACCATGTAAATATCCTGTTCTTTTTGAAACACCCATTAGTTTTAGTATGTATTAATGATTTTGTCTGAAATGATTCCCTGTTTATATTAAATGAACACACATATTTGCATCATATTGAATGAGTTATAATCTGTGACTACCATTATCTATTTTGATAATCAAATTGCCCACATTTGGGGATTGAGAACTATCTCGTTGATGTGTCCCACCACTCTTGAGATACTCCATATTTCTGGCCTAACAAGATATCTTGGGCTTTTCCTGTCCTGTACCTGAAATCAGCCATTTTCCCAAGGAACTTTGGTTCCTTTTGATGAAGAAGAGTATTTAGAAACTGAGATGTGAGCTTCCGGTGTGTTCATTACCAGTAGTGTACCACTCTTCTAGACTCAGTTGAGCTAGGAAATTTTTTTTTTTTTTTTTTTTTTTGGTACATGGGCCTCTCACTGCTGTGGCCTCTCCCATTGTGGAGCACAGGCTCCAGACGCGCAGGCTCAGTGGCCATGGCTTACAGGCCCAGCCGCTCCGCGGCATGTGGGATCTTACTGGACCGGGGCACGAACCCGTGTACCCTGAATCGGTAGGCGGACTCTCAACCACTGTGCCACCAGGGAAGCCCGAGCTAGGAAATATTGATTGATAGATAGAAATATATTTATATCTTCATGTCCTTATCTTTCTCTATCTAAAACCTTGACTTCATACTGTTACTTCCAATTCTAATCCAACTTCCCATAATTCAGCTTACTCTTCCCCCTCTTCTAAGTTTCTTTAATAGTGAGAAATCCATGTCACAGTCCACTCATGTTTAATTTGTCCTCAGGCCTATCATAAACAGAAGTAGTTTCAGAACTGCTTACTCACAGCACTTGAGAAAGAAGTCTTCTAACTAGATTTCACCATTTGTTCACAATTGTTTTTTCTTAATTTGTTTGCAGCCGTATAGTCAAAACACTGCATTCAAAAGCTTATTTGATTTATATCTCCTTTCATTCAGGGTAGTTACAATGTTTGTTTGAAACACAGCTATATTATTTGGTTTTGTTTGAATTCAATTTTTTTTTTTCTTCCCAATCTTTACTGATTTTATCTTATATTTTAAAATACGGGAAACAGTAACCTGGTTTCCCAAGTCAAAAGTATACAAATGTATATAATCAAAGAGGTGCCTTTCCTCCACCCCTCGACATTTCTACCCCATTCATAGCCACCATTCATAAGTAATCAAACACATAAATGTGTAGCTTATTTTTTTTTAGTAAAAATAAATTCAACACACATTTTCACTTCCAATATTCTCTTACACTAAATACAATATTTTTTAATTTGCATTTTTTTCTTAGCAATATTTCCTGAAAATTATTTCATAACAGGTGGATGAACCAGAGTTTATTCAACCAATCTCTTACAAATGACTTTTAAAGTCATTTCCAATATTTTGTTATGACAGAAAGTGCAGCAGTGAATAACCTTATGTATATGTGTGTTTATACTTTTGGTGAGGTATCTTCAGAGATACAGAACAAAAGTTTTTTGTTTTTTTTTCATTTTTTTAAGTCTTTCCAGATTCTCCTTCATAAAGGTTATGCCAATTTGTACACCTACCATATGACTTGTTTTAGAGTATGTTTCCTCAATGCCACGTTACTGAAAGCATTCTAGGTGTTAGGGTTGATTCTCTATTTAAAACCTTTTCTAAATTTTCTATTACTGAAGTGGAAGAAGGGAAATACCAGATGAGCTCATTTCACTGAATTAATCAGAAGCTTTTATACTGAATAGAGTGCTGGGCCCCTTTCACAACTTTGACTTTTTTATAGCCATATCTATATATCCTCCTCAGTAGATCTTAAGCTCATCAAAAGAAGAAAAGCAGAAGCTGTTTGAATTTCACTTAGTGTCTACATTTAGTTCTCAAAAAGTATTTATTTAACTTTCTTTTCAAAGAGATAGGTAGTAAATGAGATACTAAGGCAAAATGAAAAGACATATAAAGTCATATTTTTCCCCCTTTAGTACTGTAGTTACACTTATTCTAATTGCACCATGACTTTGTTGTTTTATCTGGAAAAGCAAATTGAAATTGAAACCTAAATAAGGGGTCATTTAGTGAAGGACACTGTAAGACCCCATGAGAAATTACCCAGCCACCCGATGAGAGATTTGGATTGGAAAATGATTCCTTGATGAGTCTGAAATACAGTATGTCTCTTTCTCTGTGCTCTTTATTTCTTGCCGCCATCTCTTACATCAAGCCCTATCACAGGAGAGTTTCTTGGGGAATTCAAACTGACAGCTTCATGATGATTAGAAGCCTGAGGACAAGATATCTCTGAAATGAGATCAATGTCAGTGCTTTTGCCCACAGCAGCCACAGGGGAATGAAAAAATAAAATCAACAAATACTTTAAAACATTCTTTATTAGAAGAAAATATTACTCAGAATCATGGAGAAGGAAAAGGAAAATGTTTTACATTGTGTCCTTAAAAGGCTTTCAGCAATGCCAATGAGAGACAAATTTTCTTTCCTCTAAAGAGTATGAATAAAAGCTAGACAGACAAAAAATGTGCCACAACTAAACATTACAGGTATTCTGAAGGATCTAGGATATAGTCAGCTGTTTTTTTTTTTTAAGACTTCTTAGAGCATGTTTAGTTTTACAATAAAACTGAGAGGAAGGTACAGAGATTTCTCATCTGTCCCCTACCCCAACACATGCATAGTCTCCCAATTATTAACATTCCACACCAGAGTGGTGCATTTATTACAACTGATCAACCAACATTGACGTATCACGATCACCAAAAGTCCATAGTTTAAAGTCCACACTTGGTGTTGAACATTCTATGGGTTAGGACAAATGTATAACATATATCCATCCATATAGTCTCATACAGAGTATTTTCACTCACCTAAAAGTATTCTGTCCTATGCCTATTTATCATCCCCACTTTCTCCCTGGCAACCATTGACCTTTCTACAGTCTCAGTTGTGATGCCTTTTCCAGAATGTCATATGCTTAGAATCAACAGTAGGTAGCCTTCTCAAATTGAATTCTTTCACTTAAAAATGCACATTTAAGATTCTTCAGTGTCATTTCATGGTCTGATAGCTCATTTCTTTTTAGCACTGGATAATACTCCATTTTCCAGTTGTACTACAATAGATATTTATCCATTCACCTGCTGAAAGGCATCTTGGTTGCTTCCAAATTTTGGCAATTGTAAATATAGCTACTATCGACATCTATGCTCAGAGTTTTGTGTGAACACAAATTTTCAACTCCATTGTGTAAATGTCAAGGAATGAAATTGCTGGATTGCATGGTAAGAAGATATTTGGTTTTGTAAGAAATGTCAAACTGTCTTCCAAAGTAGATGTACTAGTCTGCATTCCCACCAGCAATGTATGAGAGTTCCTGTTGCTCCACATCTTCATAGGCATTTGGTGTTGTCAGAGTGCCAGATTTGGATTATTCTAATAAGTGTGTAGTAATGTCTCGGTGTTGTTTAATTTTCATTTCCCTAATAATGTGTGATATTTAACATCTTTTCCTATGCTTATGTGCCAGCTGTACATCTTCTTTGATGAGGAGGTGGTTAAGGTCATTGGCCTATTATTTAATTGGCTGTCTGATTTTTGCTGTTTTTGAGCTTCAAGATTTCTTTGTATATATATATTTTCTGCTTTATAACAAAGTGAATCAGTTATACATATACATATGTTCCCCTATCTCTTCCCTCTTGTGTTTCTTTGTATATTTTGGATAACATTTTCTGTATTGGATGTGTCTTTTGCAAATATATTTTCACAGTGGTTTGTCTTCTAATTCTCTTGATATTGTCATTCACAGAGTAGAAGTTTTTAAAAATTTTAATGAAGTTCGGCTTATCATTTTTTCTTTTTAAAAATAATTAATTAACTAATTAATTTTTGTCTACGTTGGGTCTTTGCAGCTGCTCAGGGGCTTTCTATAGTTTCAGCGAGTGGGGGCTACTCTTTGTTGTGGTGTGTGGTCTCCTCATTGCAGTGGCTTCTCTTTGTTGCAGAGCATGGGCTCTAGGAGCATGGGTTTCAGTAGTTGTGGTGTGTGGTCTCTGTAGCTGTGGCTTGTGGGTTCTAGAGCACAGGCTCTGTAGTTGTGGCACACAGGATTAGTTGCTCCATGGAATGGGATCTTCCCAGACCAGGGCTCGAACCCATGTCTCCTGCAGTGGCAGGCAGATTCTTAGCCACTGCACCACTAAGGAAGTCCTATCAATTATTTCTTTCATGGATCATGTCTTTGGTGTTTTATCTAAAAAAAAATCACCATTCCCAAGGTCATCTCGGTTTTCTCCTATTACCTTCTAGGGGTTTTAAAGTTTTGAATTTTATGAGTAGGTCTATGATCCATTTTGCGTTAATTTTTGTGAAGGTTGTAAAGTCTGAGTCTAGATCAAATTTTTGCAAGTGGATGTCCAGTTTTTTCAGCACCATTTGTTGAAAAGACTATCTTTGTTTCACTGTATTGCCTTTGCGCCTTGTGAAAGATCAGTTGCTTATATTTACATGTGGCTACTTCTGTGCTCTCTGTTCTGTTATTAATCTATCTTTTGCCAACACCAAATACTTAATTATTGTAGCTTTAAAGTAAGCCTTGAAGTCAGTTGGTCCTCCAACTTCTCTTTAATATTCTGTTGGCTATTCTAGGTCTTTTGCCTCTCCATATAAACTTTAGAATAAGTTTATTGATATCCATAAAATGGTTTGCTAGGATTACGATTAAGATTGCATTGAATCTATAGATCAAGTTGGGAAGAACTGACATCTTGAGAATGTTGAGTTTTCTTTTCCATGAACATGGTATAGCTCCCCATTTATTTAGTTCTTTGATTCCATTGATTAGAATTTTGTAATTTTCCTCATATAGATTTTAAATGTATTTTGTTAGATTTACCTAAGTATCTCATTTTTTCGTGGGGAGGGGGTTGCTAATACAAGTGGTGCAGTGTTTTTAATTTCAAATTCTGGTTATTATTACTATATAGGCAAGCAATTGACTTTTGCATATTAACCTTGCATGTTGAGACCTTGCTATAATAACTCATTAGTCTCAGGAGTTTTTTGGTTGATTCCTTCAGATTTTCTACATAGATGATTGTGTCATCTGGCATAAAAAAAGACAGTATTATATTGTCCTTCCCAATCTGTATACGTCCTTCCCAATCTGTATACCTTTTGTTTCCTTTCCTTGCCTTTTTGTATTAGCAAGGAATGCCAGTATGATGTTAAAAGGGAGTACTGAGAGGAGACATCCTTGCCTGTACCTTATCATAGTGGGAAAAGTTCAAGTTTCTCACCATTAAGTATGGCATTAGCTGTAGCTTTTTGGAGATAGTCTATATCCTGTTGAAAAAATTCCCTCTACTCTTAGTGTACTGAGAGTTTTTAAATATGAATGCGTGTTGGGTTTTTTCAAATGCTTTTTATGCATCAGTTAATATAATCCTGAAATTTTTCATTTTCAGTCTATTTACATGAAAGGATTACCTTAATTAATTTTCAGATGTTGAACCAACCTTGCATACCTGGCATAAATTCTACTTAGCCATGATGTATAATTATTTTTATAATTTTTTTGACTGATTTGTTAATATTTTGTTGAGGGTTTTACATCTATGTTCATGAGAGATAGTGGTCTGTCATTTTCTTTTCTTGTAATGTTTGTCTGGTTCTGTTGTTAGAGTGTTGCTGGCTGCATAGAATTAGTTTGGAAGTATTTCCTCTGCTTCTACATTCTGAAAGAGATTGTAGATAATTAGTATAATTTCTTTCTTAAATGTTTGGTAGAATCCACCATTGTACTCGTCTGAGCTTGATGTTTTCTATTTTGGAAGGTTATTAATTTTTGATTCAGCAGAGTTCTCTAGTAGCCTTAAGGTTCCCAGAAATTTATGAGTAAAGAAATCAAGGCAAAATAATTTAGTGATATGAGCATCTTTATGTGTGACATGGGGACATTTATTTAGAATATTTACTCTTGTGAGGTGTGGCATTAATACCACCACAAATACAGTTTAGTGATAGTAACACAGAAAATTCAAGATTTCAGACTCAGATTCAATATCACCTTCTCCAGAAAGCCTCTATGACTCCTCTAAAATAATTGAGTATTTGATCCATTTATTCCAGAAATCTATGAATTCTTTGAATATAAACCTTAAAACTATAAGGCAATTCTACATCTTATTTAGAGATGCATGCACAGAAAATGTATAATGATGTGCATGTAAATGAAAAACAGAAAGGGGCATGTTTGCATGAGAATGTGACCTTTACCAGAACTATTTGTAAATAATTCACATTATATTATAAATATTTATCTTTCTATTACTCCCTTTCTTTAATGAGATTAAAAGAAAAAGGAGATTATTTTGTTTCTTTCTGAATTGTCAAGACTGAGCTCCAGGCCTCACCTATTGTAGGTGTTGCATGAATGAATAAATGGATGAATGAATACATGTATGACAAAGGTCTGAGCTCGGCTGATTCTGAGTGTAATATACCACACCCTAACTTGCTTGCTTTCTATTTATCCTGATGCCTGCCAATTTAGTAATTCTATCCTTTTCACTGAGCATGTTGGAAACTGTTAAAGCAATGTGTATGTGTGTGTGTGTGTGTGTGTGTGTGTGTGTGTGTGTGTGTTTGTGTACCACATCTTCTGTATCCATTCATCTGTTGATGGACAGTTAGGTTGCTTCTGTATCTTGGCTACTGAAAATAATACTGCTATGAACATTGGGGCACATGTATCTTTTCAAATTAGTGTTTTTGTTTTCTTCAGATATGTACCTAGGAGTGGAATCACTGTATCATATGGTAGTCCTATTTTTAAATTTTTAAGGAACTTCCACACTGTTTTTCACATGGCTGCACCAATTTACAACCCCATGAAAAGTGTACAGGAAGGGTTTTCTGATATCCATATCTTCACCAACATTTGTTATTTATGGTCTTTTGAATGATAGCCATTCTGACATGTGTAAGGTGATATCTCATTGTAGTTTTGATTTGCATTTCTCTGATGATTAGCAATATTGAGCATCTTTTTATGTGCCTGTTGACCATAGATATGTCTCTTGGAAAAATATCTATTCAGGTCTTCTGTCCATTTCTTAATAGAGTTTTTTTTTTTAATTTTTAATATTGATTTGTCTAAGCTGTTTATATATTTTAGATATTAATCACTTATTTGTCATATCATTTGCAAATATTTTCTCCCATGCAGTAGATTATCTTTTCCTTGTATCAGTGGTTTCCTTTGCTGAGCAAAACCTGTAAATTGATCTTTTAATAAAAGGAGTACATATCCCTTTCATACACTGCTAGGAGGAATCAGCAAGGGTGACATTAATATAATTCTATTTCAATAAAAAGACAGTCATTTCAAAAAATTTCATTCTATAATCATTTTACTTTCTGCATTGTGGTCAAAAGAGAAATAGTCTCATCTGTAAATGAAAGTTTGAAAGATAAACTGCACACCAATGATATCTGAATCATATCTGTTTCCTATATGTCTATCACCAAGACACTGGGCTGGGTGCTGTGGGTGATGAAATAACCTTTAAGGCACAGTTCCTCACTTAAAGATGGTAATTAATACTAATCTAGGAGTAAAGCATGCACACAACAGATAACTAGGATTATACAGTAATATACAATCATTTTGCAAAACCACAGTGAAGTTAAGTGACCTAAGTGATCAGAGGAGAGAACCATTGGAAGCTGAGAGGTCCTGAGATCCTCAGAGTGGAGAACTGGAGATCAACCTTGAGGCAACTAGGAGTCAGACAGGATGGTGGTTGTGTTGGGGATAGGAGAAAGTTCCTGGCTAGAAGAACAGGGGTCACTAAAATGAACAAGGCAAAACATAATCTCAGAGAACAGAAACCACATGTGGGAATGAGGGAGATGGCCAAAGAAGCAGAAAATGTCAAATTGGGTGAAGTTTGGAGAACCTAGAAGAGGGCTACCTAAGCAACCCGGCCTTTGGCTTTGGGGCTCAGGAAAGATGTGTTCATTGCATTCTTAAGATTATTCTAGAATTTCCCTACACTCTCATCCTCTCCAAAATATTTGTAAAAGTTCCATGCTAATATTCGTACCTCGAGAGAAAACATTGATAGGAGTTGCAGGGATTGATTGCACCTGAATGGAACCCAGCTCACCCAGGTGTGGGGAGATTGGATTATTAACCTCTAGTGGTCATATAGAAAGTCCAGGAATATGCAGTCTTTTGTTTTCCAGGCCAACGCTCTGGGGGTAGGTGGAGCTGGTATTGCTGTCTATGTACCTGAGCCTCAGAATGCAAGGACTTTGTCCAAGTCCACATGGCTAATAGGCCTAGCAACTAAAACCACATGTTGTTGGCTGCCATTCAAGGTTCTTTTCAGTAAACTAAGCAGCTCCTGGATGCTGAAGTTATTTTGAAGACTGACAGAAGTTGAGCAGTAAATCTGGAATTCAATCACTATGAACTGTTTATGGTGACCTTCGGGCAACAGTGTTCCGCGATGTCTTTCTGAATTAAGTCATTTGTACATAACACATGCTCATACTTCTTTTTACCAATTCTAAAATGGACAGTACCTGCTCTAGTAGGAATGTGGTCATTAATGCTTAAGAATGAATGAGAATACATAAATGAATATTTGAACTCTATGATCAAAAAAAAAAAAAAAAAAAATCCCTTCCAAATGCTGCAACCTAGAGTTCTCGAGAGTTGTAATTACTCTTGGTAGTGTTCTAACCCCAATTTTTCCTCTTTCAGCAAAAATCAAGAAGCCAGCCAACAGTAATGAACAGAAGGACTCAAATGTGACTGTTATGTTGATTATTTCTTTGAAAATGGTGTGTTAGAAACTCATTAGCCGCATGTTTTCTCAAAGAAACCAAAGAGTTTCATAGTCCCTTTCTTCTCTATTATCTTGTGATATTTCTATATCCTTTTGCTGATACCTCAGTGAATAAATTTAACACTGGGCTTCATTTTATCTCCTCACTTCTGTGTAAACCAACTGATGGGTAAGTAATTATGAATTATGGGTCAAACAGGAGGTTATGCATATCACTTTTATCTGTGATTGACACACATATCATTTTGTTATAAGAAGTTTATTGTTCCACCATTTTTTCTAATGTGGAATTTACTATTTTTTTAATGGTCCTGGTGATGAGTACCAAACTGCTTCACAAGGAGTAAATGAAGTGTCTATTCCTTCCTCTATAAAGTTCTCCGAAAGTATTGCTTCTTATCAATGGCGTAGAGAAGTTATATTTTAGGTTCTTCAGTTTGAACGCTGAGGAAATGTTGTGGTTCGATTATAGGGAAAAATCTGTCAGACATGGTAGACACATCTGTAGAAACCTGTGGACAATAACCAATTGTCACTATTTTGTTCATGAAAAGAAATGAGTTTTTTGTTGTTGCTTTGTTTTGTTTCGTTTTACCTCCACTCAGAGTCCTGGACTATATTCAGGAGACAATGAAGATTAACACAGCTTTTGCTGCCTCTCAAATTTGCTGTCCATGCTGTGTCCCCTTCTTTGTCTTAGATTCATCCCATTAAGTATCAGCATTCTTGTGTTTTGTCTTCACTAGATACACTGTTCACTCTATGGATATTTTTTTTCTCATTTAATAGCTAAGACATAGAAGCAACCTAAATGTCCATTGACAGATGAATAGATAAAGAAGATGTGGTACATATATACAATGAAATACTACTCAGCCATAAAAAAGAATGAAATAGTGCCATTTTCAGCTACATGGAGATGATCATACTAAGTGAAGTAAGTCAGGCGGAGAAAGACAAATATCATGTGATATCACTTATATGTGGAATTTAAAAATAAATTATACAAGCGAAGTTATTTATGAAACAGAAACAGTCTCACAGACATAGAAAACAAGTTTATGGTTACCAAAGGGGAAAGGGTGGGAAGAGAGATAAATTAAGAGTCTGAGATTAACATATACACACTACTATATATAAAATAGATAACCAGCAAGGACCTATTGTATAACACAGCAAACTATACCCAATATCCTGTAATAACCTAAAATGGAAAAGAATCTAAAAAATTATATATAAATATGTATATATGTGTATATATATATGTCCATATATATATATATATACATATACATACATATATAACTGAATCAACTTGCTGTACCCCTGAAACAGTACATTGTAAACCAACTATAGTTCCATTTTAAAAAACAATAAAAAGTTAAAAAAAATAATGAATCATTGTAGCACATGTACACACTATAAGTTCACAGTTCTTCTTATGCTCCTGTGTATGAGATGCCAGACTGGGAGATGGAGTTGCAGAGGTGGAAGGCATGGTGTCTGCCCTTGAAGCAGGAGGTGCACAGATAAGCAGTGACTGCACAGTGAGAATCACCACGGAGAGCTAGGTGAGCTCAACAGAGAAGTCTGGGTGCAAACAGGTGCTGAACGGAGGCTTCCCTGATGAGTGGAGCAGCTGGTGCCATGGGGTTGGAAGAAGAGAGGTAATCAAAAGATTCTTGTGAAAGGATATGATGTCTTAGCTGAGTCTCAAATCATAATAGGCATAGCCAAGGAAACATGTCAAGAGTATGCATAAGCTTCAAAAGGTTTTTTTCCTATTTGGGAAACTTGTTGTCTTGAGAGGGTTAGAGCACCAGGTGTGCACAGTGAGAGGCAGGAGATGAGTCATGGGAGCTCAGCGAGAGATACAAGTCAACACAGCTAACCTTTTAATTCTCTGTCTTCAGGGTGGGAGACTATACTTCTTAGGCAAAAACATGGCACCTACCCTTGGAGAAGCCTCTGAGCTTCTTTGTGAGAAAGGTAGGGATGAAGAAGAAGGGGTGAAAAGGTAGGGAAGCAATGAGAGGGGAAAGCTGGTCTCGGTGGAGCAGACACATCAGAATGACTTCAGGAGAAAGAGGATACTTTTTAAAATTTGTACATAAAAGCTTGCAGTAGGTTCATCATGGGTCCAATTTTTACTTCTTTTTAATATTTTTTTATTGAAGTATAGTTGATTTGCAATGTTGTTAGTTTCAGATGTACAACCATCTGATTCAGTTATATATATGTATATCTATTCTTTTTCAGATTCTTTTCCATTACAGTTTATTACAAGATACTGAGTATAGTTCCCTGGGCTATACAGGAGGTCCTTGTTGGTTATCTATTTTATATATAATAATATGTATATGTTAATCCCAAACACGTAATTTATTCCCTCCCTCTCCGCTTTGGTAACCATAAGTTTGTTCTCTATGTCTGTAAGTCAGTTTCTGCTTTGTAAATAAGTTCATTTGTATTATTTTTTTAGATTCCACATAAAAGTGATATCATATGATATTCGTCTTTCCCTGTCTGACTTACTTCTCTTAGTATGATCACCTCTAGGTCCATCCATGTTTCTGCAAATGGCATTATTTCATTCCTTTTTATTTCTGAGTAATATTCCATTGTATATATGCACCACATCTTTATCCATTCATCTGTCAATGGACATTTAGGTTGCTTCTATGTCTTGGCTATCAATTGTTACTGCTAATTGTACTGAGCAAGATAAACTTCATGAGGGAGACTAGAACCACAAGACTAAGTGCTCCAGAGTTTTCTCCAACAGCCTTGTCTTACTTGGCCTTCTGATCTTCTGTGGACCCCACTATGCTAGCCCTGTGTCTGGACACGATTTTCTCCTGCTCTGTTCTGGGCTCCTGAAGGTCAGAGTTCATCTCTTCAGTCACTAGTACCTAGCACAGCCCTGGCACACAGAGGTTGCTCAGAAAATGCACAAAAGAATTAAAAGAACATCAGGGGCTTGGAAACTGATTGAGACAGCAATTCTGCCTACAGCGTTTTTTTTCTCACAACATAATGTACATAATTGTGCATGAAGGCAGCAGTGAGGCAAAAATCATGGATAAGTTGTAACAAAGAGAAGAAACAAACTGAATTTTAAAAACTGAAGCAAGGCAGAGCGGATAATCATTTGACACCTGGAATAATACAAGTGGAAAATGGCGGGCGGGGGGTGGGTGGAGGAAATATTTCTATGGGACATGGAATGAGCTGAATGTATTAGAGAATAAAGAGAGACAAAGAAAGGCAGGCGAGGTTTCTTTCAGGGGTGGAGGGAAGAAGCACATGGAGATCTAGGGGCAGAATGAAGAAACCTGCCAGCCCTCCCTACCCCCCCTCACCCCACCAAGACTACAACATAAGGTTCTGTATCAACTTCTACAATCCACATTTCCCTGGGTTTTGAATAATCGGGAGCTCTGAGGTCAACCTCTGGGAAGGCATTTATAGAAAGCCCAGGCATTAAAATGATGGTGTCTATTGAATGAAGTAGTTTGCTAACTGAAGCCACTGCCCCACACTTCTCTGTCCTGCCTGGAGAGGTCGCTATGACATATTCTTCTATGGTAGCAATAGTTAAAGTAAGTAGAGGCAGAATATTTGAGTTTATCCACTGTAGGTATGAATAGAGCTTTATAATGTGAACTCATAAATCCCGTAATCAAATTTAAAAATATTTGTTCTGGGCTTCCCTGGTGGCGCAGTGGTTGAGAGTACGCCTGCCGATGCAGGGGACACGGGTTCGTGCCCCGGTTTGGGAAGATCCCACATGCGGCAGAGCGGCTGGGCCCGTGAGCCATGGCCGTTGAGCCTGCGCGTCCGGAGAGAGGCCACAAGAGTGAGAGGCCCGCGTACCGAAAAAAAAAAAATTTGCTCTTCACAGGCACTAAGTGAGCAGAAGCTCTAAAAAAAATCATATCATAAGCTCTATGCTTTTAAAAAAGTGGTTAATTTTCAAGAAGGGTTATATATCAAGCTGCTTAAAATATTTCTTTTATGTCTCAACCTTTTATTTTTGTTGCCCTGATTTTTGTGCAAAATATGACAGAATGGATCATCAAACTCTCAAAAGCATCATTAAGTAAAACATAAAAGATGCAGTTTATCAGGTTTAGTACTGAAAAAAATATATATTTATATAAACATATTCACTGTCCAAAAAGAATCTATCTTGCATACATCTATCTTGGGTAGATTACCATTCTACATTTATTGACTGTCCCTTCATCCTTCTGGTTAAATCATTTATTTACTTTGACATCACTGATAAGATTACCAGAACCATAAACTTTAATTGAAGAAGAACCTAGTACTTTTTTAATGAACCACAGAGAAAACAATAATAACAGGTGTACACTTTAATAACAAGTCTGATTATCTCACCTTGCAGTTGAGGGGTAGGGAGTGTCCAATCATCCTTCAAATACTATTGCAAAGAAATGACCAGATCTATGCAACAACACCGCTGTGCAAAGAGATGAAGTAAACATGATTGCAAAAGCATTCACCTTTATCAAGGCACTGGGTTTCTGTTCGAGAGTTTCTACTTCAAACTGGAAAAAATAAATGAAGCAAGCATAGCATGGAAAAGATAAATAAAAAGCTTATTGTTGGGGTATACTTAGCTAGTCCATAGAAAATTCTACATTTCAGATTTATTATGACTTGATGGCCATAGGAGGGCTGTGTCAGCAGAGAGCAGAGCATCAGTGTCTAGAAGATAGTAGACACCCAATAAATATTTCCTGAAGACACTTCTCCTCTCCACTTTCATTGAAGGAAGGGAAAACAAAATAAAAATAATCCACCAAAATTAATTGGACATCTGTTGTTTTTATATAAACTAGCAAGCGGTGATATTTGGTTTTAGAACCTATGTGCATTTATTTTGTGTTCTACTAAATATAAAAAAGTATTAAATACATTGTAAGATAATTCAGTAATCTACAAAGATCTGGTGGCCCTGTGTGTCAAGCATTACAATAAAAGCTGTAGATCATTCATTCAAGAATAAGTAAGGCAGAGACCCTTCCCTTGAAGTAAGATGAGATGATGATATATTACTTGTATGCAACCTGTATCTATAAAGCAGTGGTTTATGTTTTAGTGTGCATAAACCCTACTTAGGTGTTTGGATACATGGAGATCACTCACCACCAACACCCTTCAGGTAATCTGATTCAGTACATCTGAGGTTAGCCCCAGGAATCTACATCTATAACAAATGCTCTAAATAAAGGTGAAATAAAAGTTTATAACTTGGGCAGTGTTTCTTAAACCTAACTGCATATTAAAATTCCTTTATGATCTTTATAAAAATCCCAATGCTTTTTCCCCACACCCAAAATTCTAATTGAATTGTTTTTCATGTAGTATTTTTGAAAGATACTCAGGTTATTCTAAGGCACACTCAGGACTGAGGAACACTGCCTTAAGAGAACCAGAACAATGAGGTGAAGAACCCCTGGCAGATATCTTACATTGTGTGGGTCCTACATTTTCAGATGTGACCCCACTTCCTAGAACCTAATTTGCTATCGTATCATCATAATCATAGAAATCATTGGCAGTAGAATAGTTACTTTTTATTTTACTTTTGCTTTTTATATTTTACTCATTCTTGTGCTTTACATAGGGATGATTATGTTTAATCTTCCCAATCAGTCTCTGGAGAGGGACAAAGAAATCTACACTTTAAATACGCATTCCAGATAATTGTTATATATATTAACTTTGAGAGCCATTACCTCTCATTACTTTCTCTTCAAAACTGCAGTGTAATCCTTTTTTTTTCCCCCCAGTATGATTTATTTTTTTAAGTCTGAGGATAGATTACCTTGCTTGAAGCTCTCAGAGACTCCCCATTACCCCGAGGTAGATTGTGAGGATTAAAAGAGAACAGCTGTATGTAAAGCAACTTGAGGGTCTAGAATCCAGTAAGAATAAAAGCTGACCTCCAGTTATACATATATATATACACATATATGTATGTATATATATATGTATACTTTTACAGATTCTTTTCCTTTATAAGTTACTACAAAATATTGAGTATAGTTCCCTGTGCTATACAGTAGTAGGTCCTCGTTGTTTACCTATTTTATATATAGTAGTGTGTATATGGTAATCCCAAACTCCTAATTTATCCCTCCTCCCCCTTGCCATTTGGTGACCATACATTTGTTTTCTATATCTGTGGGCCTATTTCTGTGTTGTAAATAAGTTCATTTGTGTCATATTTTGGATTCCACATATAAGTGATATCATATGATGTTTGTCTTTCTCTGGCTTACTTCACTCAGTATGATAATCTCTAGGTCCATCCATGTTGCTGCAAAAATCACTTTGTTGTACACCTGAAGCTAACACAACATTGTAAATCAACCATACTTCAATTAAAAAAAAATACCTTAGAAAAAAACAAGCAAACAAAAAAATCTGACCTCCAAAAGCCAGCTTATCTCTCAAGTAAAATATAATGGCTTCACCATCACCACCCCCCCACACACACAAACACACACACACACACAAACTCTAAACCCTTTGCAGAACCACACATACCCTCTGAAGCTTCAGATCTTACCAGTTGTTTCTCCGTCTGCTTTAAAGTCTTTCTCACTCTGCCACCCACTTGCTCTCTGTTCTCAGTTTAGTTGTCTGCCAGCCTTGATATTTTAAATGTGCAATGGACATCCTGGCCAGTTCTGCATCCTGGAAAAAGGGGTCCTGGATGTTCTAAGTGGATAGCAGGGTATGAACGTATAAACAGGAATTTAAAGGTGGAAGGGTGTGTGTGTGTGTGTGTGTGTGTGTGTGTGTGTGTGTGTGTGTGTTTGTGAGAGAGAGAGAGAGGTCAGTGAAGGGCACTGATTGACGAAGGTAGAAAGCCTGTCTTGGGAGAAGATTGATTTCCATCAATCAATCTAATGGTAATGACATATTTCACTGGGTAAACAAATTCTTTAACCAGACAATTGCTCTTTTCATGTCTGTAGGTTAGTTGAGGACCCAGGTAATGCAGCTTCTCACTGGCTTAGTGGTGTTTTTATTTTCCAGGGAAAAATTCTACTTCTGATTCTGCAATGATAGTGAATTGCAAGGCCCCAATGCATTGGATTGTGAATGCTATCCTCTCCCAGGTTAGTGCTTAGATAAAAACTGAGCAACGTGGTCAATGTAGAGTCACATAATTAGAGACAGCAAGTTGAAAGCAATCTTTGGAACTATCAAATCCGCCCCCTTCTTGTACAGATGAAGAACCAGGTCCATGGTACTAATCTTCTCTAGGAACTAGGTCACCAGCCAGCTGTACTCCATTGTGAATAAGAAACAACTTTGTCCAGAAAGAAGTTTTTATCGAAGAAGAAAGATGAAAAAGTTGCATTTGATCATGGGCTAATAATGTCAGCATAAAGCCAAAGAGTGTTACTAAATTCAAAACCATCCCACAGATCTAGAATGGTCAAGGGAGGCTAGAAGATAAAAGCTGATTTTGACTTGTTCAGATTGTGCCCTAATTTTGTCAGCCGTGGTCTCCTGTACATCTCCCTCTGGTCATCATTGCTTTGCCAAGTTATGATATTGATACTTATTTGGTGGGTCAAATATTAAAAGAGAGCTTGCTCCCTTCTCTCTGCACTTCTGATATGTTTTCTCTAATAGTCAGAGAAACCACATCTTCTTTCACCCTTTTCTTTTCTGGCTAACTGAGCTAGACTACCATTATTTTATAAAGCTGGCTTTACTCCTTGAAATCCTCTGGAAGAGAAAAAAGGCGTATAGTTAAGAAAGTAGATAAGAATTATAAAAGCTACAGGAGTAAAATAATTTTAATTTGTGATACAGGTTGTCAAACTGTTCAATAATCAGAGGTCTGATTTAACATTCCCACTCTTTAGAGGGAATGTTAAATATCATAAAGTCTTGGGACTCCTCCAAAACACAAGATGGGGCCATCTAGGACTGGGGAGGGTGGGAGTGGGGAGAAATGGGAGTGACTGCTAATGGGTATGGGGGTTCTTTTTTTGGATGAAAGTGTTCTAAAATTATAATATTATAGTGATGTTTGCACAACTCTGTGAGTATACTGAAAGCTCTTGATTTGTACACTTTAAATGTGTAAATTGTACAGTAGATGAATTATATCTCAATAAAGCTATTAATTTTTTAAAAGGGTACTTTTCAAGTCCATGTGCACAGAAGACAAAAGGGTCAGATAGAAACAGGTACTGTTCATGTTTCTGATCATCTCCAGCAATGTTTTCAACACAGTCATTGTCATTTCAGTAACTATTAATTACTATAGACCGTAGCTCATCTGAGAAGCTGATTTCAGCAAGCAATTGACTTTATTTAGCTGTGATTCTTTGCTGTGGAAATTACTTACATATAATAGGCATTCCCTCATCTCCAAGTCACCCAAGAGTTGAAGCCAATGAAAAGAAGTGATTGCATTTAATGGGAGTAGCTATTTCTAAAAGTTGATGTACAGTTTCTCATTTATTAGGGGAGAGAGTTCTCTCTACTTCCACATATGAATGTTATCTTTAACCAAATTTATACTGTGGTTGCAATAATACCACTTACTATTATTTCAAAATTATAGATTGATTATAAAAACCAGCAGCTTTTAATAAGCCCACATTAATAATAGCTAGCGTTGTCATTAATTAAATGTTACTAAAGCCTTTCCTTTCTTTGTGTATGCTTGCCTTATCATGCCAAGAGATTGTAATCTGCTGTTTATTAAATGACAGTAAATGCATAAAAGGGATGGAGATAAATAGCTTCCTAGATATTTTCAATATTGTGCTGTCATTCCTATGTGACACGTGATTTTGCATGAATAATGAATATGGTGAAATGGGATTTGTTTCTGCACATTTTTTTTTTTTTTTGCAGTACGCGGGCCTCTCACTGCTGTGGCCTCTCCCGTTTCAGAGCACAGGCTTGGGACGCGCAGGCACAGCGGCCGTGGCTCACGGGCCTAGCCACTCCGCGGCATGTGGGATCTTCCCAGACCGGGGCACGAACCCGCGTCCCCTGCATCGGCAGGCGTACTCTCAACCACTGCGCCACCAGGGAAGCCCTCTGCACATTTTAATTAAACATAAGATGAAGGACCACAGAGAAGGGAGTCTGATCACTTGAATTACTGGCCCTTTATACCACGTGATTTGAGAGGCGGGATGGTCTGATTTTGTTTTAGTGTCTGACATGTGTTAGTGTGAAGCCCAGTATTACCTAAGCTGTTTGATCAAAGGCAACTTAATTAACCTCTCTGAGACAGTTTCCAAATATGCAATAATATGGATAAACTCTGCTGGAGTTTTTGTGAAGATTACGTATAAAAAACCTTTTCCAAAGCACCTAATGCGATAAATCGGAAGTATCAAAATGTTAGTTTCACTTAATTTCATTTGAAAGATGCTCCAAGAGTGTTGTATGCAGTCTCTTCTATAACCCATCATGTTCTTGAAAGTCCACCATTAAATCTTATTTCTTTTAGAGTCTTTAAGTCATTTTAGTTATGAAGAATAACTAAAGTTTGAGGAAGTACACACATTAATACACTGCTGGTGTATACATTGCTGGTGACTGTGTAAACTGAAATGTATTTTCTGGAGAGTGATTTAGACATAAATATGTTCAGATCTCTTAAATTAGATGCTCACTTTTAAATACCTATCCTAGGTTGTAACAAGACATGTGGGCCAAGCTTTAGGCACAAATACATTAACCACAGCATTATTTATAATATAAAAAATAGGATTATCTGAATTTCCAACTTTAGGTGAATTAAATAAGTTTTGGTAGATCTCTAGCAGCCATGCTGATCTCTAGTTCTGTGCCCCCTCTTCACACTCTGAGGGGATGTATGTAGGAAGCCATACCTGCCATTTATTGGAACAAGCAGATTACCACAAATCAACAAGTTCTTAGCACCAGGAAGAAAATCCTTATTATAGTTATTTCCTAGAATATTTGAATACTTTCTCTACTGTAGAGCTCCAAACACACACACACATACTCTCTCTCTCTGAAAAAAAAATATATATATATATATATATATATATATATATATATATATATATATTCTCTTTTGATGGGGAAATTTAAACCATTTACATTTGAAGCAATTATGAATAAGTGAGGAACACAGCAAGAGAGGAAAAATGGAACAAGAGAACTACAAAACAGTCAGAAAACAATCAGCTGACATTTGTAAGTCTCTCTTGAGAGATAGGTGATAGATAGACAGATGATAGATAGATGCAACTACATCTAAATAGATATATAAAACTTTTCATTAAATTATACACTATAAAAATATCATGAAATTTTTATTTACAAACTTCTTTCCAGGGACTCTAGGAGAAAATTGCTCTGAACTTTAAAACAGGCTTTCATACTGAGATCTTATTTGTTGATATTTTTGCAGACAGCAGAGAAGATCTATAAGGTGGGCTTCTCAGAAGAGGACCATCTATACATTGTCCATCTTAGAGGTGGGATTTTTGCTCCAAAGTTGCTACTAAACAGTCACCATGTGCACAGGAAATTTGCTTGAGCTCCACTATTTAGTCATGTTTTTAGATCTTACATATAAGTGATATCACATAATATTTGTCTTTGTCTGACATACTTCACTTAGTATGATAATCTCTAAGTCCATCCATGTTGCAGCAAATGGAATTATTTCATTCTTTTTTATGGCTGAGTGATATTCCATTGTATATATGTACCACATCTTTTTTATTATAAATAAGTGTATATTTTTATGATGTCTATCACACGTACTAAAGAATATATATAAATATATATGTAAAATATATGATAAAATTAATAACATCAATATGACTGCACAGTTATTATCGCTGCATAGTGAATTACCCCAAGACCCTGTAGCAGGAAATGGACCATTTTATTCTGCTTACGATTGTGTGAGCAGGAATTTGGACCCCAGTGTTGATGGCTTGTCTTTGTGGGGCAAGTTTTGGAGCCTTAGCTGGGAAGATTCAAAGGCTGGCAATGATTACACAGCTTGGGTCTAAACTCATCAGAATGATCAGTAATTCTCAAGACAATGCTTAGGCTTTGAAGTCTCCAAGACTGGAATTCCTTAGTTCAGCACCTACATATGTCTTGGCTTCCTGACATCATGGCAGCCTCAGGGTACTCAGACTTCAGGGCCCCAAGAACAAGTTTTCTAGTGAATAGGAAAGAGGCTGCAGCACATTTTCCATCTTAGTCTTGAAACTTTCAAGACATATATTGGTCAAAGTAGTGACAAGCCCACCAAGTTTCAAGGGTAGGAGATCTAGAGCTCACCTCTTTACATGAAGAGTGGCAAAGTGAGAGGTATTTGTCAGGTGGAAGACATTGTTGCAGACGTCTTTGGAAAATAGCCACCATCCAGTCTCAAAGCAGACCATTACCACTACCTCTGAATCTTGCCATGATTACTTTCTCTTGCCTTAGACCAGTGGTCCCCAACCTTTTTGGCACCAGGGACCGGTTTTGTGGAAGACAATTTTTCCATGGACCATGGGTGGGGGTTGGGGGGGTTGGGTTTGTTCAGGTGGTAATGCGAGTGAAGGTTCAGGCTGTAATGTGAGTGATGGGGAATGATGAGGAGTGGTAGATGAAGCTTCACTCACTCCCCCACTGCTCACCTCCTGCTGTGTGGCCTGGTTCCAAACAGGCCGCGGACCACTACCAGTCCATGGACCAGGGGCTGGGGACCCCTGTCCTAGACAGGTAACAATTTTTGTGAATCTCCTCAGCTATTTGTTATACTTAAATCATATATTACTTTACTTCATCAGTTATTAATCTCTGTCAACTCTGTAAACATGATGGATGTAGTAGTTCTAAAACATAACTGCAAATTCTTTGCCATTTGCATAGAAATAAAGAGCTAGAGTCTAATCCCTGCCCTTCGAATATAAACTTGTTTAGTGATTGATTCTAACGAGTAGAATGTAGCAGAATGGGCAGTGTGATTTCTGAGGCAGCTTCATAAAAGACTATGCAACTTCTACCTGGCTTTCTTTTGAAACATGTGTTTTGAAGACCAAAACTGCCATGTAAGAAGTCCAGTTCTGAACCACCATGTTGCGAGTATCATGTAGAGAGGCCAAATGGAGTGAAGAGAAAGATGCCTGAGAAAAACAGCTCTTTTAGGTCTCAGCTGTTTGAGTTTTCCAAGTTCAGGCACCAGATATGGGAGTAAGGAAGGTTTTGCGTTGACTCAAGATCCTCTAGTCATTTATTACTGCCACATTATCCTTTGAGCAAGAACCACTAAACTAGACCTGAGCAACCATTAGCACTGCAAGAAATAATATTAATCATTGATTATTTTATGGATGGTTAATGTAATGTTTGGTCAAAAATAATTTGGACCTGATGAAATAGATATCAATATATCTATATATATAAATATATCAATATATATCTATCCATCTATCTATTTGAAGATGGGGGATTTTTAATTATGTTCTGTATTCTTTTATGTTAATTTGTCTTTTCATTTTTCTTTCATTCCTAGGGTCAATTCTGTAAGATACTTTTCCTATGTATTTTTCCATTTCATCTAGGTTTTTGAATTTATTTGCAAAGAGTTGTCTAAATTAAATTTATTCTTTTTTGATCATTGTCTGTGCTTTGTCCTCTCATGATGTTGTTTTTTAGTCTTTTCTTCCTTTTTTTTTATTATGTAGCTGGCGATTTGGCATTTACAAACTATTTTGAAGTGCTTTACTAAGATTTATTTATAAGTTTTCTGTATTTTTGTATTCTTTCTCATTAGTACTTCCTTATATATTTGTAATTTATATCTTCTAATTTCATAGGTTTAGTTTCATTATTTTCGAATTTTTAGTGTCTCATACACATTTTCATCCTTATTGAGTTAGCTATACCATACTAAAATATTTTTCCTAGTGATAGCTTTAGCTCTATGCCACAGATTGTATTCTGTGTAATCATTTTCATAATTTTTAAATTTTATGTATTTTCATTCTGTAGTTTAATTTTCACCTATAGATGTTTAGTGTTATCTTGTATTATTTCAAGGTATATGGTCTTTTAGAAAATAGCATTTTGTTCTAGTTTATTGCCTTTTTGTCAAATAGTAGTAGTATTTTCTAGTAGCACGGTTGTCTTGTAGTACTGTTGTTTAGCAGTCAGAGAATTTTATTTGAGTTATTTTTATTTTTTGGAATATATAGAAGTTTTCTCTATCGTCTTACAATCATCAGTTTCCATAAATGTTTCTTTTGCACTTGAAAAATGATATATTATTTATAATGGGATTCAGATTTTGATACATGTTTAAAAGAGCTAACTAACTTTTTTTGTCCATTGGAACTACCTTTATTAAGGGAAATATATTAAATTCTAGTATTAATATGTTTCTGTGTTTTTACTTTTGTGTCATGTGATTTCTACTTTGTGAAAATTATTTTTATACCTTTGAAAAAATATTAATGAACATTAAACATATTCATTGTGACACTTTATCTTTTCAAAGTGTCCTTCTTTGCCTCTGCTAATGCTTTTGTTTGAATTCTCTTGTCACACATCAAGACTGAAATACTGCTTTCTTCTTGTTTTCTTTGCCTGATGTAGTTGTTTTATTTTTAACCATTCTCAATCTCTTTGCTTTACATGCATTTCTTATAGAGTGTTTGATTATACTTTCTAAACAAATCTGAAAATTTTTAAATTTTTGATTATTGATATTGAGCTATTCACATTTACTAGTGTGATTAATATATCTTCTTCCAGTTATTTTCATATTTTATATCACAGTCACTCTATAAAAATATGTGTATAAACTAATAAGCAGACATACAGAGATACACATATTATATACACATTCATTCCTTTACTATGTAATCTATATTGTTTACTCTTTGGCATTTATTTTTACATTTAGAAAGAACTATACCTATATACATATGTAATTTTTCTACTGATTATCTTTATACTAATATCTTCAGATCTTGCTTTCTGTAAATGGAGTCAAATGATTTCCTATTGTGATTAATATTGAAATAAATATTGAAATTTCCTTACTGTCCTTCTCTCCTAGTATCCTGTTCGACAAACTACATTTCTACTCCAGTAAATACCTATAAGGAAATTATATAGCTTATTTTACTTTCAAGATGGCATTAGATTTCTATGAGTATTTGATCCTTCATATTTTCTCAGTAAGTATTTTTTGTCGGTTTTGAAATGAGTTCTCCCTTCCATGTTCCAACTTTTTATTTGTTAAATTTATTTATTTTTTTGGCTGCGTCATGTTCCAACTTTTTAAGTCAGTTATAGTGAAAGGCATATAGTAGGGCGTGCAAGAAATTATGCAACACAGAGTTGGAATGTAGCACTAACGAAAGCATTTCAGGTTTGTTGGCAAGTCTTTTTCACTGGTTCTTCATCCATTCCCTCCACAATACAAATCAAGAACACTAGCAATCTCCATTAGTGTTACCCACATTGGTTTCCGTAGTCTGCTGCTCCACATTATTTTAATGTGTGCTGTGAAAAATATACTCTATGTTAAACCCCCAGGAAAGATAAATGAGTGTCTTTATGTTAAGACCCTTCAGAGAATCAAATAGGCTAAATTGCATAGCAAATCTCCAGGAGGAAGATTTAGCATCTAGTATATCCCAAAGTTATGTGAATATGAATTCCCTTTTCTCAGAGTACTCACTAAACTCTCCTGAACTAATCTTTTGTGAACATAGTTTTAAAGATGCTGATCTCCATCAAGAGATTTAAAAGGTAGTATGAGCAAGCCACTATTCTGTATCCCAGCTGAGAAACTGCAGGAATAAGCCACTCTATTGAAAGATATTAAACAATGTTCTTATCTGAAACATTCATTTGCCTCTGTTGATTTACACTGGGTTGACTAGCTTCCTGGAAATAAAATGTTTAAACCTTGTTTACCTTTAAAGTAATATTGTATCAGTCAAGATTTTGGGTTCCAGGCAAGGTAAACAGACCCTGATTACATTAAAACCAAGAGATCTGTTTTAAAATATCATAGAGATGTAGTGAATGGACTTGAGGACATGGGGCGGGGGGAAGCTGGAGCGAAGTGAAAGTAGCATCGACATATATACACCACCAAATTAAAATATTTAGCTAGTGGGAAGCAGCAACATAGAACAGCGAGATCAGCTCAGTGCTTTGTGATGACCTAGAGGGGTGGGATAGGGAGGGTGAAAGGGAGGCTCAGGAGGGAGGGGATATGGGGACATGTGTGTGCATATGGCTGATTACTTTGTTGTACAACAGAAACTAACACAGTATTGTGAAGCAATTATACTCCCATAAAGATCTATTAAAAAATATATCATAGCTCAACATATTGATGGGAATGTGTGCAGGCAGGCACTGTAGAGGACCTGGATGGTTAGAAAGAAGGTAACACAACACCCAGCTTTTATTAGATAGTGTTTAAACTGTTGCTGCCACAACTGGCATCAATGTCCCTGCACACTGATGCCACAATGAGTCGTTGAATGGATTCTAATCAACCCTAACCTCACTTACTCCAGATTTAGCATTTCATGAGGACTCTACAATGGACTCCCCATTTCATGGGGATAAGCCTTATAAAGACAGGCTTATCTGTCTTTTTTCCTTAGTGGCAAGAACTAATAAGAGAGATGATCTGGTTCCCAGAGTTTCATGGTGGTGGTGGTGAACACCTGTCTCCCATCAAGGCTACACACTTGTGGATGGATTTCCTCAAAATCTTCCTTTTGAAGACTTGAATGCCAAGCAGCTAAAAAAATCAATAAATGAGTCAGATTTTCCTGTGGATTATTATAACTGTATCTGAAGGACTTGGATAGACCTGAGAGAGGGCTTAGAATTAAAAGGGGAAGAAAAACCCACAGAGAAACTTCATCACGAGGTAATAAATGTCATCAAATGAACTAAATGCTGAAACTATGCATTGGAGAGTTCTCTTGAAAATATTTGTGTTGGAGGTGCCATGAAAAATTAGACTACATAGTCAAGCAAGTGGTAGTGCAGAGTCATCGAGATTTGGACATGCATGTTCATATAATCATTTATGTATCCAAGGCTGTGAAATATAAAACACAGTTTCCAGTATATTTATCCAGTCATTAATTCCCTCATTTATTTATTGAATTTGCAACCCAATTATTCAATGTGGGGATATTGTCATGAAGATAAAAGACTCTCTTTAAGGAGTTTGAGAGATTCAACATGAAAGCACATCACTACAGCACAGGATAATAAATGAGATGATGTATTCAACAAACATTTATTGAGCACTGATTATGTGCTATGCATCTGGGGGATACAGATATTCAATACTTTGTGATGACTTTCAAAGGACTCCAGTTAGTGATGAAAATAAATGCATAAACAAGTACAGTAATTACAGTCCTGTGTAAGTGCAATAATAGGAGTACAGACAATGGTAGCACAGAGATGATTTAATAGACTGTAATGCACATTAGAGTAAGTATGTGGCAATTATTAAGTGCACTGTGTGAAAAATAGTAATAATCTTTTCTAATTTGTCAGCTTAAAAAGTTTACTGATTCTAATTTTCCTCTCACAGCAAATTGTCCCTTTATTGAAAAGTCTCCCTGGCTTCAGTCCCCATGTTGTAAAACACTTTAGCATTAAATAGCCTTTAGTCAGCAACATGGGATAACTCCAAGTTACCCTGGGAGAGGGAATTCCGTTTGAGATTTGGCATTTATACTTGCACTGAATGGAAGAGGGGTCAATGAAACTATTTAGATGAAAAATATGCTGTATTATATTATCCTCATTATTCATATTATCAGCTTTAGAGATAAAAGCTTAATTATGTCCCAGTCTCAACTGGCAAATCTTATTTTTGCCTAGATGGATTCATTTGTTTATCCAAATAAATACTTTTTGAACAGCATCTCTGTACCAGGCCTGCACTGGACACCTATATCACACAGAAGAATTTAACACAGATGTGGCTTTGAGGTTCTAAGAAAATTACTACAATATTGTTAGGTATTAAGTACAAGAGCAATTGTTTGTTCTAAGAATGTGCAGAGGAGAGTACAGTTCTGCCTGGAAGACCAGAGGAGCCCACATTTTATTTGTGGGTTTACAGCAGCAGAGCAATGCCATAATGACTTCTTATGGGAGAAATCAGGAAAAAAAGAAAAGGTTAAGAAACTATACACAGGGACAGTGGGTGAGGAGCTCGTTGTATGCTTTTCCTAATGAAACAATCACTGAACTGCTGAAAAAATATTTCAAAAACTAACAAACAAAACTAAAACAACTATTCAATGTCTGGAAATTTTCCTCAGGGCATACAGAAAATGGAGACATATATTTAAGAAAATCTATTAAATCTCGGTAAGAACCGTGAGTCTGTGGTATGATGACTTCTATTTCCTCCCAGCTCAGGGTAAAGGGAGCTCTACATTGGATGTGTGTGGCCAAGAACATGGGGTTCCCATTCACACCAGCTGCCTGTCTAGGGCTATAGTTTCACCCCAGGAAGGACAGGTCACTTTTATCTCTCACCTTCTTCCCAGATCTGTCTTGTGAGTCCTTTATTATTCCAGAGAGATATGGCCATGAAGACTGGGGTTCCTTAAATATTCTTAACATGACAACGCTCCTTAAATTGATTTAAGGATTCAACATGGTCTCTGTCAAAATCCCAGCTTCCTCCTTTGCATAAATTGTCAAACTGATCCTAACATTTATGTGGAAATTCAAAGGATGCATAATAGCCAAAACAATCTTGAAAGGGAAAATCAAGGTTAAGAGACTCACAATACTTAATTTCTTTTTCCCGCCCCTGGATTACTGAGGTATAATTGACAAATAAAATTGTAATATATTTTAAAAATACAACATGATGGACTGATATACCTACATATCGTGAAAGGATTTCTACAACCATTTAATTAACATACCAATCGGCTCACAGAGTTATTTTTCCCTTTTCTTTCATTTTTCTTTCTTTTTCTTTTCTTTCTTTTTACTTTCTTTCTTTCTTTCTTTCTTTCTTGTGAGACTACTTAAGATCTACTCTGTTAACAAATTTCAGTTGCACAATGCAGTATTATTAACTATAGTCACCATGCTATGCATTAGATCCTCAGAACTTATTCACCATATTCACCATATAACTGGAAGTTTGTACCTTTTTACCAACCTCATTTCCTCTAAACCATAGGCGTTGACAACCATCATTCTACTCTCTGTTTCTATGAGTTTGACCTTTATATATATATATATGTGTGTGTGTGTGTGTGTGTGTGTGTATTTCACACATAAGTGAAGCCATGCCATATCTGTCTTTCTTTCTCCGCCTTATTTCACTTATGTCCTCCAAGTTCAGCAAGGTCACACATGCAGGACTTTTTTTTTTTTTTAATTAATTTATTTATTTTTGGCTGTGTTGGGTCTTCATTGCTGCGCATGGGCTTTTCTCTAGTTGCGGCGAGCTACTCTTCATTGTGGTGTGTGGACTTCTCATTATGGTGGCTTCTCTTGTTGCAGAGCACGGGCTCTAGGTGTGCGGGCTTCAGTAGTTGTGCCACGTGGGCTCAGTAGTTGTGGCACACGGGCTTAGTTGCTCCACGGCATGTGGAATCTTCCCGGACCACAGCTCAAACCCATGTCCCCTGCATTGGCAGGCGGATTCTTAACCACTGTACCGCCAGGGAAGTCCCAGGACTTCTTTCTTTTTAAGGCTGAATCATATTCCATTATATCTGTATGTGTATGTATATATATATTTTTTCTTTTTCCTTATTTCAAGACCACCTACAAATGTACAGTAACCAAAATAGTATGTACTAGCTTATGGATAGGCATATAGATCATTGGAATAGAATTTAAAGTCCAGAAACAAAGAATTCATTAATGGTCAATTGATTTTTGACAAGCACACATACCAAAACCATTCAAAGCAGGTATGAACATGCTCCTCAGCAAGTGGTGCTGAAACTCTGGATAACCACATGCAAGAAAATTAAGGTAAGTCCTTCCTCACCCCATGCACAAAAATTAACTCCAAACAGATTATAGACCAAAATATAAAAGCTAAGAAAAGTCATCAAAAAAAAAAAAAAAATAGAAGTACATCTTTATGACATTGCGTTAGGCTTTATTCATTTATTTATTTTGATATGACACCAGAATCACAAACAACAAAGAAGAAAAGAGATGAATTGGACCACATCAAAATAAAGAAGTTTTGTGCTGAAAACAATACTATCAAGACTGTGAAAAGGTAAACCACAGAATTGCAGAAAACATTTGCAAACCATCCATCTGATGAGGGAATTATAGGCAAAATAAATGAAAATCACTTAGAACTCAATAATAAAATGATGAATAATCCAGTTAAAATTAGGCAAAGCATCTGAGTAGACATTTCTCTGAAGAAGGTATACAAACATTCAATAAGCACATGAAAAAATGCTCAACATCATTGTCATCAGGGAATGTAAATTAAAACCACAATAATATACCAGTCCACTCTCACTAGAGTGGCTATAATAAATGAAAGATATTAGCAAGTGTTGACGAGAATGCAGAAGGCTCATACAATGTTTCTGTAAATGTAAAATGATGCAATCACTTTGGAAAATAGTTTGGTAATTCCTCAAAATATTAAAAATTGGCCAAGTAATTTCATTCCCAAGTAAACATTTTAGAGAAAGAAAAACATACATCCACACAAAAATGTGCATATAAATGTTCATAACAGCATAATTCATAGTACCCCAAAAAGTGAAAACAACACAAATCCTCATCAGCTAATGAATAGATAGGAAAAATATTGTAAATCCTTATAATGCAGTATTATTGAGCATCAAAAATGGACTGTGGCATGCTACAATATGAATTACCCTTGAAAATATTACCCTAGGGGCAGAGTCAGTGACAAAAGAGTATGTATTGCATGATTCTATTTATCTGAAATGTCAAGAATAGACAAATCTACACAGACAGAAAGTAGAGTAGTGGTTTCCAAGAGATAGGAAGCCAAAGGCGTGGGTGTGACTGCTAATGTGTAGAGGGATTCTTTTTCATATTATGAAAATATTCAGAAATTAGATTGTAATGATGGTCGTATAACTCTGTGTACATTCTAAAAACCTTTGTGCAATTGAAGTAGGTGAGTTGTATGGTATATGAATTATAGTTCAATAAAGCAGTTTTTTTAGAAAAGGAAAAAATTAATTAGCATGCATTATACATTGTGTTAGACAATTGTTATTTTGTGTGTACATGTACTGCCTAAATTTCCTGTACCTTCTAAGATGCGTGCAGATGTGGGACACATCAATGGCAACAACCTAGGTCTTTATGGCTTTAGTTCTCACTTGTTCAAGTTGGGCCATGTAACTCCAGAGTCACCTTCCCGGGTTGTATTTCTGGGTTTCTTCCACATGTGCATTAATAGCTTTCTACTTATAGGCATCCTTGCTGCAGTGCCTTGAGTATGGTGTTTCCCATTTACTACCGCCCCTCCTCAGAGCTCCATCGGTACTGTAGTCTGATGCTGGCTTCACCTTGAGGGCAGCTGCTGCTGTTATCCTGGCTGTGACACACTCTCTGGGGTGCCTCTGATGCTCTTTCTTTCTGGCCCTGCTGGATGCTGCAAACCATGCTTGTGGCCACTGCTGGGACACCAGAACCTCCCTAGGCTCCCTGGGCACATGTAGATTCTAAGCCCCATCATAGTGTGTTGTGTCATTGAGCACTGAGGTTTAAGACAAAGGCTAGAGAATGACCCTCTGCCTTTCAAATTCTATTCCATTAGGGTAACCATCACTGATGGCTCACTGGTATTTTGTACTTTAGTGTAAGAGCTCTCTAAATTTTTACAGCCATCCCTCTTCCTGTACACATATCCAGAGAGCTGGGCAGAGCAAGTAATAACCACCACACTGCAGAACTCACAGGCCTCCACAAGGCTATGCCTATGCATTATTCTAAAGACTAATCTTTGTTCCTGATCCTTCTTTTAGTAGCTGCCTCCTTCTTTTTAATTTGAGTTCTTTTGTTAAAGCTAGTATCTAGGCTTTGTCTGTCTACCTCACTTGTTCATATTCAGCCCATAGCTGAATTGCAACAGTAAATCAGATTTGAGTTTTCCAAAAGGCAGCTCAGTCCTCCTACAAATAGAGCCTCACCTCTCTGCTCCTGTATCATTTGTTATGCACTCTTACCTTAGCATGGACCACAGCACACTGTGATTATTAATCTACTTCTGTGTCTTAGTCTTCTGTACCTCTCTGTAGATCCTTAAGGGCAGGGGCGATGCATTATCAACTTTTGTTTTTAATCCTAACATCTATCCTTGTTTTAGGTACTGAACAAACACTCTGCAAACATGTTCTGAATTAATGAATCAAGTCGTACTCCATTTATTTGTTTGCCTGCCAGTCTTGCTTACTATGCTCCTTGAACTAAAGGTATCTTATTCATCACATTGCCTCAACAAACTAGAATAGTTGAGTCCATTCTAGATATTCATTAAAGATTTGTTGAATTTTGTGGCATTAGTAAATAGAATGATTCATCAAACTATTGATAATGATTATCAATGAAGTATTAATTGATTATGATACAAGCCCTCTAAACCATTGTTACAGGTCCTATCACATATCAGGCAACCTTTTACTGTTTAAATAAATATTAAAAAAAATACTATTTGATTACTCTGAGAGTATACCTCTCACCAAAGACAGTTAGACATAAGCTGGAATTAAATAGACAGATGCCTTTCATGTATGGTGTAAGATAAAACTGCTGCTTGATATTTGGTTTTCTGTGTGGGCTTTTCTGAATTCCAGTAATTGTCTTGTTTGTAGTCTCTTGATGCAGACTTTTTCCTCCTGCCAACTGCTTGCCAGGCGTGGTCTCAATGTTAAAGAAGGGAGAGGTTCCCAGAAAGCATAAGATATATATTGAAATCAAACACTCTTCGAAAACTATTGTTTTTCAATTTCCACTAATTCATCCTTCTGGTGACCCTTCCTACTCAGTGGATTTCAAAACATTTAGTGAAAGGATAACTAAAATAAAAAGTCATTATTCACAGATGTTCTTCACACCTGAAGGGTAAAGTTAGTTTCCTTTTTTGTGTGCTATTTATATCAAAAATGCACTACTTTTTTTTTTTTTCCTTTCTGGCTCTACTTTGATTTCTCCTGCTTAGCTATGGTATAGCAGTTGAATTTAAGTACCTGTGTATCACTTCCTCTGAGATGTCTAAACTTAGAGTCAGAATAAAAGATTAGAAAACAGAATGGAGATGTCAAGCCTTCTTCTGTACTTTAGAATAAGTATCTCTAGCTTATAATATAGTATCTCCATCTTATAATCTCTATCTTAGAATGGAAGCATAAAGGTTCCTTCTCTATCTTAGAATAAAAACAAGCCCAATGAATTCTTGAAGTTATGGGCATATTTTAAAACCCACCTCTGCTGGTTACTCTCTGTGTGACCTTGGCAAAGTTACTCAGTCTCTATGTATTATGGTTTTCTTATCTGCAAAAATTGATCATTAAGTATAATACCTATGCTACAGTCTTATTTTAAGAATTAATCTGGGAGTGATATCAGCAAGATGGTAGACTAGAAAACTCCACTTCCTCATTCCCCAATGGAAACATTAAATAAAGAACTATATACTGGCTAAAATAACTTTACAGAAGCTCTGTAAATCAGTCAACCATCTACAGCAACCAAGTAAAAGAACAATCAAGAAAAGAAACACATTCAAACAGTAAGTTTATTTTTTTCCCTTGCTTTTGCCCATACCTTCTCCAGTGTGCCTTGGTTTGAGAGAAGGAGCAGCCTGTTCCCCAGTTCCCTTCCATGAACTAGAAAAAGTAGAACAGACTTAATTGGAAATATTCTAACCTGTCTGGGGACTGTTTGAGGAATTCATCTCTGTGTCACCTAACTTGGAGCTCAGAAGGCCAAAAACAGCATTATTTGGATCTCAGCCTAGTAAAAGTCATGAGAAGCAACAAGCAAGGTTCATGGACCCCAAAAGTAGACTGGAGGCCTACTCATGCCTGGGTCAAGTGGTTAGTGATCGGAACACATAGCACATTGAAGGGCCAGAGAAGAAGCAGGAGTGGCAGTCTTAGTGAAAATAAGACACTAAAACAAAACAAAAAAAGGTGTGTATAGGCTGAATCAAAAAACAAAGAGCATGTGCGTGCATTCAGCCCTCCACCCCCAACACACACACACAGGCCCAGGGAAGACACATGCCCTCCAAAATGCTGATAAGACCTTAAGCCTTCACTCTGGGTTGACTCGAAGGCTCAGAACATGCCCTGCTAGAAGTCTTCCATTTCATAGCACAAATGAGACGAACAAATTACTGGAAACACACAACCTACCAAGACTCAATCATGAATAAAGAGAAAACCTGAATAGAATTGTAACTGTTAAGGAGATTGAATCAAGACTCAAAATATCTCCCCAAAAAGATAAGTCCAGGACCAGATTGCTTCACTGGTGAATTCTACCAAACACTTAAAGAGTACTAGGTGCCAGTCCTTTTCAATCTCTCGCAAAATGTTGAAGAGGACAGAATACTTCCAAGCTCATTCTGAGGCCAGCGTTATCCCTATACCAAAGGTGAGCAAAGACTCTACACAATAAGAAAATTTAGACCAATATCCCTTAAGAATATTGATGCATAAATCCTCAACAAAACACCAGTATACCAAGTTCAGTTATTCAACAACATATTAAATGATTATATACCATGACTAAGTGGGATTTATACCTGAAATTCAAGGATAATTCAACATTTGAAAATCAATCATTGTAACATATTAACATTAACAGAATGAAGGAAAAGCACACATACATAAACTCCATTGATGTAGAAAAAAAAAGTTTGAAAAAATTTCAACACAATTTCATGATGAAAAAAGTAAACTAGGGATAAAGTACCTCAACAGAATAAAGTCCATATATGAAAAACAGCTAGCATCATACTCAATGGTAAAAGACAGAAAGCTTTTCCCCTAAGATTAGGAACAAGATAAGAATACTACTTTTACCACTCCTATTCAACACAGTCCTAGCCAGAGCAATTAGGTAAGGACAAAACACATCCAAATTGTAATGGAAGAAGTAAAATCATTGCTATTCACAGACAACATGATCCTATGTATGAAAAACCTAGTGATTCCAAAAAAAGTATTAGAAATAATAAACCAATTCAGTCAAGTTTGGGGATACAATACTAACACAAATAAATTAGTTATTTTTCTGTATAGCGACAATGAATAATCTGAAAGGAAATTAAGAGTATAATTCTGTGTTTTTATATAGTCAAATAAAAAAATAATTATTTGGAAAAAACTTAACTAAGGAACTGAAAGACTTATACACTGAAAAGTACAAAACGTTCCTGAAAGAAATTACAGACACAAATAAATAGGAAGACATCTGTATTCATAAACCAGAAGACTTATTGTTAAAGATATCAATAAAACACAAGATGATCTACAGATTTGATTCAGTGCCTACGGAAAAAAAACTAATGTTTTTTTGGCAGTAGTAGAAAACTCACTCCTTAAATTTATATAAAATCTCAATGAAACTTGAGTGGTCAAAATGATACTGAAAAAGAAGAACAAAGTCGGATGTCTCACACTTCCTGATTTAAATTCTTATTGCAAAGCAGCAGTGATCAAAACTGTTTGGTACTGACATAAAGAAAAACATATATACCAATGGAAAAGAGTAAATAACCCAGAAATAAAACCTTTCACGTATGGTCAAATGAACTAGTACAACGAGTATTCAATGGGAAAAAAAGATAGTCATTTCAACAAATAGTGTTGGAAAAACTAGATATTCTCATGCAAAAGAATGAAGTTGGATCCTTACCTTATACCACATAAAAAAAAAATTAACTCAAAATGGATGAAAGACATAAATAGAAGAGCTATAAACAAAAAAAAATTCTTGGAAAAATGTTAAGGAAAAAGCTTCATTTTTTGGCAATTTTTAAAAATATGACACCAAAAGTATAGGCAAAAAAAGAAAAAATAAATTGGACTACATCAAAATTAAAAACTTTTGTGTATCAAAGGACATTATCAACACAGTGAAAACTCAGTCCATGAAATGAGAGAAACGTCTGCAAATTACATATCTGATAAGAGGTTAAATTTAGAATCTATAAGGAATTACAACTCAAAAACAAACAAACAAACACAAAGTACAATTCAAAAATGGGCAAAGAACTTGAATAGACATTTCCCCAAAGAAGATATACAAATGACCAATAAGCATGTGATAAAATGCTCAACATCACTAATCATTGGGGCAGTGCAAATCAAAATTATGAGGTAGGTTAATATCAAAACTGAAAATGCCAAGTATTGGTGAGGATGTGGAGAGACTGGAATCCTTGTTCATTGCTGGTAAAAGTGTAAAATGGTGTAGGAACTATGGAAAACAGCATACTGGTTACTCAAAAAAGTAAATGCACAATTGCCATATTAATAAATATCAAGAGAATTACAAGAAATTCCACTTTTGGTTATATATTCAAAAGCATTGAAAGAAGACTTAAGCAGATATTTGTATACTCATGTTCATAGCAGCACAGTTCACAACATCCAAAAGGCTGAAGTAACCCAAGTGCCTATCAATAGATGAATGAATAAACAAAACGTGATAAATACATACAGTGGACTATTAGTCAGCCTTATAAAGAAGGGAAATTGTGACACATGCTGCAACTCGGATAAACCTTGATGACGTTATGCTAAGTGAAGTAATTCAGTCAGAAAATGAAAAATACTGTGTAATTTTACTTATGTGATGAACACACAGAAGCCAAATTCATAAACATAGAAAATATGATGGTGGTTGGGGGCAGTGGGGAATGAGACTTGTTTTTTAATTTTGTTTTTTACTTTTTAAGTTTCAGTTTGGGAAGATGAAAAATGTTCTGAAGATGGATGCCAGTGATGGTTGAACAACAATGCGAATGTCCTTAATGTCATTGAATTGTCCACTTAAAAATGGTTAAGAATATCACAAAAAGAAATTAGCTAACCATTAGAAAAGAAGCTGAAATATAAAAACTACCTTATTAAACATTTATTATTCTTCTTTGATTTCTAAAATTTCTAAATAAATATGAAACTTGTAATCCCCCAACAAAATTAAGAACAAAAATTAGCAAAGCTATGACCATACTATTGCAGAAAGAAAGTCAAAAAAGGGAATAAAGAAAAGAAAAGGAGGGAAGGAAGGAAAGGAGGGAGGGAGGGAGGGAGGGAGGGAGGGAGGGAGGGAGGGAGGGAAATAGGCAAGCAGGCACTGGGAGGGAGGGGAGGAATCAAAGAAAAATAAAACAAAATAGAATAAAAAGTCCTAGGATAATAATGAAATGAGGTGAGAGTCAGTTCATGCTAAGGAGCTTGGAGAACCATTTAAATAAATGATATCTAGTGAACAGAATTTTAGAAGGAGTAAGTGTTTAGCAAAGTTATCATTTTAGGAATATTCTGTGGGTTTTAAGAACAAAGGTGTGGGGATATGTCAGCCCTCAGTGACCTTTGTATTAGAGCTTTCTCAGGAGAGGCAGAGTAAGAGAGGAGTAAAAAAGTGAATAAAGCAAGTACAAGCTTTGTTTTACCTTTAGGAGTTTGGAAAAAATGAAGCAGAATAATAACTGGGATCGATCTAACCAATGCTCAATTCTTCCTTACTTCTGGATACATGACTTGTGACTAGTTTTGGATAAAGAAAACTGCGAAAAAATAATACATGTCACTTCTAGTTAATAGTCTGTGCTTGACTCTCCAGCCATCTCTGTGAAGTTGTAATAAATCCTGCTCCTTGTATTGAGAAAATGACATGATAAGATGGTGGTGCTCTGGTCCACCTGTATCTCTGATGGCTTTTGGTAAGCAGAGCTCCCCTTGCCAACCCTCGTTGGACACCTCACATGAATAGGAATAATCATTTGATTTTGTTAAACTACTAAAATGTGGAGGTTTTATTTTACTACAGTATAACTTAGACTAACCTGAATAATACATTATCCACCCTCACCTTTTCATCATCAAAGGAGAAATTCACAGCAGTGCCCGGTCTGAGGTGAAGCTTCTTTTCAGTTAGATAATTTGTACTGTGCAATAAATTTCCTTTTCAAGTTTAGAGAAAAGAGATGAAGGAGCGAGACCACCAATGGCTCCATGGAGATACAGCTAACGACCACTGTGGAGCCCTTGAGTTTGTAAAACGCCTCCTGTGGAATGCTCAGAGAGGTTTAACTCTTTGCATTCTCAGAGATAAATTAATTTGTTGGTTTGGTTTGTTATGTAACTGCTGGTAGAGTTCTACAATAGAAATGCAGCTCCTCCTATTTTAAATAAAAGTAAAGGAAGAAATATCAAATATGCCTTGGGTGGGAGGGGATAGATTGTTAGTTCTATTTGTAACCTTATATAAAGCACAAAAATATGGAAGATATTCTACATGTAATTTTCATGTAGAATAACAGCCTCTCCTACATGAAGAATGATTTATTCTTCCCCTGAAGTTTTGTAATTTTGCCAAGGTTTTCTAGTGAAAAACTAATTACTCCATCATTAAGGTTTACCTTAATGTTTACAGTTTAAATGATGACAAAAGAGTAATATCCTTGATAAATAAAGACCACCTACCAATCCACGAGAACGCTATTAAGAATTCAGTATATGTACATTGGAAAGCTAAAAACTCACTTTGCCAAACTCCCATGGATCGATAGCTAATGAGAAGTAAGCAGAAGGCAGTGTTTAGAACATGGAAATTTTTATAATGCAGGCTAACTGACCTGTATAGAGGTTCTTTGTCCTCCAAATCCCACCCTTCCCATTCTCTTTTCTGAAATCCAGGTCTGATATTTAGAGGGGGAGAGGCACCAACTTATGACCAGTGGAAAGACTGTCATATGATAAGCACAGCAGATCAGGAAGAGAACACAGTCTGAGTCCTTGAAGGACTCGGCCACGTCCATTTCAGCCCTGACTTGTCTATACCCAGATTTCTAAACTAGTGATAGCAAATCAACACATACTTAAGTCACTTTGAGTCATATTTTTTGTTACCTGCAGACAAACACCATACTAGCTGACCAAAACGTACCATGTAACAGACACTATTTTAAACTCTTTAACATATTTTTCACTTTTAAGACCACCTAAGAGATGGGGTTGTTATTCCCTAATATGTAGACGGGAAACTGAGGCCCAGGGTGCAGCCAGTTCTCTACCAGCTCTATCAACTCAGCTCTATTACTCATTCTTTCCTCCTCATTGCTCCCCAAGGAATCTGGTTCACAGGTTTCCATCTTCTCTTTCAGCAATGGGCATCATACTCTTCAAACCATAAATCTACTGCCACACAGTAGATTCCTTCTGGCTAATTGCTACTTGTGTGATTTGGGGAAAGTGAGTGAATGCCTCCAAGCTTCTGTTTCCTTGCAGAGTTGTAAGAAGGATTAAATCCAATACTTCACTTATAGGTCCTGGCCCTTCATAACAGCTAACACTTATAGAGCACACTTACCTATATGTCAGACACTGTTTTCAACACTTTCCAAGCACTGACTCATTTAATCCTCACATCAACCCCATGGGGTAAGTAGTATTGTTTTTCAAATTTTACAGACAGAAAACAGAGATAGGGAGAACATAAGTGACTTGCTTGAGGTTGTCCTGGTAGAGATGAGACAGAGATTCTAGCCTGGGCAGTATGGCATTAGAGTCCATGCTCAACCCTCTATGCCACATAGGTAAATCTATTCCAATAGCCTCATCCTAATGAATGACCACACACTATTAAGAGATCACGTCACCCTTGTATCCCAAGGGAATGGTCCAGCATGCCTCATTTCCCTCTCAGTGTGTGCATAATCACAGTCCCCATGCATTTCCCACAAGGCTTGCCTGAGCATCTCTTTACCGTCCAGCTGTACAGAGCATTACTCTCTCTCAACACTCAAACTAATTATGCTCCTAGTCACACCCCTGATTACATACACCAAGTCAAATGTCTAATTACATGCTCTCAGCAAGGCATCTTATTAGAGCCCCAGCCAAGCATCTCATTATAAAGCCTGGACACATCTAATTTCCCATAGAGCCACCCATTTTATTACACATTGTAAAGAAACACACACATGAACCTAGGGCTTTGGACATTCATATCATTAAACTTGCTCTATCATATCCCATTTCACACCAATTCTTGACAACACATTCATGTACATTTCAGAGAGGTAGTCCTTGTCTAGTGTCAGGATGCCTGAGGAATAGAATTGGAACAGCAGTCAGAAAGCATGCTTTTCAATCCAAACTACAAACTCAGCAATGCTGTATCCATGGACAATAGTCAGGGCTGAAAAATCTTCATCTATTAAACATTGATAACCTGTACATTTTTTTCCCTGAAAAAACACACACAAGCAACATATTCACTTAGCTGAAAAACAAAATTAGTAGGCACAGAAAAAAAGTCACCAATAATACCCCCATTCTAATATAATCATAAATGTCAGACTATATATTGTTTTAGCCATATATGGTAACACGCGTGTGGCAGGCAGAATTATAGCCCCCAAGAAGATTCTAATCCCTGTGAAAAAATATGTTGCTCTATGGCAAAAGGTACTTTGCAAATGTAATTAAGGATGCTAATCAGTTGACTTTAAGATAAGAAGATTATCCTGAATTATCTGGGTGAGCCTAACATAACTCACATAAGCCTTCAAAAGCAGCAGCAAAAGGCAAAATGGGAATTCAAAGATGAGAATCATGGATAGCATTCAACTGGCCATTGCTGGATTAAAGATGAAGAGAGCCACGTAACAAGACAATGGAGAACTCAGTCCTACCACCACAAACAACTGAATTCTGCCCACAGTGTAAATGAGTTCAGACATGAATTCTTTTGCAGAATCTTCAAAAAGAAATGCACCCATGCTAAATCTTGACTTTGGACTTGTAAGACCCTGAGCAGAGAATCAGGTCACCTTGTGGTAGACTTATGATCCACAAAACTATGATATAGTAAGTAGGTATTATTTTAATCTAATAAACTGTGATATGCCATGCATCCATAGAAAACTAATACCATGTGCATATATTTGCAAAATTAAATTATGCATCATATTTTGAAGCTCCTTTATGTAAGAAGGTATTGCAAATATTTTTCATATAAAAAATGCATGTTGATTATACAGAGAATGGATAAACAACAAGTTCCTACTGTATAGCACAGGAAACTAATTCAATATCCTGTGATAAACCATAATGGAAAAGAATATGAAAAAGAATGTACCATTTTGATGTACAGTAGAAATTAACACAACACTATAAATCAACTATATTCCAATAAAATAAATTTTAAAAATGCATGCTGACAAAATATTTAATATCTGTATATTTCCTTTATTATCTGGATCATAACTTATATAAATGATTATGTATTTATGGACATATAGATGATTTCTATTTTTGCTATTAAGAATCAATGTTGGGCTTCCCTGGTGGTGCAGTGGTTGAGAGTCCGCCTGCCGATGCAGGGGACACGGGTTCATGCCCCGGTCTGGGAAGATCCCACATGCCAGGGAGCGGCTGGGCCCGTGAGCCATGACCGCTGAGCCTGCGCATCCGGAGCCTGTGCTCCGCAACGGGAGAGGACACAACAGTGAGAGGCCCGTGTACCGCAAAAAAAAAAAAAAAAAAAAAAATCAATGTTATGATGAAATGACCATCTTTGTACGCATGTCTTTGTAAAATAAATAGAATATATGTGGAATCACTTTTTTAATTTCACATGAATATATAAATGCAATAGATAACTAACACAAGCAACCAAGTCTTTGCTGTATACATAGTCCATAGTTTGTATATGTTACAAACATAAATTCTTGAATCTTCTGATACAGTCAGGTACATTTTTGCAGAATCTATTTAATTCCTTTATTCTGATCCCTAAGTCCATAACACTTTGTATTTAATAATTGATGCTTTCAGTGGGTTACATGCTCTAAATAACTTAAATAATGTGTTAAAACAAAGCATGCTTTTGAGACTAACTATGTGGTATTAGGTTGAAAGGAAAAGCATCATAAATATTTATAGTGGAAGAGATGGCTATGTGACCACTAAGAGACAAAGTGCTACTAGAACCCCCAAATTAAGAGGGGGAAAGAGACAAAGATCAAATACTAATAACTCAAGAATGTAATGGTTATGATTCAGAAAGAAGACTTTATATCTCAGTTTACTAGTTCATTTTTTTTTTTTTTTTTCTGAAAGTTGCACATTTGGTATGAGACTCAAAAGTGGATTTCAAATACATAGATGAGTCTGGCAGGGAAAACCAAACTGAGCACTAACAAAGCTTTATAAACAAAGCTTAGGAATGTGAATGAGTATTTTGTTATTGGAGGAAATCTGCCTCATTTTAGGGGGGTATATTGAGGAAAAATGGTCTCAAAATGCAATATACTGGGACTATTCTTAGTGGTAAAATAAATCTGATATCAAAAGGCCCAGGTTTTCCAGATCAAAACCAGCATTTCACCTAATGGGAAAACAAAGATGATTTGGGCAGGAGCTACGTAAGAATAGTCACTGTCTTCAATACTAGGTAATATTTTGTTGGAAATATGTGCTATTGAAATTGTTAAAAAAATGCAATTATATGAATTATAATTGAAAAATATAAAATTAAATTTGTATATGGTTTGAATATGATTATACAGGTATCCCCCACTTTTCAAAAGTTTGCTTTACAGCACTTCACTTTTATGAAAGACCTACATAAGTACCTGTTTTCGCTAACTGCAAGAAAACTGAAGAGGATTTTCACTTTTAAGAAAAAAGTCTAAAGTGAAAATAGCGTCCAAGGATTGTTTTGCAGGGAGCTGTTACAGAGCAGTTTGCATCCCAAGCAGCAGTGAGCGTGGCGCCCCCAAGCTTCTTCCCTGGAACTGCAGTCTGCATCTCAGCATCAAGCTGCTATGGCTATGAACTGCGTCTGTGAGCATCTGTGCTTTGTCTCATATTTTGTGTATCTGTCAGCAAGATGTGTCCTAAGCAAATTAACAGGATGTAATGAGCTAAGTGAAGTGTAGAGTGATGGGAAAAAAATAGACTAGGAAAAAGATCAGAAAAAGCAAGAAGAACAAGGACATCATGAGATAAATGAAAACAATTTAATACAGTAGGAATGTAGTTTTCAACCCAATACTGAGAGAGAAGGTAAGTCTTACGGGAGCTGTGGCATGCTGTGTTGTAAGAGGCATCTGACTGTTATCCTAGGGAAATGGAAACCCATGGTAGCTGGGATGTATTGGGAAGTGGGGGCATTTAAACTTTGTTCTTCGTACGTTTCTGTAGCTGACAAACTCAAACAGAAAAATAAAGGTGTATGTATTTATAGGCTAGAGACATTGTAGGTTCTTCAGTGAAGGTAACAAATAAGAAAGATGGCATTTAAAGTAGATTAAGCAAATGTCAGGGAATGGGTCAGTGGCAGAGAAGAAAAAGAAAGGCAGGAGGGAGAGCTCAGAGTAGGCAGGTATAGCCATCCAAGCAAGAAGTGTACAGGGTCTGCATAATGGAGCTCACAAGGAAATAAAAATATTGGCTAATTTGAGACCCTAGGAAGGAAGAAGTGACAAGACTAGTAAGTAAGCTGTAAGTGATGAAGGAGAAAGTGATTCCAAATGTGTAGGCTGAGACCAGGCATAGAATTATGTTATCACTTGTCAGATTAGAGAAGTGATTTGACAATTTACCATGAGGAAATCACAGTCTCTCCAGCATATTTCTGAGCAGTATCCAAGTGGCTTTTGGCTCAAACAAAAGACCCCACACACCTCCAATGAAATGTTTGTGATAGATCCATTCATTCACTTATTCTATAAACAGCAATCTGTAGCAGCCAAGCACTATGACAATAAAGACCCTCAAGAAGATCAAGAACCAGTAAAGCATATTATTTTGAGCATCAAAGTGGCTGTATTTAAGGTAATTTGACAAATACTTGTCAGACATGTTAAGTATTCTCAAAGATATTCATGCTGAAGCAATATACACAACTCAGGATTGCAATACCAAGAAAAAATTGCTATTGCTATTTTTGTGTTATTCCCATGTATTTTATCTATGGAGCAGTACCATTCAATAGTCAAAGTGAAGCCCTTTATCATAGGTGGACTTCCTATTGTATGGAATAAAATCATTCTTACTGCAAAGATAAAGGAGCTGCATTATTTTTGAGTGGAAATAGGTGGGTCTGAACATTAGTGCACTTGACTTCTGTTCATCTGTTTTCTCGTCCATTTTAAATAGACAGGTGTCAAATTCCTTGCATATGCTATATTCAATTTTTTGTACATTAATTAATGAATCAGCATTTCAGGACATGCCAGGTTAGCACTCTGCTGTCCATCAGTCGAATTGGCAATTACTTTCACATCTGTTAGCACAGTATGGTTTGGAGAATGTTAATGCAGCCTACTTTTATGACTTAAAAAAGGGAAGAAAATGGAAAAATGAAAGTGCTGATATAAGTGATAAGAACTCTATGTCTTCTTGTGAACTCCCTTACCTTCACTTCTAAAGGAATGCAATTGAGAGCAAAAAAAAAATTTTTATGCTAAGAGCAACTCAGCTTCTATGAGATCAACGTGAGTAAACTTAAGCCATTAAAGAACAAAATGTTAAGAAAACCGTAATGATGGAATTAAATATTCAAAATTGAAGTGTCATTAAATGAATGAAACTAATTTTAATTTCTTGTAAATGAAAATCATGGTTATAATGAATGACAATAGTTTGTTTTTCTCTGGTTGGTAATTGTGCACCTTTACAAAAAATGCTTTCTTAGGAAGTGAAGGACAGACTGCATGTTTGGAATTTCAGGTTCTGAGAGGCACTTTTCATCCACTCTTGCACTTGAAATTCAAAACAGCCCTGGGAATGGATTATTATCAACCCTATCTTGTTGTTGACAAAAACCGAAGTTTATTCAGAAGCAGACTCACAGACATAGAAAACAGACCTGTGGTTGCCAAGGGGGAAGGGTGGGGAGGGAGGAATGGATTGGGGGTTTGGGATTAGCAGATGCAAACTATTACATATAAAATGGATAAACAACAAAGTCTTACTGTATAGATCATGGAACTGCATTCAATATCCTGTAATAAACCATACTGGAAAAGAATACGAAAAAAAAATATATATATATACACACCTACATATATATATATATATATATATATAAAACTGAATCACTTTACTGTATACCAGAAACTAACACAACATTTAAATCAACTATATTTCAATAAAATAAATTTTTAAAAACCAAGAAATCCCCAGATCTGAAGTTTCTTGTGATTATTAAATTGATCACGTTAAATAACTTTTGAATAGTAGAGGTGAGACTTGTAGGGGTGCAAAATCTGCCACCCCCAAATGTCTCTGCCATGCAAATTAGTTCAAGCTAAAAACAATCAAGGCCCAACATACTCAGGGGGAAACTTTTATCTTCTCTCTAAATGCCTAAGACTAATTTAGATTGAAGGGCTGTTCCTGGAATAGAGTTATCACCAGAGATACCTTCAAAGACTATGAGCCAGCTGGGATGGGGAAACTCTTAGAGCTCAGAGTCCACTCTCTGCCCCATTATCTCTGATGACCCAGCAAATATTTATGTATCAAACATTGCTTTTCCTTCTCCATGTCAATTGCCTTCTTCCATTTCGAAGTCCCAAACCCCTACCCCCAACATCCTCTTTTGTCTTTACCTAAAGATGATTTAAGGGGAGGCCTTCAGTCATTTTGGTGTGTTACCCAGTTTTCCTGCATCTCTCCCATGCATACATGTTATTAAACTTGTTTGGTTTTCTCCCATTCTCATGTCAATTTAATTATTCTACCAGCCAGGAGAACTTATAAGGGTAGAGGAAAATTTATTTTTTCCCTCAATAGACTCAAATCATATACTGACTATACATCTATATCCACATATAAATTTACTGCATCAAGCTAATAAATTGCCTGAAAACATATTTTATCTAAAACCAGAAATTTATTTTTTCTGGAAAACTGTAGTACGAAGATGATAACCTAATAAAATCTGCAGTTACATTTCTTTGTGGCACCATTAGTCACTGTTTCAGTCTATGATTCCCCCAAAAGCCAGAGCCTGGAATGACTGCTTAGATCTGAATACTGGTGGAGAATGTAATTCCTAGGAGCAGAAGTGGAAGATGGGAGGTGTTGGAGGGAGGTCGGAGGACTGATATAAGGGTGAGTTAAAGGTGTGTCCACCATTGCAGGTGCTCTGCTCCTCCAAGACCTTCAGCAAAGGTCTTCACGTGGAATGAGGCATAGGAAGCAAATTCCAGATGACAAAGGGACACATTTATCCATGGGCTCTCATTTCCACTGGTCAAAATTTTCCCTCTGAAGACTTAGGACCCCTTTACCCCCACTTCCAGGTTGTGCATGCATGGGTACACAGCAGACTTCCACAGGGGTGGCAAGAGGAGCTTAGGCTATGAGGCAAGACCCTGGTGGGTTGCTCCTGTTTGAACTCATTTGGGGTCCACACAGAACTGGCCACCACAGTGATGGCTGGGATAAGAGATAGGGGAGGCCAAAATGAGATGAACTGGTGTACGAGACTTGACCAATATATTCAGATATAGATTTGCACAAAATATATGTCCATATACGTGTGTAGGTACACATGGTCATCCATCCGTTCTAAAATATTTTTGTTGAAATATGTTTAAAACAATATTTTAAAGCCTAAAACAATTTTTTTAAACTTTGTGTTAGGAAATGGGAAAAATATGTAGACATACACACACACAGGCACACACATACACATATATACTCAAAGAGTCCCACCCATCAAAGACATAAAGTATACTGAGGAAAGGAGATAAACATACAAATACCAGTACATGTGTGCCGACAGTTCTCTACTAGAATTACATGAGTGTCCTCAAGGTGTATCAGGTGGTCAATTCTCCTTAAGAATTGGAAAAAGGACCTAGTCTTTCCAGACAAAGGAGGCTTGACAAATGTTCAGCTTTGACATCATGAAAAAGCTCTGTCTTGTAGGTGTGAGAGGCTGAACTGAACCCAAAACCTAGAACTGAAAGTTTTAGGTGGGCACATAACAAAATTTCTGTTTCTACTTCTTTCTATGGTAGAAACTCTTCTTACAGGAAGTGAGGTGGTAGATTGGAGAAAGAGGAATGATAACAGGGAAACCATTAGGAAGTAGTGATAAGTAGGCAAAACATGACACAAGTCTGCAGTGAAGCAGTGACTGAGGTTGAGGGTAGGATTGGAGAGGAGGACAGAATTCAATAGATATTTTAATGAAAGAAGTTGGGGACCAATGGGTGTTGGGAGGAAGGGAGAGAAGAAAGGGAATCTTTCCAGGTGCTTCTCTTAGGTAACTGCATGAATAGTGATTCCATTCAACAAGGCAGACACCCAGGAGAAGAAGCTAGTTTGGAGGTAAGGGATGGGGAATTAATGACTTTCAGCTTGTGAGTGGTGTTTGAGGTTCTCTGTGTATGTGGGGTGTGTGAGTGTATGTGATGTGTGTGTTTGAGTACTACCCAAGTGCAGATGGCATTTTAGCAATTGCAGAGAGGTCTCCAGATTCCAGGGACACATCTGGGTTTGTTGAAGCCTGGGACAGGTTGAATGAAAGCAACAAGAACACAAAAGGTGGGAAGAAAGGCTAAAAACAGAAAGTGGGAAAAACAGTATTTAAGACAGAGGAAGAATGGCTGGTGATGTCTGTAGAGAAAAATCAGAGGGAAATTTTCCCAGAGAAGAGCCAAGGAAGAGTGGTGGCAGAAAGCCAAGGAGAATGTTTAAGATGGCTGAATAAGCATCCCCATCAACATTATACAGAAATCCAGAAAGAATTTACAAAGATGTCCTTGGACTTTAACAGTTCAAAATCAGTGATGACCTTGGGTTAACAGTCATGACATTTGACAAAAGACAGGCCCCAGTGAATAAAGGTGGTGAGTGTGTGTGTTTGCAGGAGGGGTGTAGGAGGAAAAGGAAAAACAGATAGAACAGAGCTGGTGGAGCAGGATACAAAGTCAAAGTTGATTTCCTTTTAAAAATTTTTTTAGTATATCAGAATGTTGAGAAGTCTCAGGCAGAGAGGGAAAGACTCAAAGTTATAGGAAAGCATTAGATGATTAACAGAGCAAGATTCCAGCACTATTTAAAACAACCAAGACATGGAAGCAACCTAAATGTCCATCGACAGATAAATGGATAAAGAAGATGTAGTACATATATACAATGCAATATTACTCAGCCATAAAAAGGAATGAGATAATGCCATTTGCAGCAACATGGAGGGACTTAGAGATTATCATACTGAGTGAAGTAAATCAGACAGAGAAAGACAAATATCATATGATATTACTTATACAATGACACAAATGAACTTATTTACAAAACAGAAGTAGACTCACATAAAAAACAAACTTATGGTTACCAGAAGGGGAAAAGAGGAGGGATAAATTAAGAGTTTGGAATTTGGGATTAACATAGACACAGTACTGTATATAAAATAGATGAAAAACAAGATCCTATTATATAGCACGGGGAACTATACTCAGTGTCTTGTAGTAACATATAATGGAAAAAAGAATATATATATATGAATCACTTTGTTATACATCTGAAACTAACACAACATAGTAAACTTCAATGAAAAAAGAAAAAAAAGAAACAGCATGCTTCCAAAATAGATGTGAGGAGGTGTCACAAGTATATTGTTTGTCAGTTGTTTACTTTTTGTCTTGACCCTGTCATGAGTTAGCTATGGACATGTTGGCCTGTCTGCCTAATGTCTTTATGACTCTTCCATATTGGTAATACGAAAATTTGAATTACATGATCAATGAGACTCAGTCTGGATCTGAATAAAGATACTTCTCTCGAAGCAGGCAAAATCATCACCACTTAAGAGAACACTGTGAGCCTTTTGCTCTAATTGGTATTTATCCCCAGACCATTTCAGATGCTGCAGGCTATTTTGATGGTGACAGGGACAGTGAGATTCCACCCGGATCTTAATCAACAGTCTTAATTAGGATAGGCTGTCACCTGCTGGATCTTCATTTTCATCACCTAGTGACCTTCTCTTGCCATTCCCCAGGAGACACATCCTGAAAATCATTTCTATTGAAATTGAACACAGAAGGCATTGCTTCAAAAGAGATTCATCCTGTTTAGAAAGGCATTCATGTGCTAAAGCAAGCAAGCATGGCCAGGACATACTTAGTTTCCTTTTGCAAGCTATATGACATTATGACTACGTTGTAAAAAAGCAGCAGAATGCTCTCTGCAAGCTTAAGCACAGAGCACAGTGGACTGTGCGTAACTGCTGGTAATTACTGAAGAGAGGCTAATTAGTCCAAGGGTTACAGCAGGTGATGATTTCCTCTAACTGCCCTTGGTACCTGGTGACCACCCTGTAGAAGCCCTTTGCTCCTCTGACTATCATCTGAGAATTTGCCGTCTCAGATTGCCCCATTAAGAAACAGGGACTGGAGAGGTACCCACCATGTTAGATCACCTTTAACAAGAAAAGAGCCCTACCTAGTCTTGCTGCAGAAACTCTAATGACTTTCCCATGGCACATGCTTAGCTGAGTGGATTCTAGAGTAAGCCAGAGAAAGCATTGTTAGGAATAAAATGTTTGCATTTTTAGTGCCCACATTTATTTTGTTGACCACCCCGGTTTGTTTCCAAGGGAGGTCTCAAAGTTAATGAGATTGTGGCCATTTTATCACGGGTTCCTAAGTCCATCCTTAAACTCTGCCACTCAACACAGCCACTTGGGTATAACCATCAGTGTGACAAGAGGAGTGTTTCTTTAATTACTTTTTAATTTCAGAAAGGAGTACATTCGTTTAAAGTGAGCAAGTAGTTAAATTTAGACCTCAGAATGTTGAGTCAGAAGCATAGTAATAAATGTTTTGAATAAATTTTATAATAACTGTGATAGAAGTCTTCAAATTCTGGTGCCATGAATACTCTGTTGGGTTTAAAAGAAACACAATTCAAATTAGCTTAAAGTAGAAAAAGGAATTTACCGAGCACAACAGAAAAGGAGTGAAGACATTGGAGCCAGGGATGGGAATTGAATTGTGACTCTTTCTGTATCTTTTTCTCCAATCCTTTCCTCATGAGATTTCACTCTTTATCATTCACTTAATCCAAGAAGCTAGAATCCTGGTTCCCAGCTCACCCAATCTCACATCTTCCCTGATTTCCACCGCCCCCCCCCACCCCCCCGCCAGCTCTTGTTTGAGAAAACATTTAGAAACAGTAGCCTAATAATAACACTACCTGCAATGGTTCCACTACTGATTCCTTGGAAGAACTTTTCTGGTCAGCGCTTGAGGCATTAGTGCTTGGCTGTTCAGGAGAGTCCTGAATGCCAGTCCTCATAGTACCAACCAGGCAGAGTCTCCCAAAGGGGAAAAAGGTGTAAGGGGAAAAAGCAACTACAAATATACAGTGCATATAGTTAGGGCAGAAAGGAGGGAAACAATGATTTTATTTGGATAGCTGGGACGTACCTCATAGATTAGATGGTGCTTGTGTGGATCCTTGAAAGACAAATATGTGATCACAAAGACAGAGCAGGCCTGAGGAGGAGGGAGTCCTTCACTCAGAGGAAAGACCACAGGTAGTCGTGCAACTTCTTGGGAAATGTACTTAGTTCGGTGGCGTGAAGTTTGGTAGGTGAGAGGTGGGGGTGATGATGGCCCAGGCTGGAGAAAAAATCAGCAGCCTTCCCTGGGGCCTTTGCACGCTGTGCTTAGGAATTCCAAGTTAATCCCATGTGCAAAGGAAAGCACTTGAAAGATTTTAGCCAGATTTGCCTTTTTAAAATTTTACCCCAGCAAGTTCACTGATAATCAACTGGGTCAGAGGTAAGGAAGAAGCAGCAGAGACAGAGAAACACAATAGGAGGCTTTTGAGATTCAATTTCATCATCAATGAATTTATTTTTTTAACAAAAACATAATGGTATTAATGCAAAACATGTGTTCCATTTTACAAGCTCTTTTGGTTGGACCATTGTAAATCATGCAAAAATAATTAAATGGTTTAAATTTCTTTTTCTGTTCTAGTTATTTTCTTATTAGGTACTTGGATGATTATGACCCTCCTAATGCCTTAAAAATTAAAACATCAGCAACAAGCATTGCAGAGTTAAGAATATGGGGCATCCATTCTGTGCTGCACATTCCGGGTAAGTATGTGTGTGATTATAGACTCACTCAGGATGACACTTGGGAGTGTGTAAGGAAGTACCGTTCCTTTCATCATCTCTGTCCCACAGGGTATTAGATAGCATAGTTAGTGGGAAAAATAGTAAATGACAAATAAATAAAATTGCTGGCGAATATGCCTTTATAATTCAGACTACAGAAGATTTATTCTGCTCTTTAGAGGGAAAATGATTAGAAGCTTTGGTTTTATATTTACAAAACTGTGTCATATAACATTTAGCTAGCTGAATTTATATTGTCTTTATAACTAATAATTTAAGTATAGTTGCCATTAGATCTTCCATTAATACCATAGCCAATGCAGCCACAACATCTGTTTTTTTTAGATACTTTAAATTTCTACAATGCTGTGCTATTTCTGATATCACAACAATATGATAATTATTAATATGACCTAAGAGGACTGCCTAGGAGTTAAAATATACTTATCTTTTCCCAGTTATTCTCATAATTTGCTGTACGAATTTTCAGTAATTTCACCACCTGTGTCATTTTCTATCCAAATAAGAAGCTATGAGCATAGATTAACTCTAGTCTCCTCTAGTATGGAAATTCTCAAATTTGTACCGTCAGGTTTTTGGAGGACATGTCATATTTCCAGAGACTTAAAGCACATGTTGGCCTTTGCTGGACAAAGGAAAATAAACCATCTTCCCACAAGCCTGTTTTGTTTAAAAACAGCCTCATTCCAGATAAGGGCATTAATGGGGTTATTCAGTGGGTCATCCTGTGTGCTTTTCCATCCAAACTACCAACTGTTATTATATTTTGATGCTTAGCTTTTTTTTTTTTCTCTCTAAATCATGTCTCTTTTTTTTTTTTTTTTCTTTTTTCGGTACACGGGCCTCTCACTGTTGTGGCCTCTCCCGTTGCAGAGCACAGGCTCCGGACGCGCAGTCTGAGCAACCATGGCTCACAGGCCCAGCTGCTCCATGGCATGTGGGATCTCCCCAGACCGGGACACGAACCTGTGTCCCCTGCATCGGCAGGCGGACTCTCAACCACTGAGCCACCAGGGAAGCCCTTATTATTATTTTTTTAAATAAATTTATTTGTTTATTTTTAGCTGCATTGGGTCTTCGTTGCTATGTGTGGGCTTTCTCTAGTTGGGGCGAGAGGGGTCTACTCTTCCTTGTGATTCATGGGCTTCTCATTGCAGTGGCTTCCCTTGTACAGAGCACGGGCTCTAGGCACACAGGCTTCAGTAGTTGTGGCACGTGGGCTGAGTAGTTGTGGCACATGGGCTCTAGAGCGCAGGCTCAGTAGTTGTGGTACATGGGCTTAGTTGCTCCGCGGCATGTGGGATCTTCCTGCACAAATGATCGAACCTGTGTCCCTTTCATTGGCAGTCAGATTCTTAACCACTGCACCACTAGGGAAATCCCTCAACTGTCTCTTGAAGAGCCACCTCCTAAAATGACACTATGTACATTTTTGTTGCCACATCACTCAAACTCAGTGGATTGCTTTCTAGCAACATCCCCTGTGTCACAAACTATTCATTCTCCAGGCACACACGTAGGTTTGCAGATTAGCAGAAGGGGTCGGGATTCTTACTAGTACTTTCTTGTGGTGTTTAAGGCCAGCTTCCAACAAAAGCTCAAGTGAAGTCGTTATCATTTTAAAAGAAAAAAAAAAATATATATATATATATATATATATATATATATATATCTCAACATCTTTAAGCTATACATATTTTTGAATAGGAGACGTCAAGAAGTTAATAGTCTATCCCTTCCTACACTCTTTTTAGGTAAAAATCCCATCCCCTTCCCATCTATGGAACATTTATATATATATTTTTATTAATTGAAAATGATTTCTAATTTGCCCCATTGTGTGATTTCTCTATAAATCTCAAATCTAAACTGCCTCCACCATACAGCTCTCTCAGAGATATTTTTCTGAGATTCAAACTGGTCAGATTCAACATCACTTATAAGTAAAGAAATGAAAATGAAAATACATTTTATGTTTTATCTTTTTATTAATCTTGACATGTTTATTAATCCAGGCAATTTATTAAACACTGTGAAGGTTTATTTTGTGGATGTAACTGTAAAAATTAAAAAAAAAAAATAGACACTCTGAGGCACTGTTGTTGTAAGGAAAAATTAGAACAATCTCTCTGGAAGGCTTGGCAATACACATCACAATTTATAATAAACATATGTGACCCAGTCAAATTTCTACTTTTTTAGAATATATCTTTCAGACAAATACATATATACATATGTATGTTGTTATATACATATGTATATATATATCAGATAAGATATAAAAAATATATATATGTATATATATAAAAAATATATATATACATATATCGGATATATATGTATATCTATATATACAAGTACAAGAAGTACAGGTAGAAGAGGTATAGATACAAAAACAACTTAAATAACCAGAATGGATGGTTGATGAAACATATTGAGATGCATTATTTAGATGACATACTAAGCCACTGATTTTTTTTGTTTTGTTTTTTTGTTTTGTTTTTTGTTTTTTTCGGTACACGGGCCTCTCACTGTTGTGGCCTCTCCCGTTGCAGAGCACAGGCTCCGGACACGCAGGCTCAGCGGCCGTGGCTCACGGGCCCAGCTGCTCCGCGGCATGTGGGATCTTCCCGGACCGGGGCATGAACCTGTGTCCACTGCATCAGCAGGTGGACTCTCAACCACTGCGCCACCAGGGAAGCCCTAAGCCACTGGCTTTTGAAATGAATTAGATTTACACGTGCTAATCAGGAATCATCTCTAGGATAAAATCCAGATGCAGAATAGAATGTATTTATATACTCTCTTAGTTATGTGTGTGAACACACTTCAATGTTTCTAATGCAGGAGTTGACTCTGAGAAATGGAACTAGAAGAAGAGAGGGATGGACAGTACTCTGTGTTTTCATTGTTTACATTTTGCTCAGTTTGGAGTTTTGCCACATGAAAACATTATTTTAATACCATAAAGGGGCAGAGCTCATTAAAATAAAAACAAGATGGAACCAAAATGGAGCATGTCTCTCCCTTGATTACAATGTCATTTTTGTAAATCTTATAATCTCAAACTAGACTCTAGTAGTTTATAGTAGTTCCCAGAACCTGCCAGGCATTTTCTTTCCTATTTGTCTGAAATGTTCTTCATTCCTTTTCCTTCTGGCTAATAAGCCTCTTATTTCTTGGAACCCGCTGCCATCTTCAGCTCCTTTATGTATTTCTGTTCACTGCTGCGGTGGATGCTATGGGCTGCTCGTTATACTGTCATTCAACCCTCCTTCTTGGGGATCTTCTGCTGCTTCAGAGAATGAGAAGTTAAAATTTGCATTCCCCAGGCTCCATTTGTAGCTATGTTTCTTGATGCAAAGTAGGTTTTGCTAATCAGTAAGGAGTTGTAAGGTTTTTCTGAAAAAGTGTTGCAGTACGGTGATCACAGTTTCCAGACTTCGCCCTTTTAATTCCAGAATCACACCTCCTATAATCTGTTCTTGGACTCAGTATGTTGACACATTCATGGTGGTAGCTCCCCTCCTGTGGCAGTTTTGGAGCATTTGGGGAGTCACTCCTGGAAGGTCTGTTGCATGCAAAAACAAGGATGATCTAATGAACATAATTTTCAATGAAAGTTCTCAGAAATAAGAATACTTATTGTTTGATTTCATTATAGAATATTCAAAACCGGCAAAACTACCCTGTGATCATTGAAATCAGGATAGTGGTTAACTTTGGATTGGATAGAACATGTTTGAGTAGGTCATAAGGGAGACCACTCTGGTTTTATTAAAGTTCTCCTTTTTTTCATCTAGCTGGATATATGATTTGTTTACTAACTAAATTCAATGAATGGTTCGTTGACAAACTAGGTATTTTAGGTTTGTTAAGTTACACTACCATTAAAAAACTTTTACTTTTAAAACTGTAAATGTGATAAAAATCACTGTGCTATTTACCTGTCATGACTTGTATAGTAGACTGAACTGTGTTTGGTGAAAAAATATGCTGAAGTCCTAATCCATGATGCCTGTGAATGTGACCTTATTTGGAAATAAGGTCTTTGCTGATGTAATCAAATAAGTAAAATGTAATCATATTGAATTACAGTTGTATTTCTGTTGTATCAGTTGCAATGTCAACTCTTTCATTTCTGACATTTGAGACTTTGATCTTTATTTTCTTAGTCTAACTAAAGATGTGTCAAATTCATTTATCTTTTTAAAAAATCAACTATTCATTTCATTGGATTTTTCTACTGTTTTCCTGGTCAATCTCTCATTTATTTCTGCCCTGATATGTTATTTCTTTCCTTCTCTAACTTTGGGCTTACTTCAGTTCTTCTCTTTCTATTTCCCTTAGTTATAAGTTAGGTTATTTGAGATTTTTCTTTGTTTCTTATGTAGACATTTATTGCTATAAATTTTCCCTTAGAACTGCTTCTAAAATTTGTAGTTTTTGCTTTCTTCATTGCCGCATTGATTGTTCAGGAATTTGCTGTTTAATTTCCAAATATTTATTAATTGTCCAGTTTTCCTCTTGTTATTTGTTTCTAGTTTCATACCATTGTAGTCAGAAAAAATATGCTTGGTATGATTTTAATCTCCTTAGATTTACTAAGACTTATTTTGTGGTCTAACATATGATCTATCCTGAAGAATGTTTCATGTACACTTGAGAAGAAACTGTATTCTACAGCTGTTGGAAGGAATATTTTATACGTCTGTTATTTATGTTGGAGCTAAAGTACAGTTTAAGTCTAGTGTTTCCTTATTGATTTTTTGTCTAGATGATTTATCCATTGTTTAAAGTGGAGTATTAAAGTCTCCTACTATTATTGTGGTATTGTCTATTTCTCCCTGCATAACTTTTAGTATTTCCTTAGTATATGCAGGTGCTCTGATGTTGGATGAATACATATTTTTGATTGTTATATCCTCTTCATGAATTGACCCCTTTATCATTATATAATTCTCTTGTCTCTTGCTATAGCTTTCGAGTTAACATATAGTTTATCTGATAGCTCTCCCTGCTTTCTGTGGATTTCTACTTGCATAGAATAACTTTTTCCATCCAGTCACTTGGGCTGAGCCCATGGATATTTAAAGCCAAAGTGAGTCTCTTGTAGGGAACTGGGTCTAGTTTTTTATCTATTCAGCCACTCTGTGTCTCTTGACTGTAAAATTTAAACCATTTACATTTGAAGCAATTATGAATAAGTAAGGAAGGCATCAAGAGAAGAAAAATGGAACAAGAGAACTACAAAACAGCCAGTGTAAGGTCCGTTGGCCCGGGTGAAAGGAGGCCCGGGGGGTAAGAGAAAACATCGACCAGTATGAGGAAGGAGAGGCATTGGGACATAACGACCTCACCTGTTCTGGGAATCAACAAGAGACTCTAACTTCCTGTCCAGAAAACAGTGGGGCTGACGGGAAGGGAAAATGGGCTTACGCCCCACAACAGACCAACCAACACCTGGCCCTGCTGTATCCTCACCAAATAAGGAATTACCCTGTATAGCAAACCACTCCCACCCCCCCGCAAACCACCCTTTCCTTACACCTCAATAAAATCTCCCACGCCTAGGACTGGGCACGACTTCTCTGGCCCCTTTCTCTCGGACCAGTGAACCTCGCCCGGGAGCGCTCCCTAATAAAGCTCACTTGAAGCTTTCCTCTGTTTCGCGGTGCCGTTTGTTAAGATCCGACCTTACAGCCAGAAAACAATCAAACAATCAGCTGACATTTGTAAGTCTCTCTCCCTCTCTTTCTCTCTCTCTCTCTCTCTCTCTCTCTCTAATATATATATTCAATTCACCATGTTTAACCAAAAAAATTCTATCAATGTTTACTTACAAAAGTATATTCCAGAGATTATTTTTTGGACTTTATACCAATCCAAAAATATATTACTGTCTTAAAATAACTAAAAATAACTGAGGAAATCTATGAATCATCATCTTTCATGACATAATGAGGAAAAGGTTGCCAACTCAATGAATTATTAATACATTTTTAATCTTGACTGTGAAAAATAAAGTGAGCCATTTTTACTACTGCTGTTAATATTATTCATATAATCTCTGTGTATAATTCTATCCATTCTTCTAATGTAAATATTAATTTATTTCTCATGCTTGCTTTGTGTTAAGAAAATCTAACACTCTGAAATTTTCAACAAGTACAAACTAGTTTATTTAGCAAAATGGTCAACACAGGGTGAAGGGTCAGCTGTTAACTTTCATTTAATTTAAAAACTGATAACTCTGTGGACGTTTCTTCTGAAAAGTTAGACAGTATCTTTTAACAGACTGTGTAGAGAATTGAAATTCAGAAGACCTAAGTTATGGCTTGCTTCTGCCAAGAGCTGTGTGTGAAGTTGAACAAGCATCCTTATTTCAATCATTTGTAAGTACAACTGTATAAATAATTTCTAAACGTCATGTGACTCTGTATTCTAAAACTTTTGTATGATGATATTTTCTGATATATAGGAAAATATTAAAACTTTCTAAACTTCCCTAATGAATAATTGTAAAGTGATCTCATTGGTATTTATTTTTATTTTATGTTTTGCAACATACATGGGGTAGAAAATTGACAGGATAACGTGAAGGACAGTATGAACAGTATGTTAATGTTATCCCTGGCTCTGATACAGCAAAACAATAAAACAATAGTCATTAAATACCTTCACTTAGTAAACGTAGGCTGTCATGAAGTGATTCTATACTACTGATACTTGGCACTGATGAACATAATGACCATTTAGTGTCATTTCAATGTTTTTGGATGCCTCAGTTCTGCTCTGAAAATACTACGTGGAAGTCGTGTAGAGGTCAACACCATTTAATTGCTCCTTTCAAAAAATAGGGTTGGAGTGTGCAGTAAGAGATCTAAACCATCATTTAAAAGGGTAAGCATCTCTTTCTCTCTCAGCATACACACTGGCTGTGTTTCCTTGCTTGGTACAAATGGAAAAAATAAGAACATTGAATGAGAGGAACCGATATTCTTAGGCAAATGTTTAGGCTAGTTCACATTACCAAAGTGAAGTTTGCGTTATTTAGACCAGAGTGAAGTGGCTAATAAACCATTCCATAGATTTTCTCTGTGAAGTTTTCAGATACATGATGGATTTCTAAGGACCATCTAAAGAATTAGAATGTTAAAGTATGAAAGAAAAATCTAGTTTGCGTAGGACTTCTCTGTTATCATGGAAGATGCATTAAACCAGGGGTTCCCAATCCCCAGGCCACCAACCAGTACTGTCAGGAATGGGGCCACGTAGCAGGTGAGCAGCCGGTGAGCGAGTGAAGCTTCATCTGCTGCTCCCCATCACTCCCTATAGTTCACATTATCGCCTGAACCATCCCGCCCACCGTCCGTGGAAAAATTATCTTCCACGAGACCGGTCCACTAATGCCAAAATGGTTGGGGATTGCTGCATTAGACCAGGATACAAGTGATCAAGTTCTGTCAATCTGTCCACTTTAGTGATACAGAATGATAGTGTGGCATCCAGCAAGTGAGTTGTCTCTAAGGGATTTAATTTTCACCTCTGTGAAATGGGAAAACGATCACTTGCCTATTGAGAGGAGTCATTGAAACTCTTTTGAACTAATATTTTTGCATACCAATAATGTTTTATGAACATATTTTATCATACAGTTATTTGACTAGAATGAGAAAATGCAGGGTATTACAAAGAAAACATAAAAAATTACTCATAATACTTGCACTCAAAAATAACTATTTTGAGTGCTTAATCTCTAAATTTATTACAGTCATATGGACATGTTATTCTGTTATCAAATGACATTGAATTAGTCAATTTTCTTTTTAACTGAAAAATAGTATGAATAATATTTGAGGTCAAAAATTTTAATTCTAATACATTGTTCTTAATAATTGCATAACATCCAGTACATCAAGTATATCATGCCACATGTAAACAATCTGCTATTGCTTAACATTATAATTGTTCCTAGAAAAACAGATAACCAACGAGGACCTACTGTATAGCACAGGGAACTATACTCACTGTTTGGTAATAACATATAAGGGAAAAGAATCTGACAAAGAATGTAATCATTCTGAACTGTGCTGTACACCTGAATCACTGTGCTGTAGACCTGAAACTAATACGGTATTGTAAATCAACTATACTTCAATAAAAATAAAAATTTTTAAATTAAATCTAAAAAATTGCTCCTGGAGTCACACAATTATAAATCGTAATTTTCATATCTTTATTGAGATATAACTAACACAAAATCAACTTCACACATTAAAATTTATAAGATGATAAGCTTTGCTATATGTGCACATCTGTAAAAGTGTTACAACACTCAGGATAATAAATGTATCCATTTAAAGTTTATTCATGACTCTGTATAAGCTTTCATCCCCTTTTCAGCTCACCTGTAGTCAGGCAACCACAGATCTACTTTCTGTCACTGAATAACAGTTCATTTTTAGAGTTTTAAACAAATGGAATCACACAATATGTATTCAGGATTGCCTGTCTTCTTTCACTCAGTATGGTTATTTTGAGATTCATCCATGTGGTTAAGTGTAAAACTGGTTCATTTATTTTTATTGCTAAATAGTATCCTTTGTATATACATACCACATTTTCTTTATACATTCTCTTGTTGATGTACATTTGGGTTATTTCCAGTTTGGAAATAGTACACTTCCATACCATGTTAAAAAAATAAATGTGCTATGACCATCTGTGTGTAAATCTCTGTATGGATGTATGTTTATTTTTTCTTTTCTCTTGGGTAAATACTGAAGAGTGGAATGGCTGGATTATAGTGTTGGTGTATATTCAACATTTTAGAAACTGTCAAACTGTTTTTCAAAGTGGTTGTACCATTTTATAACCTCATGAGGAACGTATGAATGTACCAGAGATTCTACATGCTTGACAACATTTGATGTGGTCAGACTTATATTTTCAGCCGTTCTAATAGATATGTAGCGGTATCTTGCTGAGGTTTTAATTTGCATTTCCCTGATGACTAACACTGTTGAAGATCTTTACATGTGCTATTTGCCATAAAAAGACTACTTTCAGGACTTCCCTGGTGGTGCAGTGGTTAAGAGTCTGCCTGCAGACGGACAATGCAGCAGACATGGGTTCAAGCCCTGGTCAGGGAAAATTCCACATGCTGTGGAGCAGCAAAGCCTGTGAGCCACAACTACTGAGCCTTTGCTCTAGAGCTCGCGAGCCACAACTGTGGAGCTCGCATGCCTAGAGCCTGTGCTCCGCAACAAGAGAAGCCACCACAATGAGAAGCCCACACACCGCATCAAAGGGTAGCCCCTGCTCGCTGCAACTAGAGAAAGCCCACTAGAGAAAGCCCACGCGCAGCAACAAAGACCCAACGCAACCAAAAAAAAAAAGACTTCTTTCAACATTTCTTATAATTTGGGCCCCTAATGGTAATGAATTCTTTAAGCTTTTGTATGTCTGAAAAAGTCCATTACCTTTAGTTTTTGAAAGATACTTTGCTTGTACAGAACTCTAATTGTTTCTTCCTTCTTTCCTTCCTTCATTCCTCCTTCCTTTCCTTTCTGTCTCTCTCTCTTTCTGTACTTTAAAGATATTGTCCCAATATCTTCTACTTGAGTGTTTTCTAACTAGAAACCCACTGTTATCTCACCTCTATTTCCTCTGTATGTAATGTGCTCTTTTTCCCCCATGACTTCTTTGAGATTTTGCACTCATGTTTTTTGAGCAGTCTGATTATGATGTGCCTTTGTGTGGTTTTCCTCATATTTCTTGAAATTGTAGTTTATCTAGCTTATTGAGTGTTGGGTTTATGATTTTCATCAAATCTGAAAATTTTTCAGCTGTTATTTCTTAAAACATTTTTCTGCCATTTTCTCCTTCTTAAAGTCGAATTACATGTATATTAAGCCACTTGAATTTTTCCAGAGCTCACTGATGTTCTTTTCATTTTTTTAAATTCTTTTTTTTTTTCCTCTCTGTGCTTGATTTTTATAGTTTATATTGCTGCTTTGGATCTTTTTCTGTATCTTCCATGTCTCCACTTAACTTTTGAATGTATGGAAAACAATTATAGTAATTGCTTTAATATCCTTGTTTGGTATTCTAACATCTGTGTCAATTCTGGTTTGGTTTTACTCCTTGATGCAGATTATACTTTCCTGCTTTTTACACATCTGGTCATATTTGATTGCCAGACATTGTAAATTTTCCCCTTTTTGGTTGAGAACTAGCTATTTTTGTATTTCTATAAATATTTTTGAGCTTTGTTCTGGGGCACAGTTAAATTATTTGGAAAATGTTTGATCTTTTTGGATCTTGCTTTAAATTTCTTTCTTTTTTTCTTTTTTTCGGAAGAACCATGGCTGTGTTTAGTCTATAACAAATTATTCCTATCTTCTGAGAAGGATTGGAAATTGGGTGAGGCAAGTGAGGAATCCAGGGTTCAAAATAAGCATGCACTCCTGTTCAGGATCCTGCAAGTGCCTGCCTGGGTGGAAGCACCTACTTAAGAATGGGGCCCCAGATTGCAAAATGTAAGGAGGCACTTATTGTCATGGGCCAGTCCTGTAGAAAATTGGAAGTCACCACCACCTTAAATTTGCTCCTTCACTTCTGGCCCCATTTTCCCATTCTGTTTTCTGTAGCCTTATATCCCAAGAATACTACAATTTTCCAGTGGGCTCTATTCTAATTCTCTCAGATGGTTCTTTCCCAGTCCTCTGAAGTTTTATTACACACGTGAGCCAATCACTCTGGTGAGCACTCCACAGGGACCCTCCACAACTGTTCAGGGTTACCTTTATGAGCATCTCTCTCCACATTGGCACTCTACCCTCCTGGACGCTAGACCTCCTGGACTCTTAGCTTCATCTCCTCAACTCAGTGTAACCTCTGAGCTCTGCTGGGTTACCCTTCCTGGGTCAGTCTGTAGACTCTTCAAATGTACTAAGCTGGGGCAGTCGTATGGTTCATAATATTTGTTTCCCATCTCTCAGTGACCCTTATCTGTCATTGTCTGATCTCTGATGTCTTGAAAACCATTGTTTCATAGGTTTCCCAATATTTACTACTGTTGAGGCAGTTGGGAGGGAAAATATGGTCCCTGCTACTTCATCTGAGCTGGAAGTAAAGTATCCTACAAATGGTATTCTGAAGAACACATTCATGTTTATATATTTCCACACATTTGTATTTTTATATAGAGGAATTGCTGTTTTTTGGAGGGGATCTATGCCAGTCTGAGTGCCTGCCATGCATAGAGCCCTCTTCTGAGTTAAGATTTCTGTATGTGCCATGTGCCCGGGTAGCCCCCTGAGGACTAGATGGGAGCTTTGACTAAAATTAGCACTCTGACATAAATATTTAGTATAAGTTACTGCTTCTTGCAATACTGAAAAGAGTAGGTTCTTGGCAAAGCACACCAACTTATGGCAGGCTGAAAGATGTTAAGTGAGCACAATTTCTTGAGACTACACAGTTTTTCATGTGAGAGAAGGTTGTTGGTGGTGCTCATATCTCTACCCAGAGTGATGTCTCACCAGTTCACAAGGAAACCCAAGTAGGGATTTGTCAAAACTCTTTTACTCTTAAGCTTTGCACCCTGACTTACGAGCATAATCACCCTTCACGGTTTTGCAAAATTGAGTTTAACTTGAACAGTAGCACTGCCATACAGATCTTATGTTCAAGTGCTAGATATGATTTTTGACTCTGCCAATAGCACCATCTTTCCACATTGACCACAGATTATGAGCAATGATAAGGTTTCACACAAGTGCAGTCACATTACAACGATGAAGTGCTGATGGATCTTTGGATGTACCCAATGAGTTCAAGGCATAAGATAGCCAGAGAGATGATGCTGGTCATAAAAATTGGACCAAGAAGCAGGAGCTACCTGAACAGTCACCACCTGTGGTGCCCAGCAGTCTGGGGGCTTGTTTGCCATGGGAAAAATGCTCAGCACACACAGACAGTGGAGGGTGATGGGTCACACCAGTCAGGTTTACTCTCAGGAGTTTGAATTTGAGGCACTCAAACAGAGAGTTGGCAACAACAGGCACAGCAGAAACAAAGAGTAACTGGCTTAGTACAATAGCTTAGCATGAAAGCAGGAGCAAAGGAGCCCAATTACTGTGCGGCTGGAGCAATAACTTGTAGACCAGAACTTCAAGGTGCTGTGGACTCTGCTTCAATTACCCCTGGCTGAGTGGCTGTGGAAACTATTTGCAGTAATGATGAAGTTCCTTACTTCCCCATACATTTTATAAGAAATGGAATGAACCCCAAATGATAATCATGGTGTGTCTCCTTGCAATATTTTTGAGTTCAATGCCTGCTTCTTTTCTCTCATTCTCTCAGATGAAGGTTGACCTCATCATACTTCCTGCTCATGATACACAATCATCATATGTTTATGTCATGCAACTTTCTTGAAGTTTCTCTATTTCACCCTGGTCTCCATCCTTGTTCCTCTTCCACCTTGTAGGCACTTAACCTATTTAATGTATGTCTGTGGATATTATATATACACATATACACATGCATATCTCCATGGTATATAAAATACATATTGTGGAAACTAATTATTAGTGTTGCTTTGTGTATTTAGTTTTACTTTACCTGATTAATATTGACTGTAGGACACCCTGATTCTCATATTTTCATCCGTCATGTATTTAAGAAGTACATGTCACACCACATACATTTATATTAATGCTTGTAGATGCTATATAATATTCCACAATATTTTTTATATCTACTCTATATTAATTATCCAGTTTCTAGGTGACCTTCAACACTTCACAAAAAAAACAATGCTTTGATAATTATCTTTGTGCACGTGTCTTTATAGAATTCCTATGCACAATTGGGATTTATTTCAGAAATGGAATTGTTGGGTCTTAGGTTATGCAATAATTAACAAAATGCATTTTATTGATTGTACCATATTTCCCTCACGCCAGCATTGTGCAAAGGTTCTTAGTTCCCACTACCCTTACAGACCCTGGGATCACTGATTTTCCTAATTATCACCAATATGACTTCAGTAAAGTGGCATCTTATTATACTAGCTTTTATTGTACTCTTATTCTTAGTGAATTAAAAAAGAAAAGAAAAATACATAGGAAAACTGCTCATATTCTTATTACTCATTTGAATTTTTCCTTTTTTAGGACTGCTTATTCAAATGTTTTATTTAAAAAAACTGTTTTCTAGTTTTTTTCTTATAGATACAGAGAACATTGTTATACATTTTAGCCATTAATCCTACTTTAAAAGTATTAATTATTATCCAATACTGAATAGGGAACATACCTTCTGGGACAGCTATTTGCTAAGTCAGTTTCTGAAATGCACACATACTCACACACACACCTACACACACACACACACACACATACACACACACAGATCTCTTTTAAGCTACTTTTTGTCAGCTACATTCTCCTAAACAGACTTATGTTACTTTGTTTTCTCCTTGCTACATTATTCCCGTTGAAACGTCTAGCATTCAACTGGAGCCTAGGATATTTCTTATTCATGGGAAGAGTGGTACTCCTGTCAATCTGTTTACTTTCTATATGTGTATTATTAGAAATTTCCAAATGTATATCAAGGCTGGAAAGACTTTTGCCACCTTACATGTCTATTCATTTGAGATAAAAATAAATCAAGTTATATCATGTGCAATTTACATTAGAAAACTTGTCTTTTGCATACAGATGGCCAATAGTCACATGAAAAGGTGCTTAACAACCCTAATTTAGAGTAATGCAAATCAAATGAGGTATCACCCCACAACCATCAGAATGGCCATCATTAAATTGTCTACAAATAACAAATGCTGAAGAGGGTGTGGAGAAAAGGGAACCCTCCTACGTTGTTGGTGGAAATGTAAATTAGTGCAGCCACTATGGAAAACAGTATGAAGTTTCCTCAAAAAACTAAAAATAGAGTTGCCATATGATCCTGCAATCCCACTGCTGGGCATATATCCAGACAAAACTCTAATTCAAAAAGACACATGCACCCCAATATTCATAGCAGCACTACCTACAATAGCAAAGACATGAAAACAAATATCCATCAATAGATAAATGGATAAAGAGGATGTGACATATGTGTATGTGTGTGTGTGTGTGTGTGTATATATATATATATATATATATATATATATACACATGTATAGATATGTATATATATATAAAATGGAATATTACTCAACCATAAAAAAGATTGAAATGATGCCATTTGCAGCAACATGGAGGGACCTAGAGATTATCATACTATGTGAAGCATGTGATGTAAGCCAGACAGAGAAAAATATTGTATGATATCACTTACATGTGGAATATAAAATATGACACGTGAACTTCTATGAAACAGAAACAGACTCACAGACATAGACAAGAGACTTGTGGTTGTGGGGGTGGGTGGGGGTTAGAGTGAGAGGTTGGGATTAACAGATTCCAACTAGTATACATAGAATGGGTAAACAACAAGGTCCTACTGTATAGCACAGGGAACTATATGCAGTGTACTGTGATAAACCATAATGGAAAAAATATGAAAAATAATATCTATATATACATACATATATATATATATATATATATATATATATATATAAAGGAATCACTTTACTATACACAAGAAACTAACACAACATTGCAAATCAACTATACTTTGATAATAAATAAATAATAAACAACTTGTCTTTTGTGTGAACACTTACTGGAATTCATAGAACTAGCTATTGTGCCGACAACCAGGTCCCACCTGGCTAGCAATACATGTGAATCAGCACATGCCCTTCTCTAGTCTACGTAGCACATGCCTTATGGAAACCCCACTCCAGCCTTCCAACATTGGGCTGGCAACACTCAGCCTCTCATGCTGGGACACTGCCTGGCCCAGGGTCTGCATTCTACTGACATTTCTGGATGAATGAATGACTACAGATATCTACTTTTAAATTTTTAAATCACGTAAAGTAGGAGCTCAAGCTGTATATTTACCCACTATATTTACGGTAGTTATGTCCTTACTTATCAATAATTTATTTATGATCTTCTCGAAGTTTATATTAAGGGACTACCAATTTCTAGTTCCACATGTAAAGATCTTCAAAGTCACCACTCTGTCCTAACAAGTGAAAAGTTAAACAAAGTGAAAAAACAACAACTTCTCTGGGACCCATAAGAGAGGTGAGAACACAAAGGAAACCATTGTCCCCAAGACTGGAGAGAAAGACAGGCAAACACAGCCAGGTGTGTCTTACCAGAACAGAGATTCACCAGCAGAAACCTCTGTAGGATCAGTGCCAGAGTAGGAAAACCTAAACTATAACTGATGAATTACTGGAGTTTTAGTGTGTACAACTCTGGAGAAAACCATGGTTCGAAAGGGTACATGCACCAATGTTTATTGCAGTGCTATTTACAATAGCTAAGACATGGGAGCAACCTAATTGTCCATTGACAGATGAATGGATAAAGAAGATGTGGCACATATATACAATGGAATCCTACTCGGCCATTAAAAAGGATGAAATAATGACATTTGTAGCAACATGGATGGACCTGGAGATTATGATACTAAGTGAAGTAAGTCAGGCAAAGATAAATCTCATATGAAATCACTTATATGCAGAATCTAAAAACAAATGATGTGAATGAACTTATTTACAGAACGGAAACGGTCTCACAGACATAGAAAACAAACTTATGGTTACTAAAGGGGAAAGGTTAGGGGGAGGGAAAAATTGGAAGTTTGGGATTGACATATACGCACTATTATATTTAGAATAGATAACTAACAAGGATCTACTGTATAACACAGGGAACTCTGCTCAATATTCTGTAATAACCTAAATGGGGAAAAATTTTGAAAAAGAATAGATATGTGTATATATATAACTGAATCACTTTTCTGTACACCTGAAACTAACATAACATTGTAAATCAACTATAGTCCAATATAAAATTGAAAACTAAAAAAGTAAAACACAACAAAATTCCATGGAGGACCCAGTCATGGGCCATGGGCAATCCCAAAATATTGTGAGAGGATTACCTTGAATTCTTTAATGAGTAGATTGCTTATCTCCATTTCACTTAGTTCTTCTGGTGTTTTATCTTGTTCCTTTGTTTGGAATATATTCCTCTGTTGTCTCATTTTGCCTAACCCTCTATTTTAATTCTATGTATTACATATGTCAGTTTTGTTTCTCAGTCTTGGAAAGAGCCTTATGTAGGAGAAATCCTATGAGACCCATCAACACACTCTCTTTTGGTCCCCAGAGATATATGTTCTAAGGATGTCCCCTGTGTGGGCTGTGTGGGCCCTTCTGTTGTGGTGGGACTGACTACCATGGGTGTGATAGTAGGTAGGGATGCACCCCCAGCCCTGTCTTGTACAATGAGTGCTGACTCACTTGGTGGGTAGGTCTGGGTCCCACAGTGGCTGACTGTGGGGCCTTGTGCGGTCCTGGGGCTGGTCTTGGGGTTAGGTTCCTGGACAGGTGGCTGCTGGCTGGGGTGGGGGAGGGCCAAGGGAGATGGGCAAGGTTGGTGCAAACCTGCTGGTATGCAGGACTGGGTTCCCACAGCTGGCTACCCAACCTTGGAGGTCCTGGAACTAGTGCCAACCAGCTGGTGGTCAGGTAAGCTCCCAGTGCGAATAGTCTAGAGGAAGGACTCAAACATGGCAGTTGCCAGCCCCACTATCCTAAGATTCCCCAAAATAGTGGCTATCAGTGTCTATCTCCCCAAGGGGAGTCCCAGTTGCCTCCTCTCTCTGTGGAGGCTGACAAGGAAGTGGGGCTGACACAGTTTCTTTTTCAAATAACTGCCTCTGTGCTGGGTATTGGAGCATATGAGACTTTATATGCACCCTTTATAAGCAGAATCACTGTTTCCTACATCCCTCCGGCTCTCCTGTACCAAGCCTCACTGGCCTTCAAAGCCAGATGTTCCGGGAGCTTGTCTTCCTGGTGCAGGACCCCCAGGCTGGGAGCCTGATGTGGAACTTGGACAATTTTCTCCTTGGGGAAAACATCTGAAATTGTGATTACCCTCCTTTTCTGTGAGTTACTTCTCTGGGGGTGTGGGTCTTGACTATATTGCATCTCCACCTCTCCTTCCCTTCTTGTTGTGGTTCTTTCTTTATATCTTTAGTTGTGGAAAATATTTTCTGCTAGTCTTCAGGTTGTTTTTGTCAATAGTTGCTCTGTAAACAATTATAACTTTGGTGAGCCTGTGGGAAGAGGTGAGCTCAGGGTCTTCCTACTCTGCTATCTTGGTCACACTAACAATGATTTTTTAGATACAACACCAAAGGCATAATCCATGAAAGAAAGAACCGAGCAATTTGACTTCTTTAAAATAAAAAACCTCTTCTCTGTGAAAGGCAATGTCAAGGAATGGCAAGACGAACCACAGACTGGGAAAAACATATTTGCAAAAGACATATCTGATAAAGAACTGTTATCTAAAATATACAAAGCACACTTAAAACTCAATAATAATTTAAAAAATAATTAATTGAAAAATATGCCAAAGACTTGACCTGACAGACATCTCCTCAAAGATATATTGATGACAACTAACTATATAAAAAGATGTTCCACATTATAAGTCATCAGGGAAATAAAAATTTAAATTACAGTGAGATACCACTACACATAAATCCAGATACTGACAGCAACAAATGCTGTTGGGGATGTGGAGCAACAGGAATTCTCATTCATTGCTGTTGGGAATGCAAAACTGTACAGCCACTTTGGTGGTTTCTAACATGATAAACATACTTTTACTGTATGACCCATCAATCACCCTTCTTGGTATCTACCTAAAGGTGTTGAAAACTATGTTCATACAAATCCCCCACATAGATGTTTACAGCAGCTTTATTGATAATTGCCAACATTTTGAAGAAACCAGGATGTCCTTCTGTATGTGAAAAGATAAACTGTAGTACATCCAGACAATGGAATATTATTCAGTGCTAAGAAAAAATGAGTTATTAAGACATGAAAAGCCATGGAGGAAACTTAAATGCATATTACTAAGCTAAAGAAGCTAATCTGAATAGGCTTCATACTGAATGATTTCAATGATATGATATTCTGGAAAAGGTAACACTATGGAGACAATAACAAGATTGGTGATTGCCAGAGTTTGGGGAGGTGGTTAAATACATGTAGCACAGAGGATTTTCAGGGCAATGGAAATACTTTGTTTGATACCATAATGATGAATACATGCCATTATACATTTGTCCAAACCTATAGAATGTACAACACCAAGAGTGGACTCTAGTATAAAATATGGACTTTGGGTGATTATGTTACATCAATGGAAGTTCATCAGTTATAACAAACGTACCAATCTGATTAGGGATATTGATAATGCAGGAAGCTATGCATATGTGGGGACAGGGATATATGGGAAATCTTCAAGCTTTCTTCTCAATTTTTCTATTAACCTAAAATGTCCCCCCCCAAAGTATAAATAAATAAAAGAAATAGAAAAAAGTTTGTATATGGTAATCTTATTCAAATCAACTAGAGAAAGCCTAGACATAAGCAAAGATACTGGGAAAAATATAAATGATAACCCTTTAGGAGTATTGAATATACCCACAAATCTCATGCTAACCTATTCTTCCAAATGTGAAAATTCCTCATGAACTAACAAAAAGGATATTTACAATTTTAAAGGTAAGTACAAGTTAATATTTCATTATTATCATCTGTTTGTTCATGTCTATATCTTTCCATTAACTTCTGATATTCTAGAGCAAAGACCATTTTTATATATCTTTTACTTTGCTGAGTTTAGTAACTGACAAATACATATTTGTTTTTGAAATGATGGATTTGAAAAGTACTATGTTGCAACAGCCCTCCTTGATTGGAAATCTTTGAGACCATAACTCTATATTCTAGCCTGGAGATTAGGCTCTGATGAAGGACTCATTTATGAAGTCAAGAGTGCCTAGATTTTAATTCCAAGATCATCTTCTAACTAGATTTTACCTTAGGAAATTTAATTATTTTCTCTAAGCTTCTATTACGGTAGTTATTATTATTTTACTATCACCATCATCATTACCATCTTCATCCCCTCCTAAGAGAGAAAGAAATACATTGACATTTGTTGAAGGCTGATGTACAAATCTCCCAAGATCTGTGCTGTTTCTGCTGTGTAATCTGCCCTCTCCTACCCTCCACTCTCATGAACTCCAAATGTCTAATTGGTCTCTCCTCTTAGATAAACAAACAGATTCATCTGTCATTTTTCTTTTTGGTTCATTCCATCTTTCTTGTTAATTAAGGAAAAACGAAAGATTCCTTTTGCCTGGAATGAGTGAGTTGATGCTTCACCCTGGAATTCTGCTTCCGTGGAGGACCACGCTTACATGCATTACTTTAAAGGCAGAATGCCCACTCATTGAATTTCTGCTTATTTATAGGCATTGTATGCATAGAGATGACAAAGATTTGACACCCAGAAGGACAAATCAGGAAAGCACCTCGAATTTGCCATTTCTAAACCCAAGGACTTCATGATAACACATTGGCATGCATTCCTTGGTATTCACCAGTTTGATAGAAAGTTAAATGCTTAACTCTTGTTGATCATCAAACCCAAAAGCAAACTCTGCAGCAAGTAAGGTTACACCTCTACTACCTTACAGAGAAGCAACAGAAAGCCAGGGATTATTGTTTATTTTAAATTTCAATAACTTTTCATTAAAGAGCTGCACTGTGTAAACATGAATGCAGTGGTGGCAACTTAACTAATTAAAGATTCATTTACAAGGAAAAGAATCAGATGGATTGCAATAATAATGGTAAGTCTAACTACTTAGTATTCCCCATAGTTTGTCTGTTGAAATGAAAGTAAGAACAAATGTGATTGTACACTCTTAGAGATTATTAAGCATGACAAGTGTAAAATTACTTCTGAAATGCATGTTTTCCCTTAAAATTACTGAGTGACCTTGAAGGCCCAAGGCTTAAGGCACTTGTTAAAACACATCCATCTTGAGACAGCCAACTGTCAGATATGGTAGGCTAATAGGGAGAATTAACAAAGGGAAGAGGGCTGCCCCCTATGCATACAGAGGGGTGTAGATTGCTTCCTGGATTAAAACTCATGTTGACCCAGCTGCCTTCAGGGTTTGGAGAAAGCCTTAGACAGTTTCCCAAAAGGTTGCTGGAGATGAGGTTGATCTATTTTACTTACTTCAAAGAGGATATTACAATTGTTTGTATAGCTCATTGTGGGCACTGCCTGTCTGTTTTTATGAAAGACAATCAAAATAACACTCTAACGGTCAGACAGGATATATTTATATAGCTACATACTTACTGCTGGCCTCATTTTCAAAGGATGTCAAAGAAAAAGATTTCTACCTACCTAGGATGAATTTTCATCAGGGAAATGGTCTCCAGGAGAATAGAAATCCATGGGAGATTCAAGTTTAATGTCTCCTCTTGACCACATATTTTGCGACTTAGTTCAAAGATCTGACTTTTGATGATTCTATCTCCTTTCTCTGTTCCAGAAGATTCTACAGAACTAGTGAGTGAAAGTTGTGGGGATACAGATTTTGGAATAACATAAGGATTTGGTGAATATAATTGCTTATCATGGAAATTTGCTCCTTGAGAAATGTTCTTGATCATTAGAAAGACACAAGTTAGGCAAAGTTGGTAAAACAAAATAACACAGATCAGGCTGTGTTATCAAGGCTTTTAAATTTACCTTAAGTCAATCCCACAGCCACCCTGGGGCACAGAGTGGTGAAATAATTTGCTCAAAGTAACACAGTTCATAAAGGGAACTGCTTTTGAAGCCAGCTCTGTCAGACTTCAACACCCATTTTTCTCTCCCAGTACAGAGATGTTACGGATAGAAACCCTGAATTATTCAGAGTTTGGGTGGGGAAGTACATGAGTGATTGTGTTCTCCTGCTCCTTAGTAATATGGGATATAAATTATCCTAACCCTCTGTTCTAATTCTTATATAAACTCACAGCCTCTCTGCCCATTTTACACTTGAACCTTATATCCTTGTGACTTCTAAATTTCTGCTCCTGTATTTAAGTAACCTTCTTGTTTCTGAATCATATCAGATAAAACACAAAGATCTCCTCTTTCTCTGTTTACTGGAGCACATCAAATTCCACCCAGAACTTGCTGTTTACTAACTTTATTAAAGACCATGAGGAGGGGCACGCTATCCTACACAGTAGTCCCCCATGTTACCTGACTACCTTTATGTCCTCCTTCATCTTCTTGGAAATTCAGTCCAGCCTACCTCCAATCCCTTCTGCTCCCTTACAGGAAAGTCTTGCTAATCTGGTCTTCTTTCTTCAGTCCCCTTGAAATCTCGGAAAAGCACTTTTCTTCATCTCTTCATGTAAAACTATTAATCAGAGGCAACAGTTTCTGATGCTTGTGATATGAGAGCAAGCAAACATAATGGGTTGGCTGCTTTTCAAAAATGATTCTGGCATCGGTTTGGGGTATGGATGAGCAGGGATGTGACTGGAGCCAGGGAGACAAGTTAAGATCATTTTAAGAGTACTGAAGAAAAAAGAAAAACAGTGGAAAAAGCCTAAGTTGATTTATTGGTTGAGTTCTCAGTCATCAGCCTTTCTTCTGCCCTCCATCTTGCCCTTCATCTCCCCAAGGATGCAGTGAGGCTCCCGAGAGGTTAATGTGCTGATAGCCACCACCAGAGCATGTGCTTGTAATCGGAATTAAAAAGATTGAACGCCGTAATAGAGGTTGTTGCTGAGGGAGAGTCAAAGAAAGGGGGACAAACTTAGATCCATGAGGACAGATGAAAATTAAAAATAAGACATTAGGTGAAATGGAGAAAAGGTACAAGGATGTAGAACACATGGCAGAATAAAGTGACAGGCAGGGTGTGATTATGTAAGAGAAAGAGAAAGTGAACACAATCCCCACAGGAGAACACAGACCTCATTAGGGATTTGGATTCAAAATGCATGTTCCTAAGGCCTTTGACGTTCCAGGTGCCCTGTCAGTAAAAAATGGAAAGGTACCAGTAATTAATAGCAGAGTGTTCTGTGTTAGAATTCATCACTCTCGATAATGAAGGTGTAGGTTTAGATTTTGGGAAGGAATCCAAAATCCAAGCCTCTTTTAGGAAGATAAGCTACTTTAAGGAGTCCAACAAATGTGCAAGACCAAGTCCCAGCCCTAGAAGGGGAGACCAAGTTCAAACGCTCAAGAATAGACCAAAATGGGTGATGGTACCATGAGATTGAAGAGTAGGGAAAATATATATGTAGTGAGAATAATTCAGGACAAGAAAGACAGGCTCAGGAAAAACACCATAACCTCAGAACAATGACTTCATTTTACATAGACATATAGGAAGTGTGGGGGAGAGTTATAACATTCTGCTGTGTCACACCTCACAAATTTCTCTCCATTTCCCTCCTGTCCATCCCTCCTGCTACAGCTACTGTATTTTACTCCTAAATGATCACATCCACTTCCTCAATGATCGTCCTGTCTCCACGTTTGCCCTTCTTCTGCACATTTCCACTCAGCCAGAATAATTTCTCAAATATGAGTGAAGATTTCCAGAACAAGATGGCAATGTGAGTTCACTTACCTGCCTTGTTATTTTTGCTGTTAATAAAATACAATGATAATAAATGGTCAAAAGATGTTATACCCATAAAAGCAAAGAAAATAGGCCTGGGTCATCTGAAAACAAGAGATTTCTAAGACTTTCGAAAACTAGAAGGTGAATGGAGGGTCCTGACTGATAAAATATCAGAGACAGTTACATTTTAGAATACTCCTGGAGAGAAGAACAGCAGAAATGAGTGAAAGTTTAAACAGAACCCTGAATAGAGTTTCTAGTTTTGGCAATAAAGAGAAATTAGGATATGTTAAGATAGGGGTAATATTGAAGAGATTTATATCAAAAAATAAATTATAGTATTCTTCTGTGTGAATGGAGATATTTATTTATTCTCAGAAGAAAGTGATTTTTTTCAATAATTTAAATGCACTATTTAGATGCAACTAAAGCATGCAGACTAGGAAACACTCTAGGCTAAAATCAAGTTTTTGATGTATCATTTATACATATATCAAGAAAATTAAGAATCATCATATATATGAGAAAAATCTCCAGTATAGAAGAAAAATACCGAAATAAAAAGGAATACTTATGATAAAAAGAAAAGGTTGGATCATAATTATAACTGTTTACCTTTAGTTAGATGATACATAAAATAATAAGATGTGTGAAAAAAAAACTCTGAGAAAACAAGATTGCTTTAGAAATATGTTTTAAATTATAACAGAAACTTAGGTAGAAGGGATAGAATATAAAGATGAAGAAGTCTTCAATAAAGAAAAGCCTAAATGAAGAAATATGAAAAACATGAGCTAAAAGACAAGTATCATAGAGGATGAACTTCAGGAAGGTCCACTAAAACCAACAGAAATTCCAGAAAAAGAAAAATGTTAAAAGTAAATAAATAAAGGTGGAAAGTACAACTGAAATAGGAGGCAAGGGGGCAGGGCACAACCTTGGAAGAATGACATAGCTCAAGGACATGACATAAATGGATTAGAACCAAATGGGTCCAAGATGGCAGACAAATTGACTTCCACTAGACCTTGAGCCTCTGTGTACGCTCACTGTAACAGATCAGCAAGCTAAATGACACACCCACCAGTGCCATGACAGTTCCAAAGCCAATCATAAGGATCAAAAAGTGGTTGGTAGACCAATTCCTGGGGATCCCTGCCCCTTCTGGAAATAGCTGGAATACTCCTTCCACTCATTAGCCTATGAAATTACCCAGCCCTATAAAAACTGACAACCCCATACCCTAGTGCCTTTCTTACCTTCTGAGATGGCCCACACTCTGTCTGTAGAGTGTGTTTATCTCTAAATAAATCCACTTCTTACCTATCACTTTGTCTCTCACTGAATTCTTTCTGTGATGAGACATGAAGAACCTGAGCTTCATTAAGTCCCAAAACCAGGTATGTGATCTCGGTTGGAAGATGGTGAGTTTTGGCTGGATTTGAGTCCCAGCTGCGGGGGTTTGAGTCCCAGTCTGGGTTTAGGCTGGGTTCAAGTTCCAGTACATGGGTTCAAGTCCCAATCTGAGGTGCATGGTTTCACAATTATCAGTGAAATAAATGAAGAAAGTTTCTGAGATCTGAAAACAGACATGGAACACTTCAATTTAAATTGATCAAACAAAAGTTTAACATGATGAATTTTAAAAAGACCAACAACTAATCATTACCTTCTTGAAATTTCAGAACCTCAAGGATAAAGGAAAGACTCTGAAAAAGAGCAAAGGAAATGCAATCACATTTGCTCCAAAACAACACAAACTGACTGGCATTAAATATTTATTGAGCCAGAGTGATGGTGGAAGAGAGAAGATAGAGACCTTCAGAGTGACAAAGGAGTCTGCCAAGCAACCTACAACCAGCCAGAAATTCAACCACGTACATGAGATAAAGTTAAACATTAAAATACTCAGAAATTTGCATTACTTTCTGACAAAAAGAATTGAGAAAAAGAGCAGAAAACACCCAAAAAGAGAAAAATATAAAATACTGTAAGAAAGAGTCTATCTAACCCAAGAGTACTGAAACTAAATGTCAGGAAATTAGCAGTGCAATAGGCTTAAAATGCAGGAGGTCCGGAGAAGCATAGGGAATGAATGTGGCCCAAAGATAACATCTTCTAGAAGAAAAATGGAGGAACCCAGCCACTGAGAGAATGAGGAAGAAGACAAAGACTTCGGGTATGTGATGAAACAGGCATTTGCTTCTTCTCCCTACAAGTGTCATCACAATAGGCCTTTAGGGAGAGGAAATAGTAACTTCTTCACTTTGCAGTGAATAATATCTGCAAAGTCACAATTTTATAAATATTGTTTACCAGATGATAACTTTTTGAATAAATATTTAGGTAAATATATGGTGACAATTGTTTCAGAATGGAAGATGAACTTTTGACCTCCCCTTCATACACTTAGCAATATAATATATACATTAGGACACAATTGAGAAACACTGCAGGTGGGGGTCTGGTAAGAGGAGAGAGACTGACAGAGAAGCAGTGTCAGTATATACCAGCTCTAAAATGAAGGAATAGTGTTGTGAAGAGAGAAAATTGAGATTGTAATAGAAGGAAAAACAGTCACATACCTTTCAAAAATTTGGAGCAAAGAGGGGAGCATTACATAATTGGGGTACATTTAGCAACATCATTGCAAAACGTGAATTTGTAGTGTGCAAAGTTGATGCACCTTAAAATAAAGGGATAGGCACATTATTTAGATATAAGTGGATAACTACAAAAAAGGAAGGGAAAAAAAAAGGGATAGGAAAGAAAGATTGAAAAATGCAATGCAGAGCCCATTAAAGCTGGTTGTTGTTGGACATTGCCCTGGGGATAGTGGATGCTTGGACCCTGGGGAAAATGGATGAAGGATGATTTGGGGCAAGGGACATTTTTTTTTTTTGGCTGCTTTGTGTTTTTGTTTGTTTACACAGGCTTTCTCTAGTTGCAGTGAGCGGGGGCTACTCTTCCTTGTGGTGCACAGGCTTCTCATTGTGGTGGCTTCTCTTGTTGCAGAGCACGGTCTCTAGGTGCCCAGGCTACAGGAGCTGTGACTCGTGGCCTCTAGAGCACAGGCTCAGTAGTTATGGCACAGGGGCTTAGTTGGTCCGCGGTATGTGGGATCTTCCCGGACCAGGGCTCGAACCTGGATTCCCTGCATTGGCAGGCGGATTCTTAACCACTGTGCCACCAGGGAAGCCCTGGGGCAAGGGACTCTTGATTTTCATTTTAATCACTTTTCTTTCCCATTTTATTTTTAAGCAGGTGAACATATTACATTGATAAAATTTAGACAAAAGCATTTCTCTTCTAGCAGGGGCTTGGGGTGGAAGGAGGCAAGGGGTAGGGGAAACAGTTGAGGATTTAATTTAAATTTTATGAATTAACACAACGAACTAGTGCCAAATGTGATGCAGGAAGCCCAGGATTCCCATTCCTATTTCTGTGTTCTTTATACCACACACACTGCCTCCCATGGAGCTAGAAAAATATTATTTGGGGAAGTGGCCCAAGTGCTTTGGAGGTGCATGATTAACATTTAAAAAGATAATGCCAACTCATTTTGTAACTCATAACCGAGTGGCTCTCTTACACGCAGTGACCGGGTGCCTGCGGTTGCCCGGGTTTGCTGAGCGTGGGGATGAGGTCAAAGCGAGCAGCCGCCTCTTGTTCTGCAACTGGAATGAACGTCCACTGGGCTCATTAATTCATAAGCCTTCTTTATTTTAATACTCATAAGCTGCTGCGGCATTTACGTCATCTTTAGCTTTAAGTTGACATTTACCTCTCATTGAAATTAATGAACATTCAGGGACAGTACAACAAAGGCAAGAATCCCCTGACAATGAGAAACACTTCAGGGTCCAGAGAAGGGTTACATTATTTTTGGCTTAATAGGGCTGGTAATGAAATCCACACTCAGATGAATAGTCAATTTGTCAAAGAATGTTTTGGCATTTGGTGAGATGGTAGGTTTGGGATGAGACCCTCTCCCTTTCCACACTCAGTGCTCTTCCTGTAAGGTCATAGAGCTCAAGGCATGAAGAGTGACTTCTAAACCCCAACTAATCTTTATCTCTTTTTCCTGAAATTCACTGGCTATGTCCCAAATATAGTATAAGAGAATATTGGAGCCAGAAATTTTATGGCGATCAACATAGTTTTGTTGTCAAACACTTAAGCCAAAATTCAGTTCGAGCAGCAATACCACTTCTTATATTCATAAATGACTTTATATTTTGCAGAGATTTTCACATCTAATATCTTGCTTCATTTTGAGCCTTACAGAGATCCTGCAAGTTAGGAAGGGAAAAGATCCATCCCATTTTAAAAGTGAAGAGACAGGATTATTTACTGTAGTAGGACTATGACTAAGATTTTCATAAAAAATTCCAAAATTTTCTTTCAAATTTTGAAATACAACAAAGGACTGAGAATTCTACATTAATATGTCTTCCTTGTTTAGTGTTTTCTGTCTAGAAAATAGATCATCCATGTACTTCTTTCTTTTCTGCTAACATTTAACAAGAGGGCTAATTCACTTACATTGTCATGCATTTGAATCACATTTAAGGTAATTTAATGCATTCCTTTACTTGGGGCTCGGATTCCCAAAGGAGTGAGTGTGGAGAATGCCATCCAGATCCTCCTGATTACAAAACAATCGCTCTGCAGAGTCTGGAGGAACAGAGCAGATCCTGGTGTGAGACAGGAGTGCGTTTCAAAGCATAGACCCATCACTTAGCTTCAGATTCCTTCTTCATTAAATTGACCTTCAACACCAAACTCTCAAGAGCAAATTTGATGAGGTGTTATCTGTGAGTGTGACTAGCTCAGGGCACAGGTCTTAAATAAATGTTATTTTTTTTTTTTCTTTTCTCCACTGATGATGGTTCAATTGCACATGCATTTAAATATCAAAATAGAGACTTTGGTATCTTACCTATTAATTGGCTTTGCTAAGGACATTTTTTAAGAAACAGTCCATTGAGATTTCTGCATAGCTACACTTAAACTGATACCCATGAACCGTTTTGAGTTTTGAGTTTAAAAATCTGGTTGGCCTTTTCTAACCGAAGAGGGGAAAATATCTTCTTCATCTCTAATAAATGGCAGTACTTAATTTATGATTCAAAAGAGGAAATAACACACATGTGGCTCTCAGTAAAGGGGGAGCACTTTAGAAATGACTTCTGTGAAAATGATGTAGTCTGTCTACTGTACCTTATCACTGCAGAGGGAAAACTATGTTTCTTTTGATCAAAACAGGACAAGGAGCACATCCAAATCAATACAAGGAGAATTTAATCCTATGAGCTGTCAGAATCACAAACAGAAAGTGAACATGAAAGACAGGAAGGCAAACATGTTTATTGTGGAAAGGTTACTGAGACCTGCTTGACCCTCTTAGAAAAAGCAAGGGATGACATTACCCAAGGATCTTAAAGTTTGTCATTAATTTTTCTTTAAAAAACTAACACATGATATTTAGCACATCAGATTTGAAAATCTGAAAGAATGAGAATATACACTGTCATTAGGCAGTAAATATGACAAAGGGTTACACTTAACTAAAGTATGTTTTAAATGTTTGTTCAGGTATGTATGCATTTTTTTAACATCTTTATTGGAGTATAATTGCTTTACAATGTTGTGTTAGTTTCTGCTGTATAACAAAGTGAATCAGCTATATGTATACATATATTCCCCACCACCTTGCGTCTCCCTCCCGCCCTCCTTATTCCACCCCTCTAGGTGGTCACAAAGCATGGAGCTGATCTCCCTGTGCTATATGGCTGCTTCCCACTAGCTATCTACTTTACATTTAGTAGTGTATATATGTCAATGCTACTCTCTCACTTTGTCCCAGCTTACCCTTCCCCCTCCCCGTGTCCTCAATTTTTAATGTACTTAAAATTATACGGAAAAATTGGCAAAGACAGAAATAGAGAATATAGGACAATGAATTCCCATGAACTCATCAACTAAATAAGAAATAAATATCGTGATTTTGGTACTTTTGCTTTTTTCTATTGTTTTGTTTTCCTTCTCTTTCTTTTTTCTTTTTTTTGAGAAAGCATTTTAAAGCAGACAAAAAAGCCACTTACTCCTAAATATTTCAATAAGAATCCTTTAAAACCATAGGCTCTTACACAACCACAATGCTGTCATTTTGCCTAACATAATTAAATATAATTTCCTATCATATCATACTTAATACATAATAAAATATCTTTCTTAAAATGTGTTTTTATAGTTGTTTTTTTAATCAGTTTTCAAAAATCCTCATTGTGGTGCTCCAAGGACAATGGTGCTTCAAGGACAAAGGACAACCCTGCCTGAAAAAGTTTCAGCCTTACACCCCCTACCAGACTCTCATCGCCCTCCCCACCATGTTGCAATGGGTACGAAATTCCTGAGCCCACCTGGGCAACGGGACCTCTTCCTCTCTCATCCCTAGTAAGGAAAGGCATCTGCCCTGTCACACTCCCACCCTATAGAAGGACGGTATATGTGCCTTGACCAATCAGAAAATGAAATTTTCACCTCCGACCATTCCTTTGTTCTCTGGCTATAAAAACTGACTAATAGCACATGTTCAGGATTGGTTCTTCCAGACTACTAGGAAGTCAGCCCGCTGCTTTGGCAGTGACCATTCCCCTCTAATAAACTCCATCTTCTTTACATTCTGCCTTGGGTCTGGAAATTCTTTCCCAACCCACAACAAAATTCTTTTCTAGGCCACAACACTTATATAAAATTTAAAAATGATAAACTAACAAATAATCTGAATAAAGAATTCAAGTAAGACAGTATATTAAGGTAAAAAAAATGTGGTCAAATGTTCAATCCCTGCAAATATCCAATTAAAACAACAGTAAGGTAACATTTATGCTATTGAGGTAACATATATTAACAGCTATTTGAAAAACAAAATATTTATGTTATTTAACCTTAGTAAAGCTCAGGAGAGCTTAAAAGAGTTTTACATTACCAAGAATGTAGTGAATCAGAACAATTGCCTTTGACACTATGTGATTATAACAGGTAATGGAAGCAAAAAGAAAATTTTCTTCCCACTTAAGATCACACACCCACTCTTGGAGATTTGTTCTAAGGAAAGAATCCAGACAAAGTGAAATAATTTTTATGTACATAGACCTTTGTAGCAGTGTAATTTTTAAGGACAAAAACAAAGGGGAAAACGGGTAAACCTACACTAGGTTTACTAGATGTCTTATATTAACTCACAGTGGCATCATACAGGCATTAAAATAATGAATATAAAGATTAAAAAGCAACTTGAAAAAATTTAAAAACATTAAGTTAAAAAAAACACAAAACTGCATATTTTACTTGTAATAAAATAAAAATATGTAGACACATAGGTTAAGTATTGAAAGCACATGTAAAAATTAGAACAATTATGTTAAGGTTGGGGGAATATAAGTGAACATTGAGAAATAACAAGTCTAAATTTAATATATATTCATATATACGAATGTGATTTTGTTATATACTCTGAAATATGAGTATTTTCTCATATCATTAGGGTTCTTATTGATATTTTTATATCAGTTTATTCAACTGTTTCATATTATCAGGGAGGAAGGAATTTTCCTTTATCCTCCTCAGTTCTTCTGGCTGGTCTGGATGGTTCTTCTGGTTTTAAATTGACATGAAGAAGATTAACAGGAGAAAATCAAACAAAAGTTTAACATGTAGACATGGGAGAGATCCAGGAAAACTGATTAACCCACCAAAATGGCTGAAGCCCTCACCTTAAGTACCATCCTAAGCTAAAGACAAAAGAGGATGTTGAGGCTGGGGAGAGTCAGTTTTGGGAGGTAACCAGGAAAAACACAATAAACAAGAGTGACTGTGATGCAGGTTTAAGTCATTGCCTTCTCCATTGACAAGACTTCCTAGAGATTTAGTCCTCTTCTAGGTACAGCAAGGGAGACCCCCTTACAGTTGGAGAGTTCCCTAAAAAATGTAATGTTTCTTACAAAAGGGTAACTCCTACTTGGTTTTCAGAGTTTTCCCCATGTCTGCTGCTTCTTAGACAATAACCAGCTTAAAATAATATTCCAAAGAGACATATTTTAGGGTGGCGAATGCTGATCCCCTACAATATTATTGAACAATTAGGTTGCTTGCAATATTTCCTTAGCTATAATAATAACCATAGGAGTGGCTACCACCAAACCCGCACCAATTATATGCTGATCCCAAGGAAGATCTTTCATAGGCTTTTTTTTTTGGTAATCCTCAACACTGTTTAATTTTATTTATTTTAATTATGAGGACCCAGATGTTAAATCTGCACAACGTAACTAAACAAAACACTGAGCCAAGATGAAAGGACACTTCATGCCCTTTCTATCCACTCTATGACCAACCTTTATGTAAGCTTTTGTTCACATCATGTTATAAGATCCTCAGAAGTAAAATTATTGGGATACTATATTTTTTCCAGAGCTCTGTGAAAATTTTGCTAAAATAATATCTGATAGAAACTTTGCCCTTTAACAGTACTTTGTATATGTGTGTGTGTGTGTATGTTACCAAACTGAGTAGTTTGTTTGTCTACATGCAATGGAAATCCAAACACTGAAGTACTGGTCCTTCTTAGAGAGAAAGGTTTATTACAAGGAGACCAAGCAGGAGATAGGAGGCCAGTTCAAATCTTTCTCCCCAATAGCAAGATGAAGTAGATATTTAAGAATTAGAGTTTTGGGGTGGTGAAGAAAGAGAAAAAGGGTGGTTGGTTACATGGTTTAGGGAAGCAGTCTTCATGTTTCTTCATGTGTCACATGTGCAAATTGCGGGGGAGTGTTGGTATAAAACGTGGTGGAAATTTGGGCTGTGACAACTAAAGCTCATCTATCAGACAAGCAAGAGCATTCTGCTTAGACTCTAGTCAGTCATGGGAATTCCAATTGGCTTCAGCCAAATTTCTTGTGTTACAAGTGGAGGGGATTTCAACAAGCTGTTTCCTTCTCTGCTGTCCTGTAAGACATGCTTAAGAATTTCTACTAGTAATCAGTTTCTTTAATCCTATGAGGCACGGTTTCATATATATATATAGTCATGTGTATATATACAGATAGATATATATATATATATATATATATATATATATGTTTGTAGGTAGATAGAAATGTATTTATGTCCATAAATATACCATACACCATAAAACTCTAATAACACTCATTAAAAGCTTACTTATGTTTGTTTCAGTTTTCTTTTCACTAGTAAAGATAAGCAGTTTTTGTATATCCATTGGTCTCTGCATTTCTTTTAAAAATACTTATTATAGATAATTTATAAAATACAGTTAGGCAAACAAGAAGATTTAAAAAGCATCAGAAAAAGTAATGTTCCCTTCTATACTGTTGGTGGGAATATAAATTGGTGCAGCCACTGTGGAGAAACTGTATGGAGGTTCCTTAAAAACTGAAAATAGAGCTAACACATGACACTGCAATCCCACTCCTGGGCATATATCCAGAGAAAAACATGGTCTAAAAGGATATTTGTACCCCAATGTTCATTGCAGCACTGTTTACAACAGCCAAGACATGGAGTAACCTAAATGTCCATTGACAGAGGAACGGAGAAGAATGTGGTACATGTATACAATGGAATATTACTCAGCCATTAAAAAGAATGAAATAATGCCATTTGCAGCAACATGGATGGACCTAGAGATTGTCATACTGAGTGAAGAAAGTCAGACACAGAAAGAGAAATATCATATGATATCCCTTATATGTGGAATCTAAAAAGAAATGATACAAATGAACTTATTTACAAAACAGAAACAGACTCACAGACTTAGAGAATGAACTTATGGTTACCAAGGGGGAAGAGTGGGGGGAAGGAATATTTAGGGAGCTTGGTATCAACATATACACACAACTGTATTTAAAATGGATAACCATCAAGGACAGGGAACTCTGCTCAATGTTACGTGGCAGCCTGGATGGGAGGGGAGTTTGGGGGAGAATGGATACATGTATATATATGGCTGAGTCCCTTTGTTGTGCACCTGAAACTATCACAACATTATTAATTGGCTATACTCCAATATAAAATAAAGTTTAAAAAAAATGTAGTGTTGGAAATTTCAGTTAAATTTCATTCTGTTTTCATTTATTATTTTTCTAAAATATATTGAATATGTGCTATGTGTGTGCATATAGGAAGGTATTTTTGGGTTTTTTTGCATTTTACAATGAATTCATTTCATGGTAGAAATATTAGACTAAATATTAAAAATGCATAAATATAAGCACATGTTATACCAGCACATAGTAATTTATTAGACTAAGATTTTTCTAAGGCACATTAAACAACATCATTGTTAGGATTTCAAGTATTATCTCAAATGCCTATTATTACATTGTCTGGATGGTATCATCACTAATTTGATCATCTTTCCATTTTGAACAATTAAGTTGCTTCCAATTTATCATTGTTATTAATTAACTACATGAAAGTCCCTATTGTTATGTATTCTTGTGACTTATTTTTGGGAACAGGGCAAATCTGACAGTTAAAAAATGTCAACATTTTGTGATACTAATTTTTTTCTTCAAATGATGGTAAAGCTAAATATTTTTATACATCTATTAATCATTTTATTTTCTTTTTTATAAAATTGTATTATGGCTTTTACTCATTTGTTTATAGAGGAGATGATACTATTTATCAATTTGTACAGTTATTTATAAATTACAATGTTACTCCTTACATTTTTTAAATTTCCATAAATATATATTCTAGTTATTTAATTTTTATTTTTAAATGTTATTTAGAAGAAAATTTTACAAATATGTATTTCATAATTATGTCAATATTATCTCTATTCTTTTGAGCTTAGTAAATACTTTCCACCTTGTATCAAATAGATATTTATCTATATTTTCCTCTTTTACCCCTTAATACATTTAAAATTTATTTTCATCTGCTTTCAAACACAAGTTTCTGTGCCTAATGCACAGTGATGCCAAACAAATGGAAATGTTGGAGTCTGGGGCAGAGAAAGGTTTATTACAGGGCCAAGCAAGGAGAACAGGTGGCTTGTCCTCAAAAGACCTGAACTCTAAGATGGTTTTCAGGGAGGAGTTTCTAAAGGCAATATTTGGGGTGAGGTCTACAGGGTGTGTAACTTCCTTCTGATCAGTTGGTGGTGAGGTAACAAGGCGGTGCTCCAGGAAACTTGAGCTCAGCCTGAAGTTACCATCCTCCACCTGGGTGGAAGTCTTAGTTCCTGTAGAATAACTCAGAGATATATTGTTATATAAGTCCCTTGAAGTGGGACCAGGACCCTGGTTTATTGCCGCATTACTGTTTCTTGACTGCTCCTCCTTCATTTCTCCGTTCCCTCCGTTCTCTAATCAGTAACTGTTTGAATCTGCCTTTTGGAATTTGGGGAAGGTCTAGGAGGATGAAGCATTTTCCCTACAAACAAGAAACAGGGGACACAGAAAGCCTTTGGTACCTGGGTGAGCCCCATAGTGTTCTGCTCAGTTTCACATCTAAGTTTTGATCTAAATATATAATGAATCTTTTAAAAAATTACACTTTTGTGCTTCATGTGATTGACTGGAATTGCCAGGCTGGTGTTTAAGATTTGTCACATCTTTAGGTTCCTTGTTTTGATTCCAGCAGCATTATTTTGAGGTTATCAGATTAATTATTTTATTTATTTTTTGTCAAGCTCCTCCACTATGAAGAGTTTTATAGATTGAGTTATAGTTTGTTTAAAGTTACAAGAGAGATTACATGTGATTTTAATGGGACAGGCATTAATAGTGCAGCCTCGGACTGCCTGGATTTTCTCCCACCTCTAGCACTTTCTGAGTGATGCATGAATTACATCATGTCTCTGTGCCCTAAAGGATTATAGCAAGGATAAACAGAGATAACTGTGCAATGAAATGACAGAAGAATTACTCCATGGAAAGTGCAAGTAACAATTACTATTATTAGTAAACATTTGGGGTATTGATGTGATATAATGTCACCTTTCCTAGTATTAAACCATGTTTTCTTTTTTTTTTAACATCTTTATTGGAGTATAATTGCTTTACAATGGCATGTTAGTTTCTGCTTTATAACAAAGTGAATCAGTTATACATATACATATGTTCCCATATCTCTTCCCTCTTGCATCTCCTTCCCTCCCACCCTCCCTATCCCACCCCTCTAGGTGGTCACAAAGCACTGAGCTGATCTCCCTGTGCTATGCGGCTACTTCCCACTAGCTATCTATTTTACGTTTGGTAGTGTATATGTGCCCATGCCACTCTCTCACTTTATCACAGCTTACTCTTCCCCCTCCCTATATCCTCAAGTCCATGCTCTAGTAAGTCTGTGTCTTTATTCCTGTCTTACCCCTAGGTTCTTCATGACCTTTTCATTTTTTTTTTCCTTTTGTCTTTTTTTTTTCTTAGATTCCATATATATGTGTTAGCATACGGTATTTGTTTTTCTCTTTCTGACTTACTTCACTCTGTATGACAGACTCTAGGTCCATCCAACTCACTACAAATAACTCAATTTCGTTTCTTTTTATGGCTGAGTAAGATTCCATTGTATATATGTGCCACATCTTCTTTATCCATTCATCTGTTGATGGACACTTAGGTTGCTTCCATGTCCTGGCTATTAAACCAGGTTTTCATTATTGACTTAAATAGTACTTGGACATGGTGTGTCATTATTGAATTCAAATTATATTATACTTAGATTACTTCATCTTATCCAAAAATGAGATTAATACGTAAGTATTTTGGGGGTGGTCATCTTCATTAGATTTTTTATGGGGGTTATAATAACACTACAAAGTAAATGCAGTTCTACATATTTATATTCTGAAACAGCTTATTTAATATTATCAATTCTTACAAAGTTTGACAGACTTTACTGGTAATATTTAATAACGACAATAAAACTATTTAATATTATATTAATGACATATAAACAAGATGAACTGCTTGCCTAATACCAGGCATTGACTGTTTTTTTTTTTTTTTTTTGACAACTGTTTTCTAAATTTCTATAAGGTAAAGTATTTGTGTATATCTTAGCACATCTTTGACCCTACAGAGCTCTACAAAGAGGAGTATTTTGCCATGTTTAAGATTCTTTAAAATGTGTGTGTGTTTGTGGGAGTGTGTGTGCTGAGAGAGAGAGACAGACAGACAGACAGAGAGATTTGGAGAGCCACCACTTCCCTCAGTCTGCCAGGGAAGTCAAGAGCAGACTTCAAGAGAGAGTGAGACTGTCTAAAAGTAGAAAGAGGTCCAATGTCTTAAAGACCAAAGATTCATACATTTATCATATTTTGTAAAGCAGATCATGATTGAATGGTTTCAACACAGCCATTACTTTATACCTTCTGGATATATTTAACTGACTATGGAATTTGAAATAATGAAAGAATAAATGCAGTGGGGAATTACTTGGAGACCCTGTAGCAGCCAATATTATTAAAAAGACAAGTGAAGAGAAATATGGAGTGACAATTCCTTAGATACTCTCATCTGTGCAACTTCTTTTCTGTGTTCTCAGTGCTCTGGCATGTGAGATTTGCTGACCTGGGAGAGACTGTCTTTCCCAGGGAAAGATAATTCTTAGTGATAAAAAAAAGACTCCCCTATGATTGTGCCTTTCATATGCCAACCTACAAATCCATAGTTCATACCACAGCCAACTCTTCTATCTAACTCTTATACACCAGAATGCAATATCCATCTGCGCTTGTTATCCCAGGGTCCAATAACAGAAAAATAGAAACAGCTCTATGTTCCAGAGCCCTCTGAAATCATTCAAACTGGCCAATCCTAATTCTGTTTACTCTGATTTGTCTTCTTTTTTCTATGGAAACCAAACCTTGTGCTTCCACGTGTGGCCTGCGTGACATGGTCTGCCCCTCCTCTTGGGAACTGTGAAAAACAAACTGTCTTCTCAACAGCAGTCATCTCCTGATCTGCTGGCCTCACCTACACCTGAATAATAATAAAACCTGCATTCTAAAACATACACCCACTAGGATGGTTGTAACCAAAAAGTCAGTTAGTACAAGAGTTGATGAGAATGTAGAGAAGTTGGAACCTTCCTGTGATGCTGGTGGGAATGTAAAAATGATGCAGTCACTTTGCAAAATAGTTTCTCAGTTCTTCCAAAAGTTAAACCTATAATAACCATTTGACCCAGCAATTCCACTGCTAAGCCTACATACAAGAGAACTGAAAATATATGTTCACCACAAAAACATGTATATGAATGTTCATAGCAGCATTATTCATAATACTCCAAAACTGAAAAGAACCAAAAGTTACATGGACATTGACTGATGAATGGATAAACAAATGTGGTAGATCTAGGCTACAGCATATTATTCAGCAAGAAGTGATGTGCTTATACATGCTAAAACATGGTTGAAACTTGAAAACATTATGCTAAGTTCAAGATGCAAGTCACAGAAGACCACATATTACATAATTCTGTTTATACTAAATGGTCAGAATAAGCAAATCAATAGGCATAGAGTAAATTAGTGGCTGCTTAGGGCTGGGGAGTTTGGGTGAGTGAGTGGGGTGATAGCTAAGAGGTATAGGATCTCTTGTTGATAGTGGTAATGGTCACACAACTCTGTGAATGCATTAAAAATCATTGAATTATATATTTTAAATGGATTAATTGTATTGTATGTAAATTATGTCTCAGTAAAGCTGTTAACAAAAGACAAGTATATAACACTAATTATTACCTCTGCAGCTCTTGTTGTACGTCATTCTAGGCACTTTATATACAGTAACTCAAATAACCTAACCCTGAAGTTTGAGCTCTTAACCATCTTGTTTTCCTGCCTTTGAGTACATTATTCCCCTCTGGCTTATGTTTTATATCAGACAAGAAAACATCACTAGATATTGAAGCGGGATCCAAAGTTCAAGGAGAGGGACCATGCTAAGCAACAGTATAAGATAGCTAGTACTTCCAGACTTGGTGGAAAAGTAGGATAATTTAGAAAATCGTCAAATGAAGTAATAAGCAAAAATTTCTCTCTCTGTCTCTCTCTCTATATATATATCTATATATGTATATATACAGAGAAATTAATGAGGCTATTGCATTGTCCAAACCAAAGTAAGCTTTAATGCAAAAGGATCATTTTGGTTAAAATGAGATTTAAATAAAATAAAATGTTGCATTATATTTATTTACAATAATAAAGACCAAAATTAAAGTAAAACACAAAAACAACCAAATACTCTCCCAAAACATCCAGGGGATAGGGGATGCTATGGGTCAGAAAGGAGGATATACAACTAAAAGGATCCCCAAAATATCTTTTATAAGGACAAATGTTTCTGATTAATTCATCAACTTCATCATCAATATAATAAAATATAGACACTATAAATAAATAGAAGAAGGGATCAAATAAAACATATTAAAACCAATAATTATCAGAGTAGAAAAATAAGAGTCACAATATTAATTAACTGAAAACAAACAAACAAAAAACAAAAAATAGAACAGAGGTTGGATGAAAATAGAACAAATATATCAGTTGTTAAAGGAAAAAATATATAGTTTAAATAACTTTGAATCTCAGATTCTGTGAGTTAATATGTACCTCTATGCTTATTATAACAGATGCATTAGAAGCAAATGGCATATAAAGGTTGAGCTAATCAGATAGTTAGATGAAGAATTTCAGGCTATTAAAAACTCAAAGTAAGAAAGAAAAAAAGCAGATGTGGCAGTACTATTAACATAGAAAGTAGCTCTTGAGGTGAAAACCATTTTAAAAGGACAAGGAGAAATATTTTATAAATATGAAAGGTAAAATCTCTAAAAATGCTATAGTAGTCATGAGCCATTTTGCACTGAAGTATATAATAGTGAAATATATAAAGTAAAACATGTTAGAACTATGAGGTTAAATTGGAAAAAAAAATCAGACTTGTAAATGAGAAATTTTAATAACACTTTTCTCAGGTTTTAATACCTTTAATAGAGAAATACTACATGAAACTACAAAGAAATGTAAATACTTAAGGTATAATATCCATAATATAAAATCTATGTCAAGCAGAAAATAAACGTTATTTTTCAAGCAAACAAATTGAAGTTTAAAATATTAAATATTTAAAATACAAAAGAAAAAACCCAACCTGTTAAAGATGTAGAAATGTCTCAGATTCTGGTCATAGTTCAATATTCCAAGAATTTAAACATTTTAAAACAACAAAATTTCCAAAAAATATACAGCTGAAAAAGAAAAAAAAAATGTCTGCCAGTTCAATGACAAAAGCAAAATTCAAATTAAAGAGTAGATATGAAAATTAACAAAGTAAAACAAAAAACACAAAACTTAGGAAATGAAGTCAAAGTAAAATTTAAAACTATAGTTCTGGACTTCCCTCGTGGTGCAGTGGTTAAGATTCTGCCTGCCAATGCAGGGCATACAGGTTTGATCCCTAGTCCAGGAAGATCTCACATGCTGTGGAGCAACTAAGCCTGTGTGCCACAACTACTGAGCCTGCGCTGTGCAAGACACAACTACTGAGCCCACATGCCAAAACTACTGAAGCTCACATGCCTAGAGCCCATGCTTCACAACAAGAGAAGCCACCGCAATGAAAAGCCCACTCACCACAACAAAGAGTAGCCCCCGCTCGTTGCAACTAGAGAAAGTCCGCGCACAGCCACGAAGACCCAACATAGCCAAAATAAATACATAAATTTATAAAAAACAAAAATAAAACAATAGTTCCTAAAGGCTATCTACCATATATGCAATAACCCAGCAGTTCTGATTTGACTTGTTTAGGGTCTTGGAGATGCATCTTTTTACAACTAACCATGTTGACTGACATGAGATGGTCTGTGAGTGGCATTTTCAAAATCATCAGGAACAGAAGCATCTGTAATAAAAAGAAAGATTTACTGCCTCACCATTTCTAAATCCTCTTATTGTTTCCCTGAGTCAACCTCCTATCAAATCTTTCTGCTTTCAACTCTTTCTGGTAGCTCACTTGTACAATTCCAGAAGGCACATTTACTTCTTGATTTAACATCCTGAGAAGCATCTACTTTCCCTCCAGTTTCCTGAATGAATGAATGAACAGGCAACTATGTATTCAGAAGTGACTTCTGGGGCTTCCCTGGTGGCGCAGTGGTTGAGAGTCCGCCTGCCGATGCAGGGGACACGGGTTCGTTCCCCGGTCCGGGAAGATCCCACATGCTGTGGAGCGGCTGGGCCCGTGAGCCATGGCCGCTGAGCCTGCTCGTCCGGAGCCTGTGCTCCGCAACAGGAGAGGCTACAACAGTAAGAGGCCCGCGTAAGCCAAAAAAAAAAAAAAAAAAAAAAAAAAAAAGAAGTGACTTCTGTATTGGAGATACAATCTCTGTGGTAATAAGTAAAGGAAACCTAGAAGATCCCCAGGAAAAGAGTGAAAATGGAGATGAGAAGCCAAACTAGCCCTAAACTCCAATACCAGAACCCAGGGAGTTGGCGGGGGCAGGAGCTAGAAATCAGGACTGACAAGGGGGGTCCACTAAATTAGGATGTGTGTTTCCAGAAAAAGAAAAAGAAAAAAAAATCAGTGTTATCAAATGCTATTGAAAGATGGGTTAAGTTGAAAACATAATTGTGTCCTTTGGATATGGGAACACAGAGGTCTCTAATAAGCCTCACAAAAACAAAAATAATAATAATAATAATAATAATAAAAGAGGAACTCACAAACTTAAAGAATGAACTTATGGTTACCAGAGGGGAAGGGTGGGGGGGAATGGATAAACTGGGAGTTTGGGATTGACATGTACATAGTGATATATTTAAAATAGATAACTAACAAGGACCTACTCTAAAAAAATAATTTTTTAAAATGAGGAACTGTAATGAATATACTGTGTTATTGATAAATTAGAGACTTAGGGACAACGTATGTAGGGTTTAGCCATGAAGGGAAGCAGGGAAGTAAGAATGGTCTGAGTCTTCTTAGGTCTCACAGTGAGTGTTTTGTACCATTTTCTGAACTGAACAGGAGCCCAGTTTTTCACAGTATTTTCTTTAAATTATGAATCCAGAGGTTCTCCGCTAAAATGGAAGTTAATTTATTTAATTCCAATAATATTTATTAAACATTCATTATGCAAATGTTCTTAGTGAAACCACTATTACAAGACGCTGATTTTATTTCATGTGACCTTGGGAATTTGAGTTAAAGAGGAAGTTTTCATTCTGCTGATGAAGGTCATGTAATAAGAGAAGCATAATAGCGAGGTAGGTAGGTTATAAACTGAAGACTAATAACACAGCTGACCTTCAGCAGACCCCACATTCTTCCTGAGCAGGAAAGAGGAGAAGTTCTTGCTGGACTCCTAGAGTCAAAGTAAGTATTTGAATGCTCAGCATTAATATTTATCACAGAAGCTCCTGGCTCTGGTCCTTGGCTTTTCCCATGGTCACAGAATCTCTCAGGACCAGGAGGGCTTTGCCTCCCTGTGACTGTTTTCAGCAGAACTCCTGAAAAGGACCCCCACCCCCATGGGGGTCCTTTCAAACTGGAAACACAGTTCCTGGAGGAAATTGTACAGTTTCTTTTAAAAGATGCATCTAAACTTGCTAATACCGATGATTTTACAAAGAGTTGGGAGTATAAAGGTCACTCGTAGCAGCATTAAATGTCTGACCTTTACTTTTTGTTCTAAATTATCCTCTGATTGTACAGCAACACAAAAAGCACTCATTGTGAGCTTCTTTGAATGCCCACAGATGGAACCTTGCCTAGTGCTAAAGCAGCAGATAGTTACACTCAAAGTGTTTATCTACATTTTATTTGGCATTACCACTGGGAAATGAAATGCTAGAATATGAAATTTGCTGAAGGATTATTTTATTCAGGTGTGTGGTAACAGCACATATATAAATATCTTTCTCTGAGGGTAAAGAAAACTGTGGGCATGTGAGGAGAAGAGAGTTTTCACCAAGCCATAGATTTGTTTGGTTGACCTAGATTCTAGTGCTAACTCAGCGATCATGGAGTGAATGAACTCAGGTTGTTTTAAGATTATCTGCTCCTTAAAATTTTATTCTGAATGTTGCTTTGCCCATTTACTGAATCTGATCATCTCTGTCTCTTCCTGATTCTTCTCCATATTATTCTTAGGTCTCTTGAAATCGATGAGAATCCAAGTTAGGTCATGCTGAGTCAGAACCAAAGCCTCCTCTTCCAGGATTTTTAAATTAGAAACCAAACTAAAAGATTGGGGATAAAACATCATTCATCTCTACCCCAAACTCCTAATTCCCAGCTTCTCTTATTAAAGAGTAATGAATGTATCATTAGATAGTTTGATAGTATCAATACCCTTGTATACTTTTAACCTATGTTATTTCTTGAGGCTAATGATTTCCCTCAATTTCCTTGCTACTGTATAAAAAAGTACAGACAGAGAACATTAAAGCAAACTTTATAGATGTCTCTGATAGCTTTTGTTGTGTATCAAAGCACCCCAAAACTCATTGGCTATAAACAATGAATATTGACATGTTTCATGATTGTGGGCTTGTCCTAAGATGGACTCACTAACATGTCTGAGTTCTCAGCTGGAGGTCTGGGACATCTGGGACATTAGGACTGTGGAAATGCCTATTACAACAAGGACATGGTCCATCCTCCAGGAAGTGAACACAGACTTTTTCAGGTGGTTGGTAGAGGGGTTCCCAGCACCAAGAGATCAAAAGTGCTGATGTTTAATAACTTTTCAAATTTCTGTTTGCATCACACTTGCTAAAGCCCCACTGGCTTATGAAAGTCACATAAGCAAGTTCAGAGTCAGTGTGGGAAAGGATATCATAAGGATATGGATACAAGGAGGGAAATAAAGATGTCATTTAAAAAATATTCTGCAATAGGTACGTATGAACACCAAGGAGGGAAGAAGGGTGGGGAGTAGGAGGAATTGGGATATTAGAATTGACATATATACACTATGTATAAAATAGATAACTAATGAGAATGTGCTGTATAGCACAGGAAACTCTACTTCACTTCTCTGTACAGTAGAATCTAACACAACATTGTAAAACCACTATACCCCAATAAAAAAAAATATTCTACAATAGATGAGTAAATTAAGATCCATAGGCTAGCTTCTGCTCTATGCATCCAAGAATATGAAAAAAAGGAAGAAGTCCATTGGCTAGGGATTGGCAAACATTTTCTGTAAAAGACTGGACACAACGTATTTTTGCATTTGCAAGCTGGATAGTCTCTGTTGAAATCACTAAATTCCGCTATTATAACATTGAAGAAGTCAGTATGTAAATAAATGGGTGTAGCTGTGTTCTAATAAAACATTACTTACAAAACTAAGAAGTGTACCGGATTTTGCCTGTATACTTGCAACCCTAGCCATAAGTACGTATTCTGACAATTACTGTTGCACAATAAATCAACATAAGGCTTTCTGGCTTCAGACAGCAGTGTCTGGCAGTTTGGATGGGTCAGGACTCCGTTGGGGTGTTGTCCCTTAGGGTTTGTCCTGAAACTGCGTTCAGATGGTGACTGGGGCTGTGGCAGCAGAGGCTGTCTGTCCTACTGGTGTGGGCCAGTTAGGTTCTCACACCATGGCAGCACTGGTGGTGGTGAGCTGCTTACATGCCAGCTCTGGTTCCAGGAAGTGTTTCAGCCAGCAAAGGGTATGCTGAAGTGTATTTTATAATCTAGCCTCAAAAGTCACACAGTGACTCTCTCACTGTGTTTAATGGTAACAAAGGCCACAATACAATCCAAGGAATGGGAATTAGACTCCACAGCCAGGTAGGGCAGTGACAAATTTCCAGAAGAGTACATGGGATGAGAAAAATTGTTGTGACCAACTATAGCAAATACAACCACGGTCCACCGGGAAGGGGCATGTCTTCTCATGATGAAAGGCAAGCAGATAACAAATAGAGTGGATGTGGAAAACTGCAAGGCTGTCAAGTGAGAGAAAGAACATTGCTTTTGCATTTAGAAAGAAACAGGCTTATATTCTGGCCCTGACACTCACCATTCATTTATTTATCATCTGAAACAGATGATGCCAGATTTAAAGAAATACTTTTGGATATTACGTATCAGTTTAATTCCAGTTTCTCCCAGTAAAATATCAATATCAATATCCCACTGGGTTTTTCTAGGTGTTGAAAGGCATAGAAGAAATATGGTCACAGACATGTCCTGGTGTTACTGAAAAGGTCCAGCTGCTTGCCGCTCAAAAGCAAATGATTGAGAGGCAAGTATCAGTAGCAAAGAAAGATGCTTTAACCAGAAAAGCAATCTGGGGAGAAGGTGGACTGGTGTCCAGAGACCAAGTCCCAAGATTTTGCTCAGCCATGACAGTTTTTAAAGGGAAAAAGGAGGAAGCATCTCAGTGAATCATTGAGTCAGGATGTTGGGTTCTGCATCTTTCTCCATTGAGGGCAGACTGGCTGACTCTCTCTTCGATGTTATCTTGCTGAGTGATCGGCCTGTAGGATTGCTAAGGGGCTGCTGGGTCTAGAGAGCTAGTCATTCTTTAACTACTTAATTCTTCATTCATACCTCTTTTAATCTAGGAAAGCAGGTTAGGCAAGGCGTGGTGTGCATTCAGGAGAGTATAAGTCAGGAGTTAGGTTAAATGGCCTAGTTATCTCATTCCTATAATTAGGTTCTTTTAAGGCTAAAGGGGAACAAAAATGGGCAAATAGGAAAGGGACAAAAGAGCTGCTTTCACTGGCACATATAAGGCTTTGAATAAAAAGCAGCAGTAAGCTATTCTTTTTTTTTTTTTTTTTTTTTTTTTTTTTTAATGCGTTACGCGGGCCTCTCACTGTTGTGGCCTCTCCCGTCGCGGAGGACAGGCTCCGGACGCGCAGGCTCAGCGGCCATGGCTCACGGGCCCAGCCGCTCCGCGGCATGTGGGATCCTCCCAGACCGGGGCACGAACCCGTGTCCCCTGCATCGGCAGGCGGACTCTCAACCACTGCGCCACCAGGGAAGCCCTTTTTTATACAATTTTTAAAGGTTACTTCCATCTCCAGTCATTACAAAATATTGGCTATATTCCCCATACCATACAATACATTCTTGAGCCTATATTACACCCAATAATTTGTACCTCCTGATCCCCAGTTAGTAAGCTATTCTTACTGATATTATCATCCAAGCAACCACAATGCCAGAAAAATCACAACTATTAGATGATCTATTTGAATTTGGATTAATAGTCAAAGAATCCAAAGATAACATGCTACTGTGGGATCTTAGGAGGAGAGTCAGACTGATCTGGGTTCAAACCCTGGTCTGTCTCAAACATAAATAACAGATGCTAAGGGCCTGACAAAGGAGTCGCAGGAAAGAACCAGGATTTCTCTCCTTTCTAGAATGAAGACAATGTATTTTGAAATAAAATAGACCTTTCCAAAACAAACCAGTGAAGTTGAAAAACATGAAATTGTCCTCTTCAACCCAAACATCTCTGGGTGAGTACCTTTCACAAAGGGCAAGAGTGTCTCAGTATCTAATATTATTCCAAATAAAGCTTGTAAAATAAGTTTAATAGGAATAACACTCTAAATGCTAAGTAATAATAGCACTAGCAATATTTTATAGTTCTAAATAACATTTACATTAAATGCAAGGAGAGCTAATGTGTACAAGAGAATATGTGATTATTATCACACTCAGAAAAATTGGAGTGTTTGATGTTACCAGAGTTTTAAAATCTATAAAATCTACCTTATTGATTATGTAGTGTGGGTTTTCTATACTCTTTCTTTTTGAGCATTGAATCTGTGTTATATTGATAGAGACACTTTAAAGTGTTCTATGGTATTTTGATTTCTGGTTCTTTAGACACTTTTGTTTTATGAAAGCTGTTGCTGTGTTAACTGGGTACATAAATATGAATAACTGGTATTCCTTTCTGGTAAATTTTAGACTTAAGCATTCTGAAATGCCCATCTTTATCTTTTTTCTTTTAATCTCTAGTCTTAATTCTATTACAGATGTCAATATTGTTACTTCTGTTTTCTTTTTTGTGTTTACTTGTTATTTTTTTCATAGTTTTTTATCATATGAATTTTTCTCCTTTTCTCTCTGCTAAACATTGCTGGATTTTGTTTTGTTAGTCAAACAAAAATGTATTTACTTTGTTAATATAAGTGAGTTGAACCCATTTGCAATATGTTAACCTTCATTACTTCAAATTGTTTCATGTGATGTGGGGTGTGTGTGTGTGTTTTTACTAATTACATAGACTTCCATTATGCAGTCTGTTTGCTCTTTTTTTTTTTTTTTTTTGCGGTATGCGGGCCTCTCACTGCTGTGACCTCTCCCGTTGAGGAGCACAGGCTCCGGACGCGCAGGCCCAGCAGCCATGGCTCATGGGCCCAGCCGCCACGCGGCATGTGGGAGCCTCCCAGATCGGGGCACGAATCCCTGTCCCCCGCATCGGCAGGCGGACTCTTAACCACTGCGCCACCAGGGAAGCCCTGTTTGCTCATTTTTGGTTCAACTTCTGATATTGGAGAGGCTTTTTGTTTTTATTTTGTGCTCATGGTCACTTTAAAAGTAATTCTAACCCAAATTATACTGATACCTCCTTTGCTTATAAACAAATTCAGTCCCTTACAGTGGTGACCCTTGATTAGTTTGGTACCAAGATGTGTATTATAAACAAACCTCCCTTAAACAAACAAATCTCCGTTTCCCTCTAGCCATCACTATTCCTTGGCTGAGTTCCAGCGAGGATTGATATGTATTCTCGTTACCATTTTCTGGGTATCAACTGGGTGACACACACCTACAAATACCACATTTTCAATAGGCATCACCTCTGCCTTATCTGACACAGGAGGACCTCACCAGACATCACCTTATTTCAAACACTGAGTATCACGAGATGTATCTGATGCCACCATTCCCATCTTGGATTCCCCTTATATCTGATGGACAGTTTTATCACTCAGCTGGGCACCATCACCCAGACACTGGCATAGTGGTAATCTATGCCTAATAAAGGTAAAATGAGACTGTGTGTGTGTGTAATATGTGTGTGCATGTGTTACACTCGGTTGGAAAGAGGCATAAAGCGTTCTTGCTTCTCTGTAAATAACATTGATATTGGCAAACTAGCTTTTTCAGTTTTTACTTTACATCCCATCACCCTAGATGAGACTCAGGCATGATTATAGTTAGGTTGAGTTGGGAGACACATCGAGAAAGAGAAAACATGCTCCTCAAGACGGTCACTCCCATTTGATTGTTGAGTCCGTTTATAGATCACATTCTATCTTTCTCAGGATGGAACCTCTTTGCAGGACACTCGTTCATAAATGGATTTTTGATTGGTTATCTCTCCACCTCCTCTCCATGACTCCCCAGTTTCACCAGACCCACCTTGGACATTCTCTAATCACGACTGAGTATTAGTCCAGTTTCCTCACTACGCATGTATAAGAAAAAATTGAATAACTGACAAAAATGAAAGAAAGGTTTTATCTTCTAATTTCTTTATATTGTATAATTTACATTATAGGTACATTCCACCATGTCTGACATGCCCTGTGTTTTTCAACTTCTGTGCATTTGATCAACTTGTTCCCTCTACTGAAAATTATATTTTTTCCTTTCTTAGTTCTTCAAATTTTACATACCCTCCAACATGCAACTCACATTCCACATTAGCCTCATACGTGAGCACCACAAAAATCCAAATAAATATTAATGAGTTATGGGAGTTTGATATCTAGAATAAGAGCAGATATAGCATCACTGTGCAGTCCTTTAATCACACAGAAACTCCATAATATTTTTTTATTCATACAAAAATATGTATTGAGCACGTACTATTTGCCAGGCATTTTTCAATGAACATGAGAGACATTAGTGAAAATAAATAAATGCATAAATAAATCACATTTTCCTTGTGGGTCTTATGTTGTCTTATAGCAGATAGGCAATAAATAAACAATATTAAAAATTTAGATATTTTATACTTTTCATAGGTGACAAGCAAGGATAGAAAATATACAATGTAAGGGGGGATTGGGAATTCTGAGTGATAGTAGGGAGGCAGGTTATCATACTAAACATGTTAGTCAAGACTGGCCTGTCTTAGAAAAGAATACCTAAACAGATACTTGCAGGTGGGCATGACAGCTTTGTGACTCTGAGGAAAGAGCATTGCAGGAAGAGAAATAGCTAAGACAGCAGAATAGTGTAGGTATATTTCTAGTATGTGTGGGGAACAACAGGAGTGCAGTATAGCAAAGATACCATGAGCGAAGGCAGGAGTGAGAGAAGTGAAGTTATAGAGGAGAGAAATAAACTAGAAGCAGGTGAAAAGTCAAGTCTTTAGAAGGTGTGAACCAAGGAATGATGTTATTCAACCTACATTTAAAAGACACATTGGTTACTACTATGGAGAACAGTAACGAGGCTCCTTTAAAAAGTAAAAATAGAGCTACCATATGATTCAGCAATACCACTCCTGGGCATATATCCAGAGAAAACCATAATTTGAAAAGATACATGCACCCCAATGTTCATAGCAGCACTATTTACAATAACCAGGTCATGGAACAACCTAAATGTCCACTGACAGATGAATGGATAAAGAAGATGTGGTACATATATAAAATGGGATACTACTCAGCCATAAAAAGAATGAAATAATGTCATTTGCTGCAACATGGATGGACCTAGAGATTATCATAGTAAGTGAAGTAAGTCAGACAAAGACAAATACCATATGCTATCACTTATATATGGAATCTAAAATATGACACGAACTTATCTATGAAACAGAAACAGACTCACAGACATAGAAATAAGACGGTGTGGTTGCCAAAGGGAGGGGGGTGGAGGAGGGATGGATCAGGAGTTTGAGATTAACATATACACACTACTATGTATAAAATAGGCAATCAACAAAGATGTACAGTATAGCATGGTGAACTATATATCTTGTAATAACCCATAATGGAAAAGAATCTAAAAAGATATATATATATATATATATATATATATATATATATATACATATATGTATATGAATCACTTTTCTGTACACCTGAAACTAACACACTATTGTAAACCAACTATATTTCAATAAAAATTTAAAAAATAATAAAAGGCACATTGGCTAATATATTGAGACTAACCATAAGGGTAAAAGCAGAGACAAATGAGCTGGCTTTTGATTCAGGCTGGAAAAGGTAGTATGGGAACTGAGAAATACAGAGAAGCCTGCTTTCCTTAACTGCTATACTTTCCTCACCCCTAACATTTAATACTTGATTCTACTATTTAGATATCTGTCAGATCCCAAATCATTTTTTCCTTCCATTTTCCTGCTACTTTCTTGGTTAATATCCTCATCATTTTTTAATGGATTCACCATAATTTGTTTACCAAATCCCTATTAATGGACATTTCAATCGCTTCCAGTATTTTGCTCTTACAGACAATGCCGAAGTGAGCCTCTTTACACATCTATATCTGCAAACAAGTGCTAGCATCTCTGTAGAACACATCTATAACAAAGAAACTTTGAGGGAAAGTCCATGTTAACTTGTGTTTGTTTGTATGCCTTTCCTTTTCTGTTTCTTTTGTTTGTTTTTCTTAAAGCAACAAACATTTATTATTTTGCAGTTTCTGTGGGTTCTACTGAAGGATCTGCTTTCAATATAAATTTACTCATGTGTCTCTTGGTAGAAGATCACAGTTCCTCGTGCATGGGCTGGATGGATTGCTTCAGATTTATCAACTGGATTCCCTAGTGCAATTAATTCAAGAGCACAAGATGGAAGCCACAATGTCTTTTATGATACGTGTATGTAGTCACCATTTCTGGTGTTCTTTCTGTAGATCCAGATTTCCATCTGGTGTTATTTTTCATCTACCCAAAGATGTTCTGCAGTTTTTTTGTAGCTAGAATCTGATAGTAATTATATTTTTCAGGTTTTTGTATGTTAGAAAAGTCATTCTCCCTTCATTTTTTAAAGATATTTTCACTGAGTATAGAGCTCTGGGTTGACAAGATTTTCTTTCACTTACTTAAGAGATGTTACTCTGCTATCTTCCTGCTCACATTCTTTACAACAATAAATCTGCTGTTATCTTTATCTTTGTTCCTCTGGACATAACGTGTCTTTTTTGCATGACAAATTTTAAAATGTTTCTTTTTATCACTGGTTTTAAGCAATTTGATTTTGGTGCAATTTTCTCCATGCTTCTGAGATTGTGGTTTTTTAAGCCTCTTAGCTTTGTGAACATAGGGAATACAATTATAGTAACTTTTTAAAATGTCACTGTCAGCTAAACCTGACATTTGTGGCAGTTCTGTGTTTATTTCAATTGATTGTTTTCTTCATTATGGGTCATATTTTCTTGCTTCTTTGTATGCCTGATAATCTTTGATTGGATGCCAGATATCATGAATGTTAACTTGTTGAACATTGGATATTTTAAAAAAATTTATTGTATTGAAGTATGGTTGATTTACAATGTTGTGTTAGTTTGTGGTGTACAGCAAAGTGATTCAGGTATGTATATATATATATCATATTGTTTTCCATAACATAGTTATGGATATTTTCCATTATGGATACTGAATACAATTCCCTGTACTATACAGTAGGACCTTGTTGTTTATTCACTCTATATGTAATCGTTTGCATCTGCTAATCCCAAACTCCCAATCCATCTCTCCCCTACCCCTTCTCCCCACTGGCAATCGCAAGTCTGTCCTCTATGTCTGTGAGTCTGTTTCTGTTTCATAGGTATGTTCATTTGTGTCATATTTTAGATTCCACATATAAGTGATATCATATGTTATTTGTCTTTTCTGTCTTTCTTTGTCTTATGTCACTTAGTATGATAATCTCTAGGTCCAGAGTGCTGGATATTTTTGTGTTCCTAAAAATCTTGAGCTTTGTCCTGGATTGAATTCCAATGTACTTGGAAACAGTTGGATCCTTTAGATCTTGCTTTTACAATTTGTTATGTGGGACTAAAGCAGTGTTCAGTGTAAGGATCATCGTTCCTTACGTCTGAGGCAAGGCACGCTAACACTGTCCTGTGAATCAAGAGATTTTCTAGTCTATCTTGTGGAAACTGGTAATATTCCTGACACTGTGCCACATGGGATACTCTTTCCTCTAATCCATTCATGTGGACATTGTTCTTACATATATGTGCTGAGTGATACCTAGCTAAATATATGGTGAGGTGATTCTCTCCAGATATCTGGAGATTTCTCTCTGTAAATCTCTTCTTCTCTGTACTCTGTCCTGAACAACTTGTCTTGGCCACCTCAGACTCTCAGATCCATATTCTCAACTCAGGGAGTCTGCTGGGCTTTTCCTGGATTCCCTATCTCTCTGCCATGGCCTGGAAACTGTTTCCAGTTAGCTGGAACAATCACAGAGTTCAACTCAATTATTTTCCTTCTCTCACTAATCACTGTCCTTGGTTGACTGATGTTCAATCTCCTTAAAAAATGTAGTTTCACATATTTTGTTCATTTTGGGGCTGCTTCAGTGAAAAGCATCAATCTGGTTCTTGTTACTCCATCTTGGACTAAAGCAGAATCTTCATCACTTCTTAAATTTTCAGTGTCCTTCTGGTTGATTTCCCTTTCTCCTCAACAATCAGTTCTAAACCTCTATAGGTGAAAATCACATTCTAAAACACAAAACTTTACTATGTGGTGTTAGTTTCTGCTGTACAGCAAAGTGAATCAGCTATATGTATACATATATCCCCTCTTTTTTAGATTTCCTTCCCTTTTAGGTCACCTCAGAGCATTGAGTAGAGTTCCCTGTGCTATACAGTAGGTTCTCATTAGTTATCTATTTTATACATAGTATCAATAGTGTATATATGTCAATCCCCATCTCCCAATTCATCCCACCCCCCCTTCCTCATTGGTGTCCTCCAATAAAAATTAAAAAGAAATTTTAAAAAAAGGAACAACATCTACATATGACCTAGAAATTCCATTCCTTTATCCAAAAAAAAATAAAACATTTGTCCACAAAAAGACTTGTGTAAAAATATTCATGACAGTTTTCTTCATAGTAGTCCCAAATTGGAAAGAGCCCAAGTATCCATCAACAGGAAACTGGATAAACAGTCTATGGTACATTCAATATTCATACAATTGAATATATTATTCCACAATAAAAGGAAACAAACTATTGATACACACAATAACATGGATGGATCTAAAAACATCACGCTGAGGGCAAGAAGTCAGAGATAAAGGAGTACATACATATGATTCAACTAATACAGAATTCTAGAACAGGCAAAATGTACCCGTGGTAAAGCAACTGTGGCTGCAGTTGAAGAAGTAAAGAAGAAGGGGAAAGGTAAAGGGTACAGTCCTGGAAATGATTTCTATCTTGCTAGAGATTCGAGGAAAAAAAAAATGCTCACTGTGGACATGGAAGAATTATGTTTATCAACACTACTGAATTACTAAGTTAAATTTTAAATGGGTACTTTTAATTCACCTTGACTAATTCATGAAAGCATAATGTAAAATCCAGACTTAAGCTTCTAAAATAAACCAATAATTTCAATTGTGGTGAAGAATACATTTTAATAAGGTCTCAAAAAAAACCAAACAAAACTTATCACATCACATGTAAGCTTAAAGCCATTCAAAGGCTCCTTTTTTTTTTTTAATGTGTTCCAAATTATTTTAAACTTTAATGAAAATCAATGAACCAAACTAAAATGGAGGTATGTTCTACCAGGCAAAGGCATAGGACAAAATCAGAAGACTTGGCTCGGATTTACTTTCTTCTATTCAAAGGCTCCTATTTCTTTAAAAAAGAAAAAAGCTGGTTTATAGTAGTGTTCAGACTGTACCCACTTTCCCAGGATCACAAGTGTCCATGTGAGTCTCACTGAAATAACTGACACATCACCATACCATGCTCTGAGAAATCTCTCTTCTCTTCTGTTTCCCTTTGCCTGAAATGTTCTTCCCCTTTCTCTTGCTGATCCCTGTTCATTCTTCACATAGCTTAGGGATCAATTTTTCAATGAATTTACCATCTAATTTGTTATTTATTCTTTTGATCTTAACACCTGGCAACAAAGAGGTGTTTGTTCACCATAGATACTTCATAAATCTACAAATATTTGCTGAGTAAATGAATTAATGATTAAGTGAATGAATGAGTGAAATGAGATTTGAGAAGCTTACTCATGAAATGCACTATATTAATTGAGCAGAGGAAATGAATGCAAGCTGTCAATGTTTTAAGAGCCATATTGAAGTCCACGCATGTAACACACATCCTTTCTGTTTCAGAAAGAAAATAATTAGCAGTGCATACACTTCTTTTAATCAGTGGTTCAACTTGAATATTTATGGGGTGATACCTTGCAGTCAGAGAGCAGTACTAACCAAATTTTCAAAATAATGTGAGCATGAGACTTAATTGGGAGTAGCTCATTTGAAGGACAGGAAATAGTGTTGGCTTCATTTCTACAGTTTCAATAAAAGAATAGAATATAGCAAAGATTTTTGCTGTGGAATCAGACTGCCTAGGCTCAAATCCCCATTGTACACCCAATTCTTCAGTTGCCTGGCTATCTGGGTTTATTCCTTGTCACAGTCCACTTTGTACCCTAGTTTCCAGTTATTTAAAATGAAGGGTGATGTATATGCTATCTCATAAAAATATTATTAAGCTCAAAAAAAAAATATTTGCAATGGACCTAGCCTATTGGTGGCATCTTTAATCAGTAAATATCAACTAGCATGATGTTGTTTCAACTCTATGTGGTGTCAAGAAGGCAGCAATTTGCACTTTACATCACACAAGTTTACCCTCAGACATCTAACACATTTAAATTAACAGTCTCAACCCAGCAATGTATGGGAAGAGTTGCATCTTTTGGTAAAAGATTTAAAAAATTGTCTTATTCAGAGCTCTCAGGGTAACAACCCTAAAGACACAAAATAGGGAATTCCCTGGCAGTCCAGTGGTTAGGACTCCAGACTCTCACTGCTGAGGGCTCAGGTTCGATCCGTGGTCTGGGAACTAAAATCCCACAAGCCATGCAGCGCGACCAAAAAAAGAAACCAAAAAAAAAAAAAAAAATAAAATATATACTTGGTGAAAGGAGGAGAGAAGAGGAAAAATAAAGTTGCCATTATATGGTATCTTAGTTCTTAGTTTTTTGATGATCTTTTGGGCCCATACTCAGTATTTTGGGTAGTCATTTCAGAGTTGCAAAAATTTCAGTCCCTCCCTAGTTTGCAGACTTCTCTCTCAAAGATTAGAACACTCCTTAGCTGTGGTGATCCTAGAAGAGGTGAAGTGGGGACCAGGGGAGTCTGAAACTCCCTCCCTCTTTTTCCACCACAGAAGTGGTGGGCATGAAACTAAGCAGGACCCTGTAGGGCTCCTGGGTACAAAAATCTTTCCATGTCCCCTCTTTCTTGCTTCTAGGAAATAAGCTTCATTCAGCCTCCATGACCTTCCCTGAGTTCCAATGGCCAGGTTCAAACAGCTGCTAATCAGAGAAAGGAGAGGATGCAGAGACAAGGGAAGAACAGTCAAGAAACCATAATGCAGCCTTGAGGCAGGATCCTTGTTCCCCCTCAAGTGATACATATAAAAACGTCTCTGAACCCTTCTGCAAAACAAAAACCCCACCAAATGGAAGATGTTAATTACTTGATTAAGCACTTTTAATTCCAGAGAGAAGGTCACAGTTCAATAACCTTGAGAACCACAGAAACTCATCATGAAAACACCTGATGATGCCGGATGATCTCTGGATTGAAGGAATGCAGGTCCTGCAGGCACCCTGAACCTTATTCAGCAACCCTGCCTCTTGACTATAAAACTCCTCACAACCTGCACCACTCCCCAGGTTGAGACACAGTTTTGAGGGCATTAGTCCACCGTAGCCCCCTTTCCCTGGCAAAGCAATAAAGCTATTTTTTTCTACTTCACCCAAACTCTGTCTCTGTGACTCAGTTCCCTGCTGGTGCACAGAGGTCAATTTCGGTATCAGGCATAAGGTAAAGAGCAGGAAAAGACTTTCACATTGTGGGTAAAGGCCCACTGGTGGCAAAGGAAGTTATGCAAGAGAGACGCAGTGCATTTTCTACAGACTCCAGCTGCATACTTAACTGGATGAGTTCTTGCAAGGATGGGAGACATGCCCCAGCTCAGAGGGCACAGCTGGCATCCCCCTCAGCAATCTTTCTCTAATGGCAGACGTGTCTGTGTCCCCTACATGGTATGACACTAGTCAGGAAATGTCACAGGGAGGCAGCCAGCAGCTGCCTGCTGCTCCTTCCATGATTTAGTCTGGGTTCACAGGATCCCTAGCGCTTCCCCACATCTGTCATACTTACCAGGGAAAAGATCGGCATCCCTATTTGGAGTTGCAAACTATTCTTCCCTTTCTCTAAGTTCCTGTCACCATCCTGTGGTAGCCGCAATGTGGGGCACATGGACAGCAGCTCAGCCTCCCATCATGCAGAGACTGAGAGGCAGGATCTCCTTCTTTTAGGGTCCTAGTGTCATAGCAGTTATCTCCCCTACTCCAGACTTTGAGGGAAAGAAATGAGTTGTATCCCTACAGCCCCTCTTCAGGAAAGAGAAAATTGTTACTCCAAGTTTCTGCTATGCCCTTAAATACATTCTTACCTCAACTCTTTTTATACAAACCATGGAATGTTGGCTGTTAAAGGGTTTTTTGTTTGTTTTTTCCTGAATGATGACTCCACTTCGCAAAACTTGCATAAGGAACACAGAGATTTTTTCCTCAGCTCTGAACCGTTGATAGCACTTTGTTGACTAAAAAAAATGCACAACCTAAAAGTTGAGAATTATGTTTTATTTGGAGGACATTCTGAGGATTTAGGCCCAGGACACAGACTCTCAGATGCTCTGAGGGACTGCTCTAAAGAGGTCAGCGGGAAGCCAAGGTATATAACAGTTTTTGTAACAAAGATCAAGTTGTCAGAACCTCAAAATATTACCGTTAATTAAAGAAAACCAGGTATCTTCAGTTAAGGAATTTAGCTCTTTGCTATGTATGGAAAGATGCAAGAGTCTGGGCTCACTGAAATCATTCCTTTCGTATGCACCTCAGCTCTCTGGGGTCAGTGTCTTGCTTTTCTCCATCCTGAATCCCCTCAGGGATCCTTTGTTTACTGATATGGCAGGCAAAACTTCTTTCACAACTTTATATCACCCATATAAAATTTAAATTTCTTGACAACGGCATGAAGATGTATTTTTAATACATTTTTCTTTACCATTTAGAATATAGCTCTTTTCTTTCAGCATTCCACTTCCAATCACCTCCAATTCCAGGCTTTACTTTTTGTGGATCCTTGTTTATATCACTTCACTCTGAAGAGTTTTCCAGCAAATCCCGCATTTCTGAAGCCTTCCATTTCATTATATTAATCTAGGCAGAGTTTAGCACTACACCCACAGTCTTACATAAGCAAATTCCCTGAGGATGTGGACACATTTTTCTTTTTCATCTAGTCTAAGTATATGTATATATATATATATATAAATTAGAATTGATATAGGGAGGTTACTTAGTACAGACATAGATACAATATAAAGGAAAATAAATCTTATAAGTTGAATCTGTTCAAAGAGAGAATGGGCCACCATGTGATATTGTTACCAAAAACTGGTTCACCTCTTGGTGGGTGTCAAGCCGAAAGACACAACCAAGCCAAAGATCAGAAGGAAGCATTTATTACTTGCAGCAAGTAAGGAAAGCACTGGGGATCTTTCCCAAAGCAATATCTCTCCAAACCGCACAATTGGGGAAGTTTTAAGCTAAGGGAACTTTCATATTCATGAAGGGGTTTGAGCAGGGAGAATTCAGCATAGAATTGGGGTCAAGGTTGACAGAGTCCAAGCTTTAGTTGACTGAAGTCAGGAGGGTCAATGTCATCCTTCCATCCTCCACCTGGGTGGAGGCCTTAGTTCCTACAGAAGAACTCAAATATATATTGTTATGTGTATCCCTTGAGGAGGAGCCAGGACCCTGCACCAAGGCTGCACTATTGTTTCTTGACTGCTCCTCCCTTGTCTCTGTATTCCCTCCTTTCCCTCATTAGCAGCTGTTTGAACTGTACCCTTTGGAACTCAGGGAAGATCATGGAGGGTGAATGAAACCTATTTCCTACAAACAAGAAACAGGGGACACAGAAAGGATTTGTACCCAGGAGCCCCACAGTGTCCTTCTCAGTTTCAAAATACCGTCCTTCCTTTAACAAGGTGAGGTCTTCAGTCAGAGTTTGGTAATCACTGATAAGGTGCCCTCTGTCTAGCAGGGATCCTGCACTGGGAGAGAGATGAAATATTGGTTTCCAATCTGCTTGTGCTTTAGAATTAGGAGAGGAGGAGTTTATGTTGCAGTCACAGATATTAAGGCTATGGGGTGGTTTTAAAGTAATCCAAAATTCTGTTAAGATTCTTACCTTTGAGAGTTGGATATTAATTCCCCTTTCCTTGAGTGTGGACTAGACTTAATAACCTGCTTCTAAATACAGTGAAGGTGATGGTGTGTGACTTGGCTACTAGGCATCCTGTTTTCCTACTTGTCCTCTCTCTGGGATCACTTGCTTTGAGGGTAGCCAGCTGTCAAGTTTTGAGGACACTCAATCCACCCTATGGAGAGACTCATGTGATGAGGAAGTTAACCTCCTTTGAAAGCAGATGCTTTTAGTCAACAGCCGTGTGAGTGAGGCATGTGGATGTGGATCCTACAGCCTGAGCCACACCTTCAAATGATCACAGCCAGGGTAATACCCTGACTCTGCCTTGTGAGAGCTGCTGGGCCAGGACCACACAGCTAATGGCTACTCTCAGAAACTGCATGAGATAATAAAAATTGTTGATATAAGTGAGACTGTGAACCTCAGATTCGGACTTGAACCCACATGCCGGGACTCAAACCCAGCCTAAATCCTGATTGGGACTTGAATCCACATGACTGGGACTCAAACCCGGCCAAAACTCAGATTGGGATTTTAACCCACTAGGCTAGGACACAAACCTGGCCAAAACCCACAGTCTTCCAACTGAGATCACACACCTGGTTTCAGGACTTAATGAAGCTCAAGTTCTTCATGTCTCATTACAGAAAGAATTCAATGAGAGACAAAGTGATAGGAAAGAAGTGGATTTATTCAGAGAGAAATACACTCCACAGACAGAGTGTGGGCCATCTCAGAAGGTGAGAAAGGCACCAGGGTATGGGGTTGTCAGTTTTTATAGGGGTGGGTAATTTCATAGGCTAATGAGTGGAAGGAGTATTCCAGCTATTTCCAGAAGGGGCAGGGATCTCCAGGAATTGGTCTACCACCCACTTTTGGATCCTTATGATTGGCCTTGGAATTGTCGTGGCACTGGTGGGTGTGTCATTTAGCTTGCTGATGTGTTACAGTGAGCATATACTGAGGCCCAAGTTCTAGTGGAAGTCAAATTGTCTGCCATCTTGGACCCATTTGGTTTTAATCAATTTATGTCATGTCCTCAGGCTATGTCATTCTTTCAAAGTTGTGCTCTGCCCTCTTCCATCCTGTTTCATAAACAGTTAACTTTTGGTGTAATTTGTTACACAGCCAACTAATTAGAATGAGCACTAACTAATGCAAACTCCTTCCCAGAGTTTCTGATTCAACAAATTTGAAACAAAACTTAGAATATATATTTAATATAATCATCCTCTTGACTCTGGTGCAGTTACTCTATCACTAGGTATTTAGGAACTATTACAAGCTTCCCTCCAGGCATGTATTAGCTTGATTTTACCTATGCCTGAGGCCCACTCTATTAGTAATATCATTCTTCCTATTATTATATCTCTTATTCTGCCTTGTAATCAAGCACATGACAGAAAGTGTGTTACTTGCTAAGCATTGTACTTTATAAAAGTAGTAGTTTTAGATTTTTTAAATTATTATGAAAGTAGCATATGCTTATTATAAAACATGGAAAATATTTCTAAAAGGATAAAGAAACCAAAGCATGTCCATATACCTCTATTGCTCTATTTTGATATATCTCCTTTATATTTAATTGCAAATAATTGTGACATTAGTGTCATATAATTTCTCATCAATTTTTTACCTTCCACTGAAATAGTGCCTGGCATACAATGGAGCTCAATGAATATTTGTTGACTAACGTTTTCCTAAACATTTTCCAAAATATTTAAAAGTCGTTAGGAGAAACAAATAAATGACTGAAAAATACTGCATCATATTTATGTACTATCATTAATTTAAAACTTACTAGATGAAAAGTTATAAACATTATAAAGCTTTTAATACATTTTGTCATACTGCTTTCCAGAAAGGCAATGGTACTCTTATTTTGAAAATGATTTCAAATAGTTAAAATCTCCTAGGAGAAAACACAGATTTTATAATAAAATAAAACAAAGATGATAGATGAAGGCAAGTGGGTAGCATGGGATTTATATACACAAGATTAAAACTGCATACCCAAATTTGATGCTGTACTTATCTGAATTTGGGGAAACAAAAACTTTTTTTCTAAGCGGATAGAAAAAGGAGTAAATTACAAGAGAGAAAGGATGAGGTAATGGAATGAGTGTGGATTACAGCACTCCAGATATCTACAGACATCCAGTCAATACTTCTTAAATTATGAGCAGCAACACTGGAGCAAAGAAAGCCTGACAGTGAGTGGGCTGATCTCTTGCAAGAATATATCTTATTAGAACATAACTTTGAACAAAGGGATAATGGAGTGAAACCCACTGGTGACTGGGCTGATTCTCCTGTGGTGGAAGAAAGACAATTATGAAAAGTTCACAGTGTACAGTCTGACCCTAAGGACAATATTTGTTAAAAGAAAAAAATGAATAACAATCAATAAATACTCAGGAAATATCTTTATGTGGTAAACTAGTGAAAAAGCAACCCCAACCATGCCTGGTGGATATGCAACACTGTTTTATTTATAAAGCTAGCACTAGTTTACAAATCTAGGGAAGTGACCTCGAGAGAAAATGTAGATCACGCATACAAAGGAAATCAGAAAGTCTGAGCCTGAGTTAATTGAGACACAGGACACATAGAGTGGTTGTGAATGTTAGGCGTTAAGGGACATGAGAAATCCTAGAGAATAATGAAGTTAAGCTATATTGTAGAAATGGTCCCTACCTCCTTGAAGAGGGTGATGAGGAAGAAACGTGTATATTGTGTTTTGCATGTTACTGTTATTATGGATTCTAAATAATAATGATAATGATAATAATATTTGTTCTGAAAGAGGAAGAAAAAATTCTTTATTGGTCAATGGCTCATGTATTGTTCTTCCTCATTTATTGTTTTTATCCCAGGCTTTAATTACTTTGAAGAATATGAATATAATGAATATGAAGATTCAGAGGAGATGTCTGTATAGCTTATGTCAAAAGCCAAAGACAGAGCAATCATTAATCTGACCATGTCTAAATGAATTGGAAATTTGATAATAATGCATACATGAATGTTATTTAGAAAACATGGTAAATTGTGTGAAAATGAGAAAATTTCCCTTACATAAGACTCTGACAAGCCAATTTAAAATCATTACAGAACCAAAAGGCAAAATGTTTACACCCACCTGAACACCAGCTGCTTGTATTGAAAAGAAAAAGAGATAATAAAGTTTCCTGAAGCCCTTATACTAGCAAGGTTCCATTCAGGCACATATTTCCCGCTCTCACACATCAAGAAAAGAAACCTGGTCCATGATTTTAAAGAAATAGAATTCTTGGCGTTTTTCAAGTTTTGATTCAAAGTTCAAGAGAACTAAATAACCTGCCAAGACACAAACAGAATATGCAGAACCCCATCTGCCTCCACGTCTCCCAGACACTGGCAAGTAAATCAATGAAAGAGTTAGCCTTTCAACAATCCATGTCTCCATGGAGCTAATCCAGTGGTTGGTAACACCCTATATAATCTTACAGCTGGGCTTGTTCAACAGCAACAACATTTGGTTGAGAAAAGAAAAATGATGCATCTGGTTTCTAAGGTTGTGCTGATGATCAAATGAAATCAATCACCCAGCGGAACTGAACAACTGTGCAGAGAATGGTCGTGAATACAGCAGAAATACCATTTCACATGAGAAATAGTTGCTTCAGAGGCTAGCTATGACTGCCAAGTCAGTCTATAACAACATAACTTTCAGAGGCTGGATTCTTAGAAGCATGGAATTGTGATTTGGGGAAATTGTAAAGCTTTCACATACATAGGAGTTACAGAGACTAATCACATTTCTCAGGTTTTACATTCTTATTTGTAAAATGTAATTGATTAGGTTCTCGCTTGGTTTGGAAAGCAGAGCAAACTGCACCAAAGGCAGTTTGAGGGAGGGAAAGGAATCCAGATTGGGGATCAGATACACGGAGCTCCAAATGAACCTCTACATGTTTCTGGACTTCTCATTCAGTTTTCTACAATATGTTGAGTACCATAATGCTTAAGGACCACTTATTTTTTTTATTTTTAACATCTTTATTGGGGTATAATTGCTTTACAATGGTGTGTTAGTTTCTGCTTTATAACAAAGTGAATCAGTTATACAGTTACATATGTTCCCATATCTCTTCCCTCTTGCGTCTCCCTCCCTCCCACCATCCCTATCCCACCCCTCCAGGCAGTCACAAAGCACCAAGCTGATCTCCCTGTGCTATGTGGCTGCTTCCCACTAGCTATCTACCTTACGTTTGGTAGTGTATATATGTCAATGCCTCTCTCTCGCCCTGTCACAGCTCACACTTACCCCTCCCCATATTCTCAAGTCCGTTCTCCAGTAAGTCTGTGTCTTTATTCCTGTCTTACCCCTAGGTTCTTCATGACATTTTTTTTTTCTTAAATTCCATATATATGTGTTAGCATACGGTATTTGTCTTTTTCTTTCTGACTTACTTCACTCTGTATGACAGACTCTAGGTCTATCCACCTCATTACAAATAGCTCAATTTCGTTTCTTTTTATGGCTGAGTAATATTCCATTACTCAGATATGTGCCACATCTTCTTTATCCATTCATCTGATGATGGTCAGTTAGGTTGTTTCCATCTCCGGGCTATTGTAAATAGAGCTGCAATGAACATTTTGGTACATGACTCTTTTTGAATTTTGGTTTTCTCAGGGTATATGCCCAGTAGTGGGATTGCTGGGTTATATGGTAGTTCTATTTTTGGTTTTTTAAGGAACCTCCATACTGTTATCCATAGTGGCTGAACCAATTCACATTCCCACCAGCAGTGCAAGAGTGTTCCCTTTTCTCCACACCCTCTCCAGCATTTATTATTTCTAGATTTTTTGATGTGACCATTCTGACTGGTGTGAGATGATATCTCATTGTAGTTTTGATTTGCATTTCTCTAATGAGTAATGACGTTGAGTATTCTTTCATGTGTTTGTTGGCAGTCTGTATATCTTCTTTAGAGAAATGTCTATTTAGGTCTTCTGCCCATTTTTGGATTGGGTTTTTTTGTTTTTTTGTTATTGAGCTGCATGAGCTGCTTGTAAATTTTGGAGATTAATCCTTTGTCAGTTGCTTCATTTGCAAATGTTTTCTCCCATTCTGAGGGTTGTCTTTTGGTCTTGTTTATGGTTTCCTTTGCTGTGCAAAAGTTTTAAGTTTCATTAGGTCCCATTTGTTTATTTTTGTTTTTATTTCCATTACTCTAGGAGGTGGGTCAGAAAGGATCTTGCTGTGATTTATGTCATAGAGTGTTCTGCCTATGTTTTCCTCTAAGAGTTTGATAGTTTCTGGCCTTACATTTAGGTCTTTAATCCATTTTGAGCTTATTTTTGTGTATGGTGTTAGGGAGTGATCTAATCTCGTAATTTTACATGTACCTGTCCAGTTTTCCCAGCATCACTTATTGAAGAGGTTGCCCTTTCACCGCTGTACATTCTTGCAACCTTTAACAAAGATAAGGTGTCCATATGTGCGTGGGTTTATCTCTGGACTTTCTATCCTGTTCCATTGATCTATCTTTCTGTTTTTGTGCCAATACCATATTGTCTTGATTACTGTAGCTTTGTAGTATAGTCTGAAGTCAGGGAGCCTGATTCCTCCAGCTCCATTTTTCGTTCTCAAGATTGCTTTGGCTATTCGAGAAAGGACCACTTATTCTGAGAATTATATAAAAGTTAGCATATATCTATAAGAAGCCAACACTGAGCCCAAAATAGAGCAAGTATTCAATAAATATTAGTTGAATGAATGATGTCAGGAAGAAATGAATGAATGGGTGAATGAATGATTAAGGTTACATATGCATTTCTTAACATTAGGAAGAGGAAGGGGAAAATGTTCTGTAAATTTGACTATTCTACTGCTTTCCTGTCCCTATCACATCAACTAAGATGAGCTACAAAACAAGCAGGGCTAAAAAGAATGTCAAATCAGAGTAATATTCGGAGCTGCCACTGATGCAACATTTGCTACATCTCAAGCATTTACTTATATTATTTAATAATAATAATAATAGACCTTATAACACCAACTGTGTGCCAAGCACTATGCTAAGCACTTTACATATGTTCACTCATTTATAATTTTGATGAAACCTTACAACGTTGCTGCTATACAGAGCTGCATGTCTTGCATGAGGTTATTATCCCTATCCACACATGAAAGATTGCAACTTCAATACATTAAGTGATGAAGGTCAAGACAGATACTCAAGAGCATCTGACTTTATAGTCTGTAGGTTCTATTGCATTGACTGCTTCACTGAGGAGCATTCTCTCCTTTGGATGAATGTGAAAGGACCAAGTGGATTTGTTAACAGCAATGGAGAAAACATATAACCAAAGAGCTAAGAAGAAAAAGAGATATTCAGCAGATGGCCAGTCTTGGCCATAGAATGAGACTTTATGCTTAATCCTGGGACACTGCATCCCAGTCTGTTGGGAAAAGGCCAGCTGACCTGTGCTCAATTTGGGTACCCCACTAGGTTACAACGCACTTTAATTTCACATAAGTAAGGATATCAACTCTTTGTATTGAGAAAAGAACTTAAGAATATACCCAGGGCTAAGCTGAGATTTCTACATCAACGATAGTTTCCAAAAACATTTATGTTAGCATTCTAATTACTATGCATATGTTGTATAGAAACTGGAAATTATTTGTTTGCAAAGGACTTTAAAGTTAAGATGAATTAAAATGTATAAACTCAGGTCTGTCTCATTTTCAGTTTCTGTCAAAATATTGAGCTAACCAATCAATGTTTCATGTCCTGGAAACTTATTTTACGTATGACGGATCTAACTGAAAAATTCCTCCCTGTGATAAGGTACTCCCTTTGTCTGGAATTATGCAATGAACTTATAAATACCCAACAGCAAATTTATCCTTCATCCAGTTATCAGTTTACTGGTATCGAAAAGCTCATTAAATGCATAGGTTTCCATACCTAGGTTTCTAGTTATCCCTAAGTCATGTAGTTCAGTTACCCTAATTGCTGTGAAACCATGCTTATTTATGTTCATATTATTCATCTCCCTCAAAACTATTTAGCTTCCTTGTGCTGACTCCTGTCAGTCAGAGAGGCAGCATCCCTTCCTGGATGGAAGACTTTGAGTGTCCTGCTATATCAAACTTAAATTAAAGGCTTCTGATTTTAGGAGGTATCACCCCACGCTCTGCTTGGAAGATTTGGTCTGCTAAGAGCCCCATATCCAGCTGGTCATGGACACTTAGAGCCTAGAAATTAAAAGTCTAAAAGACACTTTGTTTTTTCTACTTACTGAGCCTCATCTCACCAGTTCACCCTCTCTGAAAATCTCCAGTTCTCCTGTATCTAAGGATGGAGATTAACACTACAAAACATCATCCCTAACTTTCACATGGCCTGGGTTAAGAGGACAAATGAAGGTGCATTTTTCATATTTCCAAAGGTTCAAATGTTATAAATCAAGCTAAAAGACTGTTAAAATAGAAGTCCCAAAATATAACTTAAAAAATATACTTTTGTTTTTAAAAATGGTATTAAAATGTATAAATCTATGGCTTTTCATGTGAATAAATTTGGCAAAATACTAGCCAAATTAGCACGATTATTTCAGAAAATATTACAAAAGAATTTATTTCATCATTTAAAGCACATCACTTGTGTGGTAATTTTTATTGTCTCTTAAAGCAATATCAAGATACACACAGTCAATAATTGTTATTCTTCTTTTAAATTAAAAAAAGTAAGAGTATACAGTTCACCTTTTGAAGCTGCATTAATACTTCTAAGCTCCTAGAGAAGTTTATTTTTTAAAAACTGGAAGTTGATAATTTACTAAATATACATCTATGACAAATTAGCTTAGAATAAATACTTAGATAATTTTGTGCATACATAAGGTAATAACCTCAACTATCAAATCCATCATTTAATAAACAAATCCTGGGTTTTGTTCAAAGAAATTATAATTATAGAATGTTATAAGGAAAATTGAAACTAGGAGTATTGTTCAGTTTGTTAAAATCTCTCTTTAAGCAAGACTACTTTCATTATGAAGGGCATGGGCATGGCTAAAGAAGAGTTAAGCTCTACAGTGTGGCAAAGTAGACTTCTGAGGGTACCTGGTAGGAGCTTCTGCAGTGTATGAAGCAGACTGTTTTCCTTTTTTTAATGCATCAACTCTGGCACCAAAGATAATAAATTGTATTGTTCCCTATTAATTAAATGGTCTTTATTTGAATACAATTTATTATAGAGGACTAGATTATGTATTCTAGGAACTCAATCAATGTGAAGAGATTAGTTGTATGTTAGAATATAGACGACTAAGGCCTTACAAAGGGCTACGTACCTTTATTTTTCTTTTAGTGACCTTTGGATTCCCTCTTTTCCTTCAGGCTTCAACACTGATGTCAGACCTGGGCCTCTAGACAAAAGTGGGACCAGGAAACCACAGCTACAACTTGTAGTAACTTTGTTTTTGTAACATACACTCTGATTATTTACCAATACCTGGCATTATTACTTGTAAACATTTTGAAGGCATTGGTTAAAAGTCTGACTTATACACTGACATATTCCCAGGGCCTAACAAAAGATCTAGAGCTTAGTAAACTCAGAATAAGCATTGGTTGAATACTTATTTGTACTAGAGGTGTTTTAAAGAATAAATTTGAAATATTATTTTTGGTAGCCAAATATAATCCAACTGCCCTCTTTTGTCATCACTATGGAACAAAGTCATCTACATGCAAAATGGTTTCTAAATCTTGGTTCTCAAAGATTTTAACATTCAATGATAAAGACGTGAATGAAACACATAGATCTTCAGCAAACTAAATGATATATAAAAAGCTCTGTGTTGGTTGGTGTAGAGGATGTGCGGGGCAAGTTCAGAGGAGAGTGACAAGTAAGGCTTGGAATTATCGGGGAAGTGACTGTATCCTGGCTCCCAAAGAATTGAAAATTTCAATGTTTGGAAAGAGAGAAAAAGCAGTCTCAGCTGAGCAAAGAAGTAAAGGAAAAGATTATCATCATGTTTTTCAAGATAATAAAGTCATTAAAGACTCAGAATAAAAGTATCAGTAGATGATTCATGTAAAATAACAGTGCATTGGGTAACATGAAATAAAACAGATTGTTCAAAATCTAAAATATTGGAGAAGAATTTGGATTTCTTAATAATTAAGCTGTCATTGAAGATTTTGAAGACCAAAATATTTCTTTTTTATAACAGCAGCAATCCTAGTAGTCATGATTGCTGTGGAAGTCACCTTCTAAATGGAAATGTTCTTGTGTGTGTGTCTGTGTGTGTGTGCATGTGTGTGTGTGTGTGTGAGAGAGAGAGAGGGAGAGAGAGAGAGATTCTTAAGATTCATTGGTGATTAATGGAGAGGGGGCATCAGATTAAGATAAGGCCTTTAACTCATAAGACTTTGGCTTCTCAAACTTAACATTTTCATCTGAACTCTGTGAAAAAAAAATGTCACTTCCCTATATAAGTCATGCACTTCAACAACAACTAACACAGAATTTGGAGTTGGAAGCATTTCAAGGGTACTTGATATAGTAGCTTCTTTTGCCCTAGTATGATGACATCTTGGTAACATATAAAAATGTCAGCATGTGACAAATCCAAACTTAAACCAAAATAGATGAAGAATTTGAAGTTGTAAATCATCAGAGCCAATTCTAAATTGGCTCAAATCAATGTCTTGGTGTTTTATGTCACTCAACATATGATTGATAAACATATGATAAATAAACCATCAGGTTGCTTCAAATTTCCAGATAAGAGCTGAGATTTTTCAAGTTGGTGGAAAAGAATGAATTATATTTTAACTTTCATCTTATATAAATATGGGAATTAATTTAAAAAGAGGTATAAAACTGCTACATCTTTATTCTTCTTTTAAATATTCAATTCATGTTTTTAGTATCATGGTTTGAATATTGCTTCTTAGGGGTTTCACTTATAGAACAAAGTGTGTGTGTGTATGTGTGTATATGTGTGTATATGTGTGTGTGTGTGTGTGTGTGTGTGTGTGTGTGTAAAGACACAGAACAAGAAACTGTGCAGCAGGGAACTAAAATGGCTCATAAGTTCTGAGGGTTCACTACCTCCTTCACCTTGGTCTAAAGGTTTCTTGAGGATTCCATTTATTCTCACCATTGCAATAGGTGGTATTTTTTGTTTGTTTTGCTTTTTTTTTTATTGCTTTTTCGAACACTCCTGTTGAAACTATGGGGAAATTGTAGTATAGGCAGGTTAAGCAATTTGACAAAGTTCAACAATTTCAAGTGGTGATTCCAGAAATCAGACAGCATGACATCAAAGGCCATGAGCCAACAGCCTCCTGCATTTTGACAGTATGCTCAATGGTACTTGAGATCAATAAAGCACCAGCATTGCAAAATAACAACAGGAATACTATCTACGCAGCCTGCCAGCATGCTGCTAATTGTATGCATGCTATACTTTATAGTACATCTCTATTTCCGTTATTTTTAATAAAAATTAGGATTAATTTTTAATTACATAGAGAATTCATGAATGTCTTCCTTTTAGTAAAAATTAAAACATTACAAAGAGGAAAATTTTCCTTTTACTACATTCCTCAAACATACCAATGCCCCCTTCTTCTCCTTTCTACTTCTCTAAAATGTATTGACATTTATAGTGTACACACACACACATATAAAATGCATAATATTTAATTATATAAAATCTATTATCCAGTATAAATCACTTTTCACATGCTTCTTTTATTCAACAATAGATTTCTGTTTGTTTCAACCTTATAAAATACTACACAGTATTCTAACATATGAATATGTCAGGTTAGAAATTACCTTATTTTTTTTTGTTTTTTTCTTTACTTCAGGAAAAATTCTCTTTCAGATCTTGTTGTATTTATATGTGAATACTTTTCTAAGTATTTTCTAAGCCTCAAAGAATTACTGGATCATGTGGTACTTGAACTTCATATTTTGATAGCAATTTCAAACTGCCAGTCAATTTCCCTGTGCCAATTTATTTCCTCACAACAGTGTATATCAGTTTCAATTTCCCAACAAACTCACCAAGACTTGATATCAAACATTTTAATGTCTACATTCTGATATGTAAGAAATGGTATTGTTTAATCTGATTTCTCTGATTGCTAGTAACTTAGAAAATCTTATTCAATATAGTAGTACAGTTTTTTTAATGTCTTTGCAACTTACCTATTTCTATTCATTGCCCATTTTTATAGATGTTTAGTTGCCTTTTTTTTATTGTTTTGTGGTTCTTAGTATGCTGAGCACCAACCTTTAGTCTGATATAATTTCATTTCCTGAGTGAGAAGTTGTTTTATTATGCTTTTTACATCCAGACTTCACGTTTTGGAGGATTAAATTACAAACACTTCTTCAAGAAAGCTAGTATGGACCACAGATAAATACAGCTTTGACTATAATCTCTCAATAGAGCCTTACTTTTAAAAATGTTCTCAAAGAAATTAATGAATTTGCATTTTTGAAAACTTCTTTAGTATCTTTGTTTTCGAGTCAGAAAGTGAAACAGAGATTGGCATTAGGGACAATTAGATCCTGATAATTTTGTTGCTTCAAACTTGGCACATGGGAGTATTAATAATTTCTAGTAAGGGATGTGTTGGCACTGGTTTCACTGGGTTTGGGGTATTCAGAACACAACCTAAAGATACCAGATGCCTAGGCAGCCCACGGCTGAACCTAAAAGGTAAATGGGAGCTAGAAGAGGCACAGCTGTAGGAAGGGACACTGTGATGGAGAAAAACAAATGTGTCAAAAACTCCCAGATGAGAAAGACAAACAAAAAAAAACAAAGAAGGCCTGTACTTTGGCAAGGGGTAGCAGTGCACAATAATAAAGGTCTTTACTTATCCAGTTGAATAAAAATGGGTTTAGACTCTCTACTTATATAGACACTGCCTGAGGAGCAAACTCTTTGAAGAAGTGCATAGTTTACCCATGAGATTATTAACAATGATGTAATTAACATAAACACAGATGCTAATTTGATAAAAAATGAAGGATATTAAATGAGAAGACAAAGGTCAGGCAAACATAGATTTAATAACCTCTGATGTAATACATGTGCATAGAATTTTTGTTTTCAAGATTCTTTTCCTCTAAGCTTTCAATATTGCTCCAACTGGGCTTCCCTGGCGGCACAGTTGTTGGGAGTCCGCCTGCCAATGCAGGGGATGCATGTTCGTGCCCTGGTCCGGGGGGATCCCGCGTGCCGCGTTGCACTGGGCCCGTGAGCCATGGCTGCTGGGCCTGCACGTCTGGAGCCTGTGCTCCACAACAGGAGAGGCCGCAGTGGTGAGAGGCCCACGTACTGCAAATATATATATATATATATATATATATATATATATATATATATGTATATATATATTGTTCCAACTAAGTGACAAAAGGAAAAAGATGAGATATTAACAAAATCCAGAGCCTCCTTTCCCAAGCGTGAACTCTAAATAGATTGTTCTAGCCTACCCAGATATATTTGGGAGAGCACAAGGCACATCTACAAGAGTTGTCCACCTACCTAGAGTTCATTGAAGCCACTCACTATTTGTTTCTTTTAATCCTCCTGGTTTTCTGACCTCTCCTCATCTCAGATCCTATTAACTTCAGACTATTGAATGACTTTTAGGCAGATGGCATGATCACCTTTGCAAATCACTAAGATTTCTTTTGTGGAGTGTGGAGAGGGAACTAGAGTGGGATGAGACAGTAGAAGTCCAGTGAGAGAACTCTCGCAATATGCCGGGCAGGAGGTAAAGGCTTGCATTTCAACAATGGAAGCAAGGATAAAGCAGTTACACATATGACATATTCAGAAAGTCAGCCCATAACAACTCAGGAAAGAAAAAAAGTTAATGCCCTGAACTGTTAGTTGTATGAGTATAATTTCGTTAAATGAGAACACTACACATATTAACGATATTGTCTAAGCAAATGGGATAATAACATCAGTAGAATCAGCATGCCATTTTTATGCCTGTATTATGATTGGATTTACTACAGAGTATAAATCATGACTCCACAGCATAGTAATTCAGAATGTTTCCGTTTGAACCACATAGGGAACTTAAACATAACTTTAATTGTCCCATGTAGGAAAGGTTCATTCCAGTAGATCTCATGCTTCCTAAAATGTTTTGGAGACTCTAAAAATGGTCCAGCTGTAAGATACCAACTACCTGAATAATCACAGAGCTTTGCATTCAAAACATTTTTTTTTCGATACAGTTTGCAAATAATTGAATGATTTTGATCTGTCCATGGAAGGAGCCAGGCAAGATTGTTCTAGCCAGACAGGGTGGAAAAAAATTAGGGCAGAAGGTTCAGTTCGTTGTATCAAAAGTTGGCCACGTGAAATGGGAAAGACAGCAAACCTCAAACTAACAAGAGGATAAGGACTGAGAGTCAAGCTGAAACAGTGTATCCAAACACGCTTTTAGAGCCAGGGGATTCATTGTAGATGGTGGTGATGGACTGGAAAAGGTAGCACAGAGTTTACAAGATGCCTTCTCATATAATCATTCAGTTCCTCAAAATCATTCTACACTGGAATTCTAAATAGAAACATACATTGTTTTTTAAAAAAATGTTTATTGGGGTAGAGTTGATTTACAATGTTGTGTTAGTTTCTGCTGTACAGCAAAGTGAACCAGTTGTACATATACACATACCCAGTCTTTTTTAGATTATTTTCCCATATAGGTCATTACAGAGTATTGAGTAGATTTCCCTGTGCTATACAGTAGGTTCTTATTAGTTATTTATTTTATATGTAATAGTGTGTAGATGTCAATTCCAATCTCCCAATTTATCCCTCCCCACCTCTCCCCCTGGTAACCATAAGTTTGTTTTTACATTCGTGACTCTTTTTATTTTGTAAATAAGTTAGAAAGATACATTCTTATGAAGATTTTAGATTAAGAGGAATTTTCAATAAGTAAAATACCTAAGATAATGCCTAACACATTATAGGTATTTAATTATGTCTTTTGATTCTTGTTTTCCACTTGTGTATTTGCTACTGTGAAAATATATAGCTTAGGCTATGAGTTTTTTGGCAAAGCCACATTTCCCATCCTGTTCCTATACTACTGCAGGGTTTCATGATCTTAAGATTAATTACTCTCTATACCTGCCCGGTGCTCAAATGTTTCTCTTCTACTGAAATCACAGGAAATCCTAAGCCAATGTAACTTGTTTCAAAAAAAGATGCCAAACATGACACCAGATATCTAAAGATGTAGGTTGTTGGGGATGGAGAGATACAAAAGGAGCAGATTGTGTCTTAATCTCTTTAGAGTTTCCTGAATTTTACATTCCACAGAAATTTGCATGAAGCATAGGTTTGGTTTATTAAGCAACTGCCTACATGTCACTCAGCTGCAGTGATGGAAGGCCTTACAGAAATCAGATCCTTGCAAACTGTCAATTAGAAGGAATTAACATCTGTCTTGAATATGTGATTTTAAGCACATTTCATAAGACACTTAAAGTAGGCAGAATTATTTATTTTTATTACCCAACCAAGTTACCAACATGGGAATACAGAGTTCTATTCTTCCCAGAATAACACTTCCATTATTCTATATTGCTATTAAACATGTATTATCCATGGGTAGTTAAAACTCATTAAAGTGCATATTTACCCTACCTATGTTTAACAAATTTTTGTAGCCTTATTAATTTCATTTGAGTAAAAATGAGAATTCCTTTCAGTTAGTTCATTCTTCTATATATTGCTAAAGCATCTTTCTCATAGAATCATAGAATTATAGACATTTAAAATTAAAATGGAGCTTAATCATCTAACATAGGAGAAGGTAATTGTAATAAATTGGATCCTATTTTGGGCCAGATAATGATAAATGCTCTCCCTGCATCCTTTTATACTCTAGGACAATGGTTTGCAAACAGGCTTACATCAAAGTCAGCTGGGGAACTTGTACCTAAATGAGTCTGGGCCATTGTGATGTAATTAGCTCTCCAGATTATCAGCTGCATGCCAAAGTTTGAGAAGCACTGCTCTCGGAAGTGGAAACCATTTCATCTTTATTTTGCACATTGAGAAAACTGAAACTCATTGGTAGTAACTTTCAGGAGGTCACAGAGCCAGTAAACAGTAGAGGCATTATCCAAACTCTTTGGCTGAGGATGACAGGGAAGTACATTTTGTATCTCTGCTCTGCAACTTGACAACCAAATGGGCCAGTCCAGATGAACTAGTGTGGGCTGCTTGAAAGTCTGCATGGAAAACAATAATGAGATCACATTGGGACACATGGAAGCATCATGACCAACTGCGGATATCTGTAATGCAGGCAGGGCAGTCCCCCAGTTCAATTTCTTTGATGTAAAAGTCGATCAAGAGCTGTTTTGTGTTTTCATCCAACCAGACTCCACACTGGCTTTAGAATTTCTGGTGAAAGACTCCTAGTCTCAGGAATGTCTTATATGCTCCTTAAAGGAGTGTTAAATATAATGAGAAGCCCAGGAGATCAAGAGCCAGGACACATGTTTCAGCCCCTGCCCTGAAATTAACCTGTTGTGTGAACTTGGCCAAGATATCTGTTTTTGTTGTTGGATAGCAGTTTCTTATTACAAAGTTGAGTTATTTGGACTCAGTCATCAGAAAGCATACTTCCTAGTCTAACATGGTTAGTGCTCCATATTTTGACAGCAATGATTCTTACAGTTTAGGAGTAAGATTCTGACCCCAAATGGCAATGTTTGATAATGTCCCAAAACATTAACTGCCTGAAGAATGAATGTATGAAGAAATAAACTGCCAGTAGTGAATTTCACGAGCATCTCTGTTTGAAGGATGGGAAAGAGACAGGTAACTGTGTAAAGGACTGCAAAGTTGTGATGAAATCTGATAGTCTAAGAGAAAATTACTTGCAAATAATATGAGTTCTTTCAGATTTAATGGTTAGGAAAGAAAGTAAAGAAGTTGTGCAAACAATGTAATTGGTGGTGGTAGAGAGATGTGTAGAGATTGTCCAGTCTATTCTGGTCCATGTTTCTAGGATACATTAAAAAAAAAGCTCCTTCTTTCATTTCTCAGGAAGGAAGATGACATGAAATAATTTTATTTATTTTGCTGGCTTTTACACAAATAGATTCCTAACCAAGTTTGCTTACAAATGTAGACAGGAGAAAACAATGCAGCCCCCCACCACTCCTATGGTCTGATAATCACCTTCTAAAGACGGTGGTCTCTTTTCTAATCTTGCCTCCACAAGATTTTGGAATGTGACTTTGTGATAAGTTACTGAAACTCTTTAGGCATTAGTTTTATTGTCTCTAAAGTGAGTATAATAGCAGAATAATACCTTACAAATTTTTACCAGGATTAAATAATAAAATGGAAACATAGTAAGTCATCAATGGGTGTTATATATATGTATCTCTAAGTATGCAATACCTACTAGACAGGAAACAGCATCTCAAAGAATGACAAAGGCTACGGTCATTGTAAGTAGAACAGCTAAGACAAAAGCACACACTTCCAGACTCCCAGTTCAAAACCTTTCCCTAGTTACCAGACTTGTTTATATTTCATGTGGCTCCGAGGGAACTCTTCCCATGGGGAAAAGTCTAATGCATCCTGGAAGGAGAAAGCTCAAGAGTTTACTTTGCCATCCTCATGTTTCGATTTCTGTGGATCTGCTTAATTGGCAGGACACTTAACCTAGAAGACTGAAAATTTTCTGTGTTTAAATGTTTCTATCTCTGCCTTCTGCATCTGATCTCCTTTCTTCATTAAAGGCAGGATGAATAGAAAAATCCTGCCCTCTGCCCCAAGCATTATGCATTATTTCTCAACCTATCATTCCCGCCACCCGACAAATGCACATCTCCCATCTAAATCCCATTTTCTAAGTTAACAGCACAGATCTCTGAATCTTGGCTTGCATTAGTATGCAATCTGCCCTCTTTCTAATCTCTAATCTTTCCTATTGGCTTTTTTCTCTTATTTTTACAGATCACATTTTTACATCTCTGGTACTATCTGCCTTCCTTATGTTACTTTCCATTCTGTTATGGAGGAAATAACCCTGCTCACTCCAGCCCTACTGTCAGCAATCTTAAATCAGAGAAAGGGACTTGACAAAGCATACAATTACTGAAAAGAAATATCCTTAACAGTCATCGTTTCTCAACATGGCTATGACTGTAATCTACAAAGGCAGCTTTCTTTGATTACTATCATCAAAAGTCCATTACTCTAAAAATGACAGTACACATTTTGAGTGATGCTATTAAGGTGTTTTTTGTGGCTGAAGTTGCTAAATAGTGAGTACTTTACTCCCGTCCAGTCATGCAGGGAGCATTGAAATATTTAAAATATGAGGCAATCAGGCACTGAACCTAATATTTACTTTCTGAATCACTTAGCTATATTTCATCATCTCCCCTGGTCTTCTAAATTTTCATCAACAGAACATACATCAGGAAATGCTCCAGTGTGGGGGAAGATCATAACAACACCTTCCAGAAACTTCCATGGTGATGACATTAAAATCTGAAGATACATTCATTTTCTGAGATATGCTGCTCCCCTGTGAAACGAGGAGAGACCAAGGGTTCATCCCGAAGAAAATAAGACCAATCTTTTTCTCTCTACCCTTAAATGATGCAGAACATGTCACCGCCTTCTGTATTCACTTTTCATAATACTATTTTCTTTTCCTCCCACATATTTCCCCTCCCCACTATATTCACTGTATTCAGACATTGATCAGGCAGGATAAGTGAGCCCAACATTTATTTACCTTAAAAAATCATGACTGGGCTTCCCTGGTGGCGCAGTGGTTGAGAGTCCGCCTGCCGATGCAGGGGACACGGGTTCGTGCCCCGGTCCGGGAAGATCCCACATGCCGCGGAGCGGCTGGGCCCGTGAGCCATGGCCTCTGAGCCTGCGCGTCCGGAGCCTGTGCTCCGCAACGGGAGAGGCCACAACAGTGAGAGGCCCGCGTACGCCCCCCCCCCCCCGCAAAAAAAAATCATGACTGTGTTCATTTCTTTAAGATCTTGGGTTTATACCTAGCAATAGTAATTCACACCACAGAGAAAGCTTCACTGAGTTTACCATTTAAAGGGCATAGGTAGAGGTGAAGCACAGAGAGGTAGCAGGAGCTCCATGGAAATTGTTCTGGGACAGAGTGGCTACATTGACGTTTCAACCCTGCCACTTTGCAACTGCGTGACGTTGGCGAACCATTTAATCCATCAGAGCCTTTGTTTCCTTATGTGTACATTCAGGAGTATGGAAAATAAAAGACAAAGTTTTATGATGTATAGAAAAAAATCTTAAATTGTCAGTATTATTACAGACGAAATCCTAGACATTAAGCTTATTTTAAACAATACACTTATTGAAGCTAAGGACACTGTCATTAACTTCTGTATTTTTTGAATATGTGTTGGTTAATGAATGTAATTTATTATTGATCTTGGCATTAGAAAGTGTGTTTGAATTTTGATTCTGTTATCTCCCCACTACATTTCTCTAAGCACTAATTTTTAAATTTGTTATTTTAAAAATATGGAAGTGGGGACTTCCCTGGCTGTCCAGTGGTTAAGACCTAGCCTTCTAATACAGGGGTTGCAGGTTCGATCCCTGGTTGGGGAGCTAAGATCCTACATATGTTGCGGCCAAAAACCCAAAACATAAAACAGAAGCAATATTGTAACAAATTCAATAAAGACTTTAAAAATTGTCCACATCAAAAAAATCTTTAAAAAACTCCATGGAATGAATACCTACTTCACAGGTATAAAATCAGCAAGACATGAAACTCATGTACAACCATGAACAGCAAGTGTCTAGTACATGATAGGGATATTTTGAAAAAAAAAAATATATTTCTTATTTTTTCTCCTAAATTGAATTGGCTTTAGATAAATTTATTATTATGAAAAAAAGTATTTAAAATATTCTAAATTTAGTTGTACATCATCTAATTTTAACAGTTACTTTGGCCTTTAAGTTATATGGCTGACAGTTACTATTTATACTATTTATACTATACTATACTATAGATTTAAAAGCTTTATACTTTTCTGTTTCCTAAATTATAAACTGAGGATATATGTTATTATTTGCAACCTGTGGAGAAATGGGGAAAAATCTAATATATGCGATTGGGTCATTTTGTTTAGAAGTCGGGCAATGTAGGTCTGACCTCTGAGTCAAAATCATATCACTATTATATAGTAGAAACTGTTTCTATTGAAAAATTCTCAAGAAATATGGTTCTATAAAGCACTCATTTCTTATAATATTAATAGTTGTCATGAGGAAAATATTAATGGGAAATGATGTTAAAAAGAATTAAGCCCCTTTATTGAAGAAATCTAGAACTTTGTTACACTGACATGATGATGGTATAATTGAAATGAAATGACAAAAAAATCTCCATCATGTGCCTGGGTCTAAAACTACCTGTTCAAGCTAACTTACTTTTCTTTTCCCCGTTGCTCACAAAATTCCACCTGCCCTGGCCTTCCAAATCCCCCCAACCTTTATCCATGTACCTCCCTCAGAGCTTTGTACTTGCTTTGTTTATCTTTGCTTATCTTTTAAAAAAATATTTATTTATTTATTTGGCTGTGCCAGGTCTTAACTGCCATGTGTGAGATCTTTTACTTACAGCATGTGGGCTCTTAGTTCCAGCATGAGGGATATAGTTCCCTGACCAGGGTTTGAACCTGGGCCCCCTGAATTGGGAGCATGGAGTCTTAACTGCTGGACCACTAGGGAAGTCTCAGTATCTTGGTTTATCTTCTTCCACGTGTATTCATACTTCCTTTATTTCATTCATGTGGCTGTTCAAATGGCACATCCTCACAGATACTTCACTCTCCACGCAGTATGGAATGGTATCGCCAGGTACTCTTTATCACTTCCCCTGATTTCTCCCCTTTCCTCCTCCCCTCCTCCCTCCCTTCCTCTCTCCCTCCTTCCTTCCTTCCTTCCGTCCTTCCTTCCCTCCTCTTTTTCCTTCCTTCCTTCCTTCCTTCCTTCCTTCCTTCCTTCCTTCCTTCCTTCCTTCCTTTCTTTCTTTCTTTCTTTCTTTCTTTCTTTCTTTCTTTCTTTCTTTCTTTCTTTTTCAAATTTGGAGGCATTTAACCTTGGTCATTGAATTATCAATCTTTTTTTAATTGTCTTATTCTCTAGAATGATCCATAAGAACATGGCCTTTGTCCCTTTGGTTCATGCTAAATCCCAAGTCCTAGAACAGCAGTCATTACAGAGTACCTGCACAATGAATCATTATTGATAAACAATCTGTTGGAAAAAGTTAAAAAGTGCTATTAGCACACCATACATGTTGAAGAATTTCCAAATTTGGAAAGCAAAAAGAGCCAAATACATAGACAGATAAATCCAGGTAACAGATAAATCCAGGTAACAGTCAAATACATAGACAGATAAATCCAGGTAACAGCCAAATATATAGACAGATAAATCCAGGTAACAGCCTGAAACACAATAAAGGGAAGTCCTGAGAAATTTCTTACCATCAGAAAGAAGTCAAGGAGATAAAGGTGTTATACTCAGAGAAGGTAAACCTTCATGCTCACCTGCCCACACTGCTCATGTGAAGGAGCTGTCTGCAAGAGCTTTTGCTCAGAGGTCAAATCAGTGGGAAGCTGACCCCTGAGGTACTGTCTCAAGGCAGGAGGAGAAAGGATATTCCCAGCACCCACAGGAAAACCTGCTATCACTTGCAGTATATACCCTGCCTACCACCACCTCATCTGGCAGGCTTTAGTACATAACACAGGCAGTTAAGCAGGAATTTGACAAAACAGAATAATTAAAACTCACTGAGATTTGAAATTCAACCAATAATATGAAAGGAGCCAAAATCATCAGAAAAGGATATCTTGTAGCTGAGGAAGTCACATCTTCAGAGAGATACCAAGAATGTCGCATCTGGTTTACAAATTATTGAATAAAGTCATTAGAATTTGAGTATATCTTTCCAAAATTAAGATTTAAAAAACTTAACAGACTTGATGTTGAGTAAAGTGGACACAGATAAAGACTTAGTGAGATGGAAGATGAATCAAAGTAATTTTGTCTAGAATGTAGTACAGACAGACCAAGACATGGTATGTTTGAAAGTAAATTTAGAAAGAATAAAGCCTAAAATATCATTTGGATACAATGATAAGTAAGATTCATATAGCCAGATTCTTGTATTCAAGAAATTTAACATTAAGATGAGAAAATAGGATTTTCTACAACCACATACAAGAACATATACCAAAAATATCTGAAATATTTTCAAAAAATTTGGGGCCTTCAAACCCTAAAATTGTAGTATTTTAGGAGGACATCTTCCCAAACACTAGGGGTATATTAGTATGCCTTCTGGCTTTGAGGAGCAAATGTCTTGTCCTCATAGGTCTCAGTCTATTAGGTGTACCACGAAGATGTCATTAGCATTTTGTTGGAAAACCTTACTATTTCTGTCATGTGAACCTGAAACACGTTTTATATCTGTTCATATTTACAATGGCCAGTGATAAAGAAACATGAATAAACATTGAATACATGTTTTTGAAATGATGATACATTGTTTGGGAAAAGTGAATGGGAGAGGGAACAACAGAGGAGAATGATTATAAAAAACTTCTTCCTAGAGTAAGAATGTCTTATCTCAGGGACACCTGAGAACCACTCACCAGGAGAATTATTTTTCTCTACCCCTGTCTTCTGTCAGGCTGCAGACATAATTTGGTGATGGTATTTGTCTCTTGATGTACTATCCTAAGAACAACTCTCCAAGGTAGATTTAACTGGCTTTGTCTGGTCGCTTTAACCCACTAATGGAGTCTGTTCTCTGAGGATTTTCATGCCTACAAAGGTGACAGAACCTTTCCAATCAGTGAACAGGGAGCCTACTTGTTCTCGAAATCACACAAAGACAACTTCAAAGGATCTGTGTTAAAGTAGAATATCAGGTCTTAAGATACTTGAATAGTGCCTGAGCCAGAGTTAATGGACCATTCCCTCCCTTGCTTTATATTTTGTGCGGTTCTTGTTCATTACATATCACTGAATACACCCAACAGCTCTTTAGGAGATCAAATGTCTGAATGAGAAAGATTATTAGAAACTGATTTGTGTCTGTGAAACCAGGAAATTATCCTGCTAAATAGAGAGAAACCACATGGGGTGAGGAGCGTACATATTCATTTTGTAATGTGGTTGTTACAGACTTTAAAAATTCCATGAAATGATGTATAAAAAATGATCTGCAGACCTTATAACCTTAAAATTCTCCTTCAAACGCAGCTGAAATAGTTCTTTCTATAGAGTGTGATGACAAGTGGGGAGCTGTGAGAGAAGCAAGATCTATCAGAAACCTACTTCTTGGGAACTTTCAAGCAGTTTAAGAAACAAAACTCTTGGAATTGTTGGTTTCCAAATATGCAGTTGTTTTTTTTTTTCTCAAGGTTGTCATAGACCATTAAGTTCTGTCTTCTGCTAAACATGGATACAACTAGGAGACAAGGGCAGCACCCAGTGAAGTAAACATCTTTTTTATAAGCTCATGATTATGAATTTAAATGTAATTGGAAATGGATAGAGAATGTAAAGCTCAGTCCTGCACATCTTGTGGCAATCACTTGGGCATGGAGGATTTTCTGATGCTTACAGGCTGTTGGAAATGCTATGTCTTGTTTGCAATCAGGTGGATAGGAAAACAGGATGTTTTCTGGAGTCATAGAATTCAATTAGGATTCTTTCTTCTGTTGCTTATTATTTATTTGACCTTGGGCAATGTCAGTAAATGATCTTTCTCTCAGTTTAGGTTTGTTGTGATAGTTTTCTAATATAGTGTGTATAAAATGTCTAGCACAGGGAGCAGTACATCAGAGTTACTAAGATATTGCTCATACTATGAATGCAGTGGTTTACTCTAAAGGAATAAAATGCCTCCAATAGCATCTCTGTAATAGCAAATAAAGTAATTGTCACTTCCTTCAAGATTGTTCTTAATCTGATCCCCACATATCTTGCTTGTCTTATAATATTTCATGTACAAAACATTTCTCCTCTGTTGGTCTCCTTTGTCCTTTAGAAATGCCCTCCATTTGTCAACCAATATATTGTTCTTCAACCTTATCTACCAGCTAATCCACACATGCTCTCTCTTCTCTGGTTTTGTTGATGTCTTGCTCTAATGATTCCCTCTCATGATGTCATCTACTACGTGTTCAACAAAAGAGCTCTGGATACTCACTGCTCATTATGTATCTAACATCAGGTATGCTCTGATGTGTGCAGGCCTTTGAATAATCTCAACTGGATGACTAGCTTTTTCAGTGTGGAAGCTGCATTGTATTAGTTGTGGCCCCTGGAGTAGCCTGCTTAAAAAGGAATGATTATTTTGTTTTTGTTTTAGTGATAAATAAATATTACAATTGGACCCTAGAATTTAAATTCTAGCTCATTAATGACTTTTCCTTATGAAAAATAGGAAACTTTTTCTCCGAATCAACAATTCAGTTTTCTCTTTTTTTTTTTTTTTTCATTAAATCATTTTTATGTTCTTTCACAATCTTAACTGAGTCAGCCTGGAACCATTCTAATTGTTGCAAAAATATTAGTAAGAAAGACCAAAGTAGTCTACACCCTTGGAAAGCACAAAGCCAAATTAATCAGACATATAAATAGCCAATTACACTACAGTGAGTTAAGTGTTCCAGTAAAGATGTACAAAGCCAGGAGAAGTAACTCTTGGGTGAAACAGAATATGGTGAATACACAGAATAAAATGATAGATAGTTAGATGGGTGGATGAATAGATGGTGAATGGATGGAGAAAGAAAGAAAGACAGAAACAGAGACACAGAAATGACAGATGATAAATAGATAGATTTTTAAAAAATATTGTCTGGTATTCTTTATTCTTTCCTTCAGATGTGGGCTTTCATCTGGAGTCATTTCTCTTCACTCTGGAAATAATTTTCAGCAATTCTTGTAGTGCAGTCAGCAGAAGATAAAATCTCCCCACTTTTGTCTGAGGCAAAATGCAATTATTTCACCTTCATTTTTAAAAATCAAATTTGTGAAGTATAGTTTTACATACATTAAAATGACACTATTGTAATGTATTTTTTAATGAATTGGGACAGATTTATATATCATGTAACCACCACCAAAATCAAGGTATAGAATATTTCTATTAGGCAAAAACATACTTTGGACCTCATCCCAGGCAAGCCACTATTCCCCGGACAATCACTGACATGCTTTCTAACTATAGATTCAAATTATCTTTCTATAGTTCCAAATATATAAAATCATACATTATAGAGATTTCTGTGTCAGTCTTCTTCTGTTCATCATAATGTTTCTGAGATTCACTAATGCTGTTGTGTGTATCAGTACTTCCTGTATTTTTATTGCTGAGAAGTATTCTATTGTATGAGTATACAATAATTTGTTTCTCCATTCAGTTGCTGGTGAATTTGTGTTCAATTTTTACCTGTTTTGATAAAATCTTCTATGGACATTTGTGTGTATGTCTTTGTGTAGAAGTATGTTTTCAGTTCTTTTCAGCATATGCCAATAGTGTAATTGCTAGGTTGTGATAAATGAATGTTGCATTTTACTAGAAACTGCTGAACTATTTTCCAAAGAGATTTTATCAGTTATGCTTCACACCATCCCCCCTCAATGGAGTTACTCATTTGTGCTAATGTTTCATATTGTTTGTTCTTGTAATTTTAGCAGTTAAATGGGTATTTAATTGTATTACATTGTGATATTAATATGAGTCTCCCTATTATCAATTCTGTTAAGCATTTCTTTTCATGTGACTATTGGCTATTTGCATGTAATTTCTCTAAAGTGTTCAAAATTGTAGCCATTTTTAAAAAACTTTTCATTTTATATTGGTGTATAGTTGATTAACAATGTTGTGATACAGGTGTACCGCAGAGTGTTTCTGTTCTACATATACATGTATCTATCTATTCTTTTTCAAATTCTTTTCCCATTTAGGTTGTTAACATTGAGCAGAGTTCCCTCTGCTATACAGTAGGTCATTGTTGGTTATCCATTTTAAATTTAGGAGTGTGTACATGTCAATCCCAAACTCCCTAACTATCCCTTCCCTCCACTCTTGCCCCCTGGTAACCATAAGTTCATTCTCTAAGTCTGAATCTGTTTCAGTTTTGTAAATATGTTCATTTATATCATTTCTTTTTAGATTCTCAATATAAGTGATATCATATGATATTTAGCTTTCTGTGTCTGACTTACTTCACTCAGTATGACAATCTCTAGGTCCATCCATGTTGCTGCAAATGACATTGTTTCATTCTTTTTAATGATGGAGTAATATTTCATTGTATATATGTACCACATCTTCTTCATCCACTCCTCTGTTGATGGACATTTAGGTTGTTTCCATATGTTGGCTACTGTAAACAGTGCTGCAATGAACATTGGGTTGCATGTATCCTTTCAGACCACATTTTTCTCCAGATATAGTCCAGGAGTGGGTTTGCAGGATCATATGGTAGCTCTATTTTTAGTTTTATAAGGAGCCTGCATACTGTTCTCCATAGTGGTGTACCAGATGGCCTTTTATTTATTTAATTTTATTTTTAAACTTAGAGAAAGTAAAATTAACTTTATTTTCTATATATAATTTCGTAAGTTTTAACACGATTAGATTTACATATAATACATAAAAGTACTAACACTCTAAAACTAGTTAAACATATATGTAGGAGTCTTTCTGGACTCTATTTTGTTCTATTGACCAATATGCCCCTAAACCTTATAGCTTTATAGTAAGTCACAGAATCAGGTAGTGCAATTCCTCCAATTTTGTTTTCCTTTTTCACAATTATTTTGGCTATTAGAGACCATTTGTTTTTCCATGGAAATTTTAATATTAGGTTGTCAATTTCTGGGAAAAAATGACTAGTAGAATTTTGTTTGATGTTATATTTATATATGTATATATTATTTTTCAGATTCTTTTCCCTTATAGGTTATTTCAAAATTATGAGTACAGTTCCCTGTGCTATACAGTAGGTCCTTGCTGATTATCTGTTTTATATATAGCAGTGTGTATATGTTTGATGTTTTGTTGAATTTATAGGGCAATTTGGAGAGAATTGACATAAAACAATATTGTCTCCTTCATGAACGTTGCATAATTCTCCACTTATGTCATTGTTATATTTCTCTCATTGATGTTTTATAATTTCCAGTGTAAAATCTTACCTAAGTTTTGTTGGTTATATCCCTTAATAGGTCAGATTATTTCATATTATTCCTAATATTTTGATTTTTAAATTTATATTGTTCATTAATTTATAGAAGTATATTTGATTTTTGTATATGACTGTATCACATGACCTTGGTAAATTCACTTATTATTCTAGTAGCTATTTTGTAGATTCTTTACTATTTTCTGTCTACACAATTATATTGTTTCCAAAAAAAAATAAAAATAAAGACAGTTATTTCTTTCCTTACAAAATGTGTGACTTTTTTTTCTTTTTCTTGCCTTAATATATTGGTTAGGGCCTCCAGCATAATGCTGAATAGAAGTGGTAAGAGGACGCTCCCTTGTTGATTTTGCAGAGAAAACATCATTCTTTCAGCATTCAGTATGATTTTATGTGAGGTTTTTGTTGATACCCTTTAGTAGGTAAAAGATATTGCTAAGTATTTTTGCTAAGCTTGCTAAGTATTTTTGTAGAAAATGTATATTGAACTTTGCCTAATGCTTTTCTCAGCATCTACTGATATGTATTACATTTTTAATAATTAAATGTATTATTTTTATTGATTTTCAAATGTTAAAATATTCTTTTCTTCCTGGAATAAACCTATTTCAGTGATCATAGATTATGCTTTTATATAAATGATGAGATTGAATTTGTTAATATTTTTTTGAGGACTTTATCTTTGATATTAATTGGTATTATGTCTTCCAAACAATTTCATAAAATCACCATGGAACATGGGGTCTAGAGTTTACTTTGTGGAACTATTTTTAATGATAAATTCTGTTTATTTAAGAGATAAAGGACAATGCAGATTTTCTTTTTCTCCTTGATTAATTTTTAATAGTTTTTGCCTTTTAGGACATTAGTCCTTTTTATCTAAGTTGTCAAATATTTTGTCAGACAGTTGTTTATATTACTGATATTATCTTATTATCTCTTAATATCTGTAGGAGCTACAATAGTGTCTCTTTTTTTCCTTACTCTTTTGTTCTCTTTTCTTTTCCATCTATTTTATTTATTTTTGTTCTTACATTTCATCTTTATGACTCACTAATTTTGTAACTGGAAGTTTGTCCTGCTTAATTTCTCTTTCGTATTTCACTGATCTCCCACCCCCTTCCTCCCTGGCAATCACCTGTTTATTCTCTGTTTGTATGAGTCTATTTCTCTTTTGTTACATTTGTTCATTTGTTTTTTTTTTTTTTTCCTTTTTTTAGATTCCACATATATGTGGAGTCATGTATTTATCTCTCTCTCTCTCTGACTTATCTTGGTCTCTTTTGTTCTTGATCAGTCTTGGTGGATATTTTAAAGAATCAAGTTTTGTTTTGTTGATTTTGCTCTGTTGCTTTTTAGGACTTGTATTGATTTTTGTTCTTACCTTTGTTATTTAGTTTTTTAGATTAAATTAGTTCCTATTTTACTAGCTTCTCAATGTGAAAATATAGGTCACTGATTTTAGAGGTCTTTTCTAATACAGGCATTTAATGATATACTTTTACCTTTAGCTGTGTCCTGCAAATTTTGATAGATACTGTTTTTCATTGTCTTTCAGCTCAAAATTATTTTCCTATAACTTTTAAAATTTCTTCATTGACTCATGAGTTATTAAGAAGTGGACTGCTTAATTTCCAAATATATGAAGATGTTAAAGACACTTCCTTATTGGGAGATTGGGAGTAGAAGGATGTGCACTCACTCCCTCCTGAGAGAACACCGGAATCACAACTAACTGTTGAACAATCATCAACAGGAAGACACTGGAACTCACTGAAAAAGATACCTCACATCCAAAGTCAAAGGAGAAGCTACAATGAGATGGTAGGAGAGGTGCAATCACAATAAAATGAAATCCCATAACCACTGGGTAGGTGACACACAAAATGGAACACTGTTATACCACAGAACTCCACCCACTGAAGTGAAGGTTCTGAGCCCCACATCAGGCTTCCCAACCTGGTGTTCCGGCAACAGGAGGAAGAATTCCCAGCGGATCATACTTTGAAGGATTTAATTGCAGGACTTTGACAGGACTGGGGGAAACAAAGACTCCACTCTTAGAGGGCACACACAAAGTAGTACATGCATCAGAACCCAGGCAGAAGAAGCAGTGACCCCAAAGGAGGCTGAACCATATCAACCTGCTAGTGCTGTAGGGTCTCCTGCAGAGGCAGGGGGTAGCAGTGGCTCACCCTGGGGCCAGGGGTAGTGGCAGCAGGAGTTCTGGGTAGTGATCCTCAGTGTGAGCTCTCCAGGAGACCACCATTGATACCACCAAAGAGCCAGTAGGTACGAGTGCTGGGTCACTTCAGGCCAAACAGCCAATAGGGAGGGAACTCAGGCCCATGCACCAGCAAACAAGTAGATTAAAGTTTTACTGAGCTCTTCCCACCAGAGCAACACCCAGCTCTATCCACAAGAGCAACACCCAACTCTATCCACCACCACAAGTCTCTCCCATCAGGAAGCTTGCACAAGCCTCTTCAATAGCCTCATCCACCAGAAGGCAGACAGCAGAAGCAAGAAGAACTACAATACTGCAGCCTGTGGAATGAAAATAACATTCACAGAAAAACAGACAAAAGGTAAAGGCAGAGGTCTATGTACCAGATGAAAAAACAAGATAAAACCCCAGAAAAACAACTAAATGAAGTGGAGATAGACAACCTTCCAGAAAAAGAATTCAAAGTAATGATAGTGAAGATGATCTCAGATGTCAGAAAAAGAATGTAGGCAAAGATTGAGAAGATGCAAGAAATGTTTACCAAAGACCTAGGAGAATTAAAGAACAAACACCTAGAAGAATAAAGAACAAACAAACAGAGAGGAACAATAAAATAACTGAAATGAAAAACACACTAGAAGGAATTGGTAGCAGAATAACTGAGGCAGAAAATGGATAAGTGACCTGGAAGACAGAATGGTGGAATTCACTGCCGCAGAATAGAATAAAGTAAAAAGAAATGAAGACAGCTTAAGACACCTCTGGGACAACACTAAATGCACCAACATTCGCATTATAGGGATCCCAGAAGGACAAGAGAGAGAGAAAGGACCCGAGAAAATATTTGAAGAGATTATAGTTGAAAACTTGCCTAACATGGGAAAGGATATAACCACCCAAATCCAGGAAGTGCAGAGAGTCCCAGGCAAGATAAACCCAAGGAAAACACAATGAGACACATAGTAATCAAATTGACAAAAATTAAAGACAAAGAAAAATTATTAAAAGCAACAAGGGAAAAATGAAAAATAGCATACAAGGGAACTCGCATAAGGTTAACAGCTGAATTCTCAGCAGAAATTCTACAAGCCAGAAGGCAGTGGCACAATATATTTAAAGTGATGAAAGGGAAGAACCTAAAACGAAGATTACTCTACCCGGTGAGGATCTCATTCAGAGTTGATGGAGACATCAAAAGCTTTACAGACAAGCAAAAGCTAAGAGAATTCAGTACCACCAAAGCAGCTCTACAACAAATGGTAAAGGAACTTCTCTAAGTGAGAAACACAAGAGAAGAAAAGGACCTACAAAAACAAACCCATAATAATTATGAAAATGTTAGTAAGAACATACATAACAATAATTACCTTAATCGTGAATGGGTTAAATGTTCCAACCAAAAAACACAGGCTTGCTGAATGGATACAAAAACGAGACCCATATATATGCTGTTTAAAAGAGACCCACTTCAGAACTAGGGACACATACAGACTGAAAGTGAGGAGATGGAAATAGATATTCCATGCAAATGGAAATCAAAATAAAGCTGGAGTAGCAATACTCATATCAGATAAAATAGACTTTAAAATAAAGAATGTTACAAGAGACAAGGAAGGACACTACATAATGATCAAGGGATCAATCCAAGAAGAAGATATAACAATTATAAGTATACATGCACCCAACATAGGAGCACCTCAATACATAAGGCAAATGCTAGCAGCTATAAAAGAGGAAATCTACAATAACACAATAATAGTGGTGGACTTTAACACCTCACTTTCACCAATGGACAGATTATCTAGAGAGAAAATTAAAAAGGAAACACAAGCTTTAGATGACACAATAGACCACATAGATTTAATTGATATTTATAGGAAATTCCATCCAAAAACAGCAGATAACACTTTCTTCTCAAGTGCACATGGAACATTCTCCAGAATAGATCACATCTTAGGTTACAAATCAAGCCTTGGTAAATTTAAGAAAACTGAAATCACATCAAGCATCTTTTCTGACCACAACACTGTGAGAGTAGAAATAATTACAGGGAAAAAACCGTAAAAACACAAACACATGGACACTAAACAATACATTACTAATTAACCAAGTGCTCACTGAAGAAATCAAAGAGGAAATCAAAAAATACCTAGAAACAAATGACAATGAAAACAACATGATCCAAAACCTATGGGATTCAGCAAAAGCAGTTCTAAGAGGGAAGTTTATACCAATAAAATCCTACCGCAAGAAACAAGAAAAATCTCAAATAAACAATCTAACCTTACAACTAAAGGAACTAGAGAAAGAAGAACAAACAAAACCCATAGTTAGTAGAAGGAAAGAAATAAAGATCAGAGCAGAAATAAATGAAATAGAAACAAAGAAAACAATAGCAAAGATCAATAAAATTAAAAGCTGGTTCTTTAAGAAGGAAAACAAAGTTGATAAACCTTTAGCCAGACTCATCAAGAAAAAAAGGGAGAGGACTCAAATCAATAAAATTAGAAATGAAAAAGGAGAAGTAGAAATGGACATTGCAAAAATACAAAGCATCATAAGAGACTACGACAAGCAACTCTATGCCAATAAAATAGAAAACCTGGAAGAAATGGACAAAATCTTAGAAAGATATAACCTTCCAAGACTGGACCAGAAAGAAATAGAAAATATGAACAGACTGATAGCAAACAATGAAATTGAAACTGTGATTAAAAACCTTCCAACTAACAAAAGTCCAAGACCAGATGGCTTCGCAAGTGAATTCTATCAAACATTTAGAGAAGAGCTAACACCTACCCTTCTCAAACTCTTCCAAAAAATGGCAGAGAAAGGAACACTCTCAAACACATTCTACAAGGCCACCATAACCCTGTTACAAAACCCAGAGATACTACAAAAAAAAAAAAAAGAAAAAGAAAATTACAGACCAATATCACTGATAAATATAGATGCAACAATCCTCAACAAAATACTAGCAAACAGAATCCAACCACATACTAAATGGATCATAAACCATGATCAAGTGGGATTTATTCCAGGGATGCAAGGATTCTTCAATATATGCAAATCAGTCAATGTGATACACCATATTAACAAACTGAAGAATAAAAACCACATGATCATCTTGATATATGCAGAAAAAGCTTTTGACAAAATTCAACACCATTTATGATAAAAACTCTCCAGAATGTGGGCATAGAGGGAACCTACCTGAACATAATAAATGCCATATATGACAAACCCACAGCCAAAATCATTCTCAGTGGTGATGAACTGAAAACATTTCCTCTAAGATCAGGAACAAGGCAAGGATGTCCACTCTCACCACTCTTATTAAACATAGTTTTGGAAGTCTTAGCCCCAGCAATCAGAGAAGAAAAATAAATATAAGGAATACAAGCTAGAAAAGAAGAAGTAAAACTGTCTCTGTTTGCAGATGACATGATAATATACATAGAGAATCCTAAAGATGCTACCAGAAAACTACTAGAACTAATTGATGAATTTAGTAAAAATGCAGGATACAAAATTAATGCACAGAACTCTCTTGCATTCCTATACCCTAACAATGAAAGATTAGAAAGAGAAGTTAAGGAAACAATCCCATTCACCACTGCAACAAAAAGAATAAAATACCTAGGAATAAACCTACCTAAGGAGGTAAAAGACCTGTACTCTGAAAACTATAAGACACTGGTGAAAGAAATCAAAGATGACACAAACAGATGGAGAGATATACCATGTTCTTGGATTGGAAAATCAATATTGTGAAAATGACTGTACTACTCAAACAAATATACAGATTCAATGCAATCCTTATCAAATTACCAATGGTATTTTTTACAGAACTAGAACAAAAGATCTTAGGATTTGTATGGAGACACAAAAGATGCCAAATAGCTAAAGCGATATTGAAGGAAAAAAACAGCTGGAGGACTCTGACTCCCTGACTTCAGGCTATAGTACAAAGCTACAGTAATCAAGACAATATGGTACTGGCAAGAAAACAGAAATTTAGATCAGTGGAACAGGATAGAAAACCCAGAGATAAACCCATACACTTATGGTCAATTAATCTATGACAAAGAAGGCAATGATATAGAGTGGAGAAAAGACAGTTTCTTCAATAAGTGGTACTGGGAAAATAGGACAGCTACATGTTAAAGAATGAAGTTAGAACACTCCCTAACACCATACACAAAAATAAACTCAAAATGGATTAAAGACCTAAATGTAAGTATGGACACTATAAAACTCTTATAGGAAAACATAGGAAGAACACGCTTTGACATAAATCACAGCAAGATTTTTTTTGATCCACCTCCTAGAGTAATGGAAATAAAACCAAAAATAAACAAATGAGACCTAATGAAACTTAAGAATTTTTGCACAGCAAAAGAAATAAGACAAAAAGACAACCCTCAGAATGGGAGAAAATATTTGCAAACAAATCAACTGTCAAAGGATTAATCTCCAAAACATATAAATAGCTCATGCAGCTCAATATTATAAAAATTAGAAAACCCAATTAAAAAATGGGCAGAAGACCTCAATAGACATTTCTCCAAAGGAGACATGCAGATGGGCAACAAACACATGAAAAGCTGCTCAACATCACTAATTATTAGAGAAATGCAAATCAAAACCACAACGAGGTACCACCTCACACTGGTCAGAAAGGCCATCATCAAAAAATCTACAAACAATAAATTCTGGAGAGGGTGTGGAGAAAAGGGAACCCTCTTGCACTGTTGGTGGGAATGTAAATTGATATAGCCACTATGGAGAATAGTATGGAGGTTTCTTAAAAAACTAAAATAGATTGACCATATGACCCAGCAATTCCACTTCTGGGCATGTACCTAGAGAAAACCATAATTTAAAAATACACAAGCACCCCAATGTTCATTGCAGCACTATTTACAATTTCCAGGTCATGGAAGCAACCTAAATGTCCATCAACAGAGGAATGGATAAAGAAGATGTGGTACATATATACAATGGAATATTACTCAGCCATAAAAAGGAACGAAATTGGGTCATTTGTAGAGATGTGGATGGACCTGGAGACTGTCATACAGAGTGAAGTAGGAAAGAGAAAAACAAATATCGTATATTAATGCATATATATGGAATCTAGAAAAATGGTACAGATTAACTGGTTTACAGTGCAGAAATGGAGATACAGATGTAGAGAACAAACGTATGGACACCAAGGGGAGAAAGTGTGTTTGGGGGTGGTGGGGGTGGGATGAATTGTGATTGACATACACACTAATATATATAAAATAGATAATCTTTTGTGTAAAAAATAAATAAATTAAATTAAAAAAAACCCACCTTATTAAATTTCAGTTAAATTTTGTTGAGGTTAAGACAAACAGTCTTAATGACTTAAATTATTTTAAACTTACTGAGGCTTGTTTTACTACACAAAATATGGTCTATTTTGGCTAAGGCTACTATGGTTCAGTTGTTGGATTAAAGCACCTTGTAAGAATCATGTCTGGTTTCTTTACAGTTTTGTTCAAATTAGTGTTACTGATTTTGTCAACTTATTCTAACAATTACTGAGAAAAAACATGTTAAATATTTAAACTATAATTATAGTTCTATTTATTATTTAATTTTGTCCATGTCTGTTTCAGTTATTTTAAAATTCAATTATTGAGTGCACATTTAGCAGTGTTATGCCTTCTTGATGAAATGATTATCATTATAAAAAATTATTCTCTATCCCAGTAATATTTATCATTCTGAAGTCTGTTTTCTTATGCTTAGTAAGTTTTTGATAATTTTTTTCTTTCCTTTTATTTTTCTGTTAAGCCATTATCATTGTTCATCTGTGCACAAAATATTTTTTTTCTCCTGATGAGTTAAGATTTTTCTCTTTTCACAGGTTTTCAGAAATTTGATTATGAAGAGCCATGGTCATTTCCTTATTGGTTTTAATGTTACTTGAGTTTCACTGAGTTTCTTTATTCCTTGTGTCCATTGTTTTTTATCAAATTTGGAAGATGTTTATCCATTATTGTATCAAATATTTTTTCATTCATCTTTTTTTCCTCTTCTATTAGGACATAAATTACAACCAAATGAATTATGGTTAATTGATAATATTTACAGATAACAGAACTGTTACATTTTGTCAGGTTTCTTTTTTTTTTTTCTGTCTGTGTTTCATTTGGATAGTTTAATCGTAATGTATTTAATTTTACTGCTTTTGTCTATGCCATCTAATTTTCTACTAATATCTCCCAGTGAATTTTTAAATTCTGGTAATGTTTAGATGGCCTAGAAGTTACATTTAGGTCTGTTTTCTAGCTTATATTTTCTCCACATTATATTCATGCTTTGCTTTACATTCTTGATCTTATGGAACATGGTTATAATAGCTGTTTCAATGCCTTTGTCTACCAATTTCATTGTCTGTCTTTTTCTCTACCTATCCATCAACTAGTTGCTGCCCTGCAGGAGGAGAGTCTAACATATTAAGAGCTGACATCATGGCATGGAACCCTGGAGCCCAGGAGGACATTTCCCCATCCTGAGTAAACCATAGAAGCCTCTCTCTAGGGAAACAGTGGCACTGTTAATTCCACTTAAGATTGAGTAGTAGGTGAAGAAGCATGATGAGCAAAGGTGAGGGGGGATAGCAGAAAGAAGGAGATTTTTAAAAACCTGTGTTTTTCCTAGGGAAGCTTTGACTATCTCAGATCCTCTACCCTAGAACTGGTAATGACCTCTCACTTGTAGCCTATGACCTGGGCTCCACCTAAGCTCTACCGTGCCTGGATCACTACATAAGCTGTCTTGTAGTAGTGGTAACCACTATAATTTACTGTTACTCTAATGTGTCAAAATATTATTCCTTGTCTGGTCTATTCCTAACAATCTTGATCTCTATATATTAATCACCATTTTGCATCAGAATGGTGATGAAAACAGAGGTTCAGAGAAGACCCATACTGATAAGTAGCATGTCTGGATTTGAAACCACATCTGCCTGATGGTCTCCACAACAGCTGTCTGTAACTGGGTTTGGATTCTCCCTTATGCTTGCAAACTTTTCCCAGCCTAAAACGTCTGGAACACTAAAACTTGATCTTTGTTTCATACTCTCCTGAAGCCTCATGGGTTCACATGTCTGATTATTACTGCTGGTATTGTCCACAGAGCATCTCTTGGCAATAAGGTGTCTAATTCCTGATGCTTAGTCCTGGGATTTGAGCCAGCTCACCATTAATTGATCAATAATTTTAGCATGACTCTCCTTAAATAAAGGACTAGAGTCCTACAGAGATATCCTTAAATATAAAATGAAGCCTTTGGAGTAGATCACCTAGGGAACACATTGCAGTTTGTAAGTAAGTGTACTATTACAATAATTTATACTGGTTATGATAAGGAGACTTTATTTATTGAAGTGACCACACCATTTCTTTGTTTCTAAGGAAATATGACTCTCATATTTAATGTGCATCAGAAATGTGATTATCTGGCTCCATGGACTCAGTGTTTTCTCACAATGTTCTACCTACAAATCTCTTTCTCTTCCTACACAGGGCCAAGCTAAGTAAACCTCATGCCCTATTCAAGGTTAATCCCTGGGATGCAGACTGCTTCAGCCAGCACCATCTGGTGTTCAAGTTAGCCCTCACCTGCAGCACTACATCAACTGGGAACTGGTTAGAAATGCATTTGCAAGTCCCACTTCAGAAGTAGTGATTCCAAAACTCTGGAAGTGAGTCAAACAATTTGTATTTTAATAAACCTTTCATACTATTCCAATGGCCACTAAAGCTTGAGAATCACTGATGTAAAGTGTGATAAACACTATGATTCTTTTATAGGAAGTATAGATAGTTTATACACACGTGAGCCTGTGGGAGAATACAGGGACAATATCATCCCAATTTGAAGGTGTTAGGAAAGCTTCTGAGAGGGGATGATTCCAGATATGATTTCGGAAACTAGTCATGAAGAAGTGGAGGTGACAAAACATTCTAGAAGAGAGGGAATGTCCAGAGTAAAAACATGGACCACTTAGAAAATTAAAATAACTCAGATTGACTTAAGAACAGGTTGTAGAATGAAGTGTAAAAAGAGATGAGAATGGGTAAGAATTCAGGTGCTTGGTCATGAAGAAAAGTAAAAAACAACATGGTAAGAATGTGTATTTTAAAGAGGTCACCTTGTCTACAGTTCATAGAAGAGAAGAATATGAGAGAATTAGAAGCAAGACTGCAAATCAGTCCATAGGTGAGGAACCAAAGTAGTAACAGTGGGGAATCAGAAGTCATCAAATTGGGAAACAATTCTTTTGAAATGAAAAGAACTAATGCTTCATTGGCTTCTGAATTTTTGAATTATGCATCATTCACTGAGTTAAGGAACTTAATTGGGGAAGTAGGGTTGAAGGGAAACAAGATAATTTTATTTTTAGGCATTGAATTTGAGATACTTGTAGGAAGTTATATATACCTACATATATATATATGTACATATACATATCTCCTTCATGTGTAATAAATATCTATAATATCCATAATAATAGTTTGTCAGTACTATTCTAATTGCCTAACATAATTTAACTTATTTAATCTGTAAAACATCATGTAGTAAAAAATGAATTGAGAATTTATTGTTAAATAATCTCTTTTCTCTGTGAAGAAGTTGAACTTATCTGCTAAAAGTGAGAAAGGAGTTGGCTGGAAACCCAGGCTGAAAATAGTTAGCCTCATATAGAATTGAGTTTTCTTTGCTATTAAATTTACTCTATTGCATCATACCATGTTTTAGGAGTTTCTCTAAAACATAATTCTAATTCATATATCTGTGCTTTTGCAGGTGTCACTCACCTTTCCTAGAAAGGAGGAAGCATCATTCTTTGCTAAGCTTATAATACATGGGCTGCATTCTTCATTGAACCTCTTCAAGGAAAAAGGGTGTAAGCTGGGAAAATTATGCAAATCCTAAAAGGCTTAAGATAGAAATTGGGAATAATTGGCATATAAATATTCCCTCTTGTGCTGATCCAGATGTTTGTATGTATGTAAACTTGTTTTAAAGGACAATAATTCGTGCCAATGGATTACTCTTCCCTGAACAAATATGGCAGAACTCCATGAAGCTGAAAGGCTCATCTCTCTTCTCTTCTAACTTATTATGCTTTTCATAAGACAGATCTTTGAATCAGCAAATTATTATTCCCTGGGCTTTATTAAGCTCTCAAAGAAATGAGTGAGGGGTTAATTTCAAAATACTGCAATACATGGACAAGACTTATCTAAAGGTTTTCTTTTTTTACTTAAAAAATTATAAAGGCTACATGCTATGAACATGACTCATCACCTTGATCACTTGGCTATGGGAATACTCATCAGGTTTCTGCAGAGTAAATTTATTCTTTCCCCCTGCTGTTTATATATGTTCTTTTGAAGACAGTCACTATATGCAGCCCACACTCGAGGAGTACAGAGCTATGCTGCACTACCTCAAGGGTAAAACATCTACATAAATCATTTGGAATTCTTCTTCATGAGAGATTTGTCTCTTCTCCCCCATTTGCTTATTTACTCAATACTTTTTAAAATCAGTTTGGACTCACAAATATTTATTCTGTACTTTGGATTATAATCCAACACTACTTCATTTGTTCTTTCACACAAATTGTTCCAGCCTCAACCATTGTTCCAGCCTCAACCATCAGTTGAATCTTGTATCCCCTTGGCACACTTTTATTATTGTGATTTAAAAAACTTTTTTGAGCACTACCTTATTTTCTGGCAGTATAAAGTATTCCAGGCGCATCCTGCACTCTTCCTGCCCCAGTCATGAAATCACGCATTTCTCCAAGAATCACTGGTTCCTTTTATTGGAGAATGATCCTAGAAGCTGACATCTGGGTGTCAAGGGTGCTGATTGCTCCTGGGATGTTGCCACCTCTAGACCCTCCCAGATGACAGAGCAAGGAGATACACACGTGCACACTAACCTGAATGCATACATTTATCTATACCTGTCTATATCATATTGATGCCTCCAACGCAAATCTACCATCACATGGTTCATTCTGATCTCCTTCTCTTGCTTCCCTGTAACCTCCCATCCCAACAGTAGAGAACCCTGCTCCCACCATCCACCTCAATTGTTCAATTTACTTAATTGTGCAGTTCTAATATACATGTAAAGCATTATTAAAATTATTAACCAGTAGTCCTATGGGAAACATTTTGGCCAACTAGAGTACAATGCTTATGTCTAGTTTCTTGCACATTTAGACTTACAGACTCCACTCATATTCAAATTTACTTAGGTGAGCCCCTTTCCTTCCTACTCCATTCAGAGAGACTTTTTCGTACTTTTTTAATATAGTGAGATTATTTTGTTATATTCTGCATTCAATCCTGAGATCTCCTTACCTCCTACATTTTGGGCATGCATTAAGGATCATTCTTTTTGCTGTAAATTTCTATCAATTTTGACAAATGCATATGTCATATATCTACAGCATCATACAGAATAATTTCATCACTCTAAAAATTCCCCTCTGTTTTACTTAATCAACCCTCCTCCTCTCTCCTCAAACTCGTGGCAACTGCTATAGCTTTGCCTTTTCATTTACTGCTATAGCTTTGCCTTTTCCAGAATGTCATATATTTGGAATCAGGCAGTCATGGTATGTAGCCTTTTCATACTTGCTTCTTTCACTTAGCATATGCATTTAAGATTCATCCATGTCTTTTTGTGGCTTGATAGCTCATTTATTTTTATCTCTGAAAAGATCCCACTTTATGGTTGTAGCACAGTGTATCTATTCATTCACCAACTGAAGGGTATCTTGATGGCTTCCAGTGTTTGGTGGTTATGAATACAGCTGCTGTAAGCATTCAGGTCCAGCTTTCTGTGGGGGCATAACTTTTCAAATGCCTGAATGTTTGCTAGTCCAATCTGCCTTGATCCTCATCCCGACCTCCTTTTCCCCTAGTTTCCTGCAAAGTCTTCAGGGTGAGATGGAGCCATCATCTCCTCAACCTCTTTACAGACAGATTTGTAGCCATTGCTTGTTCTGTCACCCCCATTCATGTAGCAGCACCACAGATGTCCTGCTGAGCCATCTCCATGCCTCCAGAAAATCTCTGGGAGTCCTGCTCAATGTGTTATATACCATAGTGAATCTCAAGCCAAATCTAACACCAAAACATCTTCACTAAACATTGGTTTGTGTTAAGAAGAATGACTTTCAACTAAACTTTCTATATTCAGTGATTTTTGGTCACCAAATTGTAGTCAACTGCCTGAACCTATGTTCTTAGTCCCTACATAATTATCTTCCTTGTACTATTCTTTTCTTTTTCCAATATCTTCTCTGCCTTATTTCTTATCATACCATTGACTTTTTTCTCATTAATGATTTTTGTTCATGACACACTTCTAACAAGCCCTGATTCTACAATAAATAAACCATTTTATATCACCACATTCTAAAGCAGAAAACACCCTGCACGTAACATTCCCATCATCCAGAACAAGTTCTTTGTCCATAGATGATACTGCTTTCCCTGCTCGTTTTTTTCTCTATATTCTCATATTTTATTTTTATTTTTTTGAAAAAAGTTTTTTTCCACTTTCAATTGCATACAAACTTGTTAGTGTTTAAATTAACAAAGCTGATTTCAAATTCCAGCAGTGCCTTTTATTATCTGGGGTAATCTTGGGCAATGTATATAACTTATCTAAGCTTCATTTTTCTCTTATGAAAAATGGAGATACTATCCATATTATAAGGTTTTATGAAAGTCAAGTTTGCAAATATATAATAAGTGCCTGGGAAGTTACTTTTGAAAATATTAGCTCTTTTTTCATTTGCCCTTATCTTATAGAATTTCATTTTCCAATATTCTTATCAAACTCTTCTCTTCTTATCCTCTCAAGGCTGTGATTTCTAAGTAGAATGGTGGTAAGGAGTTAAGAATAACAATTTGTTATAACTCGTAAGTAACTTGTCATGCTAAAAGGGAGATTGCTTTGTACATAAAAGCTTATTGTCATCTTTAAAAGTTGTACCATGTAGAAGGTTGACGGCACATTAATATTTAGTAGATTCAAAACTGAATCTACACATATACAATACATACTACAGGCCAATACAAGTGTTAAGTACTTTAAAATATATTATTATATATGTTTTTGCAGATGGTGTCAATGACATTTGCTTGACATTTAATGAACACCTACTATATACTATTATAAATATAACTTACACTTCTACATATAGGTAAGGTCTTTCATTTACTCACCATCACAAAGTCAGTCAGTGACAGAGCCATGGCCATAGTACATGCTCAATAAATAGCTGTTAAATCAATTATTACAAGTGCTGAGATTTTATCTAAAGACTGTCTCTCTCCATTTCCATATTCTTATACCATATCTCTGTAGGTGATATAAGTCCACCTACCAAGGAGTACTTCCTAAATGTACCATTTAAAAGACAGGGCACAACAGTTTCAGGGCACAGGGCTTTCCCAAGATTTGACTTCCTGTTTTAGATGAGGGTGAATTGTTTGCAAAGAGTTAGGTCAGGATGAGGGCTCTAAATAAGGACTTTTCAAGCCTGCTGTTCTACCGCCATGCTAGAGAATTCTAATATTTCCCTGTAGATAACAAAAACATGTGGTTTCCCTGTAATATAATTGTGACCTGGTTATGACTCCTTTAAAACATGTAAACATGCCATGAGGATAAAGATCTCACCCTTCTACATCTATGATGCCATCAATTTTGATGTTGAAGAGAGTGAGTAATGACAACTTAAAATTAAGTAGGTAAACAAAGGGCTATGTCACTCACATATGTCACCTCTGTAGGTTAATTCCATTAGTAATTCTGATTGTTTCATATTAGCATCTACATTTAAAGATAAGGAAACTTGGGATTAAATGGTGGAATCAGACATTGAGTCTGGTTTTATCTCAACTTTCAGGTCCATACTACTCAGAGAAACACATGGGGCTTTGAGGAAGGGGAGGAGAGGGACTTGTGCTCCTTTTTTGGAATTTTACAGAATTTAAAATCCTGTCCAGCCCCAATGACAATATATTCAGTCTTTCCCTTTTCATTAACCAATCATTATCTGCATAGAAAGAGCTTTAAACACATCAAATATACCACCAGTTGGAATTTGTCCACCTGGGGACCAGGCAATTCCCCTTGATCTTGACATGTTGATATTCTCTGGACACAGAAGCTTCTACTTCAGTTCTCTGTCAAACAGATATCTGTACTGTGTCTCAGGTATATAACTCAGGTACTGTCTTTCTAGGAACTCTCAGCATAGGGTGCAAATTATACCCTTCATGTATGTCTTATATAAAACACCCAACTGCATAAGACAGCTTCCACATTCCAGAGGTGAATGTGTGGGATAGTAAAGGGCATGTCTGAGCAGTGCTTCCTCCTTTAGAAGGATAGATAGCAAAATCCTCTCCAAGAAAAGCTAGTCCCTTTACACCTACTATTTGGGACCAATTATGAGAAGAACCTCATGGGCAAGATGGTCCTTAACAAATTTCAAATCCAGTTTAGACATGTAAGCCTCAGCACAAGGAAAAAAAGAATCACTGTGAATGTATAGTTGTAAATAATTTTTGCATTTTTCTTTACTATTTTTGCAAATTTTGAAACATTCCAGGTTGCTGAGACATCAGATAGCCCCAGACACGTACTCAGATTTAATCAATCACTCTTGGATAAACTCATGGACCAAATACATCTAGATATTGTTATTTGTTCCTGTTACTTGCTTTTCAAAAAAATTTGGAATTTATGTCTTAAAGATTTTGTGATTTCCAAGCAAAACTCATTATCCAAAATCTATAAAGGAAAAGATTAATATATTTGACCATAGGGAATAATAAAATGAGAGCTAACATATGACTACTATAAGTTATATTACATCTTATGGAAAAACCCAAATGAATTTTTGGTCAACCCAATACATTACACTACAGCTTTACACGTATAAACTTATTTATCCTCATCAAGTCCTATGAGTAGGTTAACTTATATACCCATTTTAAAGATGAGAAAACTGAGGCACAGATAAGTTAAATAACTTGCCTAAGATCATAATGCTAGTAAAACAACAAAACTGTAATTCAAATCTAGATAGTCTAACAGGTAATACTATATTACCTTTTAAATATACTTATGACACAAAATAATGTAAGCAAATTCAAAAGACTGAAGAAAAAGTAGGAAATTTTAATCACAATATAACAGTAAATTAAAACACTAATTTCATTAATTTAGATTAATTTATATAAATCAATAAGAAAAAATACCCCAAATTTAAAAATGAGCAAAAGATGTAAACAGACAGTTTACCATATACAGAACAATGGCCAATAAGCAGATAAAAATATTTTTGGCATCAGCAACAACTAAAGCAATGCAAATGAGAACAACAATAAAATAAGGATTTTTTCTATTGGAAAAATGAAAATGTTTAATGATATATTTGTGTGTAGGTAGACCAGGAAGTGTGTGGGCAGCCCTGGCCTCTCATAAAAGTTGATGGGGTTATAAACTGGTGCAAAATTTCTAGATGGCAATTTGACAATCCCTTTAAAAACAAAAATGCATATATAATTCGAGCCAGCAACCAGGAATACATTTTTCCAATTCACCTTACACACTTTTACCAATTTAATATATAAGAGATGTTCATTGTGGCAACTTGAGTCACAGCAAAAACCTGGAAACTTGAATCAATAAACATCTAAAACTATGGTACATAAATACGATGAAATACTATTAAGCTATTCCAAATTAGCCAATATACAAGACATCTTACATAAATAAGATAAAAAACAAAGCAGAGAGCAGTGTCTATAGTATGATTCTTTTGTGTGTGTGTGTGTAATTTCCCCCATGTTAATGAATCTAATAAGTGATTCTTAAATGAAAGGTAAGCCCTGGATCTGAGAGCACTTGACAAGGGTGCTGGCCTGATGTTGATGTTCACAGGCAGAGGGAGTCTTACCCTTTGACTGTGACTGGAGTCCATTGACCATTCATTCACAAGTAGGCATCATGGCAATGCTCTTCTCAAGTGGTCTCAGATAAAATCTAAATAAGATGATTGTCTGTGACCAAGAGACCTGACTTCGTTCAAGTCAGACTTCAGGTTCATGTCTGAGCACTGTCTTAGCTATCTGGCCCCCTTTGTCAAAGAGCAGTCTTTCTGCCTTCTTAGTTTCTTCAGCCATAGTCCTTTTAGACCCCACCTTCCTTATTTCTTGACTTGTTTATGATGGTGAGGTCCCTTTTACCTTCCTTCCAAGTTGGCCAGAGAACTGGCCTTCAGGATTTCCTGTGGATGGTCATGGAGAGAGTGGGGAATTGCTAAAAGCTGTCTGGGCTACGCCCTTGGAACTCCTGTATGAGGACGATAGGCTAAGCTAGAAACAAATTCAACAAGATCCCTTAGCACAATAAAGATTTCTTTATCTTTTTAGTCCCTTTTCCATTGTGATTCGGTGTGGAGACAGGTTGGGGAAGTGATGAGAAGCTGGGTTCCAGAGAGTCACTCAGTCTCCTTGGCTGATGAGGTCCCACTGTGTTTTGGCTGTACCACGTGGAAGTTATGACATCCTCAAGGGCCACTGTGGGGAACAGATGCTAAAATTGCATCATTTGCAAATGTTTCATCTTGAACAAAGATTCCTTCTACCCCAGTCAGAACCAGTCCGGGGAGCCTCCGTAAACTGCAAAGGGATGGGAACATGTGATCCTCCCTTTCCATGTGCCTGGAAAGAGAAAACACTGAATGTGAGTAACTAGAAGTCACTCTCAAAGGTGGCCCATCACAACCGTTCCCACATTTTCCTTTAGGTTAGAAATAGAGGTGTGCTTTGGGACCTGAGAGTGGGAGGGTCTTTCTCTGCATTAGGGGCCAGAAAGCTTCCACAACAAGCCAGCTTTGGGGGAAATGTTTGCACAGCAGCTGAGACACTGCCTTGTATGGGGAAGTGTATGGTCTGCAGTGTCACATGGTCTGGGCTGGAATCCCAGGCCTCTCGTGCTTGCAAACAGTATGACTGTGGACAAATCACAAACCTCTCTGTGCCTTAGTTTCCTTATCTCTACGATGAGGACCATGGGATTAATATATGCAAATTTTACTAAATACTCTAGTATGGAGTAAACTTTATATAATAATTCACAATAACATTGATTGTTATTAATTAACTAATCTATTTGAAACTACTATATCAGGCATTTGTGGAATATGGTTTAGCAAAAGCACTCTGCAAAGATAGAATACCTCTTTTTTCAATGTGGTAGCTGTCCTACATCTGCAGAGCACTTTTCTTTTTTTTTTAATTTAATTTTATTTTTTATACAGCAGGTTCTTACTAGCTATCCGTTCTATACATATTAGTGTATGTATGTCAATCCCAACCTCCCAGTTCATCTGACCATCCCCCACACTGCCACTTTCCCCCCTTGGTGTACATATGTTTGTTCTCTACATCTGTGTCTCTATTTCTGCCTTGCAAACAAGTTCATCTGAACCATTTTTCTAGATTTCACATACATGCGTTAATATACAGTATTTGTTTTTCTCTTTCTGACTTACTTCACTCTGTATAACAGTTTCTAGATCCATCCACATCTCTACAAATGACCCAATTTCGTTCTTTTTTTATGGCTGTGTAATATTCCATTGTATATATGTACCACATTTTCTTTATCTGTTCATCTCTTGATGGGCATTTAGGTTGCTTCCATGACCTGGCTATTGTAAATAGTGCTGCAGTGAACATTCAGGTGCAGGTATGTTTTTGAAGTATGGTTTTTGCAGGGTATATGCCCAGTAGTGAGATTGCTGGGTCATATGGTAATTCAATTTTTAGTTTATTTAAGGAACCTCCATACTGTTCTCCATACTGGCTATATCAATTTATATTCCCACCAACAGTGCAAGAGGGTTACCTTTTCTCCACACCCTCTCCAGCATTTGTTTGTAGATTTTCTGATGATGACCATTCTGAGCAGTGTGTGGTGATAACTCATTGTAGTCTTGATTTACATTTCTCAAATGATTAGAGATGTTGAGCAGTTTTCATGTGCTTTTTGGCAATCTGTATGTCTTCTTTGAAGAAAAGTTTATTTAGGTCTTCTGCCCATTTTTTGATTGGGTTGTCTGTTTTTCTAATATTGAGCTGCATGAGCTGTTTATATATTTTGGAGTTTAACCCTTTGTCTGTGATTCATTTGCAAATATTTTCTCCCATTCTGAGGGTTGTCTTTTCATCTTGCTTGTAGTTTCCTCTGTTGTGCAAAAGCTCTTAAGTTTCATTAGGTCCCATTTGTTTATTTTTGTTTTTATTTCCATACTCTAGGAGGTGGATCAAAAAAGATCTTGTTGTGATTTATGTCAAAGCGTGCTCTTCCTATGTTTTCCTATAAGAGTTTTATAGTGTCCATACTTACATTTAGGTCTTTAATCCATTTTGAGTTTATTTTTTTGTATGGTGTTAGGGAGTGTTTTAATTTCATTCTTTTACATGTAGCTGTCCAGTTTTCCCAGTACCACTTATTAAAGAGACTGTCTTTAGCCCACTCTATAGCATTGCCTCTTTTGTCATAGATTAGTTGACCATAAGTATATGGGCTTATCTCTGGGTTTTCTATACTGTTCCATTGATCTATTTTGCTGTTTTTGTGCCAGTACCATACTGTCTTGATTGCTGTAGCTTTGTACTATAGTCTTTGTACTATAGAAGTCAGGGAGCCTGAGTCCTGCAGGTCCATTTTTCCCTTCAAGATTTCTTTGGCTATTCGGGTCTTTAGTATTCCCATACAAATTTTAAGATTTTTTTGTTCTAGTTTGTAAAAAATGCTACCAGTAATTTGACAGGGATTGCACTGAATCTGTAGATTGCTTTGGGTAGTATAGTCATTTTCACAATATTGATTTTTCCAACCCAAGAACATGATATATCTCTCCATCTATTTGTGTCATCTTTGATTTCTTTCACCAGTGTCATAGTTTTCAGAGTACAGGTCTTTTACCTCCTTAGGTAGGTTTATTTCTAGGTATTTTATTCTTTTTGTTGCAGTGGTGAATGGGATTGTTTCCTTAACTTCTCTTTCTAATCTTTCATTGTTAGGGTATAGGAATGCAAGAGAGTTCTGTGCATTAATTTTGTATCCTGCAACTTTACTAAATTCATCGATTAGCTCTACTAGATTTTTAGGTAGCATCTTTAGGATTCTCTATGTATATTATCATGTCATCTGCAAACAGAGACAGTTTTACTTCTTCTTTTCTAGCTTGTATTCCTTATATTTATTTTTCTTCTCTGATTGCTGGTGCTAAGACTTCCAAAACTATGTTTAATAAGAGTGGTGAGAGTGGACATCCTTGCCTTGTTCCTGATCTTAGAGGAAATGCTTTCAGTTCATCACCATTGAGAATGATGTTGGCTGTGGGTTTGTCATATATGGCATTTATTATGTTCAGGTAGGTTCCCTCTATGCCCACATTCTGGAGAGTTTTTATCATAAATGGTGTTGAATTTTGTCAAAAGCTTTTTCTGCATCTATCGAGATTATCATATGGTTTTTATTCTTCTGTTTGTTAATATGGTGTATCACATTGATTGATTTGCATATATTGAAGAATCCTTGCATCCCTGGGATAAATCCCACTTGATCATGGTGTGTGGTCCTTTTAATGTGTTGTTGGATGCTGTTTGATAGTATTTTGTTGAGGACTTTTGTATCTATATTCATCAGTGATATTGGTCTGTAATTTTCTTTTTTTGTAGTATCTCTGTCTGGGTTTGGTATCAGGGTGATGGTGGCCTGGTAGAATGAGTTGGAAAGTGTTCCTTCCTCTGCAATTATTTGGAAAAGTTTGAGAAGGGTGGGTGTTAGCTCTTCTCTATATGTTTGATAGAATTCACTTTTGAAGCTATCTGGTACTGAACTTCTGTTTGGTGGAAGATTTTAAATCACAGTTTCAATTACACTACTTGTGATATGTCTGTTCAGAGTTTCTATTTCTTCCTGGTTCAGTCTTGGAAGGTTATACCTTTCTAAGAATTTGTCCATTTCTTACAGCTTGTCCATTTTTTGGCATAGAGCTGCTTGTAGTAGACCTTTACGATGTTATGTATTCTGCCATGTCCATTGTTACTTCTCCTTTTTCATTTCTAATTTTATTGATTTGAGTCCTCTCCCAGTTTTTCTTGATGAGTCTGGCTAAAGTTTTATCTATTTTGATTTCCTTCTCAAAGAACCAGGCTTTAGTTTTATTGATCTTTGTTATTGTTTTCTTGGTTTCTATTTCATTTATTTCTGCTCTGATCTTTATGATTTCTGTTCTTCTACTAACTTTGGGTTTTATTTTTTCTTCTTTCTCTAGTTTCTTTAGGTGTAAAGTTAGATTTTCTATTTGAGATTTTTCTTGTTTATTGAGGTAGGATTGTATTGGTATAAACATCCCTCTTAGAACAGATTTTGCTGCATCCCATAGGTATTAGATCATCGTGTTTCATTGTCATTTGTCTCTAGGTATTTTTTGATTTCCTCTTTGATTTCTTCAGTGAGATCTTTGTTATTTAGTAATGTATTGTTTAATCTCCATGTGTTTGTGTTTTTTATGTTTTTTTTTCCCTGTTATTGATTTCTAATATCATAGTGTTGTGGTCAGAAAAGATGTTTGATGTGATTTCAATTTTCTTAAATTTACCAAGGTTTGATTTGTGACCCAAGATGTGATCTATCCTGGAAAATATTCTGTGTGCACTTGAGAAGAAAGTGTAATCTGCTGTTTTCTGAAGGAGTGTCCTATAAATATCAATTAAATCTGTCTGGTCTATTGTGTTATTTAAAGCTCGTGTTTCCTTATTTTCTGTCTGGATGATCTGTCCATTTGTGCAAGTGAGGTTTTAAAGCCCCCCATTTTACTGTGTTACTGTAGATTTCCTCTTTTATAGCTGTTAGTATTTGCCTTATGTATTGTGGTGCTCCTATGTTTGGTGCATATATATATGTAAACATATAATTGTTATATCTTCTTCTTGGATTGTTCACTTGATCATTATGTAGTGTCCTTCCTTGTCTCTTGTAACATTCTTTATTTTAAAGTCTATTTTATCTGATATGAGTACTGCTACTCCAGCTTTCTTTTGATTTCCATTTGCATGGAATATCTTTTTCCATCTCCTCACTTTCAGTCTGTATGTGTCCCTAGGTCTGAAGTGGGTCTCTTGTAGACAGCATATATATGGGTCTTGTTTTTGTATCCATTCAGCGAGCCTGTGTCTTTTGTTTGGAGCATTCAGTCCATTCACATTTAAGGTAATTATCGATATGCATATTCCTATTACCATTTTCTTACTTGTTATGGGTTTGTTTTTGTAGGTCCTTTTCTTATCTTGTGTTTCCCACTTAGAGAAGTTCCTTTAGCACTTGTTGTAGAGCTGGTTTGGTGGTGTTGAATCTCTTAGCTTTTGCTTGTCTGTAAAGCTTTTGATTTTTCCTTCGAATCTGAATGATATTCTTGCTGGGTAGAGCACTCTTTGTTGTAGGTTCTTCCCTTTCATCACTTTAAATATATGTGCGACTCCCTTCTAGCTTGTAGAGTTTCTGCTGAGAAATCAGCTGTTAACCTTATGGGAGTTCCCTTGTATATTATTTGTCATTTTTCCCTTGCTGCTTTAAATAAATTTTCTTCATCTTTAATTTTTGCCAATTTGTTCAATATGTGTCTCATTGTGTTTCTCTTTGGCTTTATTGTGCCTGAGATTCTCTGTACTTTCTGGACTTGAGTGGCTATTTCCATTCCCATTTTAGGGCAGTTCTTGTCTGAAGTCCCTTCAAATATTTTCTCTAGTCATTTCTCTTTCTCTTCTCCTTTGGGACCCCTATAATGTGAATGTTTATGTGTTTAAAATTGTCCCAGAGTTCTTTTAGGGTGTCTTCATTTCTTTTCAATCTTTTTTCTTTGTTCTGTTCCATGGCATTGAATTCCATCATTCTGTCTTCCAGGTCACTTATCCGTTCTGCCTCAGTTATTCTTGTATCGATTCCTTCTAGTGTGTTTTTCATTTCAGTTATTGTATTGTTCATTTCTGTTTGTTTGTTCTTTAATTCTTCTAGGTCTTTGTTAAACATTTCTTACATCTTCTCAATCTTTGCATCCATTCTTTTTCTGAGGTTCTGGATCATCTTCAGTCTCATTATTCTGAATTCTTTTTCTGGAAGGTTGTCTATCTCCACTTCATTTAGTTGTTTTTCTAGGGTTTTATCTTGTTCCTTCATCTGATACATAGTCCTCTGCCTTTTCATTTTGTCTGTCTTTCTATGAATGTGGTTTTTGTTCCACAGGCTGCAGGACTGTAGTTCTTCTTGCTTCTGCTTTCTGCCCTCTGGTGGATGAGGCTATCTAAGAGGCTTGTGCAAGCTTCCTGATGGGAGGGACTGGTAGTGGGTAGAGCTGAGTGTTGCTCTGGTCGGCAGAGCTCAGTAAAACTTTAATCCACTTGTCTGCTGATGGTTGGGGCTGAGTTTCCTCCCTGCTAGGTGTTTAACCTGAGGCAACACAGCACTGGTGCCTACCTGGCTCTTTGGTGGGGATAATGGTGGACTCTGGGGGGGCTCACACCAAGGAGTACTTCCCAGAACTTCTGCTGCCAGTGTCCTTGTCCTCATGGTGAGCCACAGCCACTACCTGCCTCTGCAGCAGACACTCCAATACTAGCAGGTAGGTCTGGTTCAGTCTCCTATGGGGTCACTGCTCCTTCCCCTGGGTTCCAATTCGCACACTACTTTGTGTGTGCTCTCCAAGTGTGGAGTCTCCTTTTCGCCCAGTCCTGTCAAAGTTCTGCAATCAAATCCTGGTAGCCTTCATAGTCTGATTCTCTAGGAATTCCTCCTCCTGTTGCTGGACCCCCAGGTTGGGAGGCCTAATGTGGGGCTCAGAACCTTCACTCCAGTGGGTGGACTTCTGTGATATAAGAGTTCTCCAGTTTGTGAGTCACCCACCTAATTGTTATGGTAGTTGATTTTATTGTGATTGCGCCCCTCCTACCATCTCATTGTGGCTTTTCCTTTGTCTTTGGATATGGGGTATATATTTTGGTGAGTTCCAGTGTCTTCCTGTTGATTGTTCAGCAGTTAGTTGTGATTCCAGTGCTCTCACAAGAGGGAGAGAGTGCATGACCTCCTACTCTGCCATCTTGAACCAATCTCCCCTGCAGAGCACTTTTCTTGAATCAGGGTACCAACATGTTGACACATCCCCAGTGCTCATAACAGGGGGTACTCAGGCTGCCCTGGTTACATCTGCAGTGTAAAGAGCTTCTTGGCCACGTACATGGTGACCAGGATCCACCATGGCTGGCTCACCTGTTTTTCACTCCTGACACCTTGTGACAGAGAGAGCAACTGCAATTGAGAAACCTTGGCGGCGGGGTCAAAGTAGACTTTTTCCCATTATCCAGGTACACTGACCAGGGCTGAGTCCTTTGATAGGCATCCCAAGGGTGATTCTATATCACAGCAAAGACTTCCAGGAGGGAAGAAAAGCATCCTTGCAAAGGCTGGTTCTGAGTCTCCAAGACATTTAGTTCTTAAATGAAAAGACTTGTCTTTATATTTCTTGGCAATAAAATGGGGTACACATTAATTGCATTTTCAGCTTCATATAATCATTAGAATGGATAGATGCAACATTGCTTATGTTTATTTTTCCGTCTTATTTAATGTTTCCTTATTTCACACTTTTTGTTTGAACAAAACTGAATAACACAAATAGGTGAGAATAATTAAAAGAAAGTTAATTCAACAAACTTGGTGGTGGGGCTTCCCTGGTGGCGCAGTGGTTGAGAGTCTGCCTGCTGATTCAGGGGACATGGGTTTGTGCCCCGGTCCAGGAAGATCCCACATGCCATGGAGCGGCTGGGGCCGTGAGCCATGGCCGCTGAGCCTGCGCGTCCGGAGCCTGTGCTCCGCAACAGGAGAGGCCACAACAGTGAGAGGCCCGCATACCGCAAAAAAACAAACAAAAAAAACAAAAAAAAAAAAACAAAGCTTGGTGGGAATATTTGTTAAGACTAAATGGTATATCGGGTGACTATAGAAAACTTCTGTTTACTCTCTGTCTTGGGCAGGCTTATTCCCTCCAGGAAGGCTGTGCTCAGCTGCAGTCTCCTTTTAACATTGTATTGGCTTCTTCAATCCTTCTAGACCATGGCTTTTCTCTCAAGATGACTCTCCTGCTCTTGTGTAACCTATGTCATCAAAAGGATTTCACAGTCAGACTGATTAATGAATATTTTTATCTGTGCCTCTGTGTTTCTTCTCTCATAACAACTGGACAATCTACAAGCATTTTCTTTTCTTAAGAAATAGAGTTTTTTATTTTTTTTCTCATCTGATCTGCTTTTAGCCACTACTCAAATTTCATAAAGACATAAATACAAAAGTTCAAATAAATTATAATTTTCCATTGCTTCTTCAAATGCCTGAGGCACCATGTCTGATTTTTATTGTCATCATTCTAGTCCCCAATTTCCACTAATCTGGGATTAGAAAATCAATCATCAGGAATTAAAGGGATGATTACTGGAGCTCAGGGTAACTTTAGGCATTGTGGGGCTGAAAAGTAGATATAATATTAAGTTATAAAATCAGCTGTTGCCTTAGAATGGTGATAGTTCCAGTGATCACTTTAATATAGCAAAATGAAAAGATAACAGGCAAGTTACTCTTACTTTCATTCCTTTGTTTAAACTCTCCCAGGCTCTTGATCCAAATGATCCGTTAATTGTGACACAGTTTTGTTGACTTTGTAGAAGAAAAAAGAAATAGGGGTCTGATTTCTTCAAAACATTCTTTGGAATTTAACTGATAAATATTAGCATTTAAACAATTATTAACTATATAGATATGTTTTATAATATTTGGCCTGAGCAGTTACCTGGTCACACAACTGAAGTCTGTAGTTTGAAACTATATATGTTTTTTTGGGTTTTTTTTGGTTTCTAAACTCTTCTTTAAAAAAAAAAATAACATTGAGGTATAGTTGATTTACAATATTGGGTTAATTTCTGTCACACAACAAGGTGATTCAGTTATACATATATATATATATATATATATATATATATATATATATATATATATACATTCTTTTTCATCCATATCCTATGGTTTATCACAGGATATTGAATATAGTTCCCTGTGCTATACAGTAGGATCCTCCCCCTTGACAACCGCAAGTCTGTTCTCTGTTTCTGTGAGTCTGTTTCTGTTTTATAGATATATTCATTTTTGTCATATTTTAAGAAGTGGAAGCACCTAAAAAAATTCAGGCAGAGGTGGGATTGTTGTTGTTTTACAAAGATATTCAAGCCATTTAACAAAAAAAGGTAACTTGCAAACTATTCAGTCATAAGCTTAGTACACAGTAATACACGTGTGCAAGTCAAAACAAATATCAGGAATTCTCACAATTACCTCCTTTCTGCTCAATTTTTTTGATTTGTTGGAAATTTTTTTAGTGTGTAATTTTGATGTAGGAATGGAAAATAATTGAAATGTTAATGTGTTCTGCAAAAGTGACCCTTTACCTCAGCTGTGTCCATGAAAGGTTCTTCATCCAAATAATGTTATACTCTCAACACCCACGAATGCCCTACCATTCTACTGGGATATTTTCAAAGTACACGTTGCTGGCAGTCTGATATCATCAGGTTTTTTGATGATACCTTTAATAAGGTTAGCAAAATTCTTAGATTATTTTTCCAGCGTCAACACTCACTTTGAATCTATAATTGTATATCTGGAAAAAATGTTATATATCTATCACAAGCCATTCATTTCAGGTTTAAAGAAATTGGCACAGAATTTCAGTGACTTACTCAAGGTCACTCAGACACTCAAGGGCAAGTTAAGGTGCTAAAATCCAGCTACGCTGTTCCCCTCACTCCTCAGTTCTGACTAAGACCTAATATCATGGATTCTTGGTGGCCAAATCTGTGATTGTGTTCCTGTTTTAAAAAATATTACCTTAATTATTTGGTAGATCAAAGTTCTGACATGTTATATAGAACTAGTTGGAAACTGAAAGGTAAAATGTGCTTTCATTAGGGTTTTTATTATTTATTTTAAATTTGCTTTTAGTGATTACTCTCCAGGTAGGTAAAGTTCTGGGAGTTGTGGGTATAGTACTGGGAGTCTTACAAGAGAGTGATGGAGAAGGGAATGAAATTGTTTATTTGCAAATTTTATTGGGAAAGATGATAGGAGAGAAGAGAGGTTTGCAAAATTTTAAAAAATGCAATGGCAAAAGGGAGGGAATATATGTATATGTATGGCTGATTCACTTTGCTGTACAGTAGAAACTAATGCAACATTGTAAAGCAACTATACTCCAATAAATATTAATTAAAAATGCAATGAAATTCAGCATTATCACAATACTCCCCATGCCAAGTGCAAACTCCCACTCCACCTTTGGTTAAATTTCAATTTTGTTAATGCTAACACTTTTACTGTGCAAGCATATCTCTGGTACTATAAAAGAAGTGATTACGGAAACATATTTCTTTTTACAGAAATTTCCTTAGCATCAGCTTTGAGGAATCCATCTCAAACTGTCACATCTCTTTCTATTTGGTACAAAAATATGATTCATACCCCTTTAAATAAACTGCATTTTATTATAAATGGACAAGTGTTTCTATATTGCTTTTTTGAGCTATGAGAGGATCTGGAGAAGTCTTTTCTATTGAGTTTGAAATGTGTTTTCTGTAAAAGAAGGCAAAGACAACATTTTCATCTTATGGGGGGAAAACACAAACATATTTTTTATTGTATGTTATAAGTCAGATATCTTAAAGAATAGAAACACGTTCATAGATGTCTGTCAATCGTCTCCCATGGGAAAATGCAGGATGCAGGAGGAGAGAAGATAACTTAAAGTTGGCATTACCTCTGCCAAAGAAGAGGCATCACTTTCCACATCTAATGTCCATTTCTTTTATCTGAGGGTCCAATCTGGCCTCTCCTACTTCTTCCATGAAAGACTTTGCAAGAGGAAGGTAGCTGAAAGGATGAAAGTGGAATGCCTTGAGGACAAATGGGATTGTGAAGCAAACTCACATTCTGTCCTTTAGGAAAACATCAGAAATACTCATTTTCCATGATTTAAAACAGGGAGGTAGGGGGGGAGAACAGTAATTTTTGTATAAAGAATAATGCTGAGGCAAGCAAAGACACATGTTCAATCCCTCTACCATATTTCATGGTAATGGTACAGATGCACCCACTTTCGTCTGCTGTAATATTGCTCTAGTTGGGCATATGCATCACAGCTGGCATTGTCAAGTGCCACTTTCCTTCTTCACTTGTCTTCAACACTTATCTGTATTCTCCAATTCTGATATATCATTTCAAAATGAAAATGATTTCTAAGTGTCAAAAGTCACTAGCAGCCTTTTACTCATGGGCCTGAAGTAATTGCATTTTTATATAATTAAATCACCCAGTAATTTGTTGATATCATAAATACCAATATTTAACAACTTTGCTTATAAAGTAATTTCATTGAATAAAAATACAAGTTATAATAATACAAATATATAATACAAGTTTCATAATAATGTCAATGTAAGGAATATATTTTATTAAAGTTTTGAGCAACTGTTTAAAAACAGAAAATGTGTAGTATATATGATATAAATATAAAATAATATTTTAGCACTGTTGACTTTAATTTTATCAAAAATATTGATGTAAAAATTGAGATCTAGGCAATACTTTTCTATATTCAAGCTAAACCTCATTTTATTGGTAGAATCAAAACCTAATGGTATTCTTATTTTTAAGAGCTTTTCAAGAAGGATCTACAGTTTTCCACAATAACCTATTTCAGAAAGTAAGAGAATGCTAATTATTTTTAGCTTTCTGTACCTAGTAAATTTCTTTTATGCAAACTGAGTATTCAAAAATGCTTCTTGACTTTAACTGAATTTTTAAACTGAATTCAGTCAATAAAATTTTGTTACACTTCTGAGCTCTATTCATTTATCCATTCATTCACTATTTATTGAGCATTTACATAGTGTAAGGAATTCAGTTCAGCCTTATGGGTGTAAATATGAATAAAACAGGATCTGTGCTCAATTCTCTCAGATGAGTAGAGGGTTGGAAAACAAATCTGCAAAATGCAGTAGTTTGTCAAATTTTCTAAAGGGTATTCCTGCCACCTGAAAGGTTCAAGAGATGCTTTTTAAATCAAATGAGAAAATGATGTTAGGGGCCATGAAGTCTCAGGACTCCTGGCTTCCACAACCAAGATGGAACAAAGAAAATGACACATAAATGTAATAACAAGAAGAATAAAATAAGTACAGTGGTACTAATCAAATGAATATGAAGTGATAATGTGGAGACTTAGAAACTCAATCTAATTGTAGATATTGGGGTATATTTTACAAGAGAACTGGCATTTCAGCTGGGGGATAAGCAGAATGTTGTGTGTGATATAATGATGAAATTATTTCATACCTAGGACACAATTAGCAAAGGCACAGAGAAACCCAACTGAATGGCAGGTTGATTAAAGGACTGCTTTCCAATGAGATTGAAAGACCATGTTGCATGTAGGATAGACCAGGATAGAGAAGCAACCCCAGGGCTTTAAGTTGCAGACAGCTCTTGTTATAATTTGTTTCAGCTCAGGGTCATTTTCAGAGTATGTGCATAAGAGGCAATAGGAACAGACTGACTGGGATCTGGGATTCCTGTACTGAGTGGCCTTGAAGAATAAGGAAAAGATCTTTCCCTTTAGTTTCATATTTTCTTACTGGTTTTTCTAAATGAGCCCGTACTCCTTTCTGGCTCCATTTTACTGTGCCTTTCCTGATGCTCATCCCACTGAAGCCTCATCTCCTCTGTGCTCACCTTTGGAGAGAGCCTTCCTCCTCCAGGACTATTGTACTTGCTGTTGTCATGGATTTTGATTGACTGTCTTCTCGCTGGTCTCCCAAAAAGACCTTCCCAAGGCAAGGTTCACCAATCCCTTCCTCCTCCAACATGGGTTGGTTGTTGTTATTTCTCCACAATCCTACTTTACCCCCTTTCATATGTATTTCACTCTGTGAAATTACCTAGCTTACTGGTCTGTGTACTTGTTCATTTTCTCTATGATGCAGACTCCTTGTGAGTGTGGCCTTCTCAGTCTTGTTCACCGTTGCATGACCAAGTAGTGGCACAGAGTAATCTCTTGTTAAATTCACATCAGATGAATGAATCAAACAAAATCAGTTGGCTTTAATGATCTCAAACCATCTTTACTTGCCAACCAGAGAATTCAGGCCAAGAGAGTCTCTCCTAGTCCAGCACACCATGTGAAAATGAAAGTAGGTGAATGGTAAAGTTTTTTTTATAATGTTCTAACATATAGTTTTTAAAAGTAGAGTTAGACTAAAAAAGAAAGGCCAACATAGTGCTTTTATCCAAAGACAAATAGCTAACTAAAGTTGAGCTTCAAAGGAACCCGTGAGATGGTGTCTTAGGCAGTAGAAATTTAGGACCATGAAGAGTGGTTTGGCTCTCTCTCCTACTCAGTGACTTTTTCTGTAGTAACTTGTTTCAGATATTGATGAAGTCCATACTTTGAGTCCCACCCATGGTACTCTGTTCTTCAACAGTCTCACCCTCTGAAATCAGGGTGGAGGAAACCTGAACTGCCTTTGGGTTCCTTCTGTATTTTTCTTGAAGTATAGTTCACTGCCAAATAGCTCTATAGTCTTATCCAATAAATCCCAAGAAGTCTAGCTGTCTTCATTCCTTCCCACTTTCCCTGTCCCTTTTATTTCAAGCTGGCAGTGTCTTTGCTGCTGTGATCTCGTCTCTACTCTTTGCTTCTGTTGAAATGAATAATTGAGTTCATAATCTCTTTATCAAATGATTGTTTAGGTACACCTTTCGTGTTCTTTTCCCAACAAGACTTTTTATTTTTTACTGTTCAGATAGGCTGAGAATTTCCCAAATCTTCAAGTTCTGTTCCTCTTTTGCTAAACAATTTTTTTTCTTCATCTCTCTCCTTTGGCATTTTGCTATAAGCAGTCAGGAGGGTCAAAGCTGCTCCTTCAACACACTTTGCTTGCTCCGCTAAATATCCAATATCATTGTTCACAAGTTCTGCCTTCCAAAAAACACTAGAGCATTGATCCATCAGGTCCTCATCATTCTTAATGTCTATATTTCTAGCATGCACCCCAAAACTCTTTCAGCATCCACCCATTACCACTTCCAAAGCTGCTTCCACATGTTCAGTATACAAATATACATATTCAAATGCAAAAGCGTTTATTATAGCAGTGCCCCCACTTCTCTGTACCAAAATGTATCTCAGCTAGCTCTGACTGCCATAACAAAATACCATAGACAAGGTGGCTTACACTACAGAAATTTTCCTTTTCACAGTTCTGGAGACTGGGAAGTCTAAGACTAAAGTGTCAGCAAGGTCATGTTCTGGTGAGAGCTCTCTTCCTGAGGTGTAGACAGCTGCCTTCTCACTGTCTCCTCACATGGCAGAGAGAAAGAGAGAGCAAATTTTCTGGTGTCTTTTCATGTAAGGTCACTAATTCCCCATAGATCAGGGTCCTGCCCTCATAACCTCCTCCAACCCTAATTACCTACCAAATCCCCATCTCCAAATGCCATCACATTCCAGAGTAGAGCTTCAACATATGAATTTACTAAGAGGACACAGACAATCAGTTCATAACACTTCTGACACTCAATGCCATTTTCTACTCTTTATCACAAAACATATTTGCCTTTTTGTGCCATTTTGTTATATTCTGAATTGGATTGTAATGATCTGGTAGCAGGGGAAGAACATTGGCATCGGAGAGTGATGCATTCAAATTCTACTTTTGCCATTCACTGGTGTAGTGTTGGGTGAATTGCTCAAATTCATTAGGGTCCTGTTCCCTCTTCTAGAAAATGGGAATACTCCCAACTACATGGCACTGTTGTTTAGATAATTTAGACATAATATATCTCATATGCACCAAACAAACGATAAATGTCATCTATTTTTAGCATTGTTAATAATTACACAGCTCATGACTGTACTATCCTCCTTTTCAGAGTAAAAATTATTTGAGATCAGATTTATATTTATATTCATCCACAAAGCTGATAGTTATCTCAGCTAACACCTAACAGGCTCAGGGAAAACTTGCATATATTAAAGGCAGAGGTAATTATGTAAGATTCTCAGAAAGGGAGGGGCTTCATCTTTGCTGACATGGGTGTGTATGGATCAGGACTATAGGCTATAGGAAAAGGCTGAAATGGTCCAGAGCATGAGTAAGACTGGCTGAAGACAGGCTGTCTTTTTGAGGATAAAAGCAGATACAAATAGTGCAGTTAAGGGACAGAATCTATATAACAAAATCAATCTTCATCTTCAAGGAGTGAAAAGGAGGCTGAAGTCCCTGCATCTGTGACTGGAGAGGTGGTCAAACAAGATGCGAGTGTGAAAGGAAATAGAATGATGCCGGATATCTCCCAGTTTCCTCTCCATCCAGATCATCCTTCCTCTCCTTGTTCTCTGACAAAGAAGGCATATTTGTGTAGATGGTATCAAGGTGTTCCTGTGGACTCAACCTTCAGGAACCCAGTAGGAGATCAGAGAAGGAAGGAAAATGAGATCAAGGTATTTATTCCTCTGACTTCTAACTCTTTTGGTTGTTTTGGCCTGACCATGTCTATCATCACGGTTTCTATAAAGGAAGGTTGATCTACCCAGCTTTCTTTCAAGGTCCCAGTAATTATTCCTTCTCTGCTGTGTCTGACCTTGAGCTACTTGACTTTGTGTGTGTGTGTGTGGGGGGGGGTTTATCCACATTCTGCCTATATCTTTGTAAATTGATCCTTTATAAATAAAACCTCTTTAATAAGTCTAATTTGACCATCTGGCTATCTTTAGGTGGGACTTTGACAGAGATAAACTGTTGAAGTTTAAGGAGGAGGCTGGGAACAGAAGCTGGGGACTGAGGTTCCATCCTCCAGGGAAGGCTGGTGAGCAAGTGACTAGGCAGCTTATAAACGAAGGATCAAAGATCATACCAGTGATTATAAATTTAAAAGGAGTCACCTGGGACTTCCCTGGCGGTCCAGTGGTTAAGACTTTGCCTTCCAATGTACGGGGTGTGGGTTTGATCCCTAGTCAGGGAGCTAAGATCCCACATGCCTTGTAGCCAACAAACCAAAACATAAAACAGAAGCAATATTGTAACAAATTCAATAAAAAGTTAAAAAAAAATGGAGTCACCTATCAGACCATAGATAGAGAAGATGAACTAGCATGGATTCCCAAGAGGAACTGGAACTTAAAGCTTGCTAGGTTCAATAAGCCATAGGCTGACCCAGGAATTTAACATACATTATCTTACTCAAATTCCACAGCAGTTCTGTAGGGTGGTTTTATTCTTCTCATTCTATATTCCTGAAGGACAGAGATCAGGTCTTAATCTCCACTGCCTTTTAAGAACCTGTTACAGGGCAAAACATGGCAGAAGCTCCTTGAATACTTGTAGGTCTGAAGTGGACACAGATGACTGTGGGATTTGCCCTTCTTTCCATAAATTCATTTCTCTGGCATCTCCTGGCTGATTTGCCATCCCCATCACTGACAATTTAGTGATTTAGAGAACTTTCCTGAGTGGTGGAAGGAGTCTGGATTTGATAATGAGGAGGGATAGATTTAAGAGGCTAGATTACATGGGGTAAACTAAATAACTTTACAACCTTTAGTTTCCTCATCAGGAAAATTTTTTAAAAAATCACATCTACCACAACCCTGCAGAAGGATAGGTGTGAACCTAAAATAAAATCAGAGATTGGAAAGTGCTAAGAAGTAGGTAAATTGGCAGTGCATCAGATATGATGAGTTTTAGCTCTACTGAAATGTGTACTCTGTAGCCAGCAAGATGTAGGGTAGCCCTGATGTGACTTGCCCTTGGTTTGCTGTGTGGGAGGTCCACAGACCTTCAGCACTTCTATTCTGGGTTTGTTGTAGGATAAACTAAGTGCTGAAAGTGAAGTTTTTACAGAGGGCCTAACCATGCACTGCTCATCTTTGCTCAAATAACAGGAAAGACTTAGGGGCTGTGTGGGAAAAATTGACTTTGGGATCAGACAAACTCTTGCCTCAGACTTTGAAAAGCTATATGATTCTAGGCAAGTCACCTAGATCTCTGAACATGACATAAACAAAACCTGGCTAATAGTGCCTTCTTCACTGAGTGGATTAAATGTGAAAAGAGACAATGTCTATTAAAGTCCCAAAACTGGCACTGTTGATAGCATCTCTGTGGTCCCCAAGAAACCTCATTTGGCTAGAATGATCCCAGATCTTTTACAAGTTTGCTTCACCAGGGGGAGTGAGAGGCAGGTGTCCACTTCCTTTCATCTCTTACTCTGAAGACATTGGTTGAAAGGGACACATACTTAAAAAGACGCTTTCCTTCAGTTCTAACAGTGCAGCAAAGGCCTTGTGCAGTTCCAACTACTATAAGAACATTTTCCCTTCACAGTGATAAGTCCTCAGGGGGCCGATGTTTCAAATAGTAAAAGCCTCACATTGATTTGAAATGTAATAGTGGGTAACGAGAGAGTGAGAGTAGACACAGTGGAATGAAAGTAAATCCTCATTCTGGAATATATAGAATCTAAATAAGAACAAATGGGCAGGATGATGAAATTAAAATTGCCTTCGTTATGGACTTTTTAAGCAATGGGAAGACATAATTTCCAAAGCAATTTCCACAACATCGATAATTATTAGAGAAATGCAAATCAAAACTACAATGAGATATCACCTCACACTGATCAGAATGGCCATAATTTAAAAGTCTACAAATAGCAGAAGATGGAGAGGGTGTGGAGAAAAGGAGCCCTCCTACACTCTTTGTGGGAATGCAAATTGGTGCAGCACTATGGAAAACAGTATGGAGTTTCCTTATAAAACTAAAACTAGAGTTGCCATAAAATCCAGCAATCCCACTCCTGGGTACATATCTGGACAAAATTGTAATTCAAAAAGATACATGTTCATAGCAGCACTCTTCACAATAGTCAAGACATGGAAACAACCTAAATGTCCATCAACAGAGGAATGGATAAAGAAGGTGTGGTAAATGTATACAATGGAATACTACTCAGCCATAAAAAGAATGAAATAATGTCATTTGCAGTAACATGGATGGACCTAGAGATTATCATACTAAGTGAAGTAAGTCAGATAGAGAAAGACAAATACCATATGATACCACTTATATGTGGAATCTAAAATATAGCACAAGTAAACTTATCTATGAAACAGAAACAGACTCACAGACATAGAGAACAGGCTTGTGGTTGTCAAGGGGGAGAGGGGGTCGGGAGGGATGAATTGGGAGTTTGGGGTTAGCAGATGCAAACTATTGTATATACAATGGATAAACAACAAGGTCCAACTGTATAGCACAGGGAACTGATTTTTAATATCCTGTGATAAACTATAATGAAAAGATTTTTTTTAATGTATATATATATATACACACACACATGCATAACTGAATCACTTTGCTGTATAGCAGAAATTAACACAACATTGCAAATCAGCTATACTTTGATATTTTTTAAAATCATTTTTAAAAATCATTTTTAAAAAAGTAATTATAATATAAATCATAGAAAAAAAGAGTTAAGATGTTCCTTAACAGACTCTCTTAGTGGACAACCATCCACATTATCCATCATCTTGCACCATTCACCCATACCTCATCTAACAGGATGACATTTAATACAAAATCAGAATAATGAAGGTCAGGAATTTGTGCAATTTATTATTGGTGCCAAACAATATTAGTTCAGTCAGTACTTTACTAAAATATGCTTAGTGGGATTGTGTCTTTTAAAAAAGGGTTATTATTATCAAGTGTCTTTGCAAATATAAACTCCTACTGAAAGGGTTAGATTGGCCATAGGTCACTTTGACCCTTATTGGAGGAAATGGAAATGTATGCTCATGAAACATGTTCTTTTGTGCTTTCCTATAAAATCCACATTTAATTTTCTTCCATTTTGAATAGAATGATTTTTTTATTTTTCCTTTTTAAAGGAAATGCAGTCTTTGACTTTTTTTTTTTTTTAAATGTTCATCAACTGGAAAACAAACTTACCTATTTCATCTGGGATGAATTTAGAAGATTCACCTTCCCTATATTTGTGTTTACTTGGTCAGTGACTTGAGCCTCAGTAATCTCCTGGGAAGGCAGCCCAAGCTATGTATATAGTAACAGCTCCTGACATGTGAGTGAAATGGAGTAAAGGACAGTAGAACACTTGTAAAGAGGGTCAGAATTCAAGGAGAAATTATCCAGAGAAAAGAAAGAATTTAGAATGGTAAGCAGCTGAATTCAGAAACAGGACATGAAGCTTGGATGTGTTTCTAGAAGAGAATGGTGGGATTTTATGTATTCATCCCCATCATGTCCCCATTGTCACTCAGCTTTTATAAGCACATTGGGGACAAAAGAACTGTGCACACGGGGGAGACCTAAAGCAAAACACCTCTTTCCTTCAACTTGTAATACACTGATTCTAAAGCTTCCCTCTTTTTTTAATCTTTATGTTCTTATTGAAATATAATTGATTTATGATGTTTCAGATGTCCAGCAGTGATTCATATTCTTTTCCATTATAGGTTATTACAAGATATTGACTATATCCCTGTGCTGTGCAGTAGGTCCTTGTGTATCTATTTTATATAGAGTAGTGTGTATCTGTTAATCCCAAATTCCAAATTTATCCCTCCCCTGCTTTCCCCTTGGGTAACCAGAAGTTTGTTTTCTATGTCGGTGAGTCTGTATCTGTTTTGTAAGTTCATTTGTATCATATTTTGTGTATTACACATGTAAGAGATATCACGTTATATTTATGTTTCTCTGTCTGACTTACTTTGCTTAGCTAGGGCCATCCATGTAGCTGCAAATGGCATTATATTATTCTTTTCTATGGCTGAGTAATATTCCATTGTATATATATATATATATATATATATATATATATATATATATATATACCACAGTTTCTTATTCATTCTCTGTCAATGGACATTTAGGTTATTTCCATGTCTTGGCTATTGTGAATAGTGCTGCCTTGAATATAGGGGTGCATGTACCTTTTCAAATTAGAGTTTTCTCTGGATATATGCCCAGTATTAAGATTGCTGGATCATATGGCATTTCTCTATTTAGTTTTCTAAGGAACCTCCATATTGTTTTCTATAGTGGCTGCACCTATTTATATTTCCACCAACAGAGTAGGAGTGTTTCCCTTTCTCCACACCATCTCCAAAATTTATTATTTGTAGACTTTTTGATGATGGCCATTCTTGTGTGAGGTGATACCTCATTGTAGTTTTGACTTGCATTTCTCTAACAATTAACAATGTTGAGCATCTTTTCATGAACCTGTTGGCCATCTGGATGTCTTCTTTGGAAAAATGTCTATTTAGGTCTTCTGCCCATTTTTTGATTGGGTTGTTTTGTTCTTTTTATATTGAGCTGTATGAGCTATTTGTATGTTTTGGAAATTAATCCCTTATTGGTCGCATCGTTTGCTAACGTCTCTCTCTTTTAACAGATAGGTAAGAATTTACCTTTGTTTTTGAATAGTGAAAGTCAGTTCCAGAGGACCACAGTTGCCTGGGCTTTAGTCTGAGTGAGGCACAGAGCACTGAGGAGAAGGAGCTTGAGGTGGGACCAGATGGAATGTTCAGTTCCACTGAGTCTAAGCAGTCCCCCACCATCACCCACATCTAGACACAGTCACTCCTGATACTTCTGGATTGAACTAGCTAGTTGATGATTAATTCTCTATCAGGAATAGGTAAATATTTTCTATATAGGGCCCAATGGTAAGTGTTTTTGTCTTCGCAGGCCATACAGTCTGTCACAATTACTAAACTCCACCATTTTAATGCAAAATCAGCCACAGATAAAACATAAACAAAGGAGCAAAAGTATGTCCCAATGAAATCTAAGTGATACTGAAATTTGACTGTCACATAATTTTTCTACTGTGAAAAATTATTCTTCTCATGCTATTTTTTAAATCATTTAAGAATGTAAAATCTATTCTTAGCCCCAGGGCCCTACAAAAACAGGCAGTGGACTGGATTCGAGCCACCACCTGTAATTTGCTGAGGTTCTCTGTATATCATCCACAAACAACTCATTACAAATCTTTGTAGTGACACCTCCTCCTGCCAGAAACCACCACACTGATGAGAGACACTGTTCAACTTGTGGTTCTTTCTTTTAATTTTGTCTTTATGGTCCTATTCAGACCTGGGGGCCATGTTCTCTCAGTAGACAGTCACCTTCTAAAAAACAGGGAGGGCCATTTGATTCCTATTTGTGTACTCTGTGCTGATGCTTTGCACACACCTTAAATTACAATCAATAATGAGGAAATAGATTTATGTTTCTGAGATTTCTTTCTTAGTTTCTAAGAATGTCTTCCCACCAAGCCAAGGCCCATCTGATAAGAACTTCAGACCTTAATTCCTCCTGCAATCATCACTTGCATGGCACAATCAGATGAAGGAAACCAGTGTTTGGTTTCCAGCTGCTGCCCCAAGTATTCTTCCCAAATTCAACATGTACCTTTCAAACTCTTCTATTTATATTTTACAATACAGGGCCTGCTCATTCCCAGTTCTTTGGCTTTGCTGATACAATTTCTTCTTGCCTAAAATGCATCCTCATTTATTGAAATTCCTCCACAAATTCCCACCAAGCTATCAGGAATAGTCCCCTTTGCTGTAATCTCTATAGACTCCCTGACTTCTAACTCAACATGTTATCCACGCATCTGGCACAAGGCTTGTCATAAGAAGATGTTCAAGGAATATTTGTTGAATAAAGTATTGAATTAAAGAAAGTATTGTTTCTTATACTTGTCTGTATCGCTAGCATATAACATAGCATCTTGACCATAATAATTACTAAGTAAGGATGGTTAAAGTTAATATTTGATTTAAAAGTAAGGATGGACCTCAAACCTGGTTAAGGAAAAGCAAAGGAGAACCAATTAAAATATGTCTTAAGGCATAATGAGCTAATAGTTTTAAGTGATAACTTAACATACTAACAAATGTCCCAAACCACTTCATCAAGCATGGATGATGTGTCAATTTACAAGTTTATTTTGAGGCTTAAAGTCTGTTTAGCTCTAAAAACAGATTGTATGATAGTGCAAATCTATGAATTACAGGTCCACCATACGGAGTAATATGTTACCCAAAGAACTGGGCTCCATTGACTGATAAAGGGTCAACTGATAACTTAGAAATGAAGAAGACAGTGATGACCAGATTTTCACTCAATTGAGCAACTAAAATATTAACACTCAAAACTTCCCAGTATATTTGTATCTACTTGAAGGCTTTTTTTTGCAATTAATGGAATGCAAAGTTAACAAATTTTTAAAGGCTGAGGACGTTTATTGTTTAAGTAACAAGAAATTTAAAGTTTGGTGGTCTCATGGTTGATTTAGTAGCTCACTGATGGTTGATTTAGTAGCTCACTGGTGTATCATTTGGAGCTGCTGGGATTTTGTTGATCATTTCATCCTGATCACAAGTTACAATTAATGGAGTCCTAAGTAATAAGGAAGGGATAGGGCCAAAACTTTTTCTTAACTATGGTGTTTTCATCTGGAAAGGGAAGTAAATACCCAGTAGACCAATCATAACTCATCCTTTGAAGATTGGGGGAGGGAATAGGATGCTGTTAATAATGAAGAAGGTGGGAACTGGCTCTTCTTTAGGCAATTAAAAGTGTCAAAAATTAAGAAAGAAGGGCTTCTCTGGTGGCGCAGTGGTTGAGAGTCCGCCTGCCGATGCAGGGGACACGGGTTCGTGCCCCAGTCTGGGAAAAGCCCACATGCCGTGGAGCGGCTGGGCCCGTGGGCCATGGCCGCTAAGCCTGTGCATCCAGAGCCTGTGCTCCATAATGGGAGAGGCCACAAAAGTGAGAGACCCACGTACCACAAAAAAAAAAAAAAAAAAATTAAGAAAGAAAATGTTTATCAAAGGCATAAGGATTAAGTGAACTGTAGTATATACATACAGTAAAATTTTGAAATTATTAAAAAGTACATCTAGCTTGATACATATTGTTATATAGGGATGTCCATAAAATTGAGTAAAGCAAGCTCTTAAATTGAAACAAACACAAGAACAGATATCCCAAATGTGTGTAATTTTATTTTTACATTCTTGGAGAAAGTTGGGAATCATCATTGTAACTTGTTACCATGAATTAGGAGAGAGGAATGTGTGTCTATAGTTAAGTTTTTCTCCATTTACTTTTGCATTGATTTATCACTTGCAATGGCTTTAGGTTTGCTTTCCCAAATAAAACAGAAGTTTATTTTTAAGAAAGGAACAATAAACAATGGAACAAATAACATATGCAAAGTAACAATAAAATGCTAAACAACTTAATGATTCATTGCTAAGCATGAGTACAAGGGTAGAAGAGGGTGAAGTTAGAAACTGAAATTTAATGAGCATCTACTGTATGCAAGAAATCACCCTGAGAAATGTGTAAACATAATCTTATTATTTCTATGATTATTCTGGAATATAAGTGCATTATTATTTCATTTTGATAAATAAGAAAACTGTGCTTTAGAGAAATAAAGAAACATTTCCATGATCGCAAAGTGGAGAACTGGAATTTAAATTCTAGTCTAACTGACTTCAAATCCCTCCAAAAAGCCATATTTAGTGCCTTAGGAATTAAAACTAAAGGGAGATCACTTTTAGCCTGGATGGTGGGAGATAGTATCAGGAAATAGTGGTGAAGTTATTGTGAGTCTTGATAGAAAGCAGAAAGGTAGAGACTGGTAGCACATTTGTACTAGAACTGAGTTTGGAATAGTCAAGTTAGATAGTTTAAGGACTGATTTGAGAAAAAAATACATAAAATATGGTAGAAATATAACTTAAAGTTTACTATTACAGGCAGACACTAGATCCTTCATGTTTGATTTCCTTTAACTTAGTTTGGGTTTGTTTTGTTTGTTGAAAAAGGTTTAATTAGTAAATTCATTGAAAATGAATACTCATGAACTCTCTCAATTTTTTAAATTTACTAATTAAATATATAGTCAACATATGTAATTTAGAAAATATAGATTGGCAAAAAATGAAAATAAAATTCATCAGTGATTTCTACCTTATACAATGTTACGGTGAACATGTTTTCAGGACCTTCCCCAACCCAATGTATTTGAGATCATTCTGAATATTCTGTCATAGGCCACAAACTTTTCCTTGACATATTGTAACAATTTCTCTATGCCATTCAATATATTTATACAACAGCATAATTTTAATACATACTCTACATTATATACTACAGTCCAGGAAATTGATATATCTTGATTTATTTAATGGTATCTTTATTTTTTCACACTATATATAAAATAGATAACTAATAAGAACCTACAATATAGCACAGGGAACTCTACTCAATACTCTGCAATGACCTACATGGGAAAAGAATCTAAAAAAGTGAATACATGTATATGTATAACTGATTCACTTTGCTGTACACCAAAAGCTAACACAACATTGTAAATCAACTCTACTCCAATAATTATTTTTTTAAAAAGATAGATAAAATGGTAGTAAACAGTAAGGATTACTTATCTATCCTGTCAATTAAATATCTACTCAACTAGTTTGCTTTTGACCACATTTCTTTCAGCCAAAGTATTAGATTCACAACATGCTAGTATGTACTTATATATACCCACCCCTTTGGAATAGGCATATTAGTGCAGATGTGAAGGGAGGTTAGACGACGATATGCTGGTTTTCAACAGCTTTTACTCTTAAATGGCTTAGCACAGGTGGAGTAACAATAACAATAGGAACAGTAATAATAAAATGCTAAAAGTGTTTAAAAGTAATCAAAATTCCCCACTGACAAATCATTAATTAAAAATAATGAGGCATTTCCATTATGTAGATGGAAAAATTGAGGCTCTTAGAGTCTCAGTTATTTATCCAATGAAGCAGTAAGGGATGTATGTAGAGTTTCAATCAGGGACTTACTAACTGCAAAGCTTTCTACTCACAATTGCTCTCCTACAAAAGCATGTTTAGAACTTTAAGACTGGGCTTCCCTGGTGGCGCAGTGGTTGAGAGTCCGCCTGCCGATGCAGGGGACACGGGTTCAATCCCTGGTCCGGGAAGATCCCACATGCCGCAGAGCCGCTGGGCCCATTGAGCCGTGGCCGCTGAGCCTGCACATCCGGAGTATGTGCTCCGCAACAGGAGAGGCCACAACAGTGAGAGGCCTGCGTACCGAAAAGAAAAAAAAAACTTTAAGACTCTGTGTGTGTGTGTGTACACGCGCACGTGTGTGTGTGTGTGCACACGTGTGTGTGTGCGTATGTGTTGGGGAGGTGGTGCATCACTGGAAGGGAAACATCCGAACTGTATCTGGTATCTCATTGGAATAGCAAGGAAGCTCCTAATAGAGAGTGTTCCTGGAGAAAACTCATTTATTACATATAAAAATGTTGCCTTGAATTTAAGCAATCTCTTTCTTTCAGCTGAGAAGTTTTCAAAGAGTATGTGAAGATGACGCCAGTTCACTAAGCCTCTTCCAGTCATCCTCACAGAGAACCTCAGTTCTTACTTTACCTCAATTATTCCTCATCCTTTGACACCTAGCCCAACTCCCAAATGGGGACCTTATCTTGTCAGTTTTTCTTCCCTAATTTCTTCTCTCCCAGGAGAAGCTGATGGATAAAGGGTCCTCTCTCCCTGATCATTGTGACCACCTTGTTTCACTCTGCAATCCTCTCTCACAGTGGAGCAGATGTGAGGTGTCTGGGATGGCTGCCTATTCCTGATACTGACCAGGGTTCTTGGCCTCCTTACGATACAAATTGACTAGAGGCCAGACAAGAAATTCAGGCAAAGCTTTATTGGGGTCTCTGTGGCCACAGGAGGGAGCGAGAACAACTAACAGGTTCCCTTGCTCACTCCCCTAGGTGGGTTCCTTGTATGGGCTGAGGGTAGGGGTAGGTCCAGGGGTCAGGCCAGAGAGGTGACTGAGGTGCTCTGCCCACCCCTTTGTGATGCTGAGTGCAGGCGACATGCGCAGTACCCTGCTTTTGCTCCCAACCCGCTGCTTTTGCTCTGGGCTCTTCAGAAGTGGCAGTTGTTTTTTTTTAGTCTTTTTGCAACTTTTTGTCCAGAATTTGCCCCAACTGCACATGCACACAGTTATTTTTAGTCCCATATAATTTCTTTGTATTTTGTTGCTTGAGGAGAGGTTTGTCCAGATGCAAGCGCTGCAGCAAAGGGTCCCAGGTCCCAGCCTGTCTCAGCCCCATGATGAGCTCTTCCGTGGCTGGCTTAGTGTGTTGTGAATTCTCAGCTCAGAAAAATCACTCGGTGCCTCTACCCGAAGCTTTCCTTCCAGACATCTCTCCCCTGACCCTTCTTCCCATGTTCTGAGCTCTCTGGCTGTCCCAATAACAAATATCATCATCTGTTATCTGTCTAGAATGCCCATTTCTTCCTTTCTTCTCTTCTCTGAGAAGCACCTATACCGTCTCCTGCCTCAACAGAGAAATACATCAGATGTTCCTTCCTTTATAAAGCCTTTCTGATAGCATTTGATCCTCCCAACCATACTGCTCTTTGGTCACTCATGGTTTCTCCTATAAAACATGACACTGTAATGCACTGACATACTTATAGGTGTGTTTCCTTCATCAGACCAGGAGTCCTTGAATGGATGGACTGTTTTCCATATCTGTATGTTCCTGATCAAATGTAACTATTGCATATGTTTGACTTTATACAACCGTGAGTGTGGGAGCTGATCAAGCATATACGGTTGGGTATGCAGAGCTCTAGACTATAAATTGGACCAGAATTGTCCCAATTTGGGAATAAGCGGCCAAAATTTTACATCCCAGGGTTACTCCCTGGCTGAGGTTCCATCCATGGGTAGGGTCAAGTGGTGAGAAAGGGACAGCTGTGAATAGTTATCAGAAGAACAGTCACAGCGACTAGGAGGTAGGGACACCTTTGGTAAAACTTTTCAATAATACATGAATCTTTAACCATTTAATGGGACAATGAGACACATTTACTAAGATATGTGGGTTTTCCCATCTCGAGAGTTAAGTAGAACAGTCCCCAGCCCGGGAGGCACTAGACATCTCCCACTTCAGCAGGTTTTCCATGAATTTGATCACAGTATACAAATATCTCCCTTTCTGCGTCTTCTTGTTTTTTAAGAGGTTGGCAGTTTTGAAGCAGATTTTTCTATTCACTCAGCCTTAATTAAATCTGCAAATATAAAAGTGGGGTATTTCTAAAGGTTGTATGATTCCATCTAAATACCATAGCTTAATGCTCCTTTTGGTTTATGGAATAATGAAAGTCTAGAGATAAAATGTAGAAAGCTTTAATAGATCTGAGATATATCAACAAGGAAAGTTGGAAATCTCATGGTTCACTCAATCCAAAATTCTATCTTTTACATTTTTAAAGAAAAATTTCTGGAGAATGTGGGAGCAGGAGGGAGGGGTGACATAACTGTCCATCTGTCATCATATGAAAATGTTAAAGATATCGATACATGCACTTAAAGCATTAACAGTTAATTTTAACAAGCAATTATTAAACTTTTCTTAGTACCTACTACTTATTCATATATTCAGCCTACCTTTTATGGTATTAAAGGGAAAGAAATAAATATTTTTAAGCACCTACTAAATGTCAGATGTAATCATGGACAGCTTTGCATGAGACACTTCACCTAATCAGCACAACAGCTCAGTGTGCTCTAAACTTGCAGACAAGCACAGAGAGGCTCAGACAGGGAAATGCCACACATCTGGGCGGTACCAGAATTCCGAAGGGAATTCCAAAAGGATTCCTCTCTAGGACCAAGGACCATGTTCTTTGTTCATCTGCCTTACCATTTCATATTTCAATGTGTCCTAAACTATTCTTTCAAATTTAAATGGAGCTCTCCTACTGCTAGAATTCTACAAGTGAAACGTCCTTTTTCCTTAAAATCAGATTGTTTAGAAATAAATAAAAAGAATGAACTGAAACTGAACTTCTGCTTTTGTTTAAAGGAAGACAAAAAAATAAAGCCTGCAAGTACCAATTCTATTTTCGCTTTCAATGGGTGGGATCAGAACACTTTCCTTGAAAACAAAAACCAGAAATGATATTCCGTTAGTTTAATCTATGAGGTTTTGTATCTTCCTGAAGCTTCAGCTCTGAAATGGCCAGTTTCTTCCTATGTGGCTGCTGAATTTCTATGTGGATTTCTTCCCAGTTCAACATTGGTCATCATCCTCCTCCTAACAGACATTCCCAGGGTGAGTGGCTCTTGTCTACTTGCGCAAGGTCTTGGACATGTCTCTGTGACTTAATGGATCACATATACTCCTACAGTCAATGTCTGAGCAACTTAATTTCATTTCAAATGGTCACTCCAAGAGGTTCTTCTAATGACTGAAATGTGTGAGGACAGCTTATTTGTTCTTTTTGCCTTTTCGCTTTTTAATTAGGATATTAAAGGGACAGAATCATATCAGCCATTTGTATGCTCATTGTAATAAAGCTAGCAGCAATCAAGTCAATTTTAAAATGGTCAATTAGGGAAATACAATCCGTAATTCATAAGTTCAAGGTAATTTAAATAGGAACAACCAGCTTGCATAATAAAGATAGTCTAATAGTTACTTATCTTCACATGTTTTATTTAGCAATACTTATAGATACTGTTGTGCATGCTTTATGAATCTTAACTCATTTAATACCTCTGACAGTCTCATTACTATAGCACGTCTAAATTATCACCTATTTTACAGGTGAAGAAACTGAGTGACAGAGAGTTAAGTGACTTGCCTAAGGTCACACAGTTTGTAAGGGATGGATCAGAGATTTAAAACCAGGCAATCTACCTTACCTCCCGCATTTGTTCTGCTCTGTCCCCATCAGTGAACTAAGGTGTTTGTTTCGTCCTTTACAACACCTTTATTTCCTCCTTTCGCATGGTAGTGCTAGTAGAGGTGAACTACGTTAGCAAGAGAAAGAAAACAAAGACTTACTTATGTACAGTTGACCTACACTGCAGAGGATGTGGTCCAGATGAAATTCTACCTAAAGATATGATGATGTCAGACACAGGGGAGAGCGATGGCCAAGGAACATAGGAGGAAAGTTAAAGGAGAAGATGCCATTTCGAGTATCCGTATGGGGCTTGACATGGGAACTGAAAGTCCATGAGTGCTAGCAATAAAAAAATTTCCATCATGGCCCAGACCCCTTATCTGCCAAGGAATAAGCTTGGATTCTTACTAATAAAGGAAGGAGTCATTACACCTGTCCAGTCATTTCAGAGCATAGCAAGCAGTGTTACATGAGGGACTTTGATATTTTTTCACCAAATGACCTTATAAGGTAGAATTATTTTTCATATCTGTTTTGCAGATGGGTTCACTGAGCTTTAGAGATAGAATGCTGTTGCTTAAAGGTTCACAGCCTATAAGATAAGACTGAAATCCTCATTTAAATGTAGGACTTCTATTTTTGGAGAGCTCTCCTCTTAGGCTGTTTTGAAAATAACCAACCCACCCTAAAAGCACAATTGTGTAAGGAGAGGATGATTTTCCATATAAAGTCCAGTGATAGATTACCTTTGGTTACCTTTCATGGTTTCTTCTTTCATTTCTATAATTATAAAAGTAAAGGCGGGCTTCCCTGGTGGCGCAGTGGTTGAGAGTCCGCTTGCCGATGCAGGGGACACGTGTTCGTGCCCCGGTCCGGGGAGATCCCATATGCCACGGAGCAGCTGGGCCCGTGAGCCATGGCCACTGAGCCTGTGTGTCCGGAGCCTGTGCTCCGCAACGGGAGAGGCCACAACAGTGAGAGGCCCGCGTACCGCAAAAAAAAAAAAAAAGTAAAGACGTTACGTTTGAAGTTGATTCTTAGCCAGTTACAACCATTCTGTGCCTTTATTCAGTTCTGAATTACCCTAAAGGGAGAGTGGGTCGAAGAATAGTTTCCCCTAAAGCCTTGGAGTTCAGTCAGAAGCATATTTTTCAGCAAACCTGTTGTTTGATAAAATACTCCCCTATTTTCATGTATTTCCCCTTGACATTCCTCTGTGTCGCAAAGTTAGACTATAACGGGGCATCTACTTTTGAGACCTTGGTTCTTGATTATATCTATGCTACTAAAAAAGGAAAGAAAACTCATTATGAAGTTTCACTTATAATTCTGACAATGAAAATTATGAGAAGTGTTTGCAACAATTTCAGCTAAGCATTTTATTTTATCAACTTGAACGTGTAATTAATTATGGCACCTGAGTTATAACAAAAAGTTGTGACTTTCATGGTTTGTCAGGTTTTGTAAGCAGAGATTACTCAGATCTGAGTATTACAATACCACCTACCATTTAAGATTGACATGTAATTTGGTCAAAACTTTCCAATTGTGATCCATAATGAAAGGAATAAGAGGTAACTAAATGGCAGATAAGATTGTTTAGTTATTTGTCTTTCAGAGCTTATACGAATCTTTTCTGGGTCGATAGGTATTTAAAAATATTAGTCCAGATAAACGTATTGCCAATCCTGCCTTTCATTTTAAATGAATCCCATTTCTTTTGTTTTGCATTTAAATTCACTTTAAGGAGTCACAAATAAAAGATATTATATCATAAGAATCATAAAATGCAGGTGTTGAGATGAAAGAGAAAACTTAGCAGCTGCATTTTATGGGGACATAAAGGAGATATATATACAGTTAAAAGAAATTTGCTTTGCCTTTGTTTTCTCTGAGAAAGAATTCAAAGTATTTGGTCCCTCTAGAAATAAACATATAAACTAGCAATGTGTTCAAAAATAAAATGGGGGAAAAGAAGACAGATAAGGAAAGCATTGCTTGAGGGTAGGAATACCATGTATGCATGTCATATTTAAGATACTTTAATAAATGACATTATAAATATAAAACATGCAGATAATTAAGAATGTGCATAGTATCACTGCCACTTTTACTTTCGAGTTTATTTGTGTTTCTAAGAAATCAAGGTGGGCTACATATCTAAAAGTAATCACCACACCTAGAACTTGTGCCTTGCTTTTGTACACCTGAGTTTACAGGTGTACTTGTAAAGCCCTGCCAGAGGAAAATGACAGACTAGTCCTGGGTCAGATTTGGCATCATTAAGACCCAAACAAACGCAAATTTGTAGATCAAACGCAGTCACAATCATCCAGTCTGTTACTGGCAGCCAGGGTATTAAAGTAATGTTAAGAGAATGTCTCCAACAAGCAAAATCAGAGAGAGGGGAAGATCTATCTGTCCTTGCAGAGGCTTGATGCACAGAGTTGGTTTCCAGGACCAAGTAAAACACGTGTGAGTTTTTTAAGTGGATGCTTCTTTTCTGGTTTATAATTACTTGTACTTTGATTTCAAATGATTCCGCAGGGCTGACCTCAACCTTTTCCTAGACAGTACAGGTAGAAATGAGCAGACATTCTGAACTTCCTTTAGCTCCTAGGAGTAGTGCCTTTGCACGCAGCCTAACCCTAACCCTCACCCCAACCCTGCTGAAAGCCTCCAAGTTTCTGCTAAAAAGGTTATTGTCAGAACTCATCTCTCAGTTCACTCATCAACTGAGCACTTCCAAATTTGATGCTTAAAAAACGTTCAACCAGAATTTTTTCTGCTAGACTACTGCTTTTCTTAGGCAAAACAGAATTCTTTGCTAACAGGACAGATTCGAGAACAAAATTCCAAGCTACTGCATTTGGTCAGTAAGAGTTTTTCTGCAAAGATGTGTTCATTGGGGGCCCTCCAGATGCACCACATACCATGGACAACAACTGTCAAGGATCAAAATGCCACACTAGGGCTATGGGGCAGAGGGGTGGTAACGGCTGGACTAGATACTTTCTTTTTAGATGTGAGAAAAGCATGGAATAATATCAGCTTGTTGAACTTACTTTCTGGAGCAGAGGACCATTTGAAGGAAAGTGACATTACAGCGTGTAAGATGACTGTCTCTAAAACCAATGGGGAGGGAAACACCCAAAGGAATGAGAGCAATTGTGCAACCTTGTGGTTTGTTTACGTTATCTTCTCTAATACTCATAGCCATACCTGCGAGGTAGAGCTGTTACCACCACTTACAAATGACCAACCTGAGGTTGAGTAATATATATTTTAATTTCAGCTGAGCCACTCTTTCCACATTGCTCTTAGTTGTGTTTATACATCCAAGACCATTGCGGAGAGGGAGAATGGTTCATTCTCATGTAGCTTACTGTCACATCATTCAGAGACACCCTCAAAATTCTAATTTTTGGTTCTTGCTGATGTTCATATTTGGGTCACAATTGCCTCAGATGATTTCTGATGTGTGTTCACAAAACAAAAATAAAATAAGACAATCACAGGATAGTTACTGACTGAACATTTCCCATCCATAGAATTATGGTAAATTTAATGTAAAGATCTAAAATGTGTTTTTGAACAGACTTGTGGTTGCAAGGGGAAAGGGTTGGAGAGGGATGCAGTTGTGAATTTTGAGATTAGCCGAAGCAAACTACTATATGTAGAATGGATAAACAACAAGGGCCTACTGTATAGCACAGGGAACTCTATTCAATATCCTGAGATAACCGTACGGAAAAGAATATGAAAAAGTATGTATACATATGTATAACTGAATCACTTTGCTGTATAGTAGAAATTAACACAACATTATGAATTAACCATACTTCAATAAAATAAATAAAATCTGTTCTTTAAATAGTTCCAATTATGTGACTCAATGTTCAGAATGGATGAAAAAAATAATAATTAAGTGTTCTCTGGAGCCCTGAAAATTTAATTGGAAGTCTGACATATTTTTTATATTTTGTCATAGCATTCTAAATATCCCCTTCAAATTTAGCTAGAATCTATAAATCCATTTTTATTTCATGAGGTAACAAATGAATAGACTATTAACGTAGAAACATACTTTTAGTTCTATGCTTTGGCATCAAACCTCACCAAGACCATAAAAGTTGGCCAGATTATTTCCATAAAATAAGGTGAGACCTTTATTTTGATCCCAAGGAAGAGGAGAGAGATGAGAGAAAATTTAAAAGTGGAGTAAGCTAGAGAAAAGGCGAGGTGAAGAGGAGGCAGACAATTCCATGGTGGGAATGAAGAGGCTTTTTAAGCTGGATGTGGGCAAATCCTCCACTTGAAGCTGCTTGTCTTGCGTTCTGGTGACTGGCTCCATCTTGTGATAAGTTTGAATTGATATTAATGAAAGGACTGAACTGTTTGGGTGAATGCAGCATGAGATGTGAAGATGGTCCCAATACTGAACAGCAGCCTGAAGTTGGCATGGACAGTTAATGAGATGCCCAGATTTGCTAACGAGTAAGGAAGGTCCTGAGCTTCTGAGAGAATATTTAATTAATGTCTCTCTAGGCCCCTTTTTAGCTCAGGGGCTAGAAGACCCCCACTGACATCTTTATTACATACATATTACATGCAAGTACACGTACACACATATGCACGTATTATTGTTTATTAAAGCTATGTCTTTTGCATGCCTTATTTAGTCCTTGTAATAATTTTGAAGTAAATTTTGTTCCTATCATCTTTCTTACACATGAAAAAACAGGAATAGAAAAGTTAAATACAGCTTGAAAACACGTATATTTAGAAAGTAATAGACTCAAATGCAGATGTGTCTGATTCCAAAGCCCATCATTCCAAAATGCCATGATATTTACACTAAATTTTTCTGATTTAAATAAATTAATAACAATAATCATAGCAAACACTTTTTATGCATTTTATACACTTACTCTGTACCAGTACTCTTTTTTTTTTCCAGTACTATTTTAAGAACATTTGCTAACTCATTGTCTCAATAATCATGATATATAATTAATATTCTCCTTTTTTACAATAGGCACAGAGATTCAGAACCAGCTCAAGGTCACAATATTAATCAGAGGGGGATCCAGGATGTCAGCACAGAAAGTGGCTCTGGAGGCTGTGTCCTTTATTCCTTTGCTTCAAAGCATCTCCTGCACATAATAGAAACCACTTGAAAGTTTGTGTATCATGTAAAAATATCTGTTATTTAAATATTAGATGGCCATCTCAGACTTCAGGCCAGAGTCTAACACCATAAGTAGTGCTCTTTCTACTAAATTAGTGGTTCTCAGACTTTTGATTTCAGGGTTCATAAAATAGATTTAAATAAAGCCATCTGATAATACTGTATGCCTAGCTGTAAGTTGTTAAGAGTGTATATATTAAAAGATCTCATCGCAGAAAAAAATGTGTGACTATGGTGAGAGATGTTAACTAGATTTATTGTGGTGATCATTTTACAATACATACAAATATTAAAGCACTGCGTTGTATACCTGAAGCTAATGTATGATTATGTCAATTATATATCATTTTAAAGTGAGTCTACTGCTAATGTCAATTTTAGAGGTCACTTCCAACAGCCTATCTGGTTGGCAAGAGAGAGATTAATATTTTCACAAAACTTCATACTTCAAATTCATAGCTATTCAAATTATGAAGCTTTTAAATTCTGTTTAGTCCAATTAATTCAAAGTTAATACCTTAAAAGAGCTAAGAGACCCCTGACATAGTAGGGATAAATTTTAATATTGTTCGTATCAATAACAGTCCTTTAATGGCTACTAGTCTCTTCAAAGGAAGTGTAAGAGTCAATAATTTTTAAATCCATATTTTCCTCCCAAAGCACAGTTCTTGCAGTATAACTGGCTAAAAGACTAATACGAACGTATAGAAGCTTGAAAATCTTCCTTAGCAATTTTTTGATCAAAATTTAAATACAGAATTTAAAATAACTCTAAAATAAATTTAATAAGAAAAAGAGTAATAGGACACAATTATAAATATCTCTCCCATCCTCTGGTTGGAATATTCAAACACTTCAAGCAAGAGTCCATAAACCAAATTAAAGTACTATAGAGTAAACCTACAAACACAAAAGAAGTCTCTCTTTACTGCAGCCTTCTGGCAACACTAAAGCAGGAACACTTCATCTCAGAAGTTGAAAATCTAAAACCTTCCACAGCCTACATGGTATTTGATACATAGCTTAATGCTGGAGGACTTCTGGATCCTAAATTCAGTCAGTCAATCAAGACACCATCTCCCCTGATCACTGTGTGAAAAGAAGACCACATGAACACCAAAATATACAAAAAGGCATCCTGTTTTTTTCTATTTCCTCATTTTGTCATTTTCTTTATCATCATCACGAGCCTTCTTTATAAGAGAGTAGCTTAATTACTGTCTGCTGAGTGGAAGACTCGGTGACAGATGATCCTGTGGCGTATTAAGAAACAGCATCCTGGCCTCTGAGACCAAGAGGAGAAGGGAGTCACATGTGAAGAGTAAGCTAGTGCCATGGTGATGGGAACAGGGTCCCCTTGTAGGAAGCCAAGCTCTGCCTCTCCGCCCAGGCCACAGGCCCTGGGAAGAGGCCTGACCCTCAAGAACAGATGTTTAAATTATGTCCTGAATCGTTAGTTTAATAACCCTCCCTTTCATGTGCTTTAAAGCAAAAATGCAGTTTAAAACCCAGTGGTAAGCAAACATCATCCGACTTCACTGCGGATCATTTTCTGGAGAGACAAGTGGCACATTTGGTCATCTGTCTCTTTTGCACGTGTCCAAAATGAGGCCTTGGAAGGCAACCCAGATATTAGTTCCACTTTAGGGAAGATTAATTCGTTACTCTGTGGGTTTGATTATTAGCTAATGCTGCAAATACTGGTTTCTTAATTAATTTTAAAAAGAGTATTTCAGCTCAGCTTTAAAGTTGAGAAAATTCATCTCACTAAATGTCACATGAGAATGGGAAGAAAGAGGCTCAATTTTTAGATCTCAGTGCCATAATTAATTTCCCCAAATATAGATTTCTTACCAAAAAAAAGTTACATGGAATTTTGTTCTTTAGATATATGTTTTACAGAAATACTAAACTTAAAGAATTAAAAGGAAGTGTGAATATAAACATTTTTCATTAAACTGCAGAATAACCACCTATAAGTATTTATTGTGATTTTAATGGTTAATAATTGCTATGCTCTCCAGTTTTTTGTTTATACATGTAAAGAGTTTACTCAAAAGTCTTACCAGAGATTTCCATAAACACTATTCTCTCAAAAGCAACATTCCATTATAATTGGCTGCCTTATTCTTAACATAGGGACAGACTCCATTCCCTTTTTCTCTTGAGCCCCCTTTATCTGATCCTTCGGATTTTCCCACAGATCACCAATATTTTGTATGCTGTGCTGATGATGTTATACAGTTCACCACTTTGAAAATAAAAATCCCTTTTGATTGTGGTCACAACTGAAAGAAATTATTTTATTAACAAGGCCTAATGACAGCAGATCCTTAGAAACGCCGGACTCAACTCTTGTCAAATATCTGATGGGAATTTACATGTAGTCATAGAACACTCTTAAAAAATCCTGCAGCCTCTCAACCATCTTTTTCTCATTTTGAGCTTTAATACAGAATTAAATGACAAATAGAGACTTCGATTCAATGTCAGTTTTTGTGGGAAGAATTACCTTATAAAAAACTGTGTCTCCTTTTACTTAGTTATTATCTGTTCAATCAAAATATTCTTCCACGCATCCATACATATATCCATCTATTCTGATAATAATACTTGGTCTAATCTTCAAACATAGGAGAATCATGGTAAAATGGAGAAGCCCAACTTATTATCATAAAAAAATAAATCTTTATTTATAACTAGAGCAGAAATTTGAATTAAAATTCTCCATTTTAAGTGGAAGCGATGTTACCAGTGTCAGTTAGACTTACGTTCAGCAAACAGGTGAAGGAATTATTCAGAGAAGAGGTTGAAGAAACAAGGGGAATTGCTCATTGACCTGAGTTCTAGAAACACAGGAGAAGAATTTGCAGAATTGGGAGTGAGAGAGTGGGGGCTGGTACTTAGAGACGTACATCTCTGTACCAATGATGAAGTCACATGGATATGTGTTGTCAGAGATAATGGAAATAAATGAGTATGTGAGGATTAGTATCTTGATTATGTATTGGGAGGGTAGGGAGGCAGTTGTGTGTGGAAGATCAGTTTCTAAGTTTAACTCCTACTAGGTTATTGTTTTCTGGAGGTGAGAGGTGGGGAGCTAGAGGCCCACCAATGGATGGAGAGTTCTGTCCCTTCAAGCGTGCTGGTGGTGGTGTCAGGGCAATAAAATAGTATACCTATCTCAGGAAAACAAGTGCCATCAAAATAATACCAGGACATGAAAAGTTTCCACAGGAGCATGTTCTGATCTTTGAAAGATCCTGCTTAATTTCTGACGTGCACGGAATATTAAAAAAAGGACTCGGGCTTCCCTGGTGGCGCAGTGGTTGAGAGTCCACCTGCCAATGCAGAGGACACGGGTTCGTGCCCCAGTCCGGGAAGATCCCACATGGCCGCGGAGCGCTGGGCCCTGTGAGCCATGGCAGCTGAGTCTGCGCGGTCCCGGAGCCTGTGCTCCGCAACGGGAGAGGCCACAACAGTGAGAGGCCCCCACGTACTGCAAAAAAAAAAAGGACTCAGCCTGTTTTCCTTACTTTAGTTCAGAGGATGAAGGTCTCAGGCAGTGCCCTTCAGCAAATCATGGTTTGAGACATTCAGAAAGCATGCAACACTCTCAAAATGCCTTTTCCCTACATTTGGTTCTTAGTGAACTAAAATTTAAAAAAAAAATTTGGAAATCTTATCAAGTTTCCATCAGCTCATTAATATTCTTTTAATCTTCCATGTTCAGCAGTTTAATTTAGTTGATGTTTCTAATTTACATAGAGACAACATTCTTAATCGATTTAATCCCAGATTCTGTCTTTCTAGCAAGACTATTATTACTATTTATTGATTTTCATTAATATATGCAGACCTTGAATTTCAGCTTTGAAAACCAGAAGTTCTCCTTTTGGGTGGTCTTTCCTTTTGAGCCAGATTATGAGTTTTCTCTCTGTGCCTACTTATGGCAGCCTAAACTGAATTTATTCATTTATTCATTCATTTATTCAAAATATGTATTGAGAACTTATTATGTCCTAAGCAGTATACTGGGTTTTTTTTGTTGGGAAAAAAATGATAGTAAACTATAATATCAAGTGTGGAGTAGTGAGGAAACATATCTCTTACAAAATGACATTTAGGTTGAGCCCTGAAGAATGAAAGCAATCTTTTATAGGAAGAGTAGAATTCAGGCATTTCCAAGAGGAGGGATGCATACATGTAAAATTCCTTTCCTGTATGGAGATGGGGACCACAGGGTAAATGGGATGGAAAGTATTAGAGGGGTTGACAGAGATCTGTATATGTGGAACTTTAGGGCCCCTGATGAGAAAAGTGGATATTATTCAATATGTGAAGAAAACAAATGGAAACATTGTAGACAGGAAAATAACATGATTCTATGTGACAAGAAATGCTTAGAATGACAGTTCTCCTGTCAAACAGTTATCACCATGTGCCTTAGAGTCAGAATAATCTAGTTAGAAACCCCACTATAAATACCTACCTGTCACACAATATATTTAAATTATTTGTTTTTAGATGTTATCTGTAGAGGGGAATGATGATAATTTTTGGCATTGCTTAAATGATTGAGGACATTGTAAAGAGCATAGCCTGATGCTGGCACAAAGTAGACACTCAGTTTGTGAATTTTCTTTAATTTTCTAAATAATTCATAATTTATGTTAGCTAATTCTAGCTTTGTAGGGATGTAATGTAAATAATGATTGCAGGACATTTTATTTCATTTAGAGCGGTGGGCAAAACAAATTTATACAGTCCTTTAACCACTACCACAATAAAAAAATAAAACAGCTCTATCACACAAAAGAAACTATTTCCTGTCCCTTTTTAATCAATCCCTTTCCTCCACCAGAGGAGAGGTCCCTGACAATCTGATTTTTGTCTCTACTGGTTTGTCTTTTCTATTAAAATGTCGTTTAAGTAAAATCTTATAATAAACTGTCTTTTATGTCTAACTTCCTTCTCTTGGTATAATGCTTTTTAAATGTATCTCTATTGTTGCTTATATCAATAGTTCATTTTTATTGCTGAGAATATTACATTGTATGGATATGTCATAATTCCATTCACCAGTTGATAAACACTTGTTTTCAATTTTTGGCTCTTTTGAATAAAGCTGCTATAAACATCTGTTTATAGGTTTTGTGAAGATGTTTTCATTTCTATACAGTAAGTTTCTAGAAGTGGGATTGCTGAGTCTCATGATGATGTTTAACATTATAAGAAACTGTCCAAGTTCTTTCCAAGGGTTTTGTACCATTTGACATTCACAAGAGTGTATGAGAGTTCCAGTTGCTCTGCATAATCACCAGCACTTGATATTGTTTTTCTTTTAATTTCTATTTTTTAAAAAAAAAATTTTGGTGAGTCCAGTTGATTTGTAATGGTGTCACATTTTAAAGATGTAGGTCGGGCTTCCCTGGTGGCGCAGTGATTGAGAGTCCGCCTGCCAATGCAGGGGACACGGGTTCGTGCCCTGGTCCGGGAAGATCCCACATGCCGCGGAGTGGCTAGGCCTGTGAGCCATGGCCGCTGAGCCTGTGCGTCCGGAGCCTGTGCTCCGCAACGGGAGAGGCCACAACAGTGAGAGGCCCGCGTATCACAAAAAAAAAAAAAAAAAAAAAAAAAAAAAGATGTAGGTCAATTCAGATTGTGACCATACCAAATTTAATTATTTGAGTCAAATAATCTAATATATCCTTCTTTTCTTTCATTCTAACTTCCATTCATTCTGCAAACATTTACTCAGCACCTACTAAGAGTCCTTAAGGAGTTTATATTCTAATGATGATAGAATGTGACAACTGCTAGAAAGAGACAGTGGCTTTATGAGAATACAACATTTGCACAAAAAAAAAAAAAAAGATTGGCCTAACCTGGACTAAGCTAATATTAAAATATAAGAGAGAATTTACCTATGTAAGAAGATGAAGACAATCCAGACAGATGACAGCATAGAAATGCCCAAAGGGATTAACCATTTTTTAGGCTACATACAATTAAGTTCAAAACTGAGTACTACAGTGTCTTGATTACTGTAGTTTTGTAGTATAGTCTGAAGTCAGGAAGTCTGATTCCTCCAGCTTCATTTTTCTTAAGATTGTTTTGGCTATTCGGGGTCTTTTGCATTTCCATACAAATTGTGAAATTTTTGGTTCTAGTTCTGTGAAACATGTCAGTGGTAGTTTGATAGGGATTGCACTGAATCTGTATATTGCTTTGGGTAGTAGAGTCATTTTCACATTGTTGATTCTTCCAATCCAAGAACATGGTATATCTCTCCATCTGTTTGTACCATCTTTAATTTCTTTCATCAGTGTCTTGTAGTTTTCTACATACAGGTCTTTTGTCTCCTTAGTGGCATGGACTTATATATATATTACCAAATGTAAAATAGATAGTTAGTGGGAAGCAGCCACATAGCACAGGGAGATCAACTCAGTGCTTTGTGACCACCTAGAAGGGTGGGATAGGGAGGGTGGGAGGGAGGGATATGCAAGAGAGAAGAGATATGGGAACATATGTATATGTATAACTGATTCACTTTGTTATAAAGCAGAAACTAACACACCATTGTAAAGCAGTTATACTCTAATAAAGATGTTAAAAAAAAACTGGGTACTACAGATATTGCTTACTGGTGACTTGGTTCTCTTTATCTAAAAGAGAAAATGTAGGAGTAGGGAGAAGTTGAACATCTCCTCAAAATAGAAATTCTCCTTGCAGAATATCTTTCTAATATGTATGTCCTTTTTCATATTACAAAAGATTTTCCCTATTATGGAGTAGTTACATATTTTTCTCAGTGGCAGTTGAAAGAAACTGGCATAATTCAACCTCTACTTACTTTCCAAAATTTGTTTTTTAATACACTTTATTTATAGTTAGAATAAAGTCCTGGATCACCAAGGACAGACTAATATATTTTCTGCTCCCACCTGACTGGTTTTCTAATTGCCTATCCTCAGACTTACTAAGCTCATTCCAGGTTGGATGGACAATTTGAGTCAGTATTTATCACTTTTCTTCTTGGTGATATACATACCTTATGGTTGTAATCTATTTTTAGATATGCAAGTTTATACAATGGGTAAATTATTTATACATTTTTCTTTAACTATGTTCTCAAATTATGCCTAAAACAGGAATACAGAAGAAACTCATTGTTGTAGAAAGGGAAAAGTATTTAATTTAGAGTCAGAAGAAATTTAACCCAGTGCCCAGAAATATGATAGACAAAACACCAATTGAAGTTAGACCAAAACAGAAATCACAATTAATTCAATACATTTATCTTATGACATTATGAGTATATGTACACATAAGCATATTCTAAATTTAGTAATATATTTCAATTTAATTCAATTACTAAATTAAATTAAATTAAACTTATTCATGGGAAAAAATGGTAGCTTGGAAAATCTTCTTAAACTCCTCCCTAAAATGAACTATGTAACCAAAATAAAGCAAATGTAGATAAAAATCCCCATTGCATCAGTCAAATAATTCTGCAGTAACAAACAGGTCCCAAATTCAGTGGCTTACAACAAATATTTAAGTTCTGATTCACATTAAATACTGGCTGCAGTTTAGTGTGGTTCTACTGCACATAATTTTTAGTCTGTAATCCAGACCCATATCTGGAGATAACAGAAGAAAAGATCTGGCATTATAGTGAGAGAAAAGTCTTGTTATGGCTCCTGAAACATCTGCTCAAAAATGGTCCTGAGAAAGCTACTAAGCTAGTGTTCCTTCTATTTTCATTTTATTGATTAAATCAAAAGAGAAATGATCAAAAAATAGGTTTTCCAACAGCCATGGCCCTGGAGAATATGGAAGTTTTTGGGAGAATGGTGCATACATTGAATGAATACTCTAACACACACACACACACACACACACACACACACACACATCTTCAAAGTTCAAGTGTAAATTTTGAAGTGTTGTGGAGATGGATCCAAATGGAAAGATCTTAAGATATTTTCAATTGAATTTTTTCAATTGAAAATATACCCTGAGATCTTGAGACACAACTACTATTACTGAAAGGGTAATTAACTATTATAAAAATCAAATGTGGAAAATTAAAAATGCCACCCATACCTCTATTTTGGAGGGACACACGCAAAAGAGCAAAGAATTTTAGGAGCTATTGAGATTACTTCCTTTGAAACAGAACAAGATGGTTGCTAACCTATATTGTTTCTTTTTTTCTGACTAGAATTCTTAAAACAAGAGGAAATAACTGACACTAATGAGGAACATTTTCTAACCTAGAAGACCAAGATCAGGATGTGAGGGAGAATTCTTCTGCATGTAGAGTCATTTTCACCTCTGCCAAGTCAACTGATGATAGTGCAGGGAAATTATTCAATCATCATCCAGCAGAAAACTGGTTGTTAATGGGCTTTCCAGCAAACAAAAGAAAACCACAGAAACAAAGTTATCTTGTGGAACAACTCATGAACCCCTGTCATTCTCCTTCTTTTGCTTAATAAATTTAAATCATTCAGATCTTCACATTAAACTCAAAATGGAGAAGTCTAAAGTCTAACAGTGTCTAGGAAAATATAAAAGCACATCCAAAAAGAAACTGAACAATATTTTGAGACAAATAGTAGGTTGTGTTAGGTGTTGGCAATAGAAATTTGAAAAAACAAAAACAAAAGCATAGTTCTTATAATGAAATTTTAAAGTATAAAAGAAGAAATATATATATATGTGTATATATATATATATATATATATATATATATATATATATATATATATATGCAAGAGGTAGATGAAAAGGACTCTTGGAGATTAACTCCATAAATCAGAATAAAATTGTACATAGAAACTACTTTATATGTATGTCAAAGAAGCGTGACCTTGATGATTAATGAGACAGGACAACAAATTGAGATAAATTTGAACCAACTGAGTTAAAAAAAAGAAAATAATAAGTTGGGAAAATAGTTCCAGTGAAGAATTTACAACTACCTAAAAAATAGTAAAGGGTGAGATTGACATGGCAGAAAATTGAATTAAAGATGTGCAGAAGGATGACTTGAAAGAGGATAGATTCTAAAACCCATGTTAAAGTGCAAACCAATAGATGGAGACGGTGATGACAATGTCATTGCTTGAGCATGTGCTGAATATCTGGGGCACTAGTGTAGACTTTGTAAATCTAAAAATAGTTGTTATAACTGACTGATACACTGAAAAAGACCTATTGCTGGAGACCAGATATATATCTGGCAAAAGCTTTCAGGTTAACTTTTAAGATAAGTTAATATATTGTAATATGCAATTCTCTTGAGAAGGAAAACCAATGAATTTAATCTAATAAGAAATACAAATTCAAAAATTCTGTAATATGTCTCTAATATAAGCTTACCCTTGATAATATTTTAAAAGAGATCAAGATCCTTTGCCTATATTTTAAAAGGCAAATTGCTACCTTTGTTTTGTGAATAACTGCCAATATCTTATTGTGATTCAGAAGACACTTTATACTCTGAATCTGAAGATTTAGAAACTGCAATTATGGTAATGTAATTTAAGATAGTGATACATAACTGTAAGAATATTTTTAAAAGGATATATTATCATAAGATAAATGACTGCTATTAAAGATCATTTAGTAACTCTTTTCTCCCCATTTGCATTGAATGTAATAAGAAATTTTTCATTCATTTTTTCATTTCATTATAAAATTCATGTGATATGGATTGCAGCACTGTTTTTGAGAACAGAAAGTCAACATCTGTAGATTTCTAGGGAAAAAAATTCTATAAACCATGAATCTTAGGTTCAGCCAGTCTAAATTCTACCCTGAGTCCCAAGTTCATACATCTAACCATGTGTTTGAAATTTTCCTCCTTGGCTATCCAATAGGCACTGCAAACTAAATATGCCAATGTTGAACAAATAATCTTTACTTCTATACTTCCCCACCCACAGGTAATAACAGCTCTATTTCTCAAATAGAGTTGAGAAACTTGGGGTTCTTTCTGACTCCTCTCTTTCTCTCACACTTTATATCTGATAACCCAGAACATTCTATTCTATTCATTCTATTCAGGATGAATTCAGAGTCCTACATTTTCTGCCATCTTCACTACTCCCACCATGATCATACCACCATGTTTCTCATCCAGATGATTGCAGTATCCTCCTAACTGTTCTCTTGCTGATTACTTTATACACTTTCTCTCTTCTTTGCTTGGTAGCCAGAGACCCATAAAATAGGTCAGATCATGTCATTACTCAACTCAGTGCTAGCTAATCACTTCTCATTCAAAGTAGAAGCCAAGGAACTTATAGTGGCCTATATGATGCTCCAAGATGTGACCCCAGTTCCTACTGCTTCTCTGCCATTTTTGCCTGTTACTCCCCCAACATCACCACCCATGCTCCTAATACTCCAGCCCACGGGTCTCCTTGGTATTACTTGGAGGACCCTGTATTCTTCATGTGGAGCAAGAACATCATGACTTCTCTTCTCCTCCTTCTGGAACACTCCCTTAACTGATATTGGTGACTCTCTCCCTCATGTCCTGCAGACATTTGCTAAAAGGTCACCTTCTCAAGCAGCAATGTCCACAACCACCATGTTCAAAATAACTCCACCTCAGTATTCCCTGAGCCCTTGGCTGTTTTATTTTTCTTTGTTGCTCTTGTTGGCATCTGCTCTACTTAAATCTTTAATAATTTATGTCATAGACAATTAAAATATAAATGCTAGAACAGGAAATTTCACCCATTTTTTTTCCTCAAAGTCTAAAACAGTGTCTTGCACATAGCAGTGTTCAACAAAAAAATAATTAAATGAATAAATAAATGAACACTTTAAGGCAAACAGTTAGACCTGACAACTTCAAAAGAATGACCCTAAAAAACATTTACACTCGCCTTTCTCCCTCAATTTAGTCTACAGGCTTATGAGATCAAGTTATCTTAAGATCAAAAATAAAAGAAGATGAAAAGTAAGATAAGAATTGCAGGAAGTTAGTTACGCTGAGACTAAAAATATGATAAAAATTTCTTTAGAAATGTGTATATAAATGCTAAGTATGAGTTAAAGAACATACAGACATATTGTAACAACATTAATAAGAGCTGAATATAATAGTTTAAAATTACTTAAGCAAAATACATTAAGTTAGAAGGTGGCCACATTAGCAAGGAAGTAAATATTTCACAGATATTTCATCTTAGACTGACTGGTAGTTAAGTAAAATAAAATATAAACATGTATATAAATAAAGTATAAATATAGACATACAGTTACATATTATGATCTCATGACCCCAAAAAGTTTACTAAACTTTGCAAGCTTTGTAGGATTTCAAATTAAGGGCAGAAAACGGTCTGTACCTTTGGTGTGTGAGGAGGTTAAGGGAATCGCTGGTATGTGAAGAGGCAGCATTGGAGAAACAGATGAAATTAATCACAGAAAGCGAAGTAAGAAAATTTAAAAAGAAGGTACAATTAAAAAAGTAGAGTAGGGCTTCCCTGGTGGCACAGTGGTTGAGAGTCCCACCTGCCAATGCAGGAGACACGGGTTCGTGCCCCAGTCTGGGAAGATCCCACATGCCTCAGAGCAGCTGGGCCATGAGCATGGCCACTGAGCCTGCACATCTGGAGCCTGTGCTCTGCAATGGGAGAGGCCACAACAGTGAGAGGCCTGCGTACCACAGGAAAAAAAAAAAGTAAATATCTGCTATAAAATGAGAGGACACAATAAAATATTTCAATTATAATAAATATGAAAGGACTAAATTATTCCATTAAACATAGGCACCCTGGGATAAACATCATTTAAATGTAGGTAATTATAAAAAATGATAAATGAAGAATAAAAATAAAAGATGAACAAAGCCACAAAATAATATTAAAATCAAAATTATAAATGGATACAGCCACTATGGAGAACACTATGGAGGTTCCTTAAAAAACTAAAAATAGGACTCCCATATGACCCAGCAATACCATTATGGGGCATATACCCTGAGAAAACCATAATTCAAAAAGAGTCATGTACCCCAGTGTTCATTGCAGCTCAATTTGCAATGATCAGGACATGGAAACAACCTAAATGTCCATTGACAGATGAATGGATAAAGAAGATGTGATATGTATATACAGTGGAATACTACTCAGCCATAAAAAGGACTGAAACTAGGTCACTTGTAGAGACGTGGATAGACCTAGAGTCTGTCATACACAGTGAAGTAAGTCAGAAAGAGAAAAACAAATATCATATATTAATGCATATATATGGAACCTAGAAAATGGTACAAATGAACCTATGTGCAGGGAAGGAATAGAGACACAGATGTAGATAAAGGATGTGTGTACATTGGGGAGGGCAGGGGGGTGAAATGAATTGGGAGATTGGGATTGACATATGTGCACTGCCATGTGTAAAGCAGATAGCTAGTGGGAACATGTTGTATAACACAGGGAGCTCAGCTTGGTGCTTTATGATGACCTAGATGGGTGGGATGGGAGGTGGGAGGGGAGTCCAAGAGGGAGAGGATATATGTATATATATAGCTGATTCACTTCATTGTACAGTAGAAACTAACACAACATTGTAAAGCAACTATACCCCAATAAAAAATTATAGCTTAAAGTCTTCAGTTAGGAAAAGGTAATATATTACAAGAATAGAAAATAGAATTCATGAGAAGTTATAATAATCCTAAATCTGAATTACACTGAATAACAGGAGACCATCAACTAAAGGAGATTTTGATTTATAAAATAAAAGTAACATCAGTAAATTTTCAAATAAATTTTAAAATTTTATAGATCAAAGGTGCCCACAACAAATATTCAAATGAATGTTTATAAGATATAGTCCTTGATGATAACAAAATTTAAAACAACAAAATAAACAATAAAAAAACTGAGAAACAAACAAAAGTGACTATTTGGAAATTAATATTTTCCTTAAAACAATTCAAGGGCAAATGTTACTTGGAAGGTAATAAAATTAGTACATTTTACAGAAAAAGTTTTAGGAAAGAGCCTGAATTTTTTTCAGAGGAAAATTCCTCATCATAAATATTTTTTATTAGTAATACAAAAAAACTAATAACAAATTTACATAAAACACAAATAAATTCAAACAAACCAGGAAGAGATTTAGGTAAGATGAGAAATAAGCTAGTACACTGGAAGAAAAATATTTCAAAGGCTAAATAAACTAAGAGCTCTTTCTTTTGAAATGATCGATTAATAGATTAACTCCTTGCAAGCCTTCTTAAACCATGGAAGGGTGAGAAAGGAGATTAAAACCATATACTTGGAAGAGAAATTATAAGAGACTCCAGATTCCAGGAAAATGGGGAATAAACTCTAGCTATGAGTTCTGTAGTCCCCCCACCCAACCCAAGCTAAGTTCAGGAAGAGAAGGATAAAGTTCTGGAGTAGCATAAACCCTGTGAGAAACCAGTGGTCTGAAGAGAAAACAGCCTAACATAAGTGAGATAGATTGGAGGGAAGTCCTCATTTTTCACCTTTCCTTTGCTCTTTGCACCAAGGGAAACATCACCTGCCCAGGTACTGCTAAGAGACAGAGCAACAACAGCACCTGTTCACCTTGACAAAGGAAGCTCACCTCCTGCAATGAGGACCGTTGACTATGTCCTCCTTCTTTTTCCCCTGTCCACATGTTCCCTGCTCACATGAAGTCAGGGGATTTCCCCTTGACAAAGGCTAGTATTAGTGAGGCATTAAATAGAAAACCAGTCATCCTACTGAGGGAAGAGCAAATTCCATCTGTCCAGTCTGTCTTAGTGAGAGCTCTCAGAACCTGTATATGCTCCTTGCTTAGGTTTCTTGGTGAATATTGCCAAGCAATAAAACTGATATTGTGGGTGAATATGAATTTGCATGCAAAGTCGTCTACTCATTGATAAATAAACAGAAGAAACTAAACAACTTTAATAAAACCCAATGGACTTAATGCCACTGATATACAATTTAGCTAGTCAAACATAATACATGCACTAAAATAAACATATAAGAATATTGGTAATATGAAGCAGAACCATGCAGATATACAGCAGAACCAAGCAAAAAACCTGATTTATACATATATATATATATACACACATATATGTGTGTATATATATATATATATATATATATATATATATATAGAGAGAGAGAGAGAGAGAGAGAGAGAGAGAGAGCGAGAGAGAGTCCACTAGGTGTAATTAAATAGCAGAACAGGTAGAACTAGAGAATAAACTATTGAACATAAAGATCAGATCAATGACTTATTCAAAAGAAATCATGGAAGGATATATAGACATTTTCTCAAGCTAGAGATAAGATACAAGAAGACATGGAAACAATTATAAAGCAGAAATGGAATTACATATACATGAAAATAAATATGTCTATGTAAATATATATAGAGAGAAATACACATATATATGGAAAAACACATATATATGGAAATAAAAGAGGGAAAGACATTTAAAGTAACAATAAGATTTTTTAATTAAAAAAGTTGAAATAACTCAGTTTGAAAGGAATCATAGATCCAAATACGATAAGAATATATTTTTAGCTATATCCAGTGAAATTTAAGAAGATTAAAGACAAAAGTAAAATGCTGAAATCCTCCTGGCATTAGAAAGCAGATCTTCATAAAGGTTCACTAACCAGATTTTGTCAGATATCTCATCAGCAACATGGGACATAGAGGGGAAAAAAATGTTGTACTCTCTTCAAAATTACAGTAAATTTGATCCTGGAATTGCATATTCTTTTAAATGAGGAAAAACAATAAAGGTATTTTCAGGAATCCAGGACTATAGATTGTTCATTATACAAAACCTCACTTTGAAAATACTTCAGTGAATTTTTTTAGCAAAATAAAATAAAACCAGAAGAATGCTGTGAAAAAGTAAGAATAAATAAATAAATTTGTAAAATGTGTTGTTTAAAGGAGAAAGAATTTTAAAGCCAATATCGTGTAAAGTATAACAAAACACTAAAAATCCAGTAGATAATACCAGTGTCATGGGGGAGGCACAGTGCAGTAGAAGTCAGTGCAGACTGAGTAGGAGAGAATTCTAAACTGCTTAGTATGTTTGGAGGGAAATACAAACTTTATTAAATATAACATTTCACTGGGAAAAGGATAAATACAGCAAATCATTAAAGGAAAAAATAAAATATATAGCTTTCAAATAATCCAAGTAAAATGTTTCTATCCAACGAAAGTCAGGAAGGAAAAGGGAAAAGCATGGCAATTCAAAATATATGAAACGAAAAGGCAGAAATGAGTTCTCATAGTAAGAGAAATTACAGCAAGTGCATAAGTGCATTTAACTTACCACTCAAAAAACTCTCAGTACTATATTGTTCAAGAAAAACAAGACACAATATGTTATCTACAAAAAAAAAAAAATTTTTTTTAAAAGGAATATAAAAAATTGGAAAAGAACTCAGTAAATATGAAACAATTTTAATATCTTATAAAATAGAATGAAAACAAGCATTATAGAAAGGGGATTGACACATACTATTAAAGTAGCACATATGTACTTAACAATATAACCTTCATAAAATGATAAATAACAGAATATATAAGAAAAAGACTATTTAAATATGACACTAAAATTATAAAATAACCTCAAAAAGGAAGAGAGTGAACAAAAATAAGCAATTATACAGAAAATTGTAATACCAAGTTTAGTAATATCTAACTATAGAAATTAATACACAATAAATAGAGAATACAGGTTCTTTTTGAGTACATGATGAATGTACATAAAATGGAGTATATTCTAAGACAGAAAAAAAAGTCTGAATAATTTTTATAGACTCACCATTATAGAGAATATATTCTCTGACCATAATGTAAAAAATAAGTATAAGATTCAAATGCAGAAGTAAATAAGCCTCATGTCTGAAAAGAAAAAGTAACTCTTATTTTAACAAAGAAAATTATTTAATAAAACCTCTTTTTATAAAGAGAAACTCAGCCACAGCTAAAGAAAGCTTAGGAAGAAAAAAAATATTTATATTGAGTTTTAAATACTAAATGCATTTATTAGTAAACAAGAAATTCTGAAAATAAATGAGCTGATTTTGAAGGAGACTGCTACTTTTCTAAGAATATTTGTTCTTAGCTTTGTCCCCAGCAACAGAGAGATAGTTTGATCATGACTCTCCAGTGAGACTACAATTCCTGGTTCCCCTGGCAGAATATGAACCATAGAATGTGAGTGGGAATGACCTGGACAAGCAAACCTGGTGTTTTTCTTCCTAAATTTGTTTTATGGGGGTATAGTTGCTTTACAATGTTGTGTTAGTTTCTTCTGTACAACGAAGTGAATCAGCTATATGTATACATATATCCCCTCCCTCTTGGACTTCCCTCCCATCCCCCCATCCCATCCATCTAGGTCACCACAGAGCAACGAGCTGAGTTCCCTGTGTTATACAGCAGGTTTCCACTAGCTATCTGTTTTACACATGGCAGTGCACATACGTCAATCCCAATCGCCCAGTTCATCCCACTCCCCTGTGTCTACACAGCCATTCTCTATGTCTGTATCTCTATTCCTGCCCTGAAAATAGGTTCATTGGTACCATTTTTCTAGATTCCACATATATGCTTTAATATATGATATTTGTTTTTCTCTTTCTGACTTACTTCACTGTGTATGACAGACTCTAGGTCCATCCACGTCTCTACAAGTGACCTAGTTTCAGTCCTTTTTATGGCAGAGTAATATTGCATTGTATGTATGTGCCACATCTTCTTTATCCATTCATCTGAAAATAAACAAATGGGACCTAATTAACCTTCCTAGTTTTTGATTTACTCTTTATTTTTATTTTATTCTTTATTCTCACTTTCTGTCAAACCAACTCCAATCATTCTTTTGAACCCAAAATTTCACCAAAATTTTTTGCCATGGCTCACCAATGACTTCCAGATTGATAAACCCAGTGGTCAGTCTTGAGTTCTCCTTTTATTTGATGTATCAGTAGAATTTGTCAGTTGATCATTTCCTTCTCTTGGATACACATTCTTTATTTGCATTCCCTATATTGCTTGTACTTCACTGGTCAGCTTTGGGAGTTTTAGACTCTCAAATTTGGAGACCTTATAAGGAGTCTTATGAAACCTATCTAATAAATATTTATCTGGGAGATTTTGCCCCTGGGTGGTCTCTTTGGAGTAGGCGTGTATGAATGCAGAGGTTCTCTGAAGTAGTTTTCAGAGCTTGAAACGATTTCAAGCTGTAGAGAAGCCTCTGAGGCATGAAGTGTGAAGTGCATGGCATGAGCTTCAGGCAAAACATTGCCAGGTTGCACACCCACAGGGTGGTTGAAGTTGGCACAGAACTGGACTCTGCAGAAGAGGCTGGAGTAAGAAGTGTACAAAACAGATTAAAATGCAGGCATATTGTGTCTAATAGACCTTCCAGAAAACAGACCAACACTGACCTTGATTTTGTACACATCTATCACCACAGCCATTCTCATCCCAGGAATGGCAAGTCAGTCTTTTTAGCTGATTAGGCAAATATTCTAGCCTACATCCTTGGAGTATTCTAAAACCATTAATCCACCAGGAACTCCTCTTGGCTTTACCTTCAAAGTGTGCCTCAAACCTTGCCACTCTTTACTGCCCTCTGTAAACTGAGCCATCTTCACCATTACCTTTTCAATGATACACCATCCAGAATGCAGCAGTCAGATTGGTCACTCCTGGCTAAAACCTCATAGCAGCTGCTTATCTCACCTAGTAAAGTCCAGTATCTTTGCCGTGGCCTAAAGGACTCACATGTTCTAGCCCTCCCCTTCCTCCATTTACTCTTGCACCTCATCTTCCAGTCTTTCCTCCTTCCTCTCTCTTTCCGCAACATTCTGGCCTCTTAGTTTTCTGTAAAAATAGCAAGCATTTTATTGCTTCAGGGCTTTGGAAGTGGCCGTTCTATCAATAATGTTCATAGCCTCGATCATTTAGACTTTTGCCCAAATTTTATATTTTAGTTAACCCTATCCTAAGCATTCTAAATTTCAATAAAACTCTCCCATCCAGCTTGGCCTGCTCTTATTTTTAATAGCATTCACCCACTTCTGACATATTCTATGTGATAATAATTTACTATGTTACTCTTTACTATATGTCTCCCTTTACATATAGTAAATAGCATAAGCTCCATTAGGGACAGGATTCTATATTTTTCACTGATGTATTCCAAGTTCCTTAATATTTCTGTGAAATATAATATCTGAAATTATTACTGGCACATAGCAGGTGCTCAATAAATGTCAATTGAATGAATAAACAAATGAGACAGTGTGCAGCACTCAGAAAATAATGTTGGAACAGTTGGTTGTTAATGTAGGAACTAGTACTCTGACCTCACACTATTCCAAATGTTAATTGTCATTGGATTAACAACTTAAAGAGCAAAACTTTACAAGTTTTGAAAGAGGATGTTGGAAATTATCTTTACTATTCTAAGTTCATAGGATTTCCTAAACAAGACAAACTTACACTACCACGGTGAACTATATAAAAGAAATAGGCTCCATACAAATTTTTTAAAGTAAATAACGTTAAAATTGATAAGTAAATCTAAGTAATTAAACTCTGAAAATAGTCAAGGAAATAGACAAACAATTGCTAATACAAATAAGTAAAAGAAAAGCTAGAAAAATGCACAAAGCAGTAATCAAGACAGGAAGAATAGACAAATCGATCAATGGAACAGAATAGAGAACCCAGAAATAGACCCACATAAATATATTCAACTGATCTTTGACAGAGGAACAAAGGTAACACAATGGAGTGAATACAGTCTTGTCAACAAATTGTGCTAAAATAACTGGACATCTACATACAAAAAAAGAAAAGAATCTAGACAGAGAACTTATACTCTTCACAAAAATTAACTTAAAATGGACCATATACCTAAATGTAAAATGCAAAAGTGTAAATCTCCCAGAAGACAACAGCAGAGAAAATCTAACTGACCTTGGGTATGGCAATGCCCTTTTAGATACAGCACCAAAGACACAATCTGTGACATAAATAATTGATAAGCTGGACTTCATTAAAATTAAAAACTCTGCTCCCTGAAAGACAGTATCAAGAAAATTAGAAGACAAGTCCCTACTGGGAAAACATATTTGAAAAATACACATCTGTTAAAGGACTGCTATCCAAAATGTCTAAAGAACTTTTAAAAACCTCAATGATAAAAAAAACAACAACAGCCCTATTAAAAAATGGGCCAAAGACCTGAACAGAGACCTCACTAAAGAAGACATACAGATGACAAATAAGTAGATGAAATATGCTCGACATCATGTGTCATCTGGGAAATACAAATTAAGACAACCATGAAATACATTTACACATCTACCAAAGTAATCAAAATACAGATCACTGACAACACTGAATGCTGGCAAAGATGTAGAGCAACAGAAACTATCCAACATTGCTGATGGAAATGCAGAATTGTATAGCCACTTTGAAGAACAGTTGAGCAATTCCTTACAAAACTAAACACATTCTTATTCATAAAATCCAGCAATCATAGTCCATGGTGTTTACCCAAAGGAGTTGAAAACTTACATCCACATAAAAACCTGCAAAGAGATGTGCATAGTAGCTTTATTCATGATTGCTGATCATTGGAAGCGATCAAGATGTCCTTCAGCAAGGAAATGGCAAATAAAGTGTGGTACATCTAGATAGTGGAATATTAATCAGTTCTGAAAAGAAATGAGCTTTCAAGTCCTAAAAAGGCATGGAGGAACCATAAATGCATATTAGAAGGGAAAGAATCTGATATGAAAAACTATACACTGTATGGTTCCATCTATATGAGATTCTGGAAAAGGCACAAATATGGAAACAATAAAGAGATCAGAGATCACGGGGGTTTAGGTGGGTAGGAGAGATATATAGGTAGAACACAGAGGACTTTTAGGAGAATGAAGTACTCTGTATGATATTTTAATGATAGATATATGCATTTATACTTTTGTCCAAAAACATAGAATGTACAGCACCAAGATGGAACCCTAAGGTAAACAATTGACTTTGGGTGATTATGATGTGTCAATGTAGGAAAAACCTTGGTAAAAAAAATAATGCACAATTCTGGAGAGTGATGCTGATAATAGGTGAAACTATTCATGTGTAGGGGCAGGGGGCATATGGGAAATTTCTGTTCTTTCCTTCAATTTTGTGGTAAGTTAAAACTTGTATAAAAATAAAGTCTTAAAAAAAAACTAGTGGTTTATATACAACTAAATGACAACAGATACAATCAAATAAAATATTCCAAAAGAACTTATCATAATAATTAATGTTAATGCATTTTAAGATTTGTCTGAAAAGAACAATATAAAAAAATAAAAACTACATTGAGTGAAGAAGAGGTAGAAATTCTAAAAGAAATAAATGTAATCATGAATAAATTGGAAAAAAATATAAACCCATAAGAAGACTTGACTATTGAGTTTTTATAAGCTTTTAATCAAAATAAATACACTCTTTCCTTAGTATCTTCAAGGGATTGGTTCCAGGAGTCCCCTTTGTATACCACAATTTGTGGATGTTCAAGTCCCTTATATAAAATGGAGAGTACAATAAATACATTTAGCCCTCCATATCCCTGGGTTTCCCATTCCCAGATTCAACAAACTATGGATGGAAATGTCAATTCATGGTTGAATGAATCCATGGATACTAAACCAGTGTATATGGTGGGCAAGTACATATTTACTTAAAAAAAATCTTTGTATAAGTGGACCCACATAGTTCAACCCTATGTTATTCAAGGAACACCTGGATTCATTCAGTATTTAAGAGTTCCCAAGCATAGACATTAGCTTCCTAATATATATTCAAAGCTTATAAACTTTGCATTATAACCTTACAAATATGTGGAAAAAAGAAAAATATCACACAATTTCATTTGTTAATATTGATTCAATAATTCTAAATAAATTATTAGAAAATAAAACCCAATGATGTATTAAAGTATTACTCTCTGACCAAGTAATATTCATTCTGGAATACTCAAATGATTCATTATCATGACAGCTATTAATAGCATTCATTCTATCTTTAAGCCAAAGAACAAAGAGTAAATGTATGATTGTCCTAAGAGATACTGAAAAAGCATAATGGCATTCAATTTCTAAACCTATTTTTTAAATGGGTTAAACTTAGCAAACTAGCAAAGTGTTCCATAATGTAATTTAAGAAAATATTATCTAAGAAAATAATAATAGTAATAATAATAATAATTAAGGTTGAATAATAGTACAAAGGTGCTAGCCAACCCAATTATACAAATAAAGTTAAACTAATAAAAATAACACAAGCAACTAGAAGGAAATGTTATTATTTGAAAGAAATACAACTCCCCATTTAAATAAACAGAAATGTAAATAGATAAATTATACATAATCATGACTTCAGCAAGGAGGTCAGCTTCAAAGAAAAGTACTCAAATCATTCTATTTATGACATATCCTTAATTAAGTAGACAAAAATAATGGTGGTAATAGACTTTTTAAATAACAACTAAATTATAATTTTAAAATATCTTTTAAAAAATGCAAGGCATAGAGAGGTTTATATTCATATGGTTTTTTCTCCTGAGGGCATGCTCTAGAACATGTGTCACAGAGGCCTATTCTGGGGCCAGAAAGCAGGGTTAGAATTCCAGAAAAGAAAGAAGCCACAAAAAGAGAACATCTGAAATGTATATGTAAACTGATGTCATATTCATATCTGATCCATGAACTGTGCAAGTGTGGGAAAGACAACAGAGAGTCTGATGGAAGGTAATGGATGGGAAACTAAAAGAATGTGCACAGAGACTTCAACTCTCCTCCACTGAAGCGAAGATAGAATTTATATTTTTAATCCCACCAAGTTAGAGGAACAATTCACCAAGCTCCCTACTGAAACCCAAGAAAGGCCATAGTTAATGAGTAAAGAATATACACTATGCTTAAGGTTTTTCCCCGACACAAAGGTCAAACTTAAACATGATCTAACTAACAATATATGAAACCAAGCATCTGGAAGTTCAAGGTTGTCAGCAAGTAATTTATCTACCTATTTAAACAAAAAGCAATATTATTCAGAGAACAAAAACAAAAAGCAGAAGCCCTATAATTTATATAAGTATAATGTTCATCATACAATCAAAACAGTATACAGGAGAAGAAACATGAAAATACAATTCATAGTTAAGAGAAAAAGTCAGCCAATAGAAACAAATGTACAGTTCACACAGATGTTGGAATTACCAGACAAGCATTTTGAAAAACTTATTACAAATATGTTGAATAACATAAAAAAGATGGCATACTGAATGAACAGATGGTAAATAGCAACATAGTAATGCAAATGATAAAAAATCAGAACAAATTTGAATTCTAAAATTAAGAAGTAGAATATCAGAAATAAAAGTTCAATGTACTGGTGTAACGACAAATAGGTAGTAGAAGAAAGAATCAAGGAACTAAAAGTGGAAAAATATACATTACACAATCTGTTTTACAGAGGAAAAAAGGATGAAAAAATAAGTTAATGGAACCACAGTTACATGTAGAACAGTATGAAGTTGTCTAATATATATGTAAACAAAGTTCCAAAAGGGGAAAAGAAAGGTAGAAGAAGACAGAAAATTTACTGAATAAAATGCCCCAAATTGTCAAATATCACAAAATAAACAACAAATACATCCAAGAATTTCAGGGAACCCTGAGCAGGATAAATCCAAAGAAGATCATTCTTAGACACATTACAGTCAACATGCTGGAAAGAGAGATAAAATAATTTTTAAAAGCACATTATGGGACTTCCTGTGTGGTCCAGTGGTTAAGACTCCAAGCTCCCAATGCAGGGGGTCCAGGTTCAATTCCTGGTCAGGGAACTAGATCCTGAATACTGCAACAAAGAACTTGTATGCTGCAACTAAAGATCCCACATCCCACGACTAAAGATCCTACATTCCACAACTAAAGATCCTGCATGCAGCAACTAAAGATCCTGCATGCAGCAACTAAAGCTTCTGCATGCCACAATTAAGACATGGCACAGCCAAATAAATAAATAAGTAAAAAATTTTAAAAAGCATATTACAAATAAGAGACCAATTATAAGATGCCCAGGGTGGTTTTTGGGAAGATGGTGAAGGAGTAACTCTTGAAGATCACCTACCTCCCCACAAATACATCAAAAATGCATCTACATGTGGAAAAACTCCTACAGAACATTTACTGAACTCTGGCATAAGACCTCAGACTTCCAAAAAGGCATGAAAATCTTCATGTAACTGGGTAGGGGTAAAAGATAAAAAGAAAAAAACATAAAAAAGAGACAAAGGAATGAGGATGGGACCTGCACCTATGGGAGGGAGCTGTGAAGGAGGAAAATTTTCCACACACTAGGAAGCCCCCTCACTGGAGGGGATGGGGCAGGAGGAAGATTTGGAGCCACAGAAGAGAGCATAGCAACAGGGGAGCAGAGGGCAAAGAATCCCACACAGAGGATTGGTGCTGACCAGCACTCACCAGCCTGAGGGGTTTGTCTGCTCACATGCCGGAGTGGGTGGGCGTGGGGTGCTGAGGCTTGGTCTTCAGAGCTCAGACCCCAGAGAGAGGACTGGGGCTGGCTGTGTGAAGACAGTCTGAGGGGGCTAGTGTACCACAACTGAGGGAGTCCAGGAAGAAACCTGGACCTGCCAGAGAGGCAAGAGACCATTGTTGTGAGGTGCTCGAGGAGAGGTTGGGTCTGCCCTAGGAGCTTCTTTCTCCATGTGCTCACAGAGAGCAGAGCACCACCTACATGAGCTCTAATGCCAGGGGCGAGCTGCGACTGCTATCTCAGACACCAGAGGCGGGCGCAATGGCTACTGCTGCCAACACCACTACCAAGGGTCCTGTGAGCAAGTACCCACACCTTCCTGGGAGCCTGTGCAGCCCGCCACTGATGAGGGTCCCATGATCCAGGGCCAACTTCCCCAAGAGAGCAAACAGTGTGTCTCTGGCTGTTGCAATTTCCTACTGGCCTCTGCTGCTGCAGGTACACCCCTTCCATCCTAATTGTGACTGCATATCCCTCCCTCTCCCCAGCTTGAGACCTAATCAGCCACTGCTTTTGCCCCCTCTTGTCTGGGCAAGGAACAGATGCCTGAGGGTGGCCCACATGCAGAGGAGGGGCCAAAACTAAAGCTGAACTCCAAGGGCAGTGCAACCAAAGAAGAGAAAGGGAAATCTCTCCATGCAGCCACAGGAGCAGTGGATAAAGTCCCCACAATTGGCTTGGTAAACCCTGCATGTGTAGAATATCTGCATAGACAAGTGATCCCACTATAGAGGCTGTGGATTTTGGGGGCAAGTACACTCAGAAGCTGGGCCAGGTCAGAGTCTAAGCTGGTCTTTTTGGTTTTGCTTTCAACATTTGTCTTGGGTTTTGTTTGTCTGTTCAATTTCTTTTCTTGTGTGTGTGTGTGTGTGTGTGTGTGTGTGTGTGTGTGTGTGTGTGTGTGTGTCTGTTCATTTTCTTTCTTTATTTTTCCTCTGTGCAGCTTGCAGGGTCTTGGTGCTCCAGACAGAGGTTGGGTCTGAGCCTCTGAGGTGGGAGAGTGGAGTCCAGGATATTGAACTGCCAGATAATTCCTAGCCCCAGGGGATATTAATTGGGAAGAGCTCCTCTAGAAGTCTCCATCTCAAAACCAAGACCAGGCTCCCCCCAACAGCCAGCAAGCTCCAGTGCTGGACACCTCATACCAAACAACTAGCAAGACAGGAGCACAACCACTCAAATTAATAGAGAGGCTGCCTAAAGTCATGTTAAGCTCACAGACACCACAAAATACACCACTGGATGTGACCTTGCTCATCAGAGGAACAAGATCCATCTCCAACACCAAGAACACAGGCACCAGTCTCCCCCCTTCAGAAAGCCTACACAAACCACTGAACCAACCACACCCACTGTGGGCAGACACCAGAAATAAGAGAAACTACAACCCTGCAGCCTGCAGGAAGGAGACCCCAAACACAGTAAGTTAAATGAAAGAAGACAGAGAAATATGCTACAGATGAAGGAGTCAGGTAAAAACCCACAATACCAAACAAATGAAGAAGAAACAGGCAGTCTACCTGAAAAAGAATTCAGAGGAATGATAGTAAAGATGATCCAAAATCTCAGAAACAGAATGGAGAAAATACAAGAAACATTTAACATGTACCTAGAAAAAGAGGAACAAACAAACAGTGATTAACAACACAATAACTGAAATTAAAAATACTCTAGAAGGAATCAATTGCAGAATAACTGATGCAGAGGAAAGCATAAGTGAGCTGGCAGATAGAATGGTGGAAACAACTGTTATGGAGCACAATAAAGAAAAAAGAATGCAAAGAATTGAGGACAGTCTCAGAGACCTCTGGGACAACATTAAATGCACTGATGTTTGAATTATAGGGGTCCAAGAAGAAAAGAGAAAGTGTCTGAGAAAATATTCAAACAGATTATGGTCAAACACTTCACTAACATGGGAAAGGAAATAGTCAATCAACTCCAGGAAGCACAGAGAGTCCCATACAGAAAAAAAAAACAAGAAGAAACATTCCCAGACACATATTAATCAAACTATAAAAAATTAAATCCAAAGAAAAAATATTAAAAGCAGCAAGGGAAAAGCAACAAATAATACACAAGGGAATCCCCATAAGGTTATCAGCTGATCTTTCAGCAGAAATTCTGCAAGCCAGAAGGGCGTGGCAGGATACATTTAAAGTGATGAAAGGGAAAAACCTACAGCCAAGACTACTCTACCCAGCAAGGATCTCATTCAGATTCAAAGGAGAAATCGAAACTTTACAGACAAACAAAAGCTAAGAGAATTCAACACCATAAAACCAGCTCTACAACAAATGCTAAAGAAACTTCTCTAGGTGGGAAACACAAGAGAAGAAAAAGACCTGCAAAGTCAAAACAATTAAGAAAATGGTAATAGGGACTTACATATCGACAATTACACTAAATGTAAATGGATTAAATTCTCCAACCAAAAGACACAGATTGGTTGAATGGATACAAAAACAAAACCCGTATATAGGCTGTCTACAAGAGACCCACTTCAGACCTAGGGACACATACAGACTGAAAGTGAGGGAATGGAAAAAGATATTTCATGCAAATGGAAATCAAGAGAAAGCTGGAGTAGCAATACTATCAGATAAAATAGACTTTAAAATAAAGACTGTTGCAAGACATAAGGAAGGACACTACATAATGATCAAAGGATCAATCCAAGAAGAAAGCATAACAATTATAAATATATATGCACCCAACATATGCACCTCAATACATAAGGTGAATGCTAACAGCCATAAAAGGGAAATTGAGAGTAGCACAATAATAGTGGGGGATTTTAACACCTCACTTACACAAATGGATAGATCATCCAGAAAGCAAATAAATAAGGAAACACAAGCTTTAAATGACACAATAGTCCATATAGATTTAATTGATATTTATAGGACATTCCACCTGAAAGCAGAAGAATACACTTTCTTCTCAAGGGCACATGGAGCATTCTCCAGGTTAGATCACATCCTGGGTCACAAATCAAGCTTCGGTAAATTTAAGAAAATTGAAATCATATCTAGCATCTTTTCCAACTGCAATGACATGAGATTAGAAATCAATTACAGGAAAAAAACTGTAAAAAACACAAACACATGGGGGCTAAACAATATGCTACTAAATAACCAAGAGACCCCTGAAGAAATCAAAAAAAAAAAAAAAAAAAAGGAAGAAAAAAACCTAGAGACAAAAGACAATGGAGAACGACAATTCAAAACCTGTGAGATACAACAAAAACAGTTCTAAGAGGGAATTTTATATCAATAGAATCCTACCTCAAGAAACAAGAAAAATTTCAAATAAACAGTCTAACCTACACCTAAAGGAACTAGAGAAAGAACAAAATACCCCAAAGTTAGTTGAAGGAAAAAAATCATAAAGATCAGAGCAGAAATAAATGAAATAGAAACAAAGAAAACAATAGCAAAAATCAATAAAGCTGAAAGCTGGTTCTTTGAAAAGAAAAACAAAACTGATAAACGTTTAGCCAGACTCATCTAGAAAAAGAGGGAGAGGACTCAAATCAATAAATTTAGAAATGAAAAAGGAGAAGTTACAAGGGAAAATGCAGAAATACAAATGATCATAAGAGACTACTACAAGCAACTCTATGCCCATGAAATGGACAACCTGGAAGAAATGGACAAATTCTTAGAAAGGTATAATCTTCAAGACTAAACCAGGAAGAAATAGAAATTATGAACAGACCAATCACAAGCAATGAAATTGATTAAAAATCTTCCAACAAACAAAAGCCTAGGACCAGATGGCTCCACAGGTGAATTCTAATAAATATTTAGAGAAGCGCTAACACCCATCCTTCTCAAACTCCTCCAAAAATTTTCAGAGGAACACTCCCAACTCATTCTATGAGTCCACCATCACCAAGACCAAAACCAGACACAGATACTACAAAAAGAAAGAAAATTACAGATCAACGTCACTGATAAATATAGATGTAAAAATCCTCATCAAAATACAAGCAAACAGAAGCCAACAATGCATTAAAACGATCATAAACCATGATCAAGTGAGATTTATTTCAGGGATGCAAGAATTCTTCAATATATGCAAAACAGTCAATGTGATACACCATATTAACAAACTGAAGAATCAAAACCATAAGATCATCTCAATAGATGCAGAGAAAGCTTTTGACAAAATCCAACATCAATTAATGACAAAAACTCTCCAGAGAGTGGGTATAGAGGGAACCTACCTCAACATAATAAAGGCCATATACGACAAACCCACAGCAAACATCATTCTCAATGGTGAAAAACTGAAACATTTCCTCTAAGATCAGGAATAAGACAAGGATTTCCATTCTCACCACCCTTATTCAACATAGTTTTGGAAGTTCTAGCCTTGGCAATCAGAGAAGAAAAAACAAATAAATAAAATGAATTCAAATTGGAAAAGAAGATGTAAAAATGTCACTGTTTGCAGATGACATGATACTATACATAGAAAATCCTAAAGATGTGGCCAGAAAACTGCTAGAGCTAATCAATGAATTTGGTAAAGTAGAAGGATAAAAAAGTAATTCACAGAAATCTCATGCACTCCTATACACTAATAGTGAAAGATCAGAAAGAGAAATTAAAGAAAGAGTCCCATTACCATCACAACAAAAAGAATAAAATACCTACGATTAAACCTACCTAATGAGGTAAAATTCCTGTACTCAGAAAACTATAAAACACTGATGAAAGAAATCAAAGATGACACAAACAGATGGAGAGATATACCATGTTCTTGGATTGAAAGAATCAATATTGTGAAAATGACTATAGTACCCATATCAATCTACTGATTGAATGCAATTCCTATCAAATTACCAATGGCATTTTTTACAGAACTAGAACAAAAAATCTTTGGATTTGGATGGAGACAAAAAAGACTCTGAATAGCCAAAGCAGTCTTGAGGAAAAAAAAAAAAAAAACAAAAAAAAACAAAAACAGCTAGAGGAATCAGGGTCTCTGACTTCAGACTATACTACAAAGCTACAGTAATCAAGACAGTATAGTACTGACATGAAAACAGAAATATAGCTCAATGGAACAGGATAGAAAGCCCAGAGATAAACACACTCACCTATGGTTAATTAATCTATGGCAAAGGAGGCAAGAATATACAATGGAGAAAAGAGAGTCTCTTCAATAAGTGGTGTTTGGAAAACTGGACAGCTACATGTAAAAGAGTGAAATTAGAACACTTCCTAACACTATACACAATTATAAACTCCAAATGGATTAAAGACCTAAATGTAAGACTGGACACTATAAAATTCTTAGAGGAAAACATAGGAAGAACACTCTCTGACACAAATCACAGCAAGGTCTTTTTTGACCCACCTTCTAGAGTAAAATAAATACAAACAAAAATAAACAAATGGGACCTAATGAAACTTAAAAGCTTCTGTATAACAAAGGAAACCATAAACAAGACAAAAAGACATCCCTCAGAATGGGAGAAAATAATTTCAAACCAATCAGCTGACAAAGGATTAATCTCCAAAATATACAAACAGCTCATGCAGCTCAATATCCAAAAAAACAAAGAACCCAATTAAAAAATGGGCAGAATACCTAAGTAGACATTTCTACAACCAAGACATACAGATGGCCAGTAGGCACAGGAAAAGATGCTCAACATCACTAATTATTAGAGAAATGCAAATCAAAACTACAATGAAGTGTTGCCTCACACCTGTCAGAATGGCCAACACCAAAAAATCTACAAACAATAAATTCTGGAGAGAGTGTGGAGAAAAAGGAACCCTCTTTCACTTTTGGTGGGAATGTAAATTGATACAGTCACTATGGAGAACAGTATGCGGGTTCCTTAAAACACTAAAAATAGAAAACACCATATGACCCAGCAATCCCACTACTGGACATATACCCTGAGAAAACCATAACTAAAAAAGATACGTGGGCTTACCAGGTGGCGCAGTGGTTGAGAGTCCGCCTGCCGATGCAGGGGACATGGGTTCGTGCTCCAGTCCAGGAAGATCCCACATGCCACGGAGCTGCTAGGTCCGTGAGCCATGGCCACTGAGCCTGTGCATCTGGAGCCTGTGCTCCGCAACAGGAGAGGCCACAACAGTGAGAGGCCCTCTTACCACAAAAAAAAAAAAAAAAAGACACATGCACCCCAATGTTCATTGCAGCAATATTTACAATAGACAGGTCATGGAAACAACCTAAATGCCCATCGACACATGAATAAAGAAGATCTAGTACCTATATACAATGGAACATAACTCAGTCATAAAAAGGAACAAAATTGGGTCATTTGTATAGACATGGATGGACCTAGAAACTGTCATACAGAGTGAAGTAAGTCAGAAAGAGTAAAGCAAATATCATATATTAATGCATATATGTGGGTATTAGAAAATGGTACAGATGAACCTGTTCGCAAAGCAGAAATAAAGACACAGATGTAGAAAACAAACATATGGACACCAAGGGGGGAAAGGGGTGTGGGGTGAATTGGGAAATTGGGATTGACATATATTCACCAATTAATATGTATAAAATAGATAACTAATGAGAACCTGCTCTTTAGCACAGGGAACTTTACTTCACTTTGCTCTACTGTAGGAACTAATACAACGTTGTAAAACAACTATACTCCAATAAAAAGAAAAGGAAGGAAGGAAGGAAAGAAGGAAGGAAGGAAGGAAGGAAGGAAGGAAGAAAGAAAGAAAGAAAGAAAGAAAGAAAGAAAGAAAGAAAGAAAGAAAGAAAAAAAGAAAAAAAGAAAGAAAGAAAGAAAGAAAAGAAAGAAAGAAAGAAAGTCCAGGAACAATGGAGGCCATAAGATAATAGAATAATATTTTTAAAGTTCTGAAAAAGAAAGAATTCTATAATCAGTGAAAATATTCTTCAAACTGGAAGACAAATATTTTGTCACATAAAGGAAATGCAAAAAGGTATCTTCATAATGAAGTAAAGTGACAGTAAATGTAAAGTTGGACCAACCAGAAAAGATTTAAAAAAATTAAAAAGTAGAAATTTTTTATTACTATTCAAAGAAATCTAAGTCTACAAGTTTCACCAGTGAATTATATCAAATATTTAAGTGGAATACTAGTCTTATACAAACCTTGCAGAGAATAGTGGCAGAGAAAACACCCACCCACATTTTATGGAATTGGGTTAATTTGATAGAAAAACCTAATAAAGACATTGTAAGAAAACCAGTTATAGACCAATATTTCTCATGAACACAATCATTCTTAATTAAAACATTATCAAAATTGAAGCCAGCAGTATGCATAAGTCAGAATAATATGTTTTGGACCATTTAAGTTTATACAAGGAATACAAGTTAGGTTTAATATTTGAAAATCAATTACATTATCCAGCATAATAACAAAATATTTTTTACAATAAAATATTTTAAATGTCAATTATTTGAATTACCTAATCTCTATTATCTGTCTTCAAATTAGCTAATTACTTCTGCCAGTTCACATCTCCTCTTGAGCACCTCTAGTAAATTTTTCATTTCAGTGTACTCTTCGACTCCAGGGTTTCATTTTTTTAAAATATTTTTATCTCTATTGATATTCTCTATTTGATGAGGCATAGAAGTAAATTTTTTTTCATTATTAAGCATGGTTTCCATTGTTTATTTGAATTTATTTATGATGTCTACCATGAAGTCTTTGCAGGTTTCTTCAATATCTGGACTCTCTCACAGACAGTTTTTGTTGCTTGCATTTTTTTTTCCCCTGTGTATTGGTCAGACTTTTTGGTTTCCTTGCATACTTTATAATTTTTTGTTGAAATCTGGTGATTATAGATAATATATTATAGAAATTCTGATTTATTGTCTCCCCACATCTACCTTCCTATTTTTGTTCACATTTTAAATTTGTTTAGTGACTGGCTGAACTATTTTAATGATTCATATTTTCTCCTGTGACTCCTCTGATGTTGTTCTTCAAAGTACACGGACTGGGGTATTTGCAAATTCACCTTGGCATGACAGTAGTTTTAATAGGACTCCTTCTTTCTTTCATTTTCTGACCACATCCAGCTATTAAGTTCCACCAATTGCCAGCTGATTGCTCTATTATTTTCAACAAAACACAGGGGCATCATCACTTATTCCATAGGTTGTTTCGTATTCTTAGCAGTGGTAGTTTTGAGATAGGGCTTTGTGATTTGTTCTTACCCCAGAGGACCCTTCTTAGCTCTCTTTCCCTAGTTCTGTCTGGTAAAGTAGCTAGTTTATGATTTACCTTGCTTACTATCAAAATTTCCATTGTTTTCTAGAGTTGCCTTAGGACTGAAATTCTTCTTTCCCTGTTTTAAATAAGTTTGGCTCTTTAGGGGAGAATTTTAAAGTTCTCTGTTTTATAGCCTGTCTCTACCTCTGGTCAAAATATCTGATCTAGAGCTCTGGTGCTTATGTCAGGGACTTGGCACAATTCTTTCTGACTGACACCCTTGCTTTAAGTGCAGGTTAGGGCAGATGCAGTAGATTCTGGTTTATTTGGTTTTCCTCTCCCTACATAAGAAATTGCCCTATGAAAGCACTTAGTACTCCATGAACGTACTAAGTGCCCATGAGTGATCTAAGGTGAGGATGATTAGGATTCTAATATTATCATCCTGCCACACATTGGGTGGTACTAAAGGCTGCATGGAAGAAAGGAGTCCTCAGCCTCTCAGGCACACCAGCCTTGAATTAAGCCTCTGCAACTCAGAGTTAAAGGGAAGAGAAATTTGGGGAGGTTGCTGCTTTGGGGAGAGTACCATAGCTCTTGACTAGAGCTGGGGCTAGAGGGAGTGATGTGTTCTTGGCTGCACCCACCTGGAGTAGAGTTTTGGTCATGCTGATAGTAAGAGGAAAAGGAGGTCACAGTTTGAATGTGACAGACTCTTGCTATTTTATTGTGTTTTAGTAGATTATCTTCAAAAATGTTACTTTGTTTTCTGTATGCCCTTAGGACAATTTCCAGATAATTTTTTTTTTTTTTTTGGCTTAGCCACTTGACTTACCAGATCTTAATTCCCCAACCAGGAATTGAACCTGGGACCCCAGCAGTGGAGGCATGGGGTCCTAACCACTGGACCTCCAGGGAATTCCCTCCAGAGATTTTAAGTGATTGGTTTTTAAATAATTTTCACTAGTTATGCTTATTTCACTGAAGAGTGTATCTTCAGAGCCTTGGAACTCTGGAACTTTCTAAACTGAAGAAAATGTTTTGTATCTGAATTGAGATGTTGATTATAAAGTTGCATATATTTATCACAGCAATAAGTTGAAAATAATATTTCTGCATTTCTCTATGTGCAAATTTTACCACAATTGAAAAATATCCAGGGTCTATATTAAGACTAATAACATTCTACTACAAAACATTTTTTTTAATGTCATGAATACTCAGAAAAAAATACACTATGATCTTGATAGGTTTATGAGACCAAAGAGACCACATAAAACATAAAGGAAATTTAACATAGGGGATTTTTTTTGCCCAAGTGAAATAAATGCTTAGAAGCCAAAGAGGAAACAAAACAAACAAAACCAAAATTCTCTTCTACCTCCAGATTGGAGGAAGATAACCCTGAGTGGAAGCTGGGTCCACAATGGGCTTTTGACACTGTAATTAGAGCCAAAGAGGAGATTATATATAAATATATATACCCACATAATCTTTGCTAGACACATTTTCTGAGGAAGAAATAAGTAAGGGAAAGCTCCTGACTTCTCTCTTTCTTTCATCTCCCAGTATTCCACCAAATCCTTCCAATGGCAGATCTCAGAAATAGCCAGTTGAAATGGAAGCTTAGGACACATAGCCTGCAAGAATTAGTTCTATGAAAAGAACAGGGAAGAATTTATATTTATATCCAAAATAAAGAAAGAACTCCTACAACTCAAAAACAACAAATGAAATAATACTATTAAACAATGGACAAAGGACTTGAATAGACATTTCTCCAAAGGTGATATACAAGTGGCCAATAAGCATATATAAAAATGTTCAACATCACTAATCATAAGAGAAATGCAAATCAAACCACAATAAGATATCACCTTACAACCATTAAGATGATTACTATAAAAAAGAAGAGAAACAGAAATATCGCGTTTCCACCAAAAATTTAAAAATAGAAGAGTCATATGATCCAGTGATCCCACTTCCAGGTATATATACAAAAAAATTCAAAGCTGCATTTCAGATCTTTTCACACTAATGTTTATAGCAGCACTATTCATAAGAGTTAAGAGATTGTAAGCAATCCAAATGTCCATCAGTAGATGAGTGAATAAAACATGTAATATGTAGATACAATAGAATATTATTCAGCCTTACAAAGGAAAGAAATTCTGACACATGCTACAACATGGCTGAACCTTGAAGGCATTGTACTAAGTGACACAATCCACTCAGGAAATGACAAATACTTTATGATTCCACTTATATGAGATATCAAAAGTAGTCAAGTTCATAGAAATAAAGAATAGAATGGTGATTACTAGGGGCTCTAGTATTATCATCCTGCCACACCTTCAGTGGTACTAAAGGCTATATGGAAGAAAGGAGGAAAGGGGAAGGGGGAAATCGTTGTCAATGGGTTTAGAGTTTCAGGCTTGTAAAATAAAAATATCTCAAGATTTGCTTCACAACAATGTGAATATACTTAACACTATTGAACATTTACATTTAAAAATGGTGAAGATGGGGCTTCCCTGGTGGTGCAGTGGTTGAGAGTCCGCCTGACGATGCAGGGGACATGGGTTTGTGCCCCGGTCCAGGAAGATCCCACATGCCGCGGGATCTGGGCTGGGCCCGTGAGTCATGGTCTCTGAGCCTGCGCATCCAGAGCCTGTGCTCCGCAACAGGAGAGGCCATAACAGTGAGAGGCCCGTGTACCGCCAAAAAAAAAAAAAAATTGTGAAGATGGTAAAGTTTATATTATGTGTTTTTTACTTAATCCCCCCTCAAAAAAAAAAAGCAAGAAAAGGGCTAGGAATTCACATGAGGGTAAATAGGCCCAAGGTCAGCAAAGGGCAAAACATCATTTGAGCCCTCAGTGAGTCATAATCTTTTTGATGGTGGAGGGTCTTGCCTAGACATTGATGGCTGCTGACTGATGATTGGGGTGGCAGGGGCAATTTCTAACAATAAGACAACAATGAAGTTTATCACATTAATTGACTCTTCCTTTCAGGAATGACTTCCCTGTAGCATGCAGTGCTATTTGATATTTTACCAACCTTAGAACTTCTTTCAAAATTGGACTCAATCCTCTCAAACCCTGCCACTGCTTTATCAACTAAGTTTATGTCATATCCTAAATTTTTGCTGTCATTTCAGCAATCTTCACAGCACCTTCACCAGGAGTAGATTCCATTTCAAGAAACCACTTTCTTTGCTCATCCATAAGAAGCAACTCCACATCCACTAATGTTTTATCATGATATTTTATCAATGCAGGTATATCTTCAGGCTCTGTTTTAATTCTAGTTCTCTTGATATTTCCACCTCATCTGCAGTTACTTGCTCCACTGAAGTCTTGACACCCTGAAAGTCATCCATGAAGGCTGGAGTCAACTTCTTTCAAACTGCTATTGATGTTGATATGCCGACCTCATCTCATTAATTATGAATGCTCTTAATGGCACCTAGATGGTGAATCCTTTCCAGAAGGTTTTCAATTTATTTTGCCTAGATCCATCAGAGGAATTACCCTCTATGGCAGTATGGCCTTATGAGATGTATTTCTTGGATAATAAGACTCTAAAGTAGACATTACTCATTGATCCATGGACTGCACAATGGATTTTGTGTTAACCGGCATGAAAACAACATGGATCTCATCGTAAATCTCCATTAGAGCTCTTGGGTAATCAGGTGAGGTGTCAGTGAGTAGTAATATTTTTAAAGGAATGTTTTTTGGTTTTTGGTTTTGTTTTACTGAGCAGTAGACCTCAACATTGGTCTTAAGCTATTCAGTGAGCTGTGTGTCAATAGATGTGCTGTCATCCAGGTTTTGTTGTTCTATTTATAGTGATTTATAGTGATTGTAGGTGGAGTAGATTTAGCATAATTCTTAAGGTCCCTAGGATTTTGGGAATGGTGAATAAACATTGGCTTCAACTTAAAGTTACCAGCTGCATTAGCCCTTAACAAGAGAGTCAGCCTGTCCTTTGAAGCTTTGAAGCATTAACTTCACCTCTCTACCTACGAGAGTCTTAAATGGCATCTTCATTCAATATAAGGCTGTTTCATCTACATTGAAAATCTGTTCAGTGTAGTCACCTTCATGATTTAGCTAGATCTTCTATATAACTTGCTGCATCTTCTACATAAGCACCTGTTGCTTCACTTTGTGCTTTTAATGTTATGGAGATGGCTTCTTTCCTCAAACCTCATGAACCAACCTCTGCTGGCTTCAAACTTTTCTTCTGCAACTTCCTCACCTCTCTCAGCCTTCACAGAATTGAAGAGAGTTAAGGTCTTGCTCTGTATTGTCTTTGGCTTAAGGGAACGTTGTAGCTGGTTTAATCTTCTTTTCAGACCACTAAAACGTTCTCTATATCAGCAACAAGGTCATTTTACTTTCTTTTCATTTGTGTGGTCACTAGAGTAGCACTTTTAATTTCCTTCAAGAATATTTTATTTGCATTTACAAATTGGCTAACTGCTTGACACACAAAGTCTGGCTTTTGGCCTATATTGGCTTTTTACATGACCCCCTCACCAAGGTTAATCATTTTTAGCTTTTGATTTAAAGTAAGAAACATTTTGGACTTCCCTGGTGGTCCAGTGGTTAAGAATCCACACTTCCACTGTAGAGGGCATGGGTTCAATCTTTGGTCGGGGCACTAAGATCCCTCATGTTACATGGGTGAGGCCAAAAAAATAAATTAATTAAAAGCATATAAAGCCAGACACATGATTCTTCCTTTCACTTTAACACTTAAACACCATTGTAGAGTTATTAATTGTACTAATTTTAATATTGCTGTGTCTGAGGGAATAATGAGATCTAAGAATAGGGACTAGCTCATTGGTGGAGTAGTCAGAACACATACAACATTTATTAAGTTCACCATCTTATATGGGTGTGAATCATGCTACTCCAAAACAATTAAAATAGCAATATCAAAGATCTGAGATCACAGATCACCATAACAAATATAACAATAATGACAAAGTTTGAAATATTGTAAGAATTACCAAAATGTGTCACAGAGACATGGAATGGGAAAATGTTGCAAAAGTTTTGCCAATACACTTTTTCAATGCAGGGTTACCAAAAACCTTCAATTTGTTAAAAAAAAATGCAATATCTATGAAGTACAATAAAGCAAAGCACAATAAAACAAGGTATGCCTGCATTTGAGTCTTCTTTTTTTCTTAGTTCATCTAGCTAAAGGATTGTCAATATTGTTTATCTTTTCAAATGATCAGCTATCAGTTTCATTGATTTTTTTCTATTGATTTTCTGATCTATATTTTCTTTATTTCAGCTCTGATCTTTGTTATTTTCTTCTTTCTGCTAACTTTTGGCTTAATTTGTTCTTTTTCTAACTCCTTATGATGTAAAGTTAGGTTATTTATTAGAGTTTTTTTCTTGATGTATTTATCACTATAAACATCCCTCTTAGAACTGCTTTTGCATCATACCATAGGATTTGGTGTTTATATTTTTGTTCATATCAAGATACATTATTTATTTCTCTTTTGATCTCTTCTTTGATTCAGTGGTTCTTCAGAACCACTAAATCAGCATTTTGCAAGGCAGGTCTAGAGGTGGTGAATTCCCTCAGTTTTTGTTTGTCTGGAGAAGTTTTTATTTCGTTTCTGAAGGACAGCTTTCTCAGGTAACATATTCTTGGTTGACAGTTTTTGGGTTTTTTTTATAATTATTATTTTTCTTTTAGCACTTTCATTATGTCATCCCATTATCTCCTGGCATGTACAATTTCTGAAGAGAAATGCACCAACAGCCTTGGGGGGGTGGGGTGCTCTGTAGGTCATAAGCTATTTTTTTCCCCTCTTGCTGCTATTAAGAGTCTCCTTTTGTCTTTGCTTTTTTGACAGTTTTATTATAGCATGTCTTGGAGAAGACTCTTTAGTTGATATTGTTTGGGGACCTATGAGTTACATGACCTTGAATATTCAAATCTCTCCCAAGATTTGGGAAGTTTTCAGTCATTTCTTTAAACAAACATATTTTTCAAATTTTTCTTTTTGTTGTAGCCCATAGATCACATAGGCTATTTTCACTCTTTTATTTTTTTTTTCTTTGTGCTCCTCTGACTGGATAATTTCAACTGATCTGTCTTTGAGCTCACTTATTCTTTTCTTACTCAGTCAAGTCTGTTGTTGAAGGTCTGTATTGCATTCTTCAGTTCATTCATTGTATTCTTCAGCTCCAAAATTTCAATTTTGGTTCATTTCATGTTTTCTATCTCTTTGTTGGGCTTCTTACTTTGTTCTCGTATAGTTTTCCTGATATCTTTAAATTGTTTATCTGTGTTCTCTTGTAGGTCTTTGAGTATCTTTGCTTTAATTACTTTGTCTTTGTCAGATAATTCCTGGATCTCCATTTCTTTATGTCTCCTACTTGAGCTTTACTTTGTTCCTTTGGTAGAGTCTTGTTTCCCTGATTCTTTGTAATTCCTGTAGCTTTGCATAGGTGTTTTTGCGTTAGAAGAAGCAGTCACCTCTTTCAGGTTTCAGGATTGATTTTGGTATGGGGAGACTTTCTCCTGCAGGTGGAGCATGTTGGAGCATGATGTGACCCCAGGTCTAGTGTCACAGGGTTCCAAGTGTGAGTATGTGTGGCTGTACCAAATTCAGGGGTGCATAGTGTCCCTTGGGCTCAGGCTGCTGGTGCCCACGGCATCAGCAACTTTATGGTCTTTGAGGAGTGCTGCAGGGGGTCCACAGTGGCTGCAAGTTCTGTTGAGTTCCTCAGTGGCAACTTTAGGTCCAGCATCTAGGGACTAGAGCAGGTGTCAGTGGTTTCTGGAGCCATTGATGTGCACCCACTTGGCTTTGGGGTTCAGTTTCAGGGGTGTGTGTGTGTAGTGGCAGGGATGGATTGCAGACACACACATAGTGGTAGGAGTCCTGGCTATTGGTGTGTACTACTATGGCTGTTGTGTCTAACCACAGGTGTACAGTATTGGACGCCAGTGATGGGGGCTGGGTTGGAGGTGTATGTTTGCACAGTTTGAGGGACTAGGTAAATATCAGCAGAGTAGTTCAGGCTAGACCTGGGGCCACAAGCAGCTGTCAGGGCCCTGGCTGTTATACTTGCTTTCCTGTGACTGCACATTCTCCCCTTGAGAAAAGACACAGCAGTGGAGTCTGGTAATGGGCATTAGGGCCAGTGGTGTGCAAGTGAACAGATGGAAGGGCTGTCCGTAGCATGTACATGGCGGTGAGGGTCAGCTGTGGAGGGACATGCTGGCCTCTTGCACTTGTACAGATTCCAAAGGCCTGGACTGGCTGCCAGTCCTGACCTTCTTTTTCCCAGTGAAAGAAACTATTTCTAGCTGCGGAATTCCCTCTTGGCACTGAGTGATGTCAGCTTGAGGGATGGGATTATGTAAGCAATACGCAGCTGTCTTCTTCTCTTTCTGTGTGGTTAATGTTAGGTTTTGTACCTACAGTGTTGCTAAAGTTTCTTAAGTTGGAGTCTCCTAGAGGCTGTTTTTGTTTGTGGTTACCTGTCTAATGTTGATCTTTGTGAGGGGTAGAAGCCTGGGTTTTCCTACACCACCATCTCAGTGATGTCATCCCTGTCTGCTAAAAAAAATGAGATAATTCTTGTAATATTTTACAAAATGTCTGACAAATGGAAAGTTCTCCGAAAGGTTAGTTCCTATCAGTATTCCTATCGCTAATGCTCTATCTCTCGACTTAGCAAAACATCCGTGGGCTATCTTAAGGGATCTCCCCAATTCTTATTAGAACTTAAGAACTTTCTATCTCTGTGCTGTCTCTACAGGTAAACTACTAGCTTCCTTCTATCAAACCTGGGCTGTTTAAACCTGACCTATTGTTTGACTCTCTACACAAAGTTATAGAAAGGCAAGATGAAATATGCCATTTTTTTGACCTAAGAGAACTAAGAACAAAATTTCTTCCATATATATTAATTCCAAACTACTAGCAAACCGAGTTATAAACATACAGTCTAATGTAAACAGCATTTACTTTTTGAGAGTAAGAACCATGATAATAGTTATATTAACATATGTATGTATAATAGAATGCTAAATATAAAAATAGTATCACACTTATTCCCACTATAGTAATGAAGGTTAAGTTGTGGCGAAACTTATCTATGAAGGAAAATAAAAGTTGATAATATTTCCTAAAAGTAGAGAAGCATGAATACATATATTTTTAATTTTTGTTATCAAAATCTATGACCTTTAAAGTGATATTTGAATGGAAAACATTGTCATAATCTGGAACTTATTTATGAGAAAGTTTCTCTTTCTGTAATGCAAAATAAAGAACTGTTAGTATATTAAACATTTTTCTTTAAAAGGTGGATTAAAAAAGCTTTTTAGGAAAGCACCTCTTTTTCTTGAACAGCACACATCTCTGATTTGCTCTCTCTGAACAAGAATCTCTGGGTCTTTTTAGCATACTTTACTTCCTTTGTATTTACAAGTTATCGAAGCCACCTAAATTCTCTAGTAATAAACTCTCAGCCAGTTTCCTCCTGCTCATTTGTCCCCTGTTAAAGGAAGGTATATTGCTTTCATTTCATCATGATTTTTATGGGTTGCATTTGCAATGTCTGCCCATTAACTCTGTATTTCCTGATCTTCTTTACTGTATTTTCTTCTCTTTTTTTTCACTAATATCTGTACATTTGCTTATTAGTGTCATATACAGGTTACATATTCTTCAGCTGGCAGACTAATTTAGATAGGTACCATGAAATCTGTTCTCCAGAGCTCCATATTGGGGAGCTTCACCCACTTCCCTTAATCAGCTTCCCTTGGTTGGCCTTATCTTTCCTCACCTGTCCTTTGGACCTATTCCATCTGGAATCCATCAACCACCCAGAGTCTGCATATTTTAATAGTGTTCAGTGAATCCCTCATCTATTAATCATGAGCTTTCTTTTCATCAGAATTCATTTATTATGTTTATGGTGTGCTAACACAAATTTGTAGAATTGGGGTTTGAGCTCCTCCCTTAGTACCTGTCAATCAAATATCCTGTCTGTCACTGCCCATTTAGGCCATTGGGTTTATGCCAAGCAACTTCCATTTAGAACATAATAATGAGCAAGAAACCTGTTCAGTTCAAGTTTATTTTAAGTAAACTGAGGTCACTTTTATTAATAGTTAAAGAGAAAGTTGATTATCCAGCAGGCATTTTGTCACTAGCAACAGAAGCTCTACAATTGTCTGAGTTTTCTTTCATCCTCTTTGGAGAAAAGACATATTATAGATGTAAAGTCTTCAAGTTATTAAGAGAGGAGTTCTTTCTCAATCTAAAATGAACATATACTGTATTCAATCTGATCTTGCTGTTTTACAAGTCCTATGCCTTTGTCCAGTGCATGAGAATTATACATCACTGAAAACAAATATAAATGCATTTTTAAAACGTGTTGCTTTCATGTCTTGGCTACTGTAAATAGTGCTGCATATATACACTCCTATATATAAAACAGATAACCAATAAGGACCTACTGTATAGCACAGGGAACTATACTTAATACTTTGTAATAACCTATAAGGGAAAAGGACCTGAAAAAGAATATATATATATATATATATATATATATATATATATATATATATACACATATACATATATACATATATATACATATATATACATATACATATATACATATATATATACATATATATATATAAAACGGAATCACTTTGCTATACACCTAAAACTAATACAACATTGTAAATCATCTACATTTCAACTAAAAACAAAAAAAAAAACTTGTTACAAGTGTTGCATATGAACCTTGGACTTGGACTTCTGGATGTGGAGGAAACACTATGTCAAAGAAACACTCTTGCTCTCCACTAATAGCCTTTATTTTGTACTACTTTAGTCAGTTAAAGAGGAAAAGACATACCAAATCTTGAAAGAACTGCCCCGAGTGGAATCCTGATGTATCAACTGGTCTAGAGGGTGTTAATGGAGAAATGGGAAAAGAAATTAAAGGCCGTGCTCATTTATCTACTGTCCAATAAGCATCCAATCTCCTGATTGAGTATTTTACATTTTACAATGCACTGTGGACCAGGATTCTGACTACAAAATAGAGAATATCAGTGTCCATGTGCTGCTTTTTCTGTGAGGGCAGTATGCTTAGCATTTTGTATAGATTATCACCTCAGTAATTTACTTCAAAAAAAATATTTCTAAGGTGATACTTAGTGGCCTGAAACTTCCACTTAGAACTTTGGACTTCCCTGACCTATTATATCAACCCTCTCACACTGATTCCTGTGGTCATATTTCCATTTCCCATTAATTATTCCTTAATGCTCTACAATTTGTAAAACCTGTACAAGGACCTATTATCTGATCCTCATAATAACGCTGTGAGTTAAGCAAGGCCCCATTTAACAACTGAGGAAATTGAGGCTCCCCTAGATGAGATGGCATGACCAAGAGTATGTGATTAGTCCAGAGCTGGGGCAAGAGCCCATGACTCAAACTTCCAGCCTGGGGTTTCCCACTTTTTGCTCCAGTGCTTCTTAACCCCTTGCCTGGTATAATATCCATGCCCCATTTCTCCATGAAACCTGACATATTTGCTCTGTCATTCTATTTATTCTGTACATATGATACAAATCATATCAGCCCAACCAAACTCTACACTAGTAGTGCTGTCCTTTCTGCCCTGCACAAATCAGATAACAAAGTAGATTTATAAGTAAGATTTCTCAACCCTATGAGTGAAATGAAATCTGACACCAAGGAAGTCTTCTGTTCAGTGGCTTCATCTTCCATCTCTGCTGTCTCCATTTGCTGCATTTCCCCCTTTTCCCTTCAATAAGTTAGGAGAGAGATGTTCCACAGCAAAGAAAGAAAAAATCTATCAAAATCTATCAAAAATCTATCAAAATGATAGATCAAAAATCTATCAAAACTATTTTCAGTGAAATCCCCCCAATCGAATAAAACTTTAGATTCAGGATATCTCTTGGGCCCATAGGGATTCCAAATACTATGACCCATTGGACCAGGTCATATGAAATCACTGTTGCTCAAGCATAGAAACTTGCTGATTTTCTCATCATGATTTTCGATACAAAGTATGACTATAATCCACCCAGTGGTGGGCAAACTGTGTAATTGGTCTTATCACCACATCCTGGATCCCCTTTGCAAAGTGGATGTACCCATCCCTTGGCTGTTGGAATATCCATTGCTGACAGCTCACAAATGCACATCCTTCCATAGCAGTTCTGCCTGGCCCAGGGGACAGCTACAGCAGGTGACTGGCTGATGGAGGAATACCAGGACCCCACCCTATGATCCTACTGGGAACACCTCTATAAGACTGACTGGCTCCAGAGCTTCCTGCAGGATGTTCCGAGGCCTCAACTGCAGTGTCATCATGATTCAGCTTCTCCCTGTTTTCCCCCTTTCCTTACAAGTGTATCTCCCAAGAGTTTTCCCCAGTAAATATTCTGCAGGCAATGCCTGGTCTCAGAGTTTGTTTCCAGGGAAACCAATATAAGACACCACATAAAATAGTGTCAGAGTAATAAAAAACAGTACGGCTATAATGATTTGAATAATAATCAAAAAATTTTTTAACTTTATTACAGTTGTTATTTTATTACTTAGTGTCACTTTCTTAGAAACTCTGTGTGTATATGGGAGGCGGGAATGGGCTCATAGTTAGATCCATGATCACTTTCTGGTCTAATTCAGGGATGATGAGCTTAGTTGCCAAGAGGAAATATTATTTTCATCTTTTTGTTTCCACTAAAGATGTCAATAGTACTCAAGGATATATAATAATTTAAGTGAGCTAATAGCACCACTGATAACATCTAAGACTCACAGTCTTCCTAAATGAGTCTGCCTACTTGCTTATCTTGAGGAGTCCTTTTGGGATTATCAGTCATGAATCACTCAGCTGACACTGCCAATGCCTCCTGTAATCTTCAGACTTGGATTTCAGAGTGCGAAAACGTGAATGCTTTTCATTTATAACAGAATGAATAGATTATAGCTAACTATTAGTTTTACTCTACTTACTCCATCATGGGAGATTTTATTTTTCTGAGAAAACATGAGTACTTTTTTTCCCCTTTACTTTTACTGCTCTGTGTAGCCCCTTTGCTCTGAGATGACAAACAGAAGACAAATCTGAGAAAAGAACTAGTGTTTATTTAGCTTGTACTCTCCATGTTCCAAAATATAGGGTGGTGAAGAGTACCACCTGGACTGAAAGCCATGCTAATTTCCTGATGTCAGGGAGCTTCTGGAGAACCATCCACCTGCATCACCCCCAGGCACACATCTTCAGCACCTCTGGCCCTGACTCTGGTAATATCTTGTTCGCCCCATGCTGCTCTCTGCTTCCAGTCCTCTGCACATGCTCTTCTGGATGCCTAGGAAGCCCTTCCCCTTATTTCTTTGTGGGATGACTTCTCTCTTTATTAAAGTATGGAATAGAAGTTATGATTACAAATATCATTGAATGTGTCATGAATAAATGTAGTGACTATTACAAAAGAACTCAGCTTTCTTCCCTTTGTATGACAGCATGACAACTTTCTATTTATAAAATAAAGAACACCTTAAGAGTCACATAAATAGAGAAAAGAAAGAACCCCTTTCATTAATCCTATAATCCAAGCTCTCATAGATAGTGTTTACTGATAATTGTGTATCTGTCCATTTGCCTGGCTTCCTTCAAAACAGAATGAGTAGGTGTCACCTTTACCAGGAAGATTTCCCCAGAGTAAATTTCATGTTCCTCTGGGTTCACATTTTTAGCTGCGCATACTTCTGTCTCATCCTATACCACAGTATACTGAAAGCACTGTTTTCCAGAATATTGACAGTGAAAAACCAAGGCTGAGACCATGCATTATTCATTTTTATGTCACATGAATGGAGTGAAGCTCTAGGGTTACAGTAGATGCTTAATAAATGTGAGTTGAATTGAACTGAGTTAATGTGGAAAGTTTTATTCCTTTTATTCTGTGCAATTTAAATTAGGGGGATTTGGGTAAAAATCTCCTGGAAAATGTTACCAAAGTCTTTGTGAATTTACTTCTCCGTAAGTGATATCCAAGTCCTGCTCAACCTTGTTGGTCATACTGTTATCAAAGAAGAGGTGCAAGAGGAAGAGACATGAGAATTAGGGCAACAATTCGGAGCAGTTGAATGATTAAATTAAAAATAAAAGTTTAGAGCTTCCCTGGTGGCGCAGTGGTTGACAGTCCACCTGCCGATGCAAGGGACACGGGTTCGTGCCCCGGTCTGGGAAGATCCCACATGCCGTGGAGCAGCTGGGCCCGTGAGCCATGGCCGCTGAGCCTGTGTGTCTGGAGCCTGTGCTCCGCAACGGGAGAGGCCACAACAGTGAGAGGCCTGCATACTGCAAAAATAAATAAATAAATAAATAAAATAAAATAAATAAAATTTACATAGGAGATGCAGGACATTGGATCCCTGGGGAACAATCAATTTTATCTTCAAACATTCTGTTTTCATTAGTAACAGCCAAGCTCAAACAGCCTCCCCAGGTCCACTTTACCTGCATGATCAAGCCTTTACACCTATGCTGTCTGTTCAAAGCTTTCACCTGCTTTTCCAAACTACTGACCCTTCTTTTGCAACCCCCAAGCTGTCATGGTCTTGCACACCTCCTTCTTAACTCATGCTTTCCCTATTGCTTGGAATGTCCTTTCCATTTGAGGATCAAACTCTTCCTCCAGGAACAAAATCAAATTCTACTTCCTTTGAGAGAGCTGATGTTCTGACATTCTAGAAACTACTACACATTCTGCTAATGATTAATGTTGATTGTTTTCACTACTAATAACATTTCTTGTGTATCTAGTTGTCTCTTGGTACATCTGTCAATCTTATTTCCCACTTGATTGTAAATCCCTTGAGGGCAAGAGCATTTCTGGTTCTGCTGCATACACCACAGCACAGTGCCTTGGAGTCTAGTGTGTATTCAACACAAATTCCCTGCTTGGTTGACTGACTTCCCTGAAGCATTCATTTCAAGTTAGTTTATTTCCAAATTGGCCTCATTTTGCTGGTTCTTCCTTTCCTTCTCAACCTTGATGTTCAGGTTCCCCAAGGCCCAGTCCATGCTTGGTTCTTTTCTTTTCTCTATTTATAGAAACCTTCTTTGTGATTTCATCCCATCCCATGGTTTAAATGCCATGAAAATTCCAATTTCTCTCAACTTTGTAATTCTACCTCAGCCCTCTCTGTTGGCATCTAGAATCATATTTCCCACTGTTTTATTGACATTCCACATGGATACTTGATAGGCATTTCAAACTTAGTATGTCCACAGTTGAATTCTTGATACTCTTATTTCTTGTGTGGAAATGGGCCTTCCCATTTCAGTAAATGCTGAATCCACCCCTTCAGTTGCTCAGGGCAAAATCCCTTGAGTCATCCTCTGCTCCTCTCTTTATCTCTTACCCCACATTAAGGTATCCTATTGACTCTATGTCCAAATATCCAAAATCAAACCCTCTGTACCATTTCTCTTATTGCTGCTTGAATTTGAGCCTTTAGCATCTCTCATCTAGATTCAGCTATTGTCTCTTACGAGCCTTTCTATCCTTGTGTACTTACAGTCTATTCCCAACACAGCATCCTTTAAAAGTCCAAGATAAATCATTCTACCTTTAATTTTGAAATTCTACAATGGTTCCCCATTTCTCTAACCATCAAAGCCAAACCCTTAAAAAGGACAATGCCTTATACAGCCTATCCTCCTTGACTCTACCCCTACCGCACACATATTTAGTGCTTCTCCAATATCAACTTTCCCTTACTTTTACTCTACTCCAGAACCTTCAGTTTTCTTGCTTCCTAAAAATATGCCTCATACGCTTTGCATTGGTTGTCAGCTCTACTTGGAAAGATTGTCTTCCAGATATCATTATCTCTAACTTTGTGTCTCTAAAGTGTTTGTTTTAATGCTACCAATTCAATGAGCCATTCTTGACCAATCTATTTAAAAGTATAACCACATGGTAGGCATTTCCCCCACCTACTCAGGCCCCAGGAAGCCTGCTGGTCTCCAGAGCCTGGTCCTCCATTCTCCAGGGCAGCCTCTGGCCACTTGGGTCCTAGAGGCATGGGAGGGAAGGAGGAGGGGGGAAAAGGAGGAGAAGCAGAGGGGGAGGAAGGGACCCTCTAGGACTGGAGGATAAGGGAAAGCAGAGAGAGGATTTCCCCCACCTATTCTGTTGGGATTCTTTTGGGATTCTCTGTGTGGCCCCCTACCTTCCAGGGCCTCTCTGGTCGTGTGTGTCCTAGGGCATAGAAAGGGGGAAGAAGAAGAGAGGACAATGGGGAAGGACTCTCTGGAATTGAAGGATGGGGAAATGCTCTTAGAGTTTCCCCTGCCCACTCAGGTGCAGGGAGCCTGCTGGGGTCCCAAACTTGGTAATCTGCTCTCCAAGGCCAGAGACACTTCTGGGCCACCCAAAGATTTTCTTCAATTATTTTCATTCTTTTTTCTTTATTCTGCTCCTCAGCAGTTATTTCCTCCATTCTGGGGAAATCATTGAGCCTAAGGTCTACCCCACCTCATGTCCCCAGGGACTTTTCCAGCCCTGTGAGTCCTAAACATAGGCCAAGCCTACCACCTAAACCCCACTCCTGCCTAAGCCCTGCCCCCCACAGCCAAGGCCTTTTCCAGCTTTTTTTCTTTCTCCTCTTGTTTGCTTTTGTGGTTATGTTTTACCTTCTGGTTGTTGTTTCATCTATACTTTTATTTTTTAAACTTTGCTAACATACGTGTTAGTTTCTAATCTTATTGTAATTTTTACTCTTTGTAACTCTTCTGCTTTTTTTTCTCTTTTTTTTTTTTTGCCATCCCGTGAGGCTTGCAGTTTTTGGTTCACAAGCTGGGGGTCAAGCCTGAGCTCCTGTGGTGGGAGCTCCAAGTCTGAACCACTGGACTAGCAGAAAACCTCAGACTTCAGGGAATACTCATCAGAGTGGGGTCTCCCAGAGGTCTTCATCTCAGCAACAAGACCCAGCTCTGCCCAGCAGCCTACAAACTCCATTGCTGAAATTTCAGGCCAAACAACCAGTAAGATATGAGCACAATCCTACCCATCAAAAAAAAAAAAAAACAGATGACAAAAAAATATGTCACAGATAAAAGAGTGAGGTAAAAACCTCCAAGACCAAATAAATGAAGAGAAAATAGGCAAGTTACCTGAAAAAGAATTCAGAGTAATGACAGTAAAGATGATACAGAATCTTGGAAATAGAACGGAGGCACAGATCAAGAATATAAAAGAAATGTTTAACAAATATCTAGGAGAACTAAAGAACAAACAAACAGAGATGAAAAACACAATAACTGTAATGAAAAATACACTAGAAGGAATCAATAACAGAATAACTGAGGCAGAAAAGTGAATAAGTGAGCTGGAAGACTGAGTGGTGGAAATAACTTCCAAGTAGCAGAATAAAGAAAAAAGAATGAAAAAAATTGAGAACTGTCTCAGAGACCTCTGGAACAACAACAAATATACCAACATTTGAATTATAGGGGTCCCAGAAGAAGAAAAAAAGAAAGGGTCTGAGAAAATATTCAAATAAATTATAGTGGAAAACTTCTTTAACATGGGAAAGGAAAGAGTCACCCAAGTCCAAGAAGTGCAGAGAGTACCACACAGGATAAACTCTAGGAGAAACACACTGAGACACATATTAATCAAACTAACAAAACTTAAATTCAAAGAAAAAATATTAAAAGCAGCAAGGGAAAAGCAACAAATAACATACAAGGGAATCACCATAAGCCTATCTATCAGCTGATTTTTCAGCAGAAACAGTTCAGGCCAGAAGGGAGTGGCAAGATATACTTAAAGTGATGAAAGAGCAAAACCTACAACCAATATTACTCTACCCAGCAAGAATCTCATTCAGATTTGACAGAAAAATTAAAACCTTTACAAACAAGCAAAAGCTAAGAGAATTTGGCATCCCCAAACCAGCTTTACAACAAATGCTAAAGGAAATTTTCTAGGCAGGAAACACAAGAGAAGAAAAAGACACAAAACAAACCCAAAACAATTAAGAAAATGGTAATCAGAGCATGCATATTGATAATAACCTTAAATGTAAATTGATTAAATGCTCTAACCAAAAGACACAATGGATGAATGGATACAAAGAAACAAAACAAAACAAAACATATACATGCTGCCTACAAGGGACTGAGTTCAGACCTAGGAACACATACAGACTGAAAGTGAAATGATGGAAAAAGATATTCCATGCAAACAGAAATCAAAAGAAAGCTGGAGTAGCAATACTCATATCAGATAAAATGGACTTTAAAACAGACTATTACAAAAGATAAATAAGGGCAGTACATAATGATCAAGGGATCAATCCAAGAAGATGATATAACAAGTATAAATATTTATGCACTCAACATAGGAGCACCTCAATATATAAGGCAAATGTTAACAACCATAGAAGGGGAAATCAACAGTAATGTGATAATAGTAGGGAACTGTAACACACCACTTACACCAATGGACATATCATCCAAACAGAAAATAAAGAGACACAAGCTTTAAATGACACAAGAGACCACATAAATTTAATTGATTTTTACAGGAGAAGCCACCCAAAAGTGGCAGAATACAATTTCTTCTCAAATGGACACAGAATATTCTCTGTGATAGATCACATCTTGGGTCACAAATCAAGCCTCAGATAATTTAAGAAAATTGAAATCATATCAAGCATCTTTCCTGACCACAATATTATGAGATTAGAAATCAATTACAGGAAAAAAAACCCTAAAAAACACAAATATATGGAGGCTAAACAGTGCAGTAATAAATAACCAAGAGATCAATGAAGAAAACAAAGAAGAAATTAAAAAATACATAGAAACAAAGGACAATGAAAACATGATGACCCAAAATCTATGGGATACAGCAAAAGCAGTTCTAAGATGGAAGTTTACAGCAATTCATTCTCACCTCAAGAAACAAGAAAAACCTCTGATAAACAATCTAACCTTATACCTAAAGCAACTAGAGAAAGAAGAACAAAGAAAACCCAAAGTCAGTAGAAGGAAAGAAATCATAAAAATCAGAGAAGAAATAAATGAAATAGAAATGAAGAAAACAACAGCAAATATCAATAAAACTAAAAGTCGGTTCTTTGAGAAGATGAAAATTGATAAACCTTTAGCTGGACTCATCAAGAAAAAAAGGGAGAAGATGCAAATCAATAAAATTAGAAATGAAAAAGGAGAAATCACTACTGACACCACAGAAATACAGAGGATTATAAGAGACTACTACAAAGAACTATATGCCAATAAAATGTACAACCATGAAGAAATGGACAATTCCTGGAAATATACAATTTTCCATGACAAAACCAAGAAGAATTAGAAAATCTAAACAGACCTATCCCAAATAATGAAACAGAAACTGTAATTTAAAATCTTCCAACAAAATAAGTTCAGGACCAGATGGCTTCACAGGTGAATTCTATCAAACATTAGAGAAGAGCTAAGACCTGTCCTTCTCAAACTCTTCCAAAAACATTGCAGAGGGAGGAACTCTCCCAAATTTGTTCTACAAGGTCACCATCACCCTGATACCAAAACTAGACAAAGATACCACAAAAACAGAAAATCACAGACCAATATCACTGATGAACATAGAAGCAAAAATCCACAACAAAATACTAGCAAACAGAATCCAACAGCAGATTAAAAGGATCATACACCATGATCAAGTGGGATTTGTCCCAGAATGCAAGGATTCTTCAATATATGCAAATCAATCAATGTGATACACCACATTAACAAATTAAGGAATAAAAACCATCTAATCATCTCAATAGATGCAGAAAAAGCCTTTGACAATATTCAACACCGATTTATGATAAAAACTCTCCAGAAAATGGGCATAGAGGGAATCTTCCTCAACATAATAAAGGCCATATATGACAAACCCACAGCCAACATCATTCTCAATGGTGAAAAACTGAAAGCATTTCCTCTAAGATCAGGAACAAGACAAGGTTGCCCACTCTCACCACTCTTATTCAACATAGTTTTGGAAGTCCTAGACACAGAAATCAGAGAAGAAAAAGAACTAAAAGGAATACAAATCGAAAAGAAGAAGTAAAACTGTCACTGTTTGCAGATGACATGATACTGCTATACGTAGAAAATCCTAAAAATGCCACCAGAAAACTACTAGAGCTAATCAATGAATTTGGTAAAGTTGCAGGATACAAAATTAATGTGCAGAAATCTCTTGCAGTCCTATACACTAACAATGAAAAATCAGAAAGATAAATTAAGGAACTAATCCCATTTACCACTGCAACAAAAAGAATAAAATACCTAGGAATAAACCTAACTAAGGAGGCAAAAGACTGGTACTCAGAACACTATAAAACACTGATGGAAGAATTCAGAGATGACATAAACAGATGGAAAATATATCGTGTTCTTGGATTGGTAGAATCAACATTGTGAAAATGACTATACAACTCAAAGCAATCTGCAGATTCAATGAAATCCCTATCAAACTACCAATGGCATTCTTCACAGAATTAGAAAAAAAAAATTATGATTTGTATGGAAACACAAAAGACCCCGAATAGAGAAAGCAACCTGGAGAAACAAAAAATGAGCTGGAGGTATCAGACTCCCTGACTTCAGACTATACTACAAAGCTACAGTAATCAAGACAGTATGGTACTGGCAGAAAAACAGGAATATAGATCAATGGAACAGGATAGAAAGCCCAGAGATAAACCCATGCACATATGGTCATCTAATTTATGACTGTGGAGGCAAGAACATACAATGGAGAAAAGACAGCCTCTTCAATAAGTGGTGCTGGGAAAACTGGACAGCTACATGTAAAAGAATGAAATTAGAACACTCCCTAACACCATACACAAAAATAAACTAGAAATGGATTAAATATCTAAATGTAAGACCAGACACTATAAAACTCTTAGAGGAAAACATAGGAAAAACATTCTTTAACATAAACCATATCAATATCTTTTTTGACCCCCTCCTAGAGTAATGAGAATGAAAAACAAAAATAAATGGGGCCTAAAATACATAAAAGCTTTTGCACAGTAAAGGAAACCATAAACAAGATGAAAAGACCACCTCAGAATGGGAGAAAATCTTTGCAAATGAAGCAATGGAAAAGGGATTAATGTCCAAAATATACAAGCAGCTCAATATCAAAAAAACAAACATCCTAGTCAAAAAATGGGCAGAAGACCTAAATAGACATCTCTCCAAGGAGGACATACAATGGACAAGGGGCACATGAAAGGATGCTCAGCATCATTAATTATTAGAGAAATGCAAGTCAAAACTATAATGAGGTATCATCTCACAATGGTCAGAATGGCCATCATCAAAAAATCTACAAACAATAAATTCTGGAGTAGGTATGGAGAAAAGGGAACCCTCTTACACTGTTGGTGGGAATGTAAATTGATACAGCCACTATGGAGAATAGTATGGAGGTTATTTAAAAAACAAAAAATAGAATTACCACATGACACAGCAATCCCAGTACTGGGCATATAACCTGAGAAAACCATAATTCAAAAGGACACATGTACCCCAATATTCATTGCAGCACTATTTACAATAACCATGATGAGGAAACAACCTAAATGTCCAATGACAGATGAATGGATAAAGAAGAGGTGGTATATATACACAATGGAATATTACTCAGTGATATAAAGGAACAAAACTGGGTCATTTGTAGATGTGGATGGACCTAGAGTCTGTCATACAGAGTGAAGTAAGCCAGAAAGAGGAACACAAATATCGTATATTAACGCATATATGTGGAATCTAGAGAAATGGTACAGATGAACCTATTTGCAGGGCAGGAATAGAGACATAGTCATAGAGAATGGACATGTGAATATGCGAGGGAAGGGGAGATAGGATGCACCGGGAGATTAGGTGTGACATAAATGCACTACCATGTGTAAAATATTTAGCTAGTGGGAACCTGCTGTATAGCACAGGGAGCTCAGCTTGGTGCTCTGTGATGAACTAGATGGGTGGGATGGGGGAGTGGAAAGGAGGTCCAAGGGGGGGGGATATATGTATACATATAGCTGACTCACTTCATTGTATAGTAGAAACTAACACAACATTGTAAAGCAATTATACTCCAATTAAAAAAAAAAGTACAATCAATCCCCACTCCCCACATCTAACACTCTCAGATACCTTTATGTTTCTCTCTTTTCTCACTTTATAACATGTATCACCCTCTAACATACTAACCAATTCCCAATTTTTTTTTTTTTTTTATTTTGTGTTAATCTTTCAACTACTAGACTGAAAGCTTCACAAGGGCAGGGAACGTTGATATTTTGGTCACTGATATAGCCTAAGAACCTAAAACCATGCCTGAAAAATAGTACTTTCTTAGAAATATGGCTGAATGAATGGAATTTTAAAACAAAGTGTATGATCTCTCTATCTCTTACCATTTCTCTTTAGTGTGTTCCTGTTACTACCGAAATAGGAATTAGTTTGATTCTGTTCAAGTGAGTTCAATAAATCTCTTTGCAGATTTACTATGTGTAGTTTATTTGGCCCTCCTTCCAAGGAGCTTTACTGGAACTCTCCCAGTATAAGAGAGACATGCAAATAAGAAACATATACATTTTTATTTATTTTTCTTGTTTGATTGCTGTGGTTAGGACTTCCAATATTATGTTGAATAGAAATGGTGAGAGTGAGCATTCTTGTCTTGTTCCTGATTTTGGAAGGAAGGCTTTCAGTTTTTTCACTGTGATATATGGAATGGAATGGTACTCAGCCATAAAAAAGAATGAAATAATGTCATTTACAGCAACATAGCTAGACCTAGAGATTATCATACTAAGTGAAGTAAGTCAGAAAGAGAAAGACAAATATCATATGATAAAACTTATATGTGAAATCTAAAATAACATTACAAATGAACGTATTTAGAAAACAGAAACAGACTCACAGACATAGAAAACAAATTTTTGGTAACCAAAGGAGTTGAGGGAGAGGGAAAAATTAGGAGTTTGGGGTTAACATATACACATATATAAAATAGATACACACTACTACGTATATAAAATAGATAAAAAGAAAGGTCCTACTGTACAGCACAGGGAACTATATTCGATAGCTTTTAATGACCTATAATGGAAAGAATCTGAAAAAGTATATATATATATATATATATATATATATATATACACACACACACACACACACATATCTGAATTACTTTGCTGTACACCTGAAACTAACACATTATAAATCAACTATACTTCAATAAAAATTATATTTAAAAACATAGAAGGAAAAATGCTAAAAATAGGTATAAACAAAGAGAAAATAATGCTTAGTCCAAACGATGATGACTGACTGGAGATCCTGTCAAAGTGAAGAATACAAATAAGAATAATCCAATTTTGACAGTGGATAAAAGAGAGAGAGTGTTTCTGGGAGGGGGGCTGGCCTGAATGCTGACCCCACGTGAAGAGTGTCTAGTACATGATTAGCACAGGGATTATGTGGAGGTTTTAGTTGGAAATGAAACAGAGTGGGTCTGATAAAAAAGGTTCTCTATCCCTTTGCTAAGGCATTTGAGACCTGACTGTAGGCAGTCAGGGAAAACTGAGTGTTTTCAAAATTAGGGGTGAAAACAGATGTCTTCCATTCAGTGAAGTGTGGGATTTGAGCTCAGGAACCCAACCCAGGAGTGAAGGTGGCTCAGGGCAGCCTCACATGGCTCTAGCAAGTTTGTCCAGTTAAATTGTATTTATGTCCCTTGACGTTATTTCCTTCATTTGGATCTGAGAATAAGCCATGCTTGTGCAGTCTTAATATAAACTGCAGCCTTAAGTTTGTTGATTAAAGGAATAGATTTTTTATGAGAACACATGAAGCTATTATCACATATAAGCACTGTATCAAGTGGGTCAGAGGTATTTTAGATTTTTTTTTCCTACCTCACAGTTGCCTGCTAATTACGTTTTATCTTGATTACAAACAACTATCCCTCAGCCCCAAGGAATGTTTCCAATTAAGCATCACATAATGCCAATTTAAAAACTGAGAGGCCAGTCCAGATACCCTTTGACTAGAGCTATCTTTCCTTCACTGCCACAGGGATACCAGAGTTTGAGAGGAACTTCTGTATCCTTGAAGCCCCAGGCAGAAAGAAAAAATAGTGTTGAAAAGGCAGGAGATTCGGTCAGCTGCCAGCCTCCATGAAAATAAACCGTGCAAAAGAGTTGTGGGCTGTAGAAACTTAAACGGGCAGAGTCAATGTGAGCTTAGGTTGATTTATTCCCATTGAAGATGGAGTGCTGCTCAGTCTGTGATGTGGAACACACATCACATGTGAGGAACACACACCAAGTCTCCCATTACTGCCTCCTTTGGAGGCCAAGCTTGTAGTGAAACAACCAGAAAATCCATGTCCTTAGGAACAGAGCTTAGTCCATAGTATGTAGGCGGGTTTCTTATTTTTGGGCATTGTGTTTTATCCTACTATCTTCATGATCGCCTTTGAAATCATCCTAAGGAGAGTCATTCACTGCCAAATAGCTTTGCGCTCCTCAGGATAGATCTCGCTTTTCAGCTCTCATAGAAGGGGAAAGGGAGTTTTATAATTATTAGGCAAATAAAGAAGGCAAGGAAATCAGACTCTGTGACACTCTCACACACATTTTAATGACATAAGAGCAAGTATTAGACACATCTTGGGAAGATAGAGGCATGAAAGTGTGAAACGTGATGTGAGGCCTGTTTGGAGTGAAAGCCAGTCTCATGGGGTATTGGGTTGTGGAGTCAGAGAGGGTGACTTATAAATATAGGAGCTACAGATGGTAACTTAATTCCCTTCCTAATTTCCTGCCTGATGACCTATGTCCCTAATGAGTCACCAGCATTGGTTATTGTATAGTCAGGCCACTCAGGATGGCTGTTCTCTTGCTCTCTGTACATCCCCTGCCCAACCAGTGCCTGCTTCACCTACACATACGCACCTGACTGACCTTCCTATATACTTGTCCCAGGCGCCAGCTGGTGACTGTTCTTATCAAAGGGGCGGGAAGGGGCATGTCCCTCTGCTGGTTTCCCTGGTGACTGATGAGCCAACCTGACGTCAAGTCCCTCTATAACTGGCCATCACCCATTTCCCTGGGAGCAAAGACTGCTGCCATGTCCTGCCTGCTGTTTGCTGCACACAGTGTGGTGTTGATCCAGGATCTTGCTTCAGTTGTGTAAGATCCACTCCCCTGCCACTGATCTATTAAACCACTGATGTCTCTGTTGCTAACTCTGGGCTCGTTCTTCAGTCTTAAAGCTGGGCAAATGCAGGCCTTGTAGGCCTGTGGGGTGCAGCCCAACTGTTATGTTTATAGTAGTGTCCAAGGTAGAAATTGGAAGACCTCCATCTCATTCCTTTTTTCTTCTCATTCTATACCCTCTCTTTAGATGATTTTACTCTCCCATCTAATTGTGGGCATGTTTAACCACTAACAATAATATCCACCTTCAAAATCCAGTCATGGCTGGAGTTCTCTACTATATTCCAGATTCATAAATCCTATTTTCTACTCTAACATTTCCCTTGGATGTCCAAAAGACACTTCAAAATTACTGTGAACACACACAGCAGCTGAACTCACCACTGACATTCCTTCACCTGACCACCCCCACCACCCCAATACCAACACTGTCCGATGAAATCTCCTTCGATATCCTTTCCATTCTGCCCATTGATTTTTCTGGAATGCGTCTTCTTCTCATCACCCTAACCATCACCACACTGGATCAGGTCTCACCTGCATAACTGCCAAGGTTCAGCAGTCCTCACTGGCCTCCTCATATTTACCCCTTTACCCAGCCATCAATCCCTTTATCACTACAGGAGGGATCTTTCAGGAATAGAAATATGGTCACAGCACTCCTGCATTTAAAATAGATCTATAGTTTCTTATTATCAATAGCAATATCTCCTGTTAGACCTAAAGTTCGTGAATCTCACGCCAGGTCAACTGGGTTAATCATTTCAGAAACCACTCCCCAGCCTGGGGTCACACACCTTGCATAATCTGGTTCCCACCCCACTTCACCTGTCATTACTCCTCTCCATACCTCCAACCATATTAAAATAGTTTTACCTTTCTGAAGATGCTGGGTCATGGGGTCATGTTGTTACTTCTGTAAGGAATGTCTTTATACCTATCTTTGGACAACTGAACTGATTTCCATTGTGCTGAAGCCTCACCCCCTGAAGCTTCTCCGTGAATGTCTTTCTGGTGGCATGGGGCACATAGACTAGTTGTGATTTGTATACCATACAGAAAGGGAATTGTGGAAGGACAGGGCTTTACGTAGATTTCCACCCATATATCTCTAGCACCTAGGATGTCCCTTGACACATAGAAGATGTTAAGCAATGTTTATTAAATACACGTCCCCATCAGTACAAGCCTCCCTCTTCTCTTTGTTGTGAATAAACGCAGCAAATCTCACACATATTTCAAATAAGTACATCATGCATCATGCAAATGCACCCAAGTTTGGTTTTGTCCCTTTATGTGCTTTTAGCTTCAGCTTCTCTCTTGGCCTTTGGAAAGCCACACAGCCTGATCCCAACATCAGCACCTGTTCTAGCGGGCATCCCTAAGCTTCTACGTGATCAATGACTGTATGATCATATAGGTAACATCATATCTAATTACCATGACAATGTCAGCATTACAAATAGGTATGTGATTCTGATTTATTGTTAATACCTCAATATTTAATTTTAAGCAGAGGGAAGCACCATATACATAACTTTAAATGACATCTTATGTGATTTATATGGAGAAACACTATCAGTCAGGTGAGTTATTTGTCATTGCTAAAGAAAATAACTCAACCATTAATAATTATGGTAAAAGGTGTTAGATTTATGTACTAGGGTCATTATTAAGAACTTTGAAATAGTTACAGATGAGGAGAAGATTGACAGTTAAATCTATTAAAACTACCAATCTATTAAAACCACTGAAATTTTATGCTAACCAGATAACTTTAGGGGAAAAAAATGTCCTTTTTGAGCTAATAAATAAAAGCCTTCTGTAAAATAAAAAATATATATAAGATGGAAAATAAGAAGTATGTAATCTTATAATTTAACATGTGTAGAGTTGAATGGTGAATTAGACTCCAAAACTTTCACCACAATAATGATGAAGAATTACATATATTTTGATTACGGTTGTTTGATTCCATGTAATGAGGACTCAAACAGTTAAAAAAAGCTGTTTGAGAATTTTAATCATGAACAAAATATCAACTGTGCCACCTTGAAATTTCAGTACTTGTAAAGGCTCCAAGCTCATTTATAACAATATTTATGATAAATCATACTTGTATATTTGAGTCTAAATATTTAAATGAAGTTTGATAAAATGATTATTAAAATACTGCCAACTACTATTAATAAAGTTAAAGACTTTTTTGGGTTTTTCTCAAGGTATAAATACCAGGTAGACTATTTTTATAGAAAATATGTTAGTAAAATAATGTTTTTATTTAATGATAATATACTGTACACAAAAGACAAGTGATTTATTCATTGTGCTACTTTTTTCTAATCAGATATTTGGGAGAGAAACAATGAGAAACTTTTTTTAAAAACTGTGGAACAGATTAATGATTATTCTTTTGGTCTACTTACTTGACGAAACATTTCGGGATCTCAAGCAGCTAGCAACATAACTATTTGAAGAAATGTTTTAGAATGACATATTGAGAGGTAGATGTGTTATACGATGATACGGACAATGGAACAGAGCTCTGAGTAATTTAGGAATCCCAAGGGTACATCATCTTCATGGCATTTTTCGTAGTGTGATTAGCATGACTAGTATCAAAGAAATACTGGCCATAAGCAAAATATACATATTTTGGTCAGTATATGTGTATATATGCATATGTATATATATATGGTCATTTTTATCATTCTTCTTTAGTCAGAGACAAGCTAAAAGATTTTTGACCTTCTGCATCATATACAAAATGTTTAACCAATGTGGAGTGTTGATTATTCCATTTTAAAAGGCTGGTTAAACAAAGGAAAACCTTAATATTGTACTGTGCATATAACAGTAATACCAGGCTTGCAGAGAAAGAAGTTCTGTTGCTGGAACCTGCTGAATAAGTGATGAAATTGCTGTGCTTCAAGAGTGTGAGTATTTTTTACACAAGGTGTTTTGTAAAGATGTACAAATCATTCCACTCCAGGAAAGAGGCTGAAATTGGTGTCATGTAAGGAAAGCTGAGATGCAGATGGAAATTCAGAGGCAGTATTTTGTGTGCCAATTGCAATTGCTTCATCCTCATTTCTAGATACAAGTATTAAGGACAAATTTATTTCAAGTCATTGTGAAGCAGCAATTGCATACACAAATATTATAAATAACAAAATGTTAGAGTACCAGTCTTAACTCTGCTTCTGTAAATATTCTGACACTAATTATTTTCAAGCAGTGCACAAAAATTCTATGTGTGGCTTAATTTTAATGAAATTGAATGTGTTCTGAGTGTTTGTATATTTTGGCTTTTTATTTTCAGCTATATTGAGTTATCAATATTATTGGTCTTGAATTTGGCTGAACATTGATGTAAACACTCAAACATATTGCATTTGACCAAAATATGTATTATTATTTTTTCTCTCAACAGTTCTCTGATGTATGTAGATGTATCAGTAGAAGTAGGCTAGCTAAGGTATGCTCATTTCAAATTAACTCATCAGCACTGTGTTGACAATTTCCTGACAATACTAGGTTCTTTAAGTGATACAACATAAAGAACCCAATTAACCAAGGGAGTCCTGAGCTATTGTCTTTTTTCCATTTCCTCCCATTCCATTCTGCTTCTTCCTTTCCTCTCTGCTTCTTCCTTTCCTAAATCATGCTAATATCCTTCAACTTTATCTTGATTTCAATTAAAATTCTATTTTAAAATTTCTGAACTATTAAATATTGCATGGTGATTGCAAATAATTTGGAAATATTATAACTTTTTAAAAGTCATATTTCTATACAGTATAACCCTCAAGTGCTTTGGGGGTGTTAACTTCATATTACTAAACATACAGACCCATAGATTTGTGTTCTGAGTGTTTGTATATTTTGGCTTTTTATTTCCAGCTTATATTGAATTATCAATATTATTCCATGCACTTTAGTATTTCTCAAAGTGCTTTTTATTGTCTGTATGCTATTTCAATATCCACATATGCCACAATTTTTAAAATTATTGCCTAGTTTTGGATATTTGTTTTATTTTTGATTACTTTTCTCAACTAGATAATGCTGTCAATAACTTCTTTTTGCCAAAGACAAACAATAAAACAAACTAGAAGAAACTCATTAATAGAAACTATTTCTAAGTTTTCTCTTAGATTTAAAGTAATGAAAGTGGGATCAAAGGATATCAACTATTGAAGTTACACTTATGGTTATTCTCATTTTATTTTCTATTTTATACACCACCAACAGTATATTAGAATGGACAGCTCATTAAGCTTCAACACTTAAAACAAATCATATTTCCTTTTACTATTCCTTTTCTGGTTTTCTTCTGTCTCTGTCTTATGTCTGATAGAAATGAATTTATACCTTGCAAATTTATCTCACGTTATTTAGGGCTATAGCAGGCAATTGGACTATTATTTAAGGATAAAATATATATCACATGTTATGCAATACTAATCAAGGTTCTCCAGACAAAGAGAGAGAGGGAGAGAAAGAGAGAGAGAGAGGGAATTATTTTAAGGAATTGACCTATGTGATTGCAGAGGCTAGTAAATCCAAATCGGCAGGGTAGATGGACACACTGGATAGGATGAGTTGACACCGCAACTCAAGTATGAAGGGATTCTGGAGGCAGAATTTCCTCTTCCTCAAAGAATCTCAGTCTTTTTCACTTAATACCTTCAGCTGATTAGACAAGACCCCCCCCCATTATAGAACATATTCTGCTTAACTCAGTCTACTGACGTAAATGTTAATTCCAACCACAGCAACATTCTGAGTGGTATTTGATCAAACCTCTGTGTATTATGGCCTAGTCATGTTGACATAAAATTAACCATCATAAGCATTCCAAAAGATCAAACCCAGACCTAGCAAAGAATAAAACAAAACTATCATTAATTCAATTGAGTTACTAAGAAACATACCCTTGGTATTCCTTTGACAGAAGAATTTGCAAACTTCGCTATTGAGACATGACAAATATCAGCAACCACTTAAATGATAAAGGTGCTCTATCCTAGAAGTGCCCTTACAGACCAACATGTTCCAATGGGTAATCTGAGGTCTTCATCTAAAGTTTGTCTTAGGAGACCTAATAAAGCTGATTGATTATCTGAGGATCAGGAGTATTAAGGGAGCTCCATGATTTAATAGGGTTCAGGAGACTTAAGAAGGTTGCTTGATTTAATGGGTATGAGGAGACTTCAGGGGACTTATTGGTTTAATGGGGTTCCCATGATTTAAAGGGCCTGACTCAATCACTGGGAGTTATGTGATTTAAGGAGGCTGATTGAATCAATGGGGATTAGGAGACTTAATAAAGCTGATTGAGTGAGGGTCAGGAGAATTAAAGGGGCTCCATGATCTAATGGGTGTCAGGAGACTTACGAAGGCTAATTGATTTTGTGTGGTTCAGAGACTTAAGATGCCTGATTGATTTCATGGTGTTCAGAAGAATTAAAAAGGATGATTGATTTAATGGGTGTAAGAAAGAAAAAGTTTTTCTTAAAACTTAATGAAATCAGGAAACATTTTAATGACATATACTGCCATAAGACCCTCGACCCTTCCTTCTGGGGCACTTTGGGCCAGAAATGTAAACTATTGACTCCAGGATCTTCAGGATAAATAGCGGATTCTCACGTCTACTTCTCAGAGTTCTCATGAACGTTATGTCATGGAAACCAAATAAAGCTTGTACCATACTACCTGGCACAGAGTAGGTATTCAACAATTTGTATTTACCTACCCCCCAGAGTCATCATTCTAAAAACATCTCTCCCTTAAACTTAAGTTAGAAGCAAGCAAGATGATTATTTAATAAAAGTTAGCCTAAGTAGGTTCTTGCCTGCTCTCTCTTAACCTTCCTATACTTGAACCAAAAGATTAGAGGAATATATTCCCAAGAGATAGTAAGTAGTCAAAAGGATGAGATGTCTTTATTTTTCCTTACAACAAAAGTGGAATAATCAGAAGGCTAACTAGATATTTTCTATTAAATAAAACATATATTTTTTGTAATGTTGCTAATAATTGGCTACTACTTAAGCTGACTTTCTACACATTGATACATAAATATATATATATATATATATATATATATATATATATATATATAAACTGATAAGGGGTGGCGGTGGTAGTGTGATGAATTGGGAGATTAGGATTGACATATATACACCAATATGTATAAAATAGATAACTAATAAGAACCTGCTTATCAAAAATAAATAAATAAAATTAAATTAAAAAAACTGATAAGGGCATATCATAAATACTTTCATTATCACATATCCAAATGGACTCATATGGTAGTTGTATTAAATCTGTCTCTAACTTGGAATATCATCCTAGATACATTATTTTCATCCTCTGTTAGAGGTAGAATATCAGTATCAGGAGATCAGCTGCGAGTTTAATAACAGTGTATAGGGTAAATGGAAGTTATTGACAAGCAAGACTTTACTTTGAAAAAAGAGTTCAATATTTGAAGAACAAAAGATATGGTTTTTTTATACACCTTATATTTACTGAAACATTTTGCTTTTGCCTTGTGAAGCAACTTACACAAGTTATTGATAAACAGAGAACATTGAGGCTCACCTGATATTGCCCAAATATATCTACTTCAGAATATATTTGATTTTTAAAAATCACTTGCTTGCAGGTTAATGAGGAATAAGAAAATCTTTCATGTTCTATAGGTACTTGGAGCTCAGGTTACTAATCTATTAAATGGCTACTCTAATATAATATGATTTTGTTAAAGATTAACCAAAAGAAGTACTCATGGAATTTTAGGTTTTCATGATTACATATTACTCTAAAAAATAAAAATCATATTGTTTGACTTTGGCTGGTGGAGAAAAGAAGAAAAGATTAGTCCTGCTTATCTTTTGGTGGTACTAAATTTTAAAACAGATAGATAAATATTAACAGATAACTAGGTAGATAGCAGAATGCATGCTGTTGGACAAAAAAATAACAAGAAAGCCTACAGGTTATGGAGGTATTATATGTCTGAAATTTGTAACAGCTAGTCCAAGAAGTTCCCAGAAAAAGAGAAAGTAGCAAGCAGGCAATAACAATATCAGAGTCTCGCCCAAGTTAGAAAACAACACAGATTAGACCCTGTAAAGAAAAGCTGGTTAGTCAGGAACCAGGTGGTCCTGTGCCAACACATAGTAGGTGCTTGTTTTAGATGTCAGCCCTCTTGAATGCCTCACCTGCTTTCCTGATGGTTGGCCTTTTCTCTCCCTGGTCTGTGGTGAATGGCCTTGTGGATGTTTCCACCATCTGAAGACAAAGGCCCTGAGTTTCTGGCTTCTCCCATCAACTCTTGACACAGAATTCCACAATAAAAAGGTGGAATGTTGCTTCCTAGTCATTGCCCGAGAAGCCACATGAAAACACCCGGGAATGTGTGTATGTGCATGGGTGGTGGGCAGTGTAGCCAGGAGACAAGTGGAAGTCAATGGATAAATTTGCTCTCCAATGTTCCCTCCATTGGATGTGCCTTATGCTTGGTTTTCCATACACCAGGCTGGTCTCTTGGTGAAACAATGACCAACTTCATAAGACAATATTGTGTTTGTTTGTTTTCTATTCTATCTCGCTTCATTTACATTTTTTCCTCATTCTTGCTGGTCTAGGATTGTCCTTTACAGTAATGCCTTAGCACATAAGTTTTACTTTGAGCTGTGTCTTCTATAGAACATAGACTAACATAATAGTTCTAGAAGTAGGTCTAGAGAGCACATCCTGGGAATGAGATTTTGGACTTGGATTATCTACTTATCTGAGACATAAGATCCCATTGTTGGTGGTCACCAGAGTAATGATCAGCCTAGCATGCAGTAACATCAAAGTTATTAAAGTTTTCACCTGTAGTTAACTGGAAAGAGAGGCAAGGGAAGGGCAGTTCACTGGGAAAACAACTAGCTGTGATTTTATTTTTTTAAATTTTTGGCCACACTCTGTGGCATGTGGGATCTTAGTTCCCCAACCAGGTTGAGATTCAGCCATATTTATATGTGTATCAATAATTCTTTCCATTTTATTGCTGAGGAGTATTTTATTGTACAGATATGCCACAACATATTTATCCATTCACATCTCGATGACTGCTTGAGTTATTTCCAGTTTGGGGCTATTATAAATAAAATGTCATGAAAACGTATATACAAGTCATTGTATGGACACATGCTTTCATTTTTCTTGAATAGGAGTCAAGGAATAGAAAGACTGGGTCATAGAGTAGGAGTATGTTTAAACTTTTAAGAAACTGGTGACCTAAATGGGAAGGAAATCCAAAAAAAGAAGGGATATATGTAAACATATACCTGATTCATTTTGCTGTACAGTAGAAACTAACATGATCTTATAAAGCAACTATACTCCAATAAAATTTTTTTTAAAAAATGGAAATCTAGTTTTGAAAGTAGTTGAAGCATTTTTTTTAAATTTTCACTAGCAATCTATGAGAATTCCAGCTTTTCTACATGTTTGCCAAAACTTGGTATAGTCAATTTTTAATTTTAGATATTCTAGTGTGCAATGGTGTATCATTGTTATGATTTGTATTTCTTTAACAATCATGATGTTGAATCTTTTCATGTAGTTATATGATATAAGTATATCTTCTTTGGTGAAAAATCAGTTCAAATCTTTTGTCTATTTGTTTTCTTGGGTTGTTTTCTTACTACTGAGTTCTGAGAGTTTTTCATGTATTCTGAATACAAGTCATTTATTGGATATATGATTTGTAAATATTTTCACTCGGTCTTTTGCTTGTCATTTTTGGTTTTTTTTTTCTGTTTACAGTGTATTTTGAAGAGCAAAATTTCTTAATTTTGATCAAGCCAAATTATATTTTTTCTTTAATGGACAGTGCTTTATTTGTTGCAACTAAATAACTCTTTACCTAAGCCAAGATTAAAATGTTTACTCCTGTATTTTCTTCTAGAATTATTAGAGTTTTAGGTTTTCCATTAGGACTATGAACTATTTTGAGTTAATTTTGTTATATTAACTCAGTATATATATGGTCAAAATTAAGGGTCATATTTTTTTCATGGAGTAGCCAGTTTTCCAACTCTGCAGAAAAGACACTAGCCAATGGAATGTTATTTTTTGTTAACAGTTGATTGTGTAGATATATTTCTGCATCTTCCATTTTGTTCCAGCAATCTATTTTTCTAGCTTGATGCCAATGACACAGTTCTAATTATTATAGCTTTATAATGTGTTGAAGTCAATGTAATTCTTCTAATTTTGTTATTTTTTATTAAATATTTTATGTCCTTTACATTTCTTTAAGAAGTTTGGAATCAGCTTCTCAGTTTTTATATCAAAATTCCTGCTGGGACATGGAATGTTATTATGTTGAAACTATAGATGCATTTGAAGAGGCATGACATCTTAAAATCATTGAGTCTTTCAATTCATAGAAACAGTGTATCTCTCCATTTATCTATGTCTTCTTTACTTTCCCTCAGTACTGTGTTTTAACTATCAGTGTACAGTTCTTAAACATACATTATCAGGTTTATTATTATTTCATAGTTTAATGCTACTGTAAATTATATGGTTTTTACTTCAATTCAATTTCTGTTGTTGTATTTTATAAAAATGCAGTTGTTTTTTGCATGTTTGATGATCTAGATTCCTGTATACATGCTAAATTCAGTTATTTATTCTAGCAGTACTTTTTTTCTGTGGATTCCATAGGACTTTTTACATAAACAATCATATTGTCTATAAGCAAGAACAGTATTGCATCTTTCTGATTTGAAAGCTTTAATTTATTTTTCTTGTCTTGCAGTAATAGCTGTAATCTCCAGCACTAAGTTAAAGTAGTGAGAGGAGACATTTGTGCATTTTTACTAATACTAGGGAGACAACATTTAATATCTCACCACTAAGTATAATGTCACGCTGCAGATTTTTCACAAAAACCCTTTACCAGGTTGAGGAAATTTTCTTCTATTGATAGTTTGCTGAAATATTTTTATCAGGAATGGATGCTGAATGGTATCAAATAATTTTCCTGAATTTATTGAGATGTTTTGTTAATGTTGTGAATTACAGTGACTTTTTTTTAATGTTAAATCAACCTTGCAGCTCCAGAATAAGCCTCAGTTGGTGATGGTATATTATGTTTTTAAAAACAGTTATATTCAATTAGATGAATTCTGTTAAAAATTTTTGAATGTGTGTTCTTGAATATTTTCAACTTGTGGTTTTGATATTGATATGTAGTTTATTTATTTTTTCCTTATAATGCTTTTGTCTTGTTTTTGTATCAGAGTTATGTTGACCTCATAAAAAGAATTGAGAAGTCCTCCCTATTTATTTTTTGGAAGAGTTTCCATGGAATTACAATTAATTATTCTTCAAAATTTTAGTAGAATTGCATAGTGTAACCATTTGGGTTTGAAGTTTTCTTTGTTGTAAAGGTCTATCTATGCACTCAATTTCTTTAATATATTTGGGAAACTTTAAGCTATCTCTTCCTGAGTAAACTTTAGTAGTTAATGTCTTTCAAAGAATCTGTTCTTTCACATAAATTGTCAAAAGTATTAGCATTAAGATATTCAGAACCCTCAATAAAGTGGGTATAGAGGGAACATATCTTAATATAATACAGGCCATGTATGACAAGCCTACAGCTAACATCATACTCAAAAGTGAAAAGCTGAAATTTTTTTAAGATCAGGAACAAAATAAGGATGCCCATTCTCACCCCATTTATTCAACATAACATTTGAAGGCCTATCCAGAGCAATTAGGCAAGGAAAAGAAATAAAGGCATCTAAATTGGAAAGGAAGAAGTAAACCTGTCTCTATTTGCAGATGGTATAATATATATAAAACCCTAAAGGCTACACCAAAAATCTGTTAGAACTAATAAATGAATTCAGTAAATTTGCAGGATATAAAATCAATATACAAAATCAGCTACATTTCTCTACACTAGTAACAAACAATCAGAAAGAGAATTTAAGAAAACAATCCTGTTTACAATCACATCAAAAATAATAAAATACTTAGGAATAAACTTAATCAAGTTTAATCAGTGATGTGTAAGATGTGTATGCTGAAAACTATAAGACAGTGATGGAAAAAAATTGAAGAAGACACAAACAAATAGAAAGATATTCAATGCTCATGGAATAATTAATATTGTTAAAATGCCCATACTATCCAAAGTAATCTACAGATTCAATGCAATCTCTTATCAAAATTTCAATGGCATTTTTCACAGAAATAGAATCATCTTAAATTTTGTATGGATACACAAAAGACTCCAATTAGCCAATACAATCTTGAGAAAGAACAACAAGCTGGAGGCATCACCCTTCCTGATTTCAAAGTATATTTTAAAGCTATAGTAATCAAAGTAGTACAGTTCTGGCATAAAAACAGACATATAGATCAATGGAACAGAATAGAAGACCCAGAAATAATCCCACACATGTATGGTCAAATAATTTATGACAAAGGAGCCAAGAATGTACAGTGAGGAAAGGACAGCCTCTTCAATAAACAGTGTTGTGAACACTGGACAACCACAGGCAAAATAATAAAAATGGACCACTATCTTAAACTATACACTAAAATAAACTCAAAGTGGATTAAAGACTTGAAAGTAAGACCTGAAACCATGACTTCTAGAGAAAAACATAGGCAGTAGTCCCCTTGACAATCAGTCTTGGCAATGACTTTTTTGGATGTGTCAGCAAGAGCAAAGGCAACAACAGCAAAAACTAAATAAAATTCGACTATATCAATCTAGAAAGCTCTGCACATCAAAGGAAACCATCAACAAAAGGAACAGGCAGCCTATAGAAAGGGAAAAAGTATTTGCAAATCATATATCTGATAAAGAGTTAATATCCAAAATATAAAAAGAACTCAAAACTCAATAGCAAGAGAACAAAATACATGATTAAAAAGTGGGCAGATGATCTGAACAGATAGCTTTCCAAAGAAGACATACAGATAGAAAACAGGTGCATGAAAAGGTGTTCAACATCACTAATCAGGGAAATGCAAATCAAAACCACAATAACATTTCACACTTGTTAGAATGGATATCGTCAAAAAAGACAAGAGATAAGAAGTGTTGCAAGGATGTGAAGAAAAGGGAACTCTTTTGCATTGTTGTTGGGAATGTGAGTTGGTGCAGCCACTATAGAAAACAGTATGGAACATCCTCAGAAACTTCTGGGTATTTATCCAAAGGAAATAAAAACACTAACTTGAGAAGATATGAATCCCCATTTTATTTCACTATTATTTACAATAATCAAAACATAGAAGCAACATAAGCATATATTGATGGATGAATGGATAAAAAATGTAGTACATACACAATGGAGTATAATTCAGCCATAAAAAGAAGGACATCTTGCCGTTTGTGACAACATGGGAAGACCTGAAAGCATTATGTTAAGAGAAAGAAGTCAGACAGAGAAAGACAAGCACTGTATGATCTCACTTATACATGGACTCTAAAATTATAAACAATAATATAGTAATAATAATAATAAACCAAAATAACTCACAAAAAAACTGAACTCTTAGGTACAGAGGACACATTGGTGGTTACCAGAGGTAGTGGGTGGGGGGGTGAACCAAATAAATGAAGGTGGTCAAAAAATTACAAACTTCCAACTGTAAAATAAATAAGTCATAAGGATATAATGTACCATATGGTGACTATAGTTAATAATATTATATTGCATATTTGAAAAGTTGTTAATTGTGTAGGTCTTAAAAGTTCTCATCACAAGAAAAAAAGTGTAATTTGTATGGCAATGGATGTTAACCAGACTTATTATGGTGATCGTTTCACAATATATACAAATATTGAATCATTACTTTGTACACCTGAAATTAATATAATAGTATATGTCAATTCTATCTCAATAAAAAAGAAAAAAAATGTATTGCAGATCTGATTTATTCCAGGCACTTCTCTCAGTACTGTGGATGTCAAAAATATATTATTCCCATATACCTATGCAAAATCTCTTCTTCAAATGTTTTTTTTTTCAAAATATTATTAAACTGGCTGGAATATGGACACTAATATTCTTGCAACTTTTCTGTAAATCTAAAACTATTCTAAAATGTAAGTTTATTAAATGTTAAAAAATACACTCAAAATATTCCCTTATTATCCCTTTTAATATTTTTAGAATTTATAGTGATGTCAACTATCTCATTCTTGATGTTGACAATTTGTGTCTTCTCTCTTTTCCCTTATCAATCTGACTAGGGTTATCAATTGTTTTGATTTTACCAGATAACCAGCTTTTGGTTTCAGCAATTTTCTTTACTATTTTTCTGTCTTCTATTTCATTGATTTCCACTCTGATCTCATATTTATAATTTTTTCTTCTTGTTTTGGTTTCACTTTTTCTTCTTTTTCTAGTTTCTTAAAGTAGAAGCTAGGGTCATTGATATGAGACCATTCTTTTTGAACACTGTGTTTATGTGCTAAAAAATTCCTGTTTGGGTAAATTTTGCTTTACTTGTATACCACAAAAATAATGTGATTTGTTTTCATTTTTTTTATTTCAACATACAATTCTAATTTCTATTTTGAATGTAACTATGTTCCATAGATTATCTAGAAGTTTTTTTTTTTTTTTTTTGGTTTCTTGGTTTTAATAATTTTCAAATATTTGAGGACTTCCCAGATATCTTTCTAGTTAGCATAATGCCCTCAAGGTCCATCCATGTTGTCACAAATGGAAGAATTTCTTTTTTTCTCATGGTTGAATAATATTCCATTGTAATATAGATATCACGTGTTTCTTATCCATTCATCCACTGACAAACACTTAGTTTGTTTCCATATCTTGAATATTGTTAATAATGCTGCAACAAACATGGGAGTGCATGTATCTCTTCAATATCTTGTTTTCATTTCCTTTGGACTTATATCCAGAAGTGGAATTGCTGGATCATATGGTAGTTCTAATTTAATTTTTTCAGGAACCTCCATACTTTTTCTATAGTGGTTGAACCAATTTACATTATTAGTGTATCAAAACACAACTGATTTATATATGTTGATTCTATATCCTATAACTTTACTGAATTCCTTGATTAATTCCAACAAAAATTGTTTTGGTTGAATCTTTAGGATTTTCTATACATAAGATCATATCCTTGGCAAATAATGATAATTTTACTTTCTCCTTTCTGATTTGGATGCCCCTTATTTCTTTGTCTTACCAAATTGCTTTAGCTAAGACTTCAGTACTGTACTATGTTGAATAAAAGTGGTGACAGTGAGCACTCTTTTCTTTTTCTTTAACTTAGAGAAGAATCTTTCAATTTTTTCTGTTTACTATAACATTACCTGTGGGCTTGTTATATATGACCTTTATTATGTTGAGGTATGTGTTTTCTATAACCAATCTGTTAAGGGTTTTTATCATGAAAAGATGTATTTTGTCAAATTCTTCATGACAATTATACAATTTTTATCTTTCATTCTATTATTGTGGTATATCGCATTTATTAACTTGCATAAGTAAATCATCTTTGCATCCCTGGGATAAATTCTACTTGGTCATGATGTATAATCCTTTAAATGTGTTGTTGAATTCAGTTTGTTATTTTGTTAAAACTTTTTGCATCTATATTTGTCAGAAATATGTCTGTAGTTTTCTTATTCTTATAGTGTCCTTATCTGCTTTTGGTATCAGGGTAATGCTGGCCTTATAGAATGAATTCAGAAGCATTCCTTTCTCTTCAATTTTTTAAAATAGTTTGAGAAGGATAGGAATTAATTCTTCTTTAAATGTTTGGTAGAAGACACCAGCGAAGCCACCTGGTCCTGGCTTTCTCTGTTGGGAGACTTTTAATTACTGATTAATCTCCTTAATTGTTATTGGCTTATTCAAGTTTTCTATTTCTTCTTGATTCTGTATAAGTAGATGATATGTTTCTAGGAATTTATTCATTTCTTCTAGGCTATCCATTTCTTGGCATATCTTTGTACATACATATAGTCTCTCATAATCCTGTATATTTCTGTAATATCAGTTGTAATGTCTCTTCTTTCATTTATGTTTTATTTATTTTCGTCTTTTTTCTTTTTATCTTTGTTAGTCTAGTTAAAGTTTTATCAATTTTATCTTAAAAAGAAACAGGGCTTAGTTTTGCTGATTTTTTTCTATTGTTTTTCTGGTTGCTCTTTCATTTATTTCTGCTCTAATTTCTGTCATTTCTTTCCTTCTGCTAGTTTTGTGCCAGTTTTTTCTTCTATTTCTATTTCCTTGAAGTGTAAATTTATAGTTTTTTAAAGATCTTTTCTTTTTCTTAATATATGCATTTATCGCTATAGTTGTGATGAATTTAGCTTTAACCTGGGACCCCTTATCCTGTTTCATGCATTTTTACATTCTGTATGTGTAGATAGAAGTAAGAATGACTACACAGTTGGCACATATAAAAATGAGGACTGACTTTACCTTCAAAAAATTATTTTAAATAATGAAGGAGTTAAATATGAACACAAGAGATATACTTCCTTCACAATTAAGAAAATTGAGTTATTAATTTTCAAGATTTTTCAAGATAAAACATGCAGATTTTATATATATATATATATATATATATATATATATAGTATTCTTCTTAATTTCCCAAACCACACAGTTCTCCCTCTTTTCTCAGGAGAGCGTGAAAACTCTTCAGTATAAATCCATAATAATTATTGAATTATTGAATAATTATTCAATTCCAAAGCATGCTGCTGTAAGAACGCAGGTATGTATTGCACTTAACGCTCTTTCTATGTCCATTTTATACCCTTTGTTGATAAATCAGGATGTGTGAGGCTTCGTGTGTGTGGGTTATACCATGTATAAATTTTTACTGAATTCAAAAGTTTTTATGAATTCAGGAAATACTGTTAGATGACAGTGGAAGATTTGAACTGTAAAAAATAATTAAGACTAGCCATGAATCAGAAATAGCAAGTAGTGAAACAGGAAGATAGAAAGTTAAAAAAAATAGTAATTTGGTGGTAAATAGATGGTGAAGCTTGATTTTGAAAACAAAAATACAATAAAACTGACTCTTAAAGCAGCCAAGATTCCTAATGGAAACAGCTTATTTGAGGCATCACAAAATTGGAAACCATAAAATTAGTCCTGTCCATCAAAATTCATCAGTTTTATGAAGAAATGTACTAATGATTCAATGCTTCTACTCACTGAAGAAAAGACTGGAAAGAATCTGAAATAATGCTCTAAATAATTCTCCAACTGCTGATTTATTTTTCTAATAAGTTCAGTAATTATTGCACATACTTCATACTTTTACCCTCACTTGAGTCAGTTCTATTCCAAATACAACATGAGGGAAGATATTACTGAACATTAGTCATTAATGTGCTATGATTTTTAGCAAATGGTATTTAATATCCCTATAATTACTAATAAAACTCTTTTATTCCATGTTTATATTTCTATAGAAGAGAGCTAGAAAAATACTAATGGGATTGATTGTCAGTTATTTCCAAATTCAAAAATGTAATTTCTTTAATATTAACTCCCTTAAGTTCTCTATATTTTACATCTTCAGTGTAAAAATAAAGAACAGAAATATCATCATTTATAAAATTGCCTTTAATTTAATATTTATAAGATAAACTGTTATAGGAATGGCATGTTTCCATGGACCAACATTGTGCATCTATATATTCGTTTCCTTTTGGGTAAAATATTTATAAAACTTCAACATTTTAAGATGAAATAAATATTTCTGGATTGTATATTTATTCAGTAAAACATCAACTATTTGAGAAACTGTGTGCTAAGATAGCTTCAAATTTTCACACCCATCAACTCAATTCACTACTATAATAAATATTGATTTCAATTATGAGTAATACAAAATTCAATGTAACAGATAAAAATCTCAGTCTACAAACTTAAAAAAAAGTAACTTTCTTTGTCTACATTTTAATTTCTATTTGACAACCTCTATCCCACTCTCCCTCTTTGGGCTTACCCAGAATGCATAAAAGGTCTTCTTTTACTTTCTCAAAACCTAGGAGGTAGAGAGACTTCCTGCAGAGAGGTGGAGCTTGGCCCTGGGGGGGGGGGGCGTGTCCTCCTTGTTTGTCATCCATCCACCACGACACCTCCTGAGATGCACCGTATTCCCATCAGACCTCAATTGTCAGATCACAGATCCCATTCCTGAGCCTTTCCTCATTTCCCTGTGAAGCCTCTTCGTGTCTGGATTTCTTCCAGCAACATTTGTTTTTGCTCTTCTTGGCTACATGAGGTTATTCTGGTGCTCCCATTGTGCTTTGGGACCACCAGAAATGCTTAGAGTTGTTTCTGTTCATTTATCTAGACCAGCCTTTCTCAACCAAGATTCCTCAAAAGAACTATATACCAATAAATGACTTCAGTAACTATTTTCTCAATATTCCAAGACTTCTACATAATGTGTCATTCTAGATGCATAAGATATTAAGGCTTAGTTCTCTAGTGGAATCAACTATATCTAGACTCTTCAGGGATGCAGTAGTATTTTCAAACCTATCTGGAAACAGCCTGACCAGGGTTAAGGGGAGTATATAGTGTCCCTACTCAGTCCATTAATAGCTAAATCCTCCTGATTTTCCCTTGAATTTACCCCCTACCTTCATCCAGAATATCACATGTAGTAGGGAAAATTTGTTTTGGTTCGTTATTTCTACATCCCAAATTCTCTTCTATGTTTAAGCTTAAGCTCTTGAACATGACAAGCCAACAACTTGACACTTTCTTATATTTTTGTTCTGCTGCATGATTCTTTTTCTGTAACTAATGAATGCAAAGTGTCAAGTCAATAAAATGGGGTTAAGGATAATGATAAGTGCAGAGAAAGGAGTGGGGGTGGTCATGGAGTAGGCAGTAAAAATTAATACTTCAAAACTATTGAAACATAACACAAAGGTGAAGATAGAAAGCACTCGTCCTTGTGGAGTTAACAATCTAGAAGAAAACGCATAATTTAGTTTAGTGGCTTACACAGAGTTTTTTATAATTGCAATATGCAAGAAACTAACTAATAGCTATAACTCATATCATTAGAACACCTTTTACATTTGGTATAATGTTTCTGTTTGTTAGATTTTATAACCAGAATTTTATAAACAGGGAGACCAATGTTCAGAGAATTTACATGATTGAGATTATAAAGCTAGTTAATCATGGGGGCTGGAGTTTAACACATATTATTAGTCTTCTGTTATTTTATATGTAAAGACAGAAAATATTTATATATGCTAATGAAATCAGGACTTTAAAAATAAATGCTTAATTAACTTTAGTATTAGATCCAAAGATTATCAAGTGGGACAGAATACTTGGATCCCTTCCACAGCATCTACATGTTTGTCCTAAGAGTGACAATGATTGACAGAAGGACACCAAAATTTTTATGCAAGAAAAAGTAATAAAATAAAAGATCCAATACTATAAATAAAAGATACAAAAATGCACAAATCAGCTATAGAGAGCAGAGTACATAGTGGTATATCCCCATGGGTATACTTTCCTTCTAATGATGCCTCTGATAAAAGTGAGGTTGTCAATAAAAAAATGAGAGTATATCTCTTTACCCATAGGCTCCTCCAGCTCTTTTGGAGATTCAGGCTTTCTCACTGTACTCTCTGATGGGACAGAGTGACCAGTTTTCCAGGGATAGCAAGGCTGGTACTCAGGCCTGCTTGAAACATACTCCTGCAGTGCACCCGGCAAGTGGTTACTCAGGCTGTCCTTAATTACTGCCTACAGAGAGAGCTCATTTCATCTCTGGACAAGTCTCTGTTGAAAAATGTTTCTGATATTCAATTGAAACCTATTTCTATATAATTTTACTGCATAGAGCCTGCAACAGGGGCTACTGAGCAGCTATAATTTTACAGCACTCCACAACACTATGGATGATTCCCATATGTACACAGGCTTAAGAACCATCAATTTAAAACAGTAGATTCTAACCTTGGTTGCACATTCTAATTACCTTGGGAGTTAAAAATGATGATGCCTGGTCCCACTCCAAGAAATAGTGATTTAATTGATTTGTGGTATGATTGGGACATCTGGATTAAAAAAAAATTCCCCAGTCAATTCTAATGTGCAGCCCATATGGTAAACACTGATCTAGAAGAATAAATGAACAGTTTATCCTTCAGTCTTATCCTTCAAAATACTGAGGTTTTTTTTTTTTTTCCAAAATTGATATTTTATTCACTCTTTTTATACCATCACATTTGATCTACAGGACCAGATCAAGTGGGCTGAAATTCAAGATTGAGTTTCCTGATTGGATACCAATCAATAATAATAAAAATAAATTATGAGAACCATTTACCTCAATATATAATACTGAAATTGGTACATGACACATCTACTTAATATTAAAGTTTTCATGTCTAAATTCTCCTACTTCTAGGTATATGGTAGCATTATTACCTGAACACTGGGTTCATTTCTTGATGGGTGTAGAGCCAATAGACACACTGAAACTGCACAACTCAGATTGGACCTGAACCTACAGGCTGGGACTCAAACCCACTGTCTTTTAGTTGAAATTACTCACCTGTCTCAGGACTTAATGAAGCTCAAGTTCTTTATGTCTCAACACAGAAGGAAATCAGTGAGAGGCAGAGTGATAGGTAAGAAGTGGCTTTATTTAGGCAGATATACATTCCATAGACAGAATGCTGTCTGTCTCAAAAGATGAGAGCAGCCCCAAAATATGGGCTGGTTAATTTTCATGGGCTGGGTCATTTCATAGGCTAATGAATGGGAGGATTATTCCAACTATTTTGGGGAAGGTATAGGGATTTCCAGGAACTGGGCTACCGCCCACATTTTGGCCTTTTATGGTTGGTCTCAGAACTGTCATGGCACCTGTGGGTGTGTCATTTAGCATGTTAACGAGAGCTAAAGACCACTGATGACTTAATCGTGCAGATGTAATGGAACTTCCATAAAAATCATAAATGATGGGGTGCAGGATTCTGAGAGCTTCTGGGTTGGTGAACACATCCACATACTCGGAGCGTGGCACACTCCAAAGTCTATGGAGATAGAAAGTTTCTACCCTTGAGATCCTTCCAGATCTTGCCTTGTGTGCCTCTTTTTCTGCTGTTCATTTCTATCCTTTATAATACTTCTTATAATTAACTGGTGTTAGTAAGTAAAGAGTTTCCTTGAGTTCTATGAGCCATTCTAAAAAATTATCAAACCCAAGGAAGGGGTGTGGGAACCCCTGATCTATTGGTTAGAGATACACATGCTGGGACTTGCAATCTGCATCTGAAATTGAAGGCAGTCTTGCAGGACTGAGACCTTAACCTGTAAGGTCTGTGCTAAATCGAGGTAGTTAGTGTCAGAATTATTTAGTGTGAGAAAAGTAAAATTGCATATTTGATAAGTGTTGATAGTATAAAAACAGGTATCCTTCAGGTCATATCAATTATCCACCCCATCCCACCAGAGATTTTCCAAATCATGGACATTCTTTAAGCCTATGTCCTTAGTGAGAACTTTGTGAATCAGAGCCTCCAGCAAACAGGTTACATATAGCATGAAAAAGAAATCAAACTTTGTTTTTACTGTAACACAACTTAATCTATATTGATAGTTTCACAGATGGAACTTCTAGGTTAGAAGAGTATTATTTTATTGAATAGATTCTTTTTTGTATAGAGATTGCACCATTGAATAATCCATCCAACTGATGTTTGCATTCAGGTTCAGTTATCCATCTTCTTTGCAAAGATATCATGAGACATCTTATTAAGTATTTTCCTGAAGTCCAGACCTAATATTGGTACAGTTTTCTCTTGCTTGAGTAAGCGACAGGCCCTCTCGGAGAAAGAAATAAGTTTAAGTTGTTTCAGTGAACTTCCGTTAGGCCCCACTGATCAATGATTTTTTTTTTTTTATGTAAATGGCTTCCAAACACTGAGGCTTGGGAAAGTCCCCAGCTGGCAGTGCTACAGTCACCTGAGGAGTTTATTCAGTACACAGATTCCTAGTCTGTACCTCAGAGAATCTGTTTCAATAGGTCAGGGGTATACCTGGGGCTCCACATGTTTCACAAGCTCAAGCTCTGACGAAAGTTTAATGTGAGACAGATTTGGATGACTGATTTAGGTCAGTGGCTCTGAATTATGTTGGCATATTGGAATCAACAGTTCAACCTTTTTAATCTATGTAGACCGTCACATCAGTGGAAGCTCTGGTATACCAGGTGGTATAATAGAATGTTAGAATGAAGTTTGGTAAGGCAATGAAGAACGGCCATTTGAAAAGTTTCTCAGGTAGCTCTGAAATCATCTTTTCTTGTTCATTAAGGACAAATTGAGCACTCGCAAACTATCAGTTTAGTAGGGTAATTACACTGATACAGAGTTTTAGTTGTAAATGAGAAAAAGTGTCATTGTATGAAATAAAGAGATTTATTTTAGGGTATTTTGCAGCTTATAGAATCTCTAAAGAGTCATGGAATCAAGATTGGGTATTACTTAGCCAAGAACAGCATGGTTGGCAAAAAATGTTCTCAACATTTTGGGACAGTGCTTATACTCATGCCTCCTATCACTGACTCTGGATATATATGATGTGAGGGCACCACAGGTAGAAATTCTATCATAGCTGACCCAGAAAAAGCAATCTGTGCCCTAGATCTAGTAACCCCATTTGTGGCACCAAGCCAAGCTTCTCGCTTCACCTTTTAAATCTTCTAAGTCTGCATAGTAGAATCCATAGCATTTAGATACAACAGAATGTAGGGCTATGTATTTCTTTCTCTGTAGTCCCTATAGCACAGAAATGAATACTGAGATATGGTTGGAGAAGGCAACGCTTAAGCCAGTTTGTAATATTAGTCCCATCAACTTAGGTCACAGAATAGTGTCTTAGACTGAAATCAAACAGATCGCTTTAACATACTGTACCTACTTTCAAAGGCTTGTGGTTCACCTGCATCCAGATTTTCAGTGTGTGTCTCAGTGTTCAAGATGCCTTAATATCTCAGTCTTTTAATTTCATAAATCTCTTATTCCTTTGGTTACTCAATCATCTTTGTAATCAAATATATTCATATTTATGTCAAAGAACTAAATAAAAAGAAAATTTTGGTCTTTGTTTCTCCACAGTAGGGAAGTTGGCATGTGCTAATTTTTAAATATACATTTACTCACATATGTCTAATTACAGGTGTACACATATTGCATACAATTTAGAACAGCAATCAGAGGCTAGAGGCTTTGCAGAGCTGCCTGAGTTATTAACTCCAAAACTTCAATTTATTCTTTTTTATGACTTAACATGGTAGGCTTCTTCTAATAGAAAAAATAATTTTGTTGCTTAATAAATTTATTAAATTGATAATTTAAGCTTTATGTGGGTCAAAACTTAGCCTACATGTGAATGATTCAATGCTTTGGTCACCTCAATGATAATGAAAGTAAAATAATTTGATAAACACATATGAAAGGCCTATACAGAATTAAATACATAAATAGCTACACTAAAGTAAGTAAGGCCACTGCTCTTTGGTCCTGGAACTGAAAATGGTAACAGGATGATGCAAATGAAGTGTGGGGTTTCCATGGCAACCTACATTCCCTGAAACTATAAAAATAACTTTTACTTTAGGGGTTCTTTGGTCCATTTATAATAACTGGTAACAGTCCTATTTCTGGAATAAATGAATAACTCACTGCCTATTTATGAAGAAGAAAAATTTGGTCCTGATGTTGTTGTTGGAATCATCTAAAAGGTGTCTCTGACTTACACTCCAGGAAACTTACCTGTAAAGAACAATTCACTTTACCACTTTTTTAAATTAGTATCCTTTTAAGTGACTGATTTCCTAGATATAAATTTATACAAATGCCACTTAGAGGAATAAGTTACTTAATGTGTCCATGGGAGCTACTTTCTATACCAAACAATCCTTTAATATAAGAATTTACAATCATAACAAAAAGTGGAATGGACAAAGAAGTTAAGGTGATTTCCTTGGCCTGTAATGCAAAGTTGGAAGTTGCTGTAAAATCATCATCTCTTTTGATTAAAACTTAATTGGTTGGGAAAGCAAGATTGAACAGCTCAAAAATGGAGGTCTAAATTTAGAAGGCTTTATTAGTAGGGATGCTTTGTCCTCTTAATGCCTCCTTTTGGATTCAAAAGAATCTAAGGAATTTAACATCCTCAGAATGGAGAGAGAATTACAGGGCATTAAATCTGCCTTCCTTTTTAGAGACATCATGTTATTCTTACTTGAATGACACACTAAGCTGCTTTGCAATTAGAGGAAGTCTTCACCAGCTAAGCCCTTTTGGAATGTATGCACCACACGCACTTCCCTCCAGCCCCATTCTGGTACCTCTGGATGCAATTTGATATTTAAACCATCAGTAGGATGACAAGTGTGGACAGTACTCATGCACCACAACCTCTGAAGTGACAAAATATTACAAAAAAACTGCACTTAAGGTAATTTGTGACACTGAAACCAGCCTGATGGATTGACGTGAAAACAAGTGAAAAGAGAGACAGGGGCAGGTTGAGATTGATGGACACAGAAACAGATGTTTGCAGCATCTTGTAGAGAGACAGGAAGAGTGGAGCGAGGCAGCTGGGGCAGCCTGTAAATGGAGGGGATTAAAAAGGGAGTGATTGATACCAATTGTGTGCATGATTTTTAAGTACTCTCTTGAATTAACCAATTATTGATCATACACAAAGTTTCTGTTACTTAATGAGCCATTCTTTTGCTTTCTTCAAGTTCATTGTCAGTGTTTAATAACATATGGAGTGTTACCTGACACGCTGCCGAAGATGAGGTGATGTTATAATTGCCCTAGCTGACAAAATGAAACACAAACAGGAAAAGTGAGATTTTAAAAGCCAAGCTTTTATTTCTCCCTTATTTAACTTTTAATTAGAAACACTTAGCTTTTATTTAGTCTAAAAAGTAATCATATTTTTTGTCAGAGGATGATCTCTCTCTTTAATGTCAAGGATAATTCTCTTCCTGCAAAAAAGCAGGAAATATTGGATCTTGGAGCTTTCATTTATTTATGAGATTCAATTTGCTCACTTCTTTAAAGTGTGCTATAGTCCTGCTCTGCTCCTGGACATTTACATAAAATTCAAATGTCCATGCTAACTACATTTGTTAAGTCTTCCTTAAGAAGAAAGTCTGAAACGACTTTCAACGTTTCAAATTCCAAACTAGAGACAACCAAAAATGTTCTTTGAAAATTGAGGTATTTTTATGTCGAATGCAGTGAACTAAAAATAAGGAAGACCAGACCCTTGTCCTTTCCTAAAAATCATTTCTTATACAATAAATAAGGCCCTCATTTTGCATCACTAATAATATGTTATCATTTACTTTTCCTTCATGCAAGGATAGTATACAAGTTTTAGATGATAAATTTGAGATTTTGAGATATTAAGTGTATTGTTGACGAATACATAGCTAGAACATGAGTTAGGATTTTTGATCCAGTATACTCCCTACTACTGTTCCCAGGGTAGGATCTGACAAAACAGCAACTTTGCTACACAGCTTCATTGCTAGTGGGTGACAGCCCTCTTTGCTTGAGTTTTGAACATTGTTCCTCTGCTGACCTCAGGTGCCTGCCTACCCTTATCCTTCAGTGTACCTACCTAGAATTCTGGCCTTCCCTCTATTATTAGGACTACAGCATTTACTGCTGGAAAGATGGCTTGATGTAGCTAAGTCACCCTGATTTTCTAGATGAGAAAACTGAAGTCCAGATAAAGAGGACCAGTGATTAACCAAGTCACACAGCTACCTACAGGAATGGACATTCATTTAAGAGTGGCTCTCTCCTCAATGTAATGCTTCCTCTGAAAAACATCAGCTACTTAACACTCATTTATGTTTCATGTAAGTGGGGCACTTCTGGAAATGTTACATTTTATGGAGAAAATATTAATTTGGGAAAAAGCATAACTTTCCTATTTAGCAGATTTTACATGTATATGTAATATGTTAGTGAAACAAATAAGAATTGTTTCCGTGAGGGAGGAAGTTAAATTTGAGAAGAGTTTATTTTGGAAACACTTGAAATTTGCACATTCAAATTATCTATGAATGTGTTCATTTGAGTTCCTGTAGAACTTTAAAGGAATCCCACATTCTTTATTTGTGTCAATTTGTGAGAAGCTGGCAACAGCTTGTGAACATAATTGGTTAATACTTTTGCATAACAAAGAGCTTTGTTGTTTTCTGAACACAGGGACCTCTATAGTATAAAGCATATACAGAAACAATTCATTTCACAAAGAGAAAAATAGAAAGAAAAAAGACCCTTGAGCTTACTGAAAGCACAACTTCTCTCTTTGCCTTGTGATCTCTCGGCAGGAATAAACCCATAAGTAAAACAGACATGGATACTCTCCTTTCCCCTTCCTCTTGTCCTGTGCTGTCCTGTTTTCACTTAGTGTAAGGGGTCTGAGGGAGTGGAGTCATCACGGTTTTAATCGATGGCAGTAGAGCCAGGACTTAACTCTCATAGTAGATAACCCATCACAAGAGCTACACAAAGCAGCCTTTACTATTTCTATCATAGCTGTTCACAATTGAGATTTTAGAAATTGATTTGGATGACAAAACATGAGTTGAAATAGGCAAATATGATTAAAGTTTAAATCATAAGTGTAAGGTCAGTTGGCTCGGGTGAAAGGAGGCCCGGGGTGTAAGAGAAAACATCGACCAGTATGAGGTAGGAGAGGCATTGGGACATAACGACCTCACCTTTTCTGGGAATCAACAAGAGACTCTAACTTCCTGCCCAGAAAACAATGGGGCTGACAGAAGGGAAAATGGGCTTATGCCCCACAACAGGCCAACCAACACCTGGCCCTGCTGTATCCTCACCAAATAAGGAATTACCCTGTATAGCAAACCACCCCCCATCCCCCCGCAAACCACCCTTTCCTTACACCTCAATAAAATCTCCCACGCCTAGGACTGGGCACGACTTCTCTGGCCCCTTTCTCTCGGACCAGTGAACCTCGCCCGGGAGCGCTCCCTAATAAAGCTCACTTGATGCTTTCCTTTGTTTCGCGGTGCCGTTTGTTAAGATCCGACCTTACAATAAGAGTTTAAACCATTGTCATATTATATACTTTATAGCCAGTCAGTCAGAAATACAGGTAGCTGGGGATTATGGTTGGCATTAGAGTAGGAACAATCTTTGGGATAAGCTCTTAGCCTATGGGGGCTCCACTAACTCTGGGTAGTTAGTATCACAATTGAATTAGATCGTAGGACACCCTAGTTGGTATCTGAAGAGTTAGAGAATTGGATGGTGTGAGGAAAACCCACACATTTTGTCAGAAGAGTTGAGAGGGAAAACATTTCAGAGCCATATTTACGTAAAAATATTCTCAACCAAAAACAAAAAAAGGGCTACTGTGAAACATTTTGTAAATCCTCATACATTGATTTTACATGAAGAAAAAAATGGCAGGATTCTTGTGAAATTTAAATTAATTAATGAAAGCATCTTCTTAATAAAAAATTCAATGAATTTTGGACTATGAAGCTTCCTGGAGATATTTATTATTCTGTTTTTGTAGACTTAATTTCTTTCTATCGCTCTGTCTTTCTGTCTCTCTGTCTCTCTCTTTCTCTCTGTCTCCCACATTTAGTGAAGAATTAATGGGAGAGTGTATTAGTCACTCTCCCATAAAAAGAATTTGCAGTAATAAGTCTAGATCTTTTAAAGAGATTAAACATAGATTAGTATGAAAACAAATATCTATAATAGAATGTAATTAAAACAAAAATAGGCATTATCTCTATGCCTCTGATGGATCACAGAAGGCTTGCCATTTTGGGAAGCAGGTAACATTTTAGATGCAACTTGAAAAATGAATGACATTTAAATGGTGATAATATTGTCCCAGTTTACCCTTCCCTCTCCCCGTGTCCTCAAGTCCATTCTCTATGTCTGGGTCTTTACTCCTGTCCTGCCCCTAGGTTCTTCATATCAATTTTTTTTTTTTTTTAGATTCCATATATATGTGTTAGCATACAGTATTTGTTTTTCTCTTTCTGACTTACTTCATTCTGTATGACAGACTCTAGGTCCATCCACCTCACTACAAATAACTCAATTTCATTTCTTTTCATGACTGAGTAATATTCCATTGTATAAATGTGCCATATCTTCTTTATCCATTCATCTGCTGATGGACACTTCAGTTGCTTCCATGTCCTGGTTATTGTAAATAGTGCTGCAATGAACATTGTGGTACATGACTCTTTTTAAAGTATGGTTTTCTCAGGGAATATGCCCAGTAGTGGGATTGCTGGGTCATATGGTAGTTCTATTTCTCTCCAGCATTTATTGTTTCTAGATTTTTTTTTTTTTTTGTGGTACACAGGTCTCTCACTGTTGTATCCTCTCCTGTTGTGCAGCACAGGCTCAAGACACACAGGCTCAGCAGCCATGGCTCACGGGTCCAGCCACTCTGTGGCATGTGGGATCCTCCGAGACTAAGGCACAAACCCATGTCCCCTGCAACAGCAGGCAGACTCTCAACCACTGCACCACCAGGGAAGCCCCTATTGCTTCTAGATTTTTTGATGATGGCCATTCTGACCAGTGTGAGGTGATACCTCATTGTAGTTTTGATTTGCATTTCTCTAATGACTAGTGATGTTGAGCATCCTTTCATGTGTTTGTTGGCAATCTGTATATCTTGTTTGGAGAAATGTCTATCTAGGTTTTCTGCCCATTTTTGGATTGGGTTGTTTGTTTTTTTGACATTGAGTTGCATGAGCTGCTTGTAAATTTTGGAGACTAATCCTTTGTCAGTTGCTTCAGTTGCAAATATTTTCTCCCATTCTGAGGGTTGTCTTTTTATCTTGTTTATGGTTTCCTTTGCTGTGCAAAACCTTTTCAGTTTCATTAGGTACATTTGTTTATTTTTGTTTTTATGTCCATTTCTCCAGGAGGTGGGTCAAAAAGGATCTTGCTGTAATTTATTTCATAGAGTGTTCTGTCTATGTTCTCCTCTAAGAGTTTTATAGTGTCTGGCCTTACATTTAGGTCTTTAATCCATTTTCAGTTTATTTTTGTGTATGGTGTTAGGGAGTGTTCTAATTTCATTCTTTTACATGTAGCTGTCAAGTTTTCCCAGCACCACTTATTGAAGAGGCTGTCTTTTCTCCATTGTATATTCTTGCCTCCTTATCAAAAATAAGGTGACCATATGTGCGTGGGTTATTTCTGGGCTTTCTATCCTGTCCATTGATCTACATTTCTCTTTTTGTGCCAGTACCATACTGTCTTGATTACTGTAGCTTTGTAGTATAGTCTGAAGTTCAGGAGTCTGATTCCTCCAGCTCTGTTTTTCTTTCTCAAGATTGCTTTGGCTATTCCAGGTCTTTTGTGTTTCCATACAAATTGTGAAAATTTTTGTTCTAGTTCTGTTGAAAATGACATTGGTAGTTTGATAGGGACTGAATTGAATCTGTAGATTGCTTTCAGTAGTATAGTCATTTTCACAATGTTGATTCTTCCCATCTAAGAACATGGTATAGCTCTCCATCTGTTTGTATCATCTTTAATTTCTTTCATCTGTGTCTTATAGTTTTCTGCATATAGGTCTTTTGTTTCCTTAGTGGCACAGACTTATATATACTACCAAACGTAAAATAGATAGCTAGTGGGAAGCAGCTGCATAGCACAGGGAGATTAGCTTAGTGCTTTGTGACCAACTAGAGGGGTAGGATAGGGAGGTTAGTCGGAAGATGTAAGAGAGAGGAGATATGGGGATATATGTATATGTATAGCTGATTTACTTTGCTATAAAACAGGAATGAACACACCATTGTAAAGCAATTATACTCCAATAAAGATGTTAAAAAATAATTTTAACATTTTAACATGCACCAACAACAGAGACAAAAAAGTGCTCAGGGAAATGGTGAGTAGTTCAGCTTCTTTGGAATGAATTCATGGATCATAGAAATATATAAGCTAAGACAGGTAAGGCAATTTGAAACTATACTGTGGAAGTTTTGATTGGAGTGCCAGTAACTTTGTACTTAGTTCTTTAGGTAATGACAATCTAGTGTATACTTTTCAAAGAGAAGGTTGGTTAATGTAGTGTAGCTTAAGAAATCATTCTTTTGATGGTGAAATGAGAGAATGTGAGGGATAGTATAGAAAGCTAATGCATTATTCATTCATTCACTTAAAAAATTGTGAAACTATTGGAGAAAAGATGTGACTTTCCTTTATTGTAAAAGAACTAAAAATATGCAGACCAAAAGGCACAGAATATTTCTGTACTGTGACACATTACTACAAGAGTTGGGCATGGAAAGGGGTATTGACAATTAAGCAAAGACTTGGTTAAAAAACTCAATAAGTCATTCTGAAGAATTTGAATTAATTCTGAGGTTTATGGGAGACATAAAAGAGTTCTAAGCATAAAATGGCTTAATCAGATTTGTGTTTTAGTATGATTTCTCTGGAAGTAGCATGAGGGTTATATTTGCAGCAGTAATGGTATATGTCTTAAATTTATCTTTTTTTATTATTTTACCTTTGATGATGAAGAAAGGATACAGTATGTCAGTTTGTGTATACAAATTTTGTAAAAATATATTGACATAATTATATCCTGAAAAGTGGTAAACTTTGCCCTTCTGAATAGGTTATGTTTAAACATTGAATCTAGTTTTGTAAAAATAATTGGTCAATAAAATCTAGCCATAAAAATACTTTCTACATATTACAAAATATTTTTCCTAAACAAGAAGAAATTGTACCACTGCTTTGTAATCTTCCCACTCAAGAGCAGTAAAATATCAAAGAAAACTGAACCCTGCTTTTTTTTTTTTTTTTTTTCTGCAGTGTATGCGGGCCTCTCACTGTTGTGGCCTCTCCCGTTGTGGAGCACAGGCTCCAGACACACAGGCTCAGCGACCATGGCTCACGGGCCCAGCTGCTCCGTGGCATGTGGGATCTTCCCGGACCGGGGCATGAACCCATGACCCCTGCATCGGCAGGCGGACTCTCAACCACTGTGCCACCAGGGAAGCTCCTGAACCCTGCTTTTTGATAGAAGTACCTTGAAAAAAGAGTAAACAGTGACAAACAGGACTTGCTGTAATGAGCCCTTCTTTTCAATTTTTAAAAATTCTTTTAAAATGCTTTAAAAAAAGTGTTCAGTATTCAGTAGGACAGAATTATAGAGGTTAGTTTGTAAGGCGGGATTTTATTATATGTTTCTTTATCCAGATTCATCAAAATAATTCAGAGACCTTTTGGAAAGGGACAGACCCGAATTTAGGAAAATCTAGGTAGAAATCTGTGTTAATTTTCGTGAAGCCTATTGTGTGCTTGAAATCTGGGTATGTGAATATTTAAGGGGCAAAGGAAGACATTTAACGAGTGGAAGAGTCAGTGTAGAATAGGCTTATAGGTAAATCTGTAGTGACACAGTCACCAAGCTGGGTAGTTTCTGTTTGAAGTTATCTGTTGTCTCAGGAATAGAAATCTAGAGTCATCTGCCAAGAACAAGAGGTATCAAAGAAGTTGAGCTGCATGGTGAAGGCTTAAAAATCATCATTACTGAAAACATGAGAACACTCTTATTTGTAGGATTTTCAGGCAACCCAAGAAACAGAGGTTTCAGTTCATATGTTTTTTCCATCTACATACCCATACACAGAAACTTAAGTTTAGAAACAGTTGATTAAAGACCAGGCAATGGGATTAAGTCAAGGATGGATGTTTTAAAAACAGGGTCAATAAAAGAGGAAGGAAGAAGAAGGTATTAGCAAGAGAGTGCAAGACAGGGAGAGTATTGAAGGTACATGGGCACAGCAATCAGAATCTATAGAGCAGAAAACAACAGGCCTAGGTAAAAAAAAGAAAGAAAGAAAGAAAGAAAATAAAAAGGGTGTCCCCAACAGAAGGAAAAGTAAAAATTATCTCTAACTTTTCTCACCTAACTTATTGAAATGGTACTTATAACGTCAGTCAAGGTGGGGAGCATGAGAAGAGGAACATGTTTAAAGTGGATGAGATTTTTAGAAGAATATTTTGAGATGATGTCAGTAAATCCATGAGAAAAATATAAGTACATGTGGAAATGACTGATGGAGACAAATAGACATTTAAAAACCATAAGAACATGGGTTATCTACGAAGTAAGAAGAGTTAAAATCGCCAAGAATAAATGTGGAGTAGAAGCAAGAGTTTTTTCAAAGAGAATGCCATAGGAAAATGTTCATTGCAGACAGGTAAAACAGGAAGTGACCAAGAAGACGGGGAAGGAGAAGATAGAGAGATAAGGGAATACTCAAGATAAAAAATATTGAGAAAGAAACAAATGCCAAAAATGAATATGAGGATAACATCAATACAGGAGGAAATTCAAAAGAAGTGGCCATCAATGGCAATCAAACAAAATAGAATAGTTGGTTTCTTAGCAAGCCTAGGTTCTAAGAATCTACTAATATCTTTTCTAAATCCCAACCCAATGGAATTAAATGAGAGTAAAAAAAAAAAAACTCCTTTCAACAAACATTATTTGGATTCTGCATTTGCAAACAGAGAAAAGGAAAAACTATACATAAATACACAGTTATTTAATCAGTCCATGTTTGAATATCCACATTATATTTCACTACCCATGATTTTAATTACATGAACTCATAGGGGTTAAGAATTTTGCATTTGAATTGTTTACACTTAAAAAGCTGTGTGTCCTTGAATAAATCACAGAATCTTCCTGATTGGAATTTCTTCCAGTGTGAAATACTGAAATGATCCATTCTTAATATGAGTCAGTTAATTATCAAAGTTGAAGTTCAAGTATTCAAGTGTGTTATATAATCAACAAATACGCTTAATTGATTCAAATGCATTTTCTATCTCCTTTTGATTGTTTAACATTGAAAAACAAAATCAACAACACTTTCAGTTCACCAAAAATCCTAAATTACCTAAAACAAACAAACCTGCAGTATAATGGAATGGATATGATATTTCTTTCAACTCCTCTTATAAATTTCTCTTAGACCCTAGGCCCTGTTCTGACACTAATTTGCATTACAGAGTTGACAATTTTCACATGGATCTTGATAGGCCAATCACACAGTCAAAACCCAAAGTATGACAATACTGTATCTGAAATCTATTACTCTTCACAAAGTAGCATCCTTAATAAAATACATTGATTTTATGTCATAAAAAATAAAAAGTTTGTCATTGTATTGAAATGGATTGGAGGAAACAACAGAAACAAACTTCACCATAATGATCATCTCAAGCGTTGGTTATACATAATTTGAACACACTGAGACTCAAAATAGGAAACATTGTCTTAAGTCCTTTTTCTCAAAAGTGTAGACAACACATTTAACATTGAAGAATTAAATTGAAGGCTGAGTTTGAGCTTTATCAGCCCATATTCACCTTTGTCTTCTAAATCCAGTTGCTAAGGGAATCAACAACTTGAAGAATAAGTTAGCAAGAAAATGAAATAAAATTGCTTTGCCTAATGGTTTGTGAAAGAAGAAAATGTAGGGGCTCATCTGAACCTTAGCTGTGTCAATTACTTAGACGAACAGCTAATAGGCTACCTTTCAAAACACTGTAAATTGTATTAGTGGGCTAAGCAAAGAAAACTGGACTCCAGATACTCCATGAGTCAGTGACTTTGCCAAGATTGTGATCAGAAACATATACTTGCCAACTGGAATTTAGCATGGGTGTGCGGAGTTTGCATAATAAAATTTAAATATTGATTATATCCTTGCAGTAAAAAGCAAAGAATGCAAACAAAAGATATAAATGGGCTAATTACATGGACATAATTAAATGGGCCTTATATATTTTACTTAAAATTTATATTCTCAAAGACAGCAAATGGATTGGCAAAATGATTTAAAAGATACAAACCCTAACAGATCCTGCATATATCACATTTTTTAGCAAGAATGCTAACTTCTGTTTGGCTTAATTATTTATGGACTAAATACTTCAGCTCTAATAATAGACAATCTTGCCTAATATTTTGAAAGGCAGCAAAACATGGCATCCAAAGATTTTACATCGACTCTGCCTATGTTAGATGTTTGGGCAAGCTGTCTGACATTTTTTGGTTAGAGTTTTCTCATCTGTATAATGGGAAGTCTGTAAGATATGTATGAGAAGTCACCTTAGAGAAAAATATCTCCCTTAAGGGAAGCAAGTTTATTCATCTAAAAAAGGTGACTTACTTGAGTTTTATGACAAAAGATCACTGGTCTGGGATCAAGAACCAAGAGTTCAAATTGGTCATGCTGACAAGCTGTGTGACCTTGGGCAAATCACTAAGCTGACTTATGGGCTCAGACTACTTCTAATGTGTCATGTTTCTCAGTCCATGGACAGTGAAACCAAAAACCCTCTCCCTCGTTGGCATACAAAGGCTCTATTCAAAGGAGGAAAGTCTATATTGCAAAGAGAGCATTCAGTATGAAATTTTATGATTTTGATTGCTCTATATCAAATCACCATAATGGATTTCAAAAGCAACATTCATTGCAGTTATAAAAATTTCTTAGAAACATAATTAAACTTCCCCACAGAACACCATTGTACAGGAAAGTCACCATTTTCAACAGATTTTGGACCTTCATGTTTCTAAATGTTTCAAGGTGTGTTCAGTTTTCAATAGGTGTGCTCAGACATTGTAATACTTTACTTCTTGTTTGATCATGAGAAAAATTCTCTATAATATACCTGGATACATGACATGTGCATGAACAATTGCTATTACTATCTCTTGGGGTTAGAGTTGAGTGATCCCTAACCCAACTGCAGCTGCCGTGTTAACCCACTTTTCACAAACCACCATTCTTGGTTGCCAGGAGATAGTTTACAAAATGCTACAGAAAACATGCACTTTTTATTCCCAGTGGAGATTCAGTAATGAACACTTATTCTGCTCTCAAACAAGGTATATCCCTGAGTCCTCTCTAGTTAAAATAAAAATAAATAAATAAATGAATAATAAATAAATACAAAATAAAGGAAAAGATTTACTTTATTTCCTCCTTACCTAAGAGCAGAAAAATGCCCATTCATCTTGGTGTTATCTCTGACCTTTATTTATTCTGCAGATATATACAACGGAGGACTGGGGACCTTCTTTCTCTACCAAAGAGTTAGATCATTTGTCCAACAGCTTCTAGAGGTCTTGCTGAGACAGTGCTCTAATAAACACTCACTTGTGAGATATAAATAAGTGCAATTAAATATTATCTAGAGAAAAAGCGATGTTAAATTTATTAAAATATGAAAAATGATATCTATGCCGTTATAGGGATGACCTTACTCTTAACTGTTTATTTATAAACAAGTCAAACTTAATTTAGAACTGTAAGAAAGTGTGAATGTAAAGGCTTTGCTCCCTGAGAGTAATGGCCTTTCGCTTCCCAATTCAGAACACTTGCATAGTGATTGATTAAACAGTTGCCAAGTTATTAACACTTCAATGGAGTATTATATCTTATTCACTATTATCTCCCCAATAAGCAAATATCTAGGATAGACAAGGCCAGAGTTTGCAATTTGTGGATAATCCATTGCTGAGCTCTAAAATTATTTTGGTGAATCCTGACTAGCATAGAGAGTAAGTTAAAGAGAAAAAAGAAAGAGCTAGATAGATAAATAGCTAGATTACAGATAAAGAGATGATAGATAGATAGATAGATAGATATGGATGATAGATAAATAGACAGACAGACAGGTAGATAATAGAAGAATATACGTCAGAATGTTTGAGAGCCAACATGCCCTCAACATGATACCATTCAGCTTTTTCTTCCTCTTCAGAGGACAAATAATATAGATTGAATGTATCCCCCCAAAATCCATATGTGGAAAACCTATTGCACAAGGTGATGGCATTAGGAGGTGGGAACATTGAAGGTGATGAGATCATGAGGGCATTCCTCTCTTGAATAGGATTAGTGCTCTCATAAAAGATATCTTTCACCTGTTTTACCTGTGAGGACAGAGTAAAAATGCATCACCTATGAACCAGAAAGTGGACTCTCACCAGACACTGAAACCACAGGTAACTTGATCATGGACTCTCCAGCTTCCAGAACTGTGAGAAATAAATTTCTGTTGTTTATAAGTGACCCAGTTTATGGTATTTTTGTAATAGCAGCCCCAATGGACTAAGAAAAAAAGATGAGTCATTACATGATTCACCTGAACATTCTTCTATTCCACATGGTAACCATGGTAATTTTCAGCTAGTGGATTGTCTCATCTGATGGAGCTAAGATGGTTGCACTCATGGATGTGGCACTTTGTTGAGGATGGCTAGAAAGGGTTCAGTTGGAATTGTTGACTAGAGAGCCTTCATATGGGTTTTCCACTGTTACAGTTTGGGAAAAAAATAGAGACATTCCAAGGTTAATAAAAAAAAAATGTGAGAGTTTAATTTGGTTGCAGTTTCCAAAATCCAACATACTCTCATGAAAAAAACACTCAAAAAACTTGAAATAAAAGGTGATTCCTCAACCTGATAACAGTCATCTACCAAAAGAAAACAAAACAAAATAAAACAAAAAGCCCATACTTAATTGTGAGAGAATGAAATTGTTCCTATAAGATCAGAAGCAATGGTAAGATATTACTTCTGCCACTTCTATTCAACGTAGTACTGGAAGTTCTAGCAAGGGCAATTAGGCAAGAAAATGAAATAAAAAGCATTCAAATAGGAAAAGGAAATATAAATCTATCTTCATGTGAAATGACATTCTTGCATCTAGAAAACTGTAGGACATTCACTTGAAAATTTTTCAGGCTAATGAACAAGCTCAGCAAAGTTGCAAGGTAAAATATCAACATAAAAGTCAACACATTTTTATTCACTGCAAATGAACAATATGAAAATGAAATTAAGAAAATAATTCTATTGATAATAGCATTAAAAAATTAACAAAAGAGGCTCAAAATTTGAACACTAAAACTTACAAAATATCATTAAAAATTATAGACCTAAATAACTGGAAAGAAATTCTGTGTTCATGAATTAGAAGACTTAATATTGCCAGCATGTCAGTACTCCTAAGATTTATCTATATAGTTAGTATAAACTCTATAAAATCCCAGCTGTCTTTTTTCTAAATATTTACAATGTGATCTTAAAATCCATATGGAAAGCAAGGTCCCCAAAATAGCCACAACAATCTTGATAAAGAAAGACTAAATTGGAGGACTCACATTTCCCCATGCAAAATCTTAATACAAAGCTACAATACAAAATACAAAAGAAATATACAAAAGAAATAATACACAAAAGAAATATACAAAAGAAATATACAAAAGAAATAATAGTACTGATCTAAGGATAGACACATACATTAATGAAATCATACTAATAATCCAGAAAAAAAAGCTACTTATATTTATGTTCAATTGACTTTTGACAATAGTGCCAACAAAAATTAAGGAACTAATAGTCTTTTTAAAAAGTTGTGCTGGAGCAACTGGAGATCCACACAAAAAAGAATGATGTTGGATACTTAATTCACATCATATTTAAAAAATTAACTCATAATAGTTCAAAGACATAATTTTAAGAGCTAAACCTATAAAACTCTTAGAAGAAAAAAAATGCTTAAATCTTTGTGACCTTAGATTAAGCAAAGGTTTCTTATACATGACACCAAAAGCACAGGAAACAACAGAAAACAGATAAATTGGATTTCATCAAAATTTAAGACATTTTTGTTTTAAAATACACCATAAAGAAAGTCAACAGCCAACCCATAGAACTGGAGAAAATACTTTCATGTCATATATCTGATATCAGGCTTGTACTTAGAATATATAAAAAGTACTTAGAACTCAATAATAAAAAACATAATTTTTAAATGGGCAAAGGATCTGAATAGACATTTCTCCACAGAATATGTACAGGTAGCCAATAAGCACATGAAATTTGCTCAACATCATTAGTCATTAGGAAAGTGCAAAGCAAAACCACAAGAAGAAAGAGATACCATTCACAACCACTAGGATGGTTATAATACAAAAGGCAAACAATAACAAGTGCTGAAAAGGAAGCAGAAACATTTGAACACTCATACACTTGTGGTAGGAATGTAAAATGATGCAGTTGCTTTGGAACACAGTTTTACAGTTCCTTTAAATGTTTAACAAACTGTTGCCATGTGATCCAAAAAGTTCACTTCTAGCTATACATGAAAGCTAAATGAAAACATATGTCCACACGAAACTTTTACACAGATTTTCTTAGGGCTATTATTTATAATAGCCCAAACTGGAAACAACTCAAATGTCCATCAACTGAGAAATAAATGTGTACAATGTTTCATTATCTATGCAATGAAATACTGTTTGGCATTAAACATAGTATGTGCTGATACTATGGCATATATGAACTTTGAAAACATTATGCTAGATGAAGGAAGCCAGTCACACAAAAATATTATACATTCCTATTTATAATAAATGTCCAGAACAGGCATATATATAGAAATTTAAAGCAGATTAGTGATTACCAAGTGATGGTGAAAGGGACCAGGAAGAGTGTGAATGAGTACTATAGGAGAGTCAGCATTCTGAAAAATTAGTTTTCCTTAGAGGAGAATAAACTTGCATTTTAATCTAAGCAGAAAAGCTGGAGGTGTGCTACTGATCATTTTACATTTTTTTGTAAAGTGGAAAGACCCCAGTCTCAGCAGAAGTAACGCTGGTAGTTTGGGGGCAGAGAAAGTCCTCAGGGAGGAAATACGTCCAACCCCCCCCTATTTTGTAGGAGATGATTTTATCTCTGAGAGCATTAATTACTTCATTTGAAAAACAGTAATAATATAGCCTTTGTCTAAACTTTATTGTGCATCTTAGAAGATATTTTCATACCTAATATATTCTAGTGTCTGAGGCAGAGCCTGAAACTTCACAGCTTTGTTCTTTTGCCTCATCCTTAAATGATGAGCTTAACTCTTACCCACTCCAAAGATCCTCTAGACTATCTAGATATTTCTAAAGTTCCCTTTTCAGAACTCTTAAAGTATTCAGAATGATTGGTATAGAATAGCACTGAAATTCACATTTGTGTTATTCATTAATTGTTGTATGTTACTCTTTCTCAATCTTCCAATGAGACAACACCTACAGATATATCATGAAAACAATGGCAGCCATATTTTACACTCTCAAGGTGGCTTAACTTCATTAATCTTTTCAAATTAATGTGTAGCCTTGAAGGTAACCAGATAATCACCCAGTCAATGTTTCCATCTCCCTAGGTAGAATTAAGCCGTTGGAAGTTAAAGAGATGGACTGTGGAGTTTACACTTTTCTTCAATCTATGACCACCAATTAATTCCAATGCTGCCATTTTGCCATCTAGGAATTTGTCCTGAAAAAAGCTCGAGAACGTCAGGTTTACCTTGGAAGAAGTGAGAACTACCTTCTTCAGCCATGCTAATTGAACTCACGTGCTGGAACTTGGTAGCTGGACAATTCCAGGAGAAGGTTCAGCTCAAAGTGAAGTTCTTACTTTAAGTCATCCAACCATTCCCTATTCCCATACATATTTGGAGCAATACTCCATTTTTAAAGGATAATAATAAACGACATTTACTTATGAGTAATAGGAAATATTTTGAAGAGCCTTTGAACATTTACAACAAAGAAATATAAAATGTGTTCTCTTAAGAAACAGTCTGGCAAGGAGTCTCTACTGCCAGTGACAAGACTGCCATAACTGATATCTGTAGAGAGAAATGTGAGACTATTGGTTTTCACTGATATTTGTAATACACTTAAAATGGCCACTCAGCTAGGCCTTATTTAAAAAATAACTTCAACCACTCAGCCAAATCGAAATTTTTTTCATCTGAAAAGAATATATATTTTTATACAACCTTGTACCTGCATTCTTGAGAAAATACTTTGTACACATTCAAATCCTCTCTTTCCTTCATTTTCTTTTAAACCAGCAAATATTGGCTCTAATTTATTTTCATAACTTCATAAGAAAAGTCAAATGGAATGAGAAAATAATTTCTGATCTTTCTGAGTGAGAAATATGTACTAAAACAACTTAATTGCAAACCAAGAAAATTACTATAATTTCATTTAATTGCTAAATAATGATGTAATGTGCTCAATAACTTAAAGAAATGTAAATATGTGATTATTTTCCCTCAATAGTAAATGAAGGAAGATGGGTTATAGAATGGCCCAAAATTAGATTTCAATACTTGTAAATAACTTAGTGAATTTTAAGATGGCTTGATCTATATATTTAACTGACTCTTTCAACTTTCTGCTTTCTGTAGACAAATTTTCATGAAGGCCATTATCAGGGGGAATTATCAAAGCAGCAGGCTGCCATGATCACTCCATAATCTTGATGTTCAAGGGGGCAGATCCAATCAGGGATACTGACAGTCTGGACCAACTGAGGTAAGTCCACAGTCATTTTTCTTTCCGTTTTGCTTTGTTTTTTATTTATGCCCTTGCCAATGAAAAGAAGAATAGGCATATGCCATGTGCAAAATGACATTAAAAAGTAAAGACAGTGCAGCCCCTTTACCCATGACTCAAAGAATATTCCATGTAATTTTTTCATTGTTATATCCACAGTGAAACTGTGCAGTACTCATTTTTTCTTTGCTCTTTTTATGTTGCCAAGTATCTTATTGATCAAATAGTTTCATCAGAGATATATTGAACTAATTCTATAAATTTATTCCATTCCACTTCTATAAATAAAATATAGCTTATGAGATGTTCCCAAACATTACTATACAGAACATCTTTTAAGATATAGTCCACATACATATGACTTAACCAAATAAATTTTCTATATGTTAGTATATGTTAAAGTAATTCTCTCCTAATTAATAAACCTCATTATTATGTACTTATAATTGCCCATAAAAATAAGTCAACTGTCCAAAATTTTGCTTAAATAACCTTATTTAAATTGAAAAAGTCACTAAAGTATTTCCCTTAAGTAACTTATTCATTTATTGGTCCAAGTTGCCATTTCAGGTAATAAGATATCTAAGAAGAGGTCACTGGATTATAAACCAGAGACATTGACACCAATTTAAATTATCACCAAGAGCCTTTCTCTTGGACCTTTCAGATTCTCAACTCTAAAATGAAATGTTAATAATAATAACAAGAGTAATAACTCACTTATTATGTGTCACACACCATTTCAAGTACTCAAGACCATCTTATTTAACCCTCATGACATCTCTGACAGAGAAGTGATATTATTGTTCATTTTTCACAAGGGATTGAGGCTAGGATATGTGAAGAAGATCGTCCAAGGTGGAGTGCATGCCAATATCCATTTTGTCATCCACTGCACTATATAGAAAATGAAATCCCATCCTACCTCAGAGGCTCCTGAGAGTTACAGAAATATCATCCAATGGTGGCACCTTAAAGATTATGACAAATTGTGCAGGAAGAAGGTGACAATTGGGGTGAGGTCCCCTCAGTCATTTTTAATCTGTGACTGCACACTCTTCCTTCTGCTTAGACCAGCTCCCCTGAGATGTCATCTAGGAGTCTTTGCTTCTCACCTGTGAAACTCTGTGAGCTTGAAGAAGGCATATGGGTGTGAGAAGGCAGAAGCAAAGGACACCTGTCAATCATCCCTGCTCTTGTTATTCTTTCATATCAAGAAGCTGCAGAGAAATCTATCATTCTGCTGTAATGTGGAGAATACTTGTAATACCTGCTCAATTCATTCTCTTAATTCCAGTAAGGAAACATCACTGGAATCCCAGTGCTTGAAGGAGTGACCTGTGGGAAGATACTGTAGAATAAGCCTATGATTTTTAATGGAAGTCATTTATTACAATGTCTGTAAAGAATATTCAGTAGTGCAGGGAACACAAACCATTTGAGAACTGGGTTTTAACTTCTGTTTGGTCACACATAAAGTGCATGATTATAGGAAATCATCTGAGCCTCAGTTTCCTCGTCTGTACAGTAGGAATAATAATAATAATAATAATGCTACACCCAGGCTTGTTAGGAGAGTGAAATGACCTAATGTAAGAAGAGTTTCCAGTATAGTGTATGACTAAGATGTTCTCCTTATGTTAGTTTTATTCTTTCCCATTCCCCCACAATATGAATAAAAGTGCTAATATCCTTTGGAGAGTAGGGCTGATGCATATGGATTGAGATCCATCATTCAAAAGAGAGGTATATATATATATATATATATATTAAATTAATTTTTATTGGAGTATAGTTGCTTTACAATGCTGTGTTAGTTTCTGCCATACAGCAAAGTGAATCAGCCATACGTACACATACATCCTCTCCCCTTTGGATTTCCCTCCCATCCAGGTCACCACAGAGCACTGAGTAGAGATCCCTGTGCTATACAAAGAGAGGTATAATAATGAAATGACATAGAAAGACTGTGGGCTTTGGTGTGAGATAGGTCTTGAATGGAGTTTCTGAGTCCTGTCTCTTACATGCTACAAGGTCCTTAATTCACTGTAACAAACTTTATGATTCTTTGTTGCATCTATTATTCCTGTCAAGGTAGTATTTTCATAAGGTTTCAAAATAATAAATGCAAATATCCCAAGAATGCCTGCTACATGTTATTCTAGTCAGCCCTCAGCAAATGGTAGTTATTTTAATTAAATATCTCAAGAATTCAGAAAACAGGAGAATTATCATAGGTTGATAGTGGCAGAAATGGATTTATGCCAGAAATAAGACTTTAAGTGCTGAAGGATTTTTAAGCATTTGACTAGACACAGAAGAATAAAACATTGTTGGTAAGGGGGAAAGCCTGTAGAAATGTTCATATTAGTCAGGGTTCTCCAAAGACACAGAACCAGTAGGATAGATAGATTAGATAGATGATAGATAGATAGATAGATAGATAGATAGATAGATAGATAGAGATAGAAAGATAGATAGGCAGTTAGATAGATATTATGAGGAATTGGCTCATACAATTATGGAGGCTGAGAAGTCCCACTATCTGTGTTTGGCAAACTGGACACCCAGGAATTATGGTATAGTTCTTGTCTGAATCAAAACAAGTGACAACTCTGGGAACTTGTGGTATAAGTTTCTGTCTGAAATTTGGGAGGCTCAAGATATAAGAAGAGCCAATTTCTTATTTCAAGTGCAAAGGCTGGAAAAGACTGATATCCCAGCTCAAACAGTCCAGCAGAACGTATTCTTTCTTACTCAGCCTTTTTGTTCTTTTCAGGTCTTTGATTGGAAGGGGAACCACCCACATTAAAGAAGACAATCTGCTTTACTCAGTCTACCAATTAAAATGTTAATCTCCTTTAGAAGCACCTTCACAGACACACCCAATAATGTTTGACCAGATATCTGGGCACCTCATAGCCCTGTCAAGTTGTCACATAAAATTAGACATTTTCAAAACCTCCACTTGTCTTTACTGTCTCTAAAAACCTAGTATTATATTGGGTTTAATTTTCAAACGCACATGTTCCCATTGGGCCGGGAGCTCAATAGGTATGCTGGGGCTGGCATACCAGCTTGTGAGACCCGATTGTTAAACTTTCAGGAATTTTGTTGGCTAGTTGTTAACCATTGGTAGATTGAACTTGATCATAGTCAGAGTATTTATACTACAGAATTTGGCAAACACTACAAATTGGAGGTCTAAAAAAACCCAAAAAAACAAAAACCCAGAAAGATCATTGTTAAACATTATAGCACTGCTATTATGCATAAGGAGCAGTGAGAAATGAAGATTTTTATGGAATATTTAAGATTTATTAAAGTTTTTAAATATCCCATTTTTGTTCAGTCTGTGATTTTATAATACATGACCTACTCATTTATATTTCTTATGAACACATATATCATTATTATTGCCATTATTGGAAAAATTACAAAAAGATTCATTTTACCCTGGAGGCCTAAGTTAAATAAATATATATTACCTAGGCAGATATGGATCACAATCAGTAGATGTCATGATGTAGGTTCATCCTGATAAGATGATTTAGTTTCCCTGCTCACAACCACATTTCTTCTTCCAAAAGTAATTTAAATCAAAGTCAATCTTTAGTAACAACTTTGCATGAAGCAGGTACATATGCTAATTTCAATCCTCCAAAATGTTTTTTTTTTTTTTATAACTACATGTTCTCAAATAATTTTTAATGGACCCTTTTCTAGTTATCTGAAAAACAGAGTAAACTTGGCCTAAAATCAGGATGGCCGTGTAACATTATATAAGTGAGCTCTGGATTAAGGAGTCAAGTGTTAGAGGGTCTGGATCCAAATCTTAACTCTGCACTAACTTACTGAGTGATCTTGAACAACTTTGCTCTTTACAAAATAATAACCTGCACTATATTAATAGATTCAAATTGGAAACACAGCCATATTTCAGAATCATCTAAAACTTCTTTAGGAGGAAAAAGGTATATCCTAACAACTAATTCTCTCTCCTACACTCTCCTGCCCCAAACACCAGAGACAGCTACTGAGTAGATTTCTTTCATATCCTCCAGATACTGTCTGAAATTGAGCATGCACACATACAAACACACATGCATAGACACACACACCTACCATATACATGTTTGGAGAGAAAAGGATAACAAAGGAGGGAGAGAGGAAGAGAAAGAGAGAGAAAAATTTAATAAACTTGGCTCATCCTTTACTCAAGTTAATTATTCCTAAACCTATTTCATTTCATCTATATCTCTAAGCACTGCCTTACAATATTTTGAATTAAATCTCAATTACCATATTATTTATTCTATAAATATTTCTGTTTGTATGCATAAAAACTAAAGTTTATAAAGATATAGCCACATGAGGTCTACCTGTAGTGTGACAGTGTTGAGGGTTCCACTGACTTTCTCTCTCCATTGAATGTATTAAAAACTATTAACAAAAATTATCATTTAAGGTCTCTGGAAAGGAAGGTCTGAAGGATAAACCATCAAAGAATAAACAGCCATTCAAGAACATTGGCAAAAATTTGATAAGAAAAGTGAAAGTTTGTGGTATTTGAATGAAGACTACTTTCTGCCTCTCCATTCCAGTCTCAGTGAGTAGAGACTCTATTCCATGTTGCTTTAGCTAAGAACACAAGGTTCCTTCTCTGTTCGTTTCTCAGTCAGAGGACTTCATTCCTGGAGGAGCAGGATGTCAATATTTCTCACCTTGGCCCTAGCTTCCTGTTGCTGAAGCTAAGTCCAGGGTGAGACCTTATATTATAAGCCTTGTTGGGTACAGCATACTGAGAAGACTGGGGGCTTGATCATCCTTTCCTTAGAGCATGAGGCAGTGGTTTCATGACAGGAAAAAGGATCTTCATGCCAGGAGAAAGGATCAAGCCAAAAGCTAACCTGCCTCCTAGACAGCTCTTTCTTAAAAAAAAAAAATTTGAAGTATACTTGATTTACAATATTGTTAATTTCTGATGTACAGCAAAGTGATTCCGTTATATATATATATATACAAATGTTCTTTTTCATTATGGTTTATCACAGGATATTGAATACTGTTCTCTGTGCTATACAGTAGGACTTTTTTGTTTGTCCATCCTATATATAATAGTTGGTATTTGTTAACTCCAAACTCCCAGTCCAACCCTCCCCTATCCCCCTCCCCCTTGGCAACCACAAGTCTGTTCTCTATGTCTGTGAGTCTTAAAACAGAGAGCTCTTAACCTCTTCCCAAGGAACTGATTTTCTTTACAACAAAGAGTGAGGAAGTTTGAGCATAAAGGCCCTCAAAAAAACAGCGGAAGTTCTGGTAATGGACAACTGGGAGGAGATTCAAGATACAGACTAAAATCTAGGCAGGCTAGTTAACTGGAGAGAACTAAGGAGTTAGTTAGTTGAGGGGAGCCCTCCTGGAAGCTGAATAAATACCAAACACTGACATTAGAAACGGTTCCTGCTGCAAAGGATCCCCAATTTGATCGCAGTAGTCTGTACAGCAATTTATGCCACAAGGCTGTGTTGAAAATGGTTGAATAATCAGCCAGACATTAGTAGAATTGAACAGCTTGATGCTAAAAAAAAAAAAAAAAAAAAAAAATTAAAAGGATACAGTGAAAACACAAGATAAGAAATTAAAATGCTATATTAGAAACCATTCACTAATGGAAAAGAATATTGTATAAGAAAATTACAGAAACAAAGTGATGTGAGAAATATAGAAAAAAGAATAAAATAGCAGATATCATCCAACTATTTCAATAACAATATTAAATGTGAATGTATTAAACAAAGTAATCAAAAGACAGATTAACAAAACATGATCTGATTAAAGGATGTCTACAAAAGAAATATTTTATGTTCAAAGATATAATAGACTTAAATTAATGCTTGGAAAAAGTTACATCATTCAAACACAAGAAATATGAAGGGGCTCTGCTAATATCAGATGAAGTAGACTTGTGAATTGAAAATAAGTCAGAATAATGTTTTATAAAAATAAAATGTTCAGTCTATCAGGAAGACATAACAATTATATACATTTATGAACTTAATAACAGATAATCAAATATGTCAGACAAAAACTGACAAAAATGAAGGGAGATATAGAAAACAATAATAATTCAAGCATGCAATTCCCCACTTTCAATAACATATCAAACAATAGAAGATCAACAAGAAAATAGAAGACTTTACAATGCTCTACACCAACTAGAACTAGTAGACATCTAAAAAATACTCCACGCAACAACAAAACATCCAATATTTTCATATATTCATGGAACATTTTCCAGGATAGACCATATGCTAGGACATAAAATAAACCTCAATACATTAGAAATGGTAAAAATATCACAAAATATATATTCTGACTAAAAAGAAATAAAATAAAAAAATAAATAGCAGGGAAAATATGGGACACAAAACTATGAAACTTAAACAACACACACAAATAAGCAAAGGGACAAAGGCTCAGAAAATACTGTTAGATGAAAGAAAATGAAGACATATCAAAACATTTGTTATGCTTCTGAAACAGTTCTTAGAGGCAAATTTATCCATGTAAGTGTTGATATTAAGATAGAGAAAACATCTGTTAAGAAACCAGTACCAGTGGAGGGGTTGACTAAGTTCGAAATTGGATAAACTGTCTGAGTTCAGAGGACTAAGCCAAGAAATAGAAAGACAACTGAACAAGTTATATAGTAAAGGATCAATATTCATTAGTCCAGGCTAAGTCAAAGGACATGGATAATATATACTACCTATGTAAAAATAGACAGTTTTTAACTATGCAAAATGAATAAAATAATAGACAATAAATGACACTGGAAAAGAACTTAAAATTTAGACAGGAATGGGGTGATGCATACAAAAGTGCCACTGGCTTCTGACTTCCAGTGAAGAGTAATAAAGGGATAAATTGGGAGACTGAGACTGACATATGCACCCTACTACATATAAAATAAATAATAATAACATACTGTATGACACAGGGAACTCAAATCAATACTCTGTAATTACCTATATGGGAAAGTATATAAAAAAGAATGGATATATGTGTATGTATACTTGATTCATTTGTTGTACAGCAGAAATTAACACAACATTGTGAATCAACTATACTCCAATAAACATTAATTGAGGTGGTCGAGTGGAGCATTTATAGACACACAGACTTATCTAAGTTTCCACTTGCTGACATGGACTCCAGGGAGGAGCAGCTTTGTTTAGGACCTAGAAAGATATTTCAACACTGGAATTCTGTGTGGCTGACAGGGTCTTGGTACTCTGGCCTGGTGTCAGGCCTCAGCTTCTGAGGTGGAAGAGCCAAGTTCAGGACACCGGACCACAAGACACCTCCTGGCCCGACGTAATATCAGTTGGAGAGGACTCTCCCAAGATCTCCTTCTCAACACTAAGATCCAGCTCTACCCAATGGCCAGCAAGCTCCAGCGCTGGACGACCCATGCCAAACAATTAGTAAGACAGGAACACAACCCCACCCATTAGCAGAGAGGCTGCCTAAAATCATACTGAGTTCACAGACACCCCAAAACACAACACCAGATGTAGCCCTGCCCACCAGAAAGACAAGATCCAGCCCAACCAACAGAACACTGGTAACACTCCCTTCCACCAGGAAGCCTACACAAGCCACTGAACCAACCTCATCCACTGGGGGCAGACTCCAAAAAAACAATGGTAACTATGAAACTTTAGCCTGCAAAAAGGAGATCCCCAACCACAGTAAGTTAAGCAAAATGAGAAGACAAAGAAATATGCAGCAGATGAAGGACCAAGGTAAAAACCCACCAGAACAAACAAATGAAGAGGAAATAGGCAGTCTACCTGAAAAAGAATCCAGAGTAATGATAGGAAAGATGATCCAAACTCTTGGAAACAGACTGGAGAAAATACAAGAAACATTTAACAAGGACCTAGAAGAACTAAAGAGAAAGAAAACAATGATGAACAACACAATAAATGAAATTTAAAATTTTCTAGAAGGAATCAATAGCAGAATAACAGAGGCAGAAAAACGGGTAAGTGACCTGGAAAATAAAATAGTGGAAATAACTACCACAGAGTAAAATAAAGAAAAAAGAATGAAAAGACTTGAGGACAGTCTCAGAGATGTCTGGGACAACATTAAACTCACTAATATTCGAATTAAAGGAGTTGCAGAAGAAGAAGAGAAAAAGAAAGGGACTGAGAAAATATTTGAAGAGATTATAGTTGAAAACTCCCTCAATATGGGAAAGGAAATAGTCAATCAAGTCAAGGAAGCACGGAAAGTCCCATACAGGATAAATCCAAGGAGAAAAATGTCAAGATACATATTAATCAAAATAACAAAAATTAAATACAAACAAAAATTAGTAAAAGCAGCAAGGGAAAAGCAAAACATAACATACCAGGGAACCCCCATAAGGTTAACAGCTGATCTTTCAGCAGAAACTCTGCAAGCCAGAAGGGTGTGGCAAGACATATTTAAAGCAATGAAAGGGAAAAACCTACAAATAAGATTATTCTACCAAGTAAGGATCTCATTCAGAATCAACGAAGAAATTAAAAACCTTACAGACAAGTAAAAGCTACAAGAATTCAGCACTACCAAACCAGCTTTACAACAAATGCTAAAGGAACTTCTCTAGGCAGGAAGCAAAAGAGAAAGAAAAGACCTACAATAACAAACCCAAAACAATTAAGAAAATGGTAATAAGAACATACATATTGATAATCACCTTAAATGTAAATGAATGAAATGCTCCAACCAAAAGACATAGACTGGCTGAATGGATACAAAGGCAAGACCCATATATATGTTGTTTACAAGAGACTCACTTCAGACCTAGGGACACATACAGACTGAAATTGAGGGGATGGAAAAAGATACTACATGCAAATGGAAATCAAACGAAAGCTGGAGTGGCAATTCTCATATCAGACAAAATAAACTTTAAAATAAAGACTACTACAAGAGACAAAGAAGGGCACTACATAATGATTGAGGGATCAAACCAAGAAGAAGATATAACAATTGTAAATATTTATGCACCCAACATAGGAACACCTCAATACATAAGGCAAATGCTATAGCCATAAAAGGGGAAATCGACAGTAAGACAATAAAAGTAGGGGACTTTAACACCCCACTTTCACCAATGGACAGATCATCCAAAAGGAAAATAAAGAAGGAAACATAAGCTTTAAATGACACATTAAACAAGATGGACTTAATTGATATGTATTGGACATTCCATCCAAAAACAACAGAATATATTTTCTTCCCAAGTGTTCATGGAACATTCTCCAGGATAGATTATATCTTAGGTCACAAATCAAGCCATGGTAAATTTAAGAAAATTGAAATCATATCAAGTATCTTTTCCAAATATAATACTATGAGACTAGATATCAATTACAGGAAAAAAACTGTAAAAAATACAAACACATGGAGGCTAAACAATACACTACTGAATAAACAAGAGATCTCTGAAGAAATCAAAGAGGAAATCAAAAAATACCTAGAAACAAATGACAATAAAAACACGATGGCCCAAAACCTATGGTATGCAACAAAAGCAGTTCTAAGAGGGAAATTTATAGCAATATAATCCTACCTCACAAAACAAGACAAATCACAAAAAAACAACACGAACGTACACTGAAAGCAATTAGAGAAAGAAAAACAGAAAAAGAAATGAAGTGAGCAGAAGGAAAGAAATCATAAAGATCAGATCAGGTAAAAGTGCAAAAGATATAAAGGAAACAATAGCAAAGATCAATAAAACTAAAAGCTGGTTCTTTGAGAAGATAAACAAAATTGATAAACCATTAGCCAGACTCATCAAGAAAAAGAGGGAGAAGACTAAAATCAACAGAATTAGAAATGAAAAAGAGAAGTAACAACTGACACTGCAGAGATACAAAGGATTATCAGAGATTACTACACGTAACCACACCAATAAAATGAGCAACCTGGAAGAAAACACAGAAAAGCACAACCTTCTGTACTGAATCAGGAAGAAATAGGAAATATAAACAGCAATCACAAGCACTGAAATTGAAACTATGATCAAAAATCTTCCAACAAACAAAAGCCCAGGACCAGATGGCTTCACAGGTGAATTCTATCAAACATTTAGAGAAGAGATAACACCTATCCTTCTCAAACTCTTCCAAAATATAGCAGAAGGAGGAACACTCCCAAGCTCATTCTCTGAGACCATCATTACCCTGATACTAAAACAAGACAAAGATGTCGCAAAAAGACAAAACTACAGGCCAATATCACTGATGATCATAGATGCAAAAATCGTCAAAAAAATACTAGCAAACAGAATCGAACTGCACATTAAAAGGGTCATGCACCATGATCAAGTAGGGTTTATCCCAGGAATGCAAGGATTCTTCAATATACACAAATCAATCAATGTGATACTCTATATTAACAAATTGAAGGATGAAAACGGTATGATAATCTTGATAGATATCAGAAACATCTTTCAACAAAATTCAACACCCATTTATGTTAAAAACTCTCCAGAAAGCAGGCATAGAGAGAACTTACCTCAACATAATAAAGGCCATATATGACAAACCCACAGCCAACATTGTTCACAATGGTGAAAAACTGAAACCATTTCCACTAAGATCAGGAGCAAGACAGGTCGCTCACTCTCTCCACTGTTATTCGACATAGGTTTGAAAGTTTTAGCCACAGAAATCAGAGAAGAAAAAGAAATAAAAGTAATCCAAATTGGAAAAGAAGTAAAACTGTCACTGTTTGCAGATGACAAGGTACTGGACATAGAAAATCCTGAAGATGCCACCAGAAAACTACCAGAGTTAATCAATGAATTTGGTAAAGTAGCAGGATACAAAATTAATGCAGAGAAATCTCCTGTATTCCTATACACTAAAGATGAAATATCTGAAAGAGAATTTAAGGAAGCATTCTCATTTACCACTGCAACAAAAAGAATAAAATACTTAGGAATAAACCTATCTAAGGAGATAAAACACCCGTATGCAGAAAACTAGAAGATATTAATGAAATAAATTAAAAATGATACAAACAGATAGAGAGATATACCATGTTCTTGGATTGGAAGAATCAATATTGTAAAAATGACTCTACTACCCAATGAAATCTACAGATTCATTGCAATCCCTGTCAAGTTACCAATGGCATTTCTCACAGCACTATAACAAAAAATTTCCCAATTTCTATGGAAACACAAAAGACCCTGAATAGTCAAAGCAATTTTGAGAAAGAAAAACAAAGTTTGAGGAATCAGGCTCCCTGACTTCAGACTATACTAGAAAGCTACAGTAATCAAGACAGTATGGTACTGGCACCAAAACAGAAATATAGATCAATGGAAGAGGATAGAAAGCCCAGAGATAAACCCATGCACATATGGTCACCTTATCTTTGAAAAAGGAGGCAAGAATATACAATGGAGAAAAGACAGCCTCTTCAGTAAGTGGTGCTGGGTAAACTGGACAGCTACATGTAAAAGAATGAAATTAGAACACTTCCTAGAACCATACACAAAAATAAACTCCAAATAGATTAAAGAGCTAAATGTAAGGCCAGACACTATAAAACTGTTAGAGGAAAACATAGGAAGAACACTCTTTGAAATAAATCACAGAAAGATCCTTTTTGACTCACCTCCTAGAGAAATGGAAATAAAAACAAAAATAAATAAATGAGACCTAATGAAACTTAAAAGCTTTTGCACAGCAAAGGAACCATAAACAATACAAATAGACAACCCTCAGAATGGGGGGAAATATTTGCATGTGAAGCAACTGACAACGGATTAAGTTCCAAAATATATAAGCAGCTTATGCAGCTCAATATCAAAAAAGCAAACAACTCAATACAAAAATGGGCAGAAGACATGAATAGGTATTTCTCCAAAGAAGATATACAAATTGCCAACAAACATATGAAAGGATGCTCAACACCAATAATCATTAGAGAAATGCAAATCAAAACTACAATGAGATATCACTTCACACTGGTCAGATTGGCCATTATCAAAAAATCTACAAACAATAAATACTGGAGAGGGTGTGGAGAAAAGGGAACCCACTGTACTGTTTGTGGGAATGTTAATTGATACAGCCACTATGCAGAATAATATGGTGAGTCCTTAAAAAACTAAAAATAGAACTACCATGTGATCCAGCAATCCCACTACTGGCCATATACCCTGAGAAAACCATAATTCAAAAGGAGACATGTACTACTATGTTCACTGCAGCACTATTTACAATAGCTGGGACATGGAAGCAACTTAAGTGTCCATCAACAGGTGAATGGGTAAAGAAGATGGATATATGTGGCATATATACACAATACAAAATGGAATATCACTCAGCCATAAAATGAAGCAAAATTGAGTTATTTGTAGTGAGGTGGATGGGCCTAGAATATGTCATACAGAATGAAGTAAGTCAGAAAGAGAAAAATCAAATACTGTATGCTAACACATATATATGGAATCTAAAACAAAAAAAGAAAAGAAAAATGGATATGAAGAATCTAGGGTCAGGACAGGAATAATGATGCAGACGTAGAGAATGGACTCATGGACATGGGGAGGGGGAGGGTGAAGGGGAAGCTGGGATGAAGTAAGAGAGTAGTATTGATATGTACACACTACCCAATGTAAAATAGATAGCTAGTGGGAAGAAGCTGCATAGCACAGGGAGATCAGCTCAGTGCTTTATGACCACCTAGAAGGGTGGGATTGGGAAATTTGGGGGGAGATGCAAAAGAGAGGGGATATGGGGATATATGTATATATCATAGCTGGTTCGCTTTGTTATACAGCAGAAGCTAACACAACATTGTAAACCAATTATACACCAATAAAGTTGTTAAATTAAAAAAATAATTTTAAAAAAGACCTACATGTACAGGGCCCTATAAGTACATACAGTGAACCGTGGGGTCTAGCTTCCTTAGAGAAGTCTCTTGATTCTGATTTGAGTTGGACTTTAGGTGCCCCTCTCACTATCAATTTCGCTCTTCTCATTTCCTTACCAGATCCACATGTTTTATCCCAGTTTCCTTTTCTTTCTTGGACTGTATTTCCCAAATTCTACTTAGCTTTTCTCTCTTCTGGTATCAGACATCCATGGATAGATAAACTGGTGACTCACTTTTCCAGGAAAAATTTCAAGCTCTCCTCCTGTTTCCCTATCACTTTTATTGGTGAGTCTGACCAGGTATCCCTGTCCTGAAAGGATGTTAACTAACTCCTGAGAGCTAGTCACATTTTAGTTTTGTTAGTCTGACAGAACACAGTGAACAGAATATTAAGGATATAAGGTGGTTAAATAGCTACTATTTACTGAAGGTTTACCATGTCCCAGGTACATTTTAGTTATCTCATTGATAGTCAAAGTACCAGAAAATGTATCATTGCTCAACTTTTAGATGAGAAAGCTCAGACTTACAGTGATCAAGTGACTTGATCAGGTCATAGCTACAAAGTAGGGAGTGATTCTACCTGTGTTTTTGCTTACTCCTGAACCTTCCAAATAACTTAATAGGCATTTTTTTTAACAACTACAGTGTAGGAATGTCAACCATACCTACTCTGTTTTCCTTTGTTAACAGACCAAAGATGATATCATTCCTTGAGTAGAAAACCAATATAAATGAATTCATTTCCCATGTGACTGTTTAAGAACTATCCATCAGGTTTTCACATTCACATGCCAATTTAGTAAATCTTCATGGGATACAATGGAACAAACACAACACAGTCAAAGAATAAAGCAGGATGGGTCATCAGCACTTTGGGGTATTAGTTGCCTTAGGTGCTGCAACAAGGCACAGCAGCTATAGACTCAGGGATTTTAACTGCTTGAAAAGTGTCATAATGTCTGCAAACAGCCATGCCTGTCATGTTTTACTGAGATTTTGAAATAGAATTTATAAATTAAAAATAAAGCCTACAACATGCAGGACCACATCATGGACTTGGGCATGACTTGAATGGCAGCCAATCAGAAACTTCCATTAAGCAATGCTCAGAGTTCCAAAGACAGTATCCCTGGGAATTCTGAAAGCTCTATTTTGGAAATAGATATATATACCCACTGGCCACTGGGTCTGCAATAAGTTTGCTCTGTGCCATGTAACTATTAATTTGCACAGCCAAATAAGTTTCAGATGGTGCCCATTTTGTCAAAATTACACTGCAATTTAAATGAAAATTTAGTTGACAGGGAATCATGTGGTTTGGGTCCTAATAATATGATCCTCTGTGTCCTTTTACAAATGGACTTTAGAAGCATTGGCTATCCCCACATCCTCAGCTTTTCCCTCCTTAGCTTCAGTGATCCCCCTCAGCTTCTCAATAAGATCACCCCTCTTTGTGAAATACAAACCCTGCATAACATTCTACCGAGTCTTGTCCATGTTTCCTGAATATTTAGTTCCCGTTCTCACTTCTGTATATTCACCTGAGTTTTTCTCCTGCTTGGGATGTTTATTCATCTTTTAAAATAAGTACTGAATGAATTAATGAAACAAGTATTAATACCTTATGCTTTTGTAGTCCCTCTCTACATGTCTAAAACAGTCAATTTGTGGTTCCATGCTTCTAATGCACTCTCTTATCTATTCCTTCTTAAAACATATGTTCATTGATATCCCTAGTAAATGAATCTCGTTGGAAGGCAAAACAAAAACAAAACGAAAACAAACAAACAAACAGAAACATAAATTTGGCAATACATCTACCTTCAAGGAGATTAGAGTCTAATGGACAGTCATAACTCTCTGAATATTTCCAATGTTATAAAGCTTTAGAGAAAGAATTTGGAATGTACAAGAAAGCCTTAGAGCTAATTTGTCTATTTTAGTCCTTAACTGCACACTGTCCACTTGATATGCACCCCCTTAGAAAGCAGAAATCAGATAGTGGTTCTCTCTACAACCACATGACTACATGCAGAAGTGGAGAGTAACTACATTATAATATTGAACAAGAAAATGCACTGATTAAATTAGAAACAGAAATATGCAGTTGAAGACCTGGGTTTTGAAGAAAAGAAGACAAGGAATTTGTCACTGAAACTTTGAAGACTACCTCATGCTTTGTCTGATAGGAAGGACCTCAAAGGTCATCTGTCAGTGCAAATAGGCTTAGAAAAAGATGTGGAGCCCTAAAAATGTCTGGTATTTTTTAAAGGCAAACTTCAGGCATTATTGTGGTCTGAGTGAAGTAGGCCTACCTTGTAATGATCTGTATTTTTGTTGTTTGGAGATCTCACTGGTGTCTCAATTTTAATACTTCCAGACATTAATATATATTACCTTCTTACGAAAATATATTCAGTCATCCATCTAATCATTCTCTCAGGCAGTACTGGGTGGCACTCTATGGCTCAGAGTTTCAAAACTGTACATCAGGGGCTTCCTTGGTGGTGCAGTGGTTAAGAATCTGCCTGCCAATGCAGGGGGCACAGGCTCGAGCCGTGGTCTGAGAAGATCCCACATGCCGCAGAGCAACTAAGCCTGTGCACCACAACTACTGAGCCTGCACTCTAGAGCCCATGAGCCACAACTACTGAGCTTACATGTCACAGCTACTGAAGACTGCACACTTAGAGCCCGTGCTCCACAACAAGAGAAGCCACTGCAGTGAGAAGCCCACACACCGCAGCGAAGAATAGACCCCACTCACTGCAACTAGAGAAAGCACATGCACAGCAATGAAGACCCAGCACAGCCAAAAATTTAAAAAAATACATAAATAAAATAAATTTAAAAAAGAAAACTGTACATCAATTTAATTTGACCATTGTTGCTCAGTTCCACATCTAATGAGCTACTGAGCCCTCTGATTCTACTTCTAAGATAATTATCTTATCAGATTCTACAGTTGCTATTTTTATTAACCTCACCTTAGTGTATATTGGTAACCTTCACTTAAATATTTACAATTAATGTTGAAAGAATGTATGGTGGCATGGATGGATAATTAATATATAAATTGGTTGTTATCTGTCCTTTAAGGGTATAAGCATTGGAAGAAGTGTTAGTATCTAGGTCTTCTTGGTGCTCCACATATTATTGATACTTCCTGTAGAAGCTTGTAGTATAGTCACTCAAAAAAAAGTCTGTTTGTTGCTCTTCTTTGATTAGCTGAGAATGGCCATTACAAGAATGGCCATTACAAGTATGGCCAATTATTTTATTTTATTTTTAACTAATTTTTATTGGAATGTAGTTACTTTACAATGTTGTGTTAGTTTCTACTGTACAGCAAAATGAATCAGGTATACATATACATATATTCTCTCTTTTTTTGCATTCCCTTCCCATTTAGGTCACTATAGTGCATTAAGTAGAGTTCCCTGTGCTATAGAGTATGTTCTCATTAGTTATCTATCTTATACATAGTATCAGTAGTATATATAGGTCAATCCTAATCTCCCAATTCCTTCCACACCCTCATTCCCCCTTGGTATCCACACATTGTTCTCTTTGTCTGTCTCTATTTCTGCTTTGCAAAAAAGATCATCTATACCATTTTTCTAGATTCCACGTATATGCATTGATAAATGATATTTGTTTTATTAGAACACTCCCGAACACCATACAAAAAACAAAATCAAAATGGATTAAAGACCTAAATGTAAAGCCAGACACTATAAAACTCTTAGAGGAAAACATAGGAAAAACACTCTGACATAAATCGCAGCAACATCTTTTTGACCACCTCCTAGAGTAACAGAAATAAAAACAAAAATAAACAAATGGGACCTAATGAAATTTAAAAGATTTTGCACAGCAAAGGAAACTATAAACAAGACGAAAAGACAACCCTCAGAATGGGAGAAAATAATTTCAAATGAATCAATGGACAAATGATTAATCTCCAAAATATACAAACAGCTCATGCAGCTCAATATTAAAATAACAAACAACCCAATCAAAAAATGGGCAGGAGACCTAAATAGACATTTCTCCAAAGGAGACATACAGATGGCCAGTAGACACATGAAAAGATGCATAACATGACTAATTATTAGAGAAATGCAAATCAAAACTACAATGAGGTATCACCTCACACTGGTCAGAATGGCCATCATCAAAAAATCTACAAATAATAAATGCTGGAGAGGGTGTGGAGAAAAGGGAACCCTCCTGCACTGATGGTGGGAAAGTAAATTGATACAGCCACTATGGAGAACAGTATGGAGGTTCCTTAAAAACTAAAAATAGGGCTTCCCTGGTGGTGCAGTTGTTGAGAATCTGCCTGCCAATGCAGGGGACACGGGTTCAAGCCCTGGTCCGGGAAGATCTCACATGCTGTGGAGCAACTAAGCCCGTGCACCACAACTACTGAGCCTGTGCTCTAGAGTCTACAAGCCACAACTACTACGCCCGTGTGCCACAACTACTGAAGCCCGCGTGCCTAGAGCCCGTGCTCCTCAACAAGAGAAGTCACCACAATGAGAAGCCTGCGCACCGCAACAAAGAGTAGCCCTCACTCACCGCAGCTAAAGAAAGCCTGTGCACAGCAATGAAGACCCAACACAGCCAAAAATAAATAAATTAAATAAATAAACTTATTAAAAAAACTAAAAATAGAACTACCATATGACCCAGCAATCCCACTACTGGGCATATACCCTGAGAAAACCATAATTCAAAAAGACACATGCACCCCAATATTCATAGCAGCATTATTTACAATAACCAGGACATGGAATTGGTGCTCTTTAAACGTCCTTGAAGAAACAGGTGTGAGAGAAAATATGAGAATGTATCCATATTTAAAATAGTAGCACTCTGAAAGGGAGAGAAACAAATTATATCCCATGAAAGTATGGCTTTAAGTGTTCATTTGCTCAAATTGTTATTACAATTGAAAAAAAAAAATCAGCAATCTGCCTGGATTCTTTTATTAAACAAAAGTTATTTAACAAAGCTATAAATTTCATTGCTGTGGCAGAAAATAAGATCAGCCAAGCTGAAATGATCCAGCTGTTTTTGGTTTTGTTATTTCAAAATGTTTTCGTTTCTATTTCTTCCCACATATATTTGTATTTGTTTAAATAGAGTTTATTGTGGCACTGATTCAAAGAACAAATTCCAATTCTTTAGACCCTGTGATTATGCAGCTCCTATGTTGAGCTCTATTTGGTTGTCACACTAGGCAAGACTTTTTGCATTGAGATGTCTCCATACTGGCAGACTTAGAAAGGATAACACAGATTTCATCAGCTCTAACAAAATGCCATACATTTCACATCCTAGAGCTCATCAAGATCCTACAGTATAGCATGTCTTAAATTCCAGTATGTCTGTATTACATTTTCTCACTTGTGTTTCCCAAAGTATTTCCATTATTTTATTTCTATCATATGCATAGAGTTGGTTTTAACATTTGCTGTTGTGATTTGAAGATGATTAATTCATTCTGCCTTGCAGCAAAAACATAATATTACCAGGAGGGACTGTTTTCAAGGGGAATTCTTTGGTTTATCAGATTGGAGCAATTTATTCATAAATAAGTAAGGTGTTCTGCAGTGTCAGCCAGCATCAGAGTGTCCATGGTCCCTTTCATTAAATCATACATAGAAAATGTGTCCCCAGAACGGCTCTTTTAGCTGCATCTAATGACTAAGATCAGTTTTTCCTACATGGATTGATTACTCTTGAGTACTAAACCTTGAGGCTGTCATCCGTCTCTATAGGAATGTGTCCCAGAGGAAATGATTCCTCTTGTTTATCAACAATCTACACAGAACTCCTTAGAACCCACAAGTACTATCATTTAGATATCCAAAAATGATCAACTCTACAGTGGGTCACATTAGACAAAAACTGGCTGAGAAATTGTCCAAATGTGACTATAAAAAATAGGTAATATTTGTGTACTTGGCAGGTGGGAGGTAAAGCCAAATATAGTAGAGAGAAAGGTAGTTTTGTTTTTTTCCTAAAGCAGTAGTCAGGAAAGAGAGGAATAAATATGGAAAAATAGTGATGTAAAGTAAGGAAAATGAGAACTCTCAAGAGAAAGGTATAAACATAGAACTTACAGCATAACACAGCATTTATCAAATTTGGGGGACACATTCTCAGAAGTTGAGATTAGCATGTAGAGTTGAGGTGAGGGCGTCGTTGGAGTTTCTGTGCTAAGCTGATGTAAATAGATAATTTCAGCATATCAAAATCAAATCAGGGTATTTTGTCTTACTTGTTCTATAAGCAAAGACACCTCAAATACATTCTACATGTTTTGGTGAGATTTTAGCATCTGCTTAATGTTTCTTATTGCAGGGAAGAGGTGAACTTACATTATCAAAGAGTATGAAGACGTCCTAATTCAGTTTTAACAGCACTTAACATAGAGCATTCCTGTTTTAAATCTTTCTCCTTAAAACCACCCACTTTAATTTTCAATAAAATTATTTATCCAGGTTGTCTTCCCCAGAATGTTAGAGAAAATTTTGATCTTTAATTGGAAGAGCCATGAATGAGTTTACAAAGAGGAGTACAGGAAATTGTTACCTTCCTTCTCCTTAACTAGACTTTCTTCCACTTCCTGTTATTGATGTCAAATATTACATTTAAATTCTAGAAAATAATAAAAAATGGAATTAAGGAATTGAAACAATATATACCTATTTTTACATGTGTTCATATATTTACCTTTACTGGAGAACTTTATATTTTCACATAGTTTCCAGTTGCTGTCTAGAGTCTTTTGATTTCAAGTTTAAGGGTCCCCGTTAGTGTTTCTTTCAGGACAGGCTTAGTGGTAATGATCTTTCTCAGCTTTTTTTTATGTGGGAATGTCTTAATTACTCCCTCATTTTTAAAAGGACAGTTTTGGTGGCTATAATATTCTTGGTCAATAGGTTTTTATTTTTCTTGTATACTTTAATTATATTATCTCACTGCCTCCTGGCCTTCAAACTTTCAGCTGAGAAATCCATTGATAATTTTACGGAAAATTTTCTGCATATGATGAGTCTCTGCCTCTGGATGCTTTCAAGATTTTCTCTTTGATTTTCACAGTTTGATTATAATATGTCTTGGAGTGGATCTCTGGATTTTTGGATTTCATTATGCTTCTTGTATTTGTATATCCATGTCTTTTCTCAAATTTGGGAAATTTTTGATCATTATGTCTTCTGATATACTGTTGGGCCCTTTCTGTCTCTCTCTTCTCTTTCTGGGATTTCCATAATGCATATATTAATCTATTTAATGGTTTATCATAAGTTCCTTAGGCTCTGATTCTTTTTTATTTTTCCTCTACACACACAATAAATTTAAATAACCTATCTTCTAGTTTATTGATTATTTTATCTACCCCTCAAGTCTGTTACTACAGTCAGTGATTGCATTTTTATCTCCAGAATTGCAGCTTGCTTTTTATAATATCTATCTTTGTTTATGTTCTCATTTTTTTAATATATTATTGTCCAGATTTACTTTAGTTCTTTTTCTGTGTTTTCCTTTATCTCTTTGAGCATACTTAAGACAGATGTTTTAAAATATTTTCTAGTGAGTCTGAATCCTATGATTCCTTAGGGTCAGTTTTGGGAGATTTATTTTCTTCCTTTGAATGGGTCATGTTTCTCTGTTTCTTTGTGTGCCTTATAATCTTTAGTTGAAAACTGGGCATTTGAGAAAAAAAAACAGCCACATCTTTGAAAATTGACTCCATGTAATGGAGCATCACTAATTCACTTATCATGAAGGCTTAAGTTATTTTCATGCATTTCTGGGCATGCATCTTCTGTGTGTGTGTGTGTGTGTGTGTGTGTGTGTGTGTGTGTTTCCCAATTCCCCCATGTATACTGCTGCTTTTCAATGTCTTAATTTTCCTAAAAGTCTCACTCCTGTTTCTTCTCAGGGCCTTAGATATTCTATGTATTCCTCTGCCTATAATCTTTTACTGTCAGACATACATGGGTCTCCAATTCCCCTGCATTTTTTCACCTGCTGGAATGCTTTCTACTACTTTAGTTGTCTCCAACCTGATATTGAAAAACTATGCTTTCATTCCTGTCTGAGCTCCACATCAGGTAAAACAGAAATAAATCCCTTGTGCAGCCCCAGACAAGCCAAACATTGCAAGCTAGCTCCAATCCTTTCCTTTCATTCTGATGGAGAAACAGGCAATTGTATAGCTTCTTCCCAATAGTTCAAGCTGTGTTGCACTAAGGAGGGGATGGAGGCAAGGATGAGGAGAAAAATAAAAAACACACAAACTTTTCTACTTTTTTCTTGTGTGTATTTTTATTCTTGAATGGGACTTGGTTCAGTTGCTCCAGAAACTTGAGTGATTTCTGGTGCTTCCACGAAGTTATTCCACTTAGTCTGTAGCTGTCTACTTCATTTTTCCATGTAGGAACAAAGGTCTGGAGTTTCATAGTTTGCTATGTTGCTCATATCATTCTCCTACTGCAAATTACATCTGAAAGTATATAAAACCTTGGGAAATGAAAGCCTATACTCCAAGTTGGCAAAAGATAGCATCAGCTAGTTGCACTTCATGCTGGGAGCAGACAGAAATAATTATGATTTCCCATAAGGCCTGTATAGTGGAGGAAAATTGAAGCTGCAAACTCTCTTGGATAGAAAATAAAAGAGAATAGTTAGAATTTCTTGTTTTACAGGAACTTCAAAAAGAATAAAGAGGTGGAGTTCTCCATGTACAATGTGAGTTTAAATTATTACAGCCATAAAAACCCTTACCTTAAAAAGAGTATATACAGTTTAATGGGGGATAAAAAACCTGAACCTCAATATAAAGAAAATTAATGTGATATTATGATGGTATGTAATGGAATGGGATTCTCATTCACTGAAAATGGCAACATAAATTGGTATAGGCTTTCCTGGGAAACAGTTTATAATAGTGAACCCATCTGTTGGGTCATTCATTCATTTGTTAAATATTTACTGAGCTTCTGCTGTAAGTTAGCCCCTGTGAATAGCACGTAGAAATGAAGGATCTCCATGCTATCCTTATTTTCTTACTACATGTGGAAGAGATAGGTATATTTTATGTAACCACACTGTTACATATAAAATTACAACAGTGATGTATAAAATGAAAAAAAAAAAAAAGATATGCCAAGCTGACAGAGGACATAATAGGAGAATCTTCCCTAAATTAGAAGATCAAAGAAAAAATTCCTCCCACAAAGTTTGAGTTGAGATTTAAAAAGAGAATACTAATTATTGTAGTAAGAAACAAGGGAAGAATTTAGAGTGAAGGAAATACTACAGCCAGAGTCTTGAGACAAAAAACAGAGCAGCACATTGAAAGATTCAAAAGTACAGAGTGACTGGAAAACATATAATAGGGGTTTGGCGAAGTTGCTCTAAATGAAAACCAAATTATTCAGCATGTTGTATGATATGTTAAAAATTATGACATTTATCCTAAGGCAAATGATTAAAAGGTTTTAAACTGGGAAGGGGGATCAATGTAGAGGTAAGCATGGATCCAACATAATGAGATTTTCATTTTGCGAGCACTGGCAACAGGGTGTAGAATGGATTTGATGGGATGAATAGTGAACATAGGAAATGAAAACAAAGGAAGACTGCCTCAGTCTAGATGATACTTTCTGGTGATTTAGGTAGGATGGGAATAGTGGAAATGGAAAAGGGTGGACAGATTAAAAAGATATGTAAAGGTGAAATGCAGACCTAGTGATAGAACAGATATAGGAGCTGATAAAAAGGAAGAGTCAAGAGTAGTTCCTAGGTTTGGGGTTTGCACCACTGATTAGATGACGTTGTTATTTATTTAACTGAGGAGAACTGAAAAAGTTCCTGATTGGGATGAAAGGTTTTAAGGTTTTACATTTGGTGAGCAGAGGGAGCACCCGAGACAGTATATGTACCATGTTTCCTTTCCTCCTGAGCAACTTAGAAAACTACATTTCCCAGCTCATTGGGATCTAGGAAGTGCTACTTCTCTGGCCAACAGAATATGAGCAGATGTAAAATTGTTTGCCTCTAGTTTGGGTGATTTCCTACTCTCTTTTCTCTTGGGCACAGGTTAGAAAGGGTAGGATTACAAAATAGCAGAGGGATATTGTGGAAGGAGACTGAATTCCTAAGACATTACTTGGAGAATATTTGCCTAATCTTTATCAAACTCCACTGAGCAGACAAGTTCAGTGGAGTTTGATAATGACATGTATAGTGTTAAGTGACTATGATGTCTGAATGTACTTATTACTTCATCACAAAAATAGAAGTGCCTTCAAGACATTCTTGTCTTAGGTGCATAAAATGTGTATATCAATGAAGAAGTTAAGACTTAACTTGTATTCGGAGTTGTCAGTATGTGGATGATAATTAAATCATGAGCACAGGTGGCACTGCCTGATAAGGAAATATAGAGTGAAAAGACAGGAATTTGTGTTTAGTATGTTCAAAGCAATTGCAGAGGCAAGTGAGGTGGAGTATAAAAAGTATGCATTTAGCTTTATAGGCAAAGAGGCAATTGGTGATTTTAGAAAAAAAGCTATTATTACCTGGTAATTTGTACAAAAGCAAATTGGAATAGGTTGAAGAATGGAAGGTGATAAAATAGCAACAGTATGTACAATGCTCAGTAAATGTTTACTTTAGAGAGTATTCTATTTGTTATCTAGGAAGAGAACCAAGGAGGTTTAAATATTGAATATTTAAATTGGTGTAAAGAACATGGAAGGAATAGTCCATATTTCATGTTACTGGAAAGATAGGGAGTTAGGTGATGCAAAGGCCCTGTGGAAAAATTGACCTTGGGTAGGAGAAAGGGCAGCTCCTTCCTTGTAGCCAGAAGAAAAGAGGAAAATGGGCAAAAAAAAAAAAAAAAAAAAAAAAGGATGATCTTCAGTAGGTTGGTTAGAAAGAATGGAGGATGTACCTCCTCTCTTCTCTGTGCTTTGGAAGTATGGACATTGCTGAGAGGGGAGGTGGGGAACAGAAACATGATTGAAGACCCTGAAAATAGAGAAATGATGAATTGAAAAGAAAATATGGCTTGTAATGGTCAAGGGGAGTAAAAAGTTTTATATAACTTTATCTAGAAATTCCTCTCTTAAGAATAAACTCTAGAGAAACAGTAAATGCATACAAAACCTTATGAACAATTATGTTTTTATTTTGGCATTATATAATATTGCAAAAAATGGGAACAATCTAAATATTGAAGAAGAGGGGGTGACAATGAATTACAGTACATTTGAAGTATGGACAATTATAGAGTCATTAAAATATGTAAGAATATTTAACAATATAAAGGGGTTTTTATTAAGTGAAATGAAATTTCAATGTTGAAATTTCATAAGAATGTGCATATGTGTTTCCATGAAAATATAAGACTGGAATGTAACTTCTAAATTGTTAACAATTAGGTATTTTGGTGATGAGATATTGGGTGTTTATTTTTTTACATATTTTTTATATTTGAAGTTTTTACAATGTGCATATACTATAAAAGTCATAAAAATATACTTAACTTGATTTTTCTAACTTTTGTTTTGATGTAATTTCAGACTTGCAGAAAAAAATAACAAGAATGGAAAAAATAATTGTCTTATATTGTGCACTCAGATACCCCAAAATGCTAACTGCTTGCTCCATTTTCTTTCTTTTGTTTTTCTCCATATACATGTGCATATTTTGGAATACATGACTTCCCTTAATCCCTAAATATTTTTGTTTGGCTTTCTGAAATAGAAACTTTACTTACTTAATGAGTAAAATTATCAAAATATAAAATTAATATTCATTCAATACTATTATCTTATACTGATAGATTATCAAAACTTAGCTAGTTTAATTAACAATCTTTATACAACAAAATTAAATTTTAATTTGTGTTGCATTTAGGTTCAGGTCTTTTTAATTTTCTTTAATCTAGAAGATTCTTCTAGTCTTTCTTTATATTTAATTTTTGTTATTATTTCAAAGTACAGGCAAGTTATTTTATAGAATGCTCCTAAGTATGAGAGAGTCTATTGTTTCTTTATGATAAAACCCAAATTAAACATTTTTGCAAAAATGCTACAGAAGTGATACTCTGTCTTTTTCAGTGCATTGTGTCAGGAGGCACGTGACGCTGGCTTAACAGTCTGGTTTGGGCAGTGTCTATCAGGCTTCTTCACTCTAAAGTTCCTGTTTTCCATTTGTGATTAATAAATATTTTTTTGTTGTTTTTGTAATGCTGTTTGAGTGTTTTATTTTATTTTTTAAACGACTTTATTGGAGTATAATTGCTTTACAATGGTGTGTTAGTTTCTGCTGTATAACAAGGTTAATCAGCTATACATATTATGGGGAGAGACTTTGAAGATATTCAAAATACTTGTTAATCCTCAATCTTTTTAGAATAATCCACTGTTGGTTCTTGACTCAAATAATTATTACTATGATTGTGGCCCAATGAAGACTTCCTAATTCCATTATTTCATACATAAAATATGAAGCCTTCCTTCTCTCAAGTTACAGAGTAAGTCCCATCACCACTTCCATGATCTCCACTTTTAGGAAAATCTTAGATTGTCAGGTTACTACTTGAAGAGTTACCATTTAAATGTAATATATTCCAAAGGAGATGATAGTTTTGTGAGGTGCATTTTGTTTTGTGTGCTCGATTTGGTTTATGTGAACCGCCTTAAGGAAATGCCTATAGGGATGTCGAGATTTCCCCCTTGTGTCTCTCATGTATCCTAGCAGCCACCTGTGCTTCCTTCTGTCCTCACCATCTATCATCACAGTGACTTCTCAAACTTGATTCACTAAGTCTGTGCTTTTCTCTACTGTGAAGTCTCTTAGGATAGACGACATCTTTCTCTTCATCTGTAGTGTCTAACTTGGTGCCTGGCTTATAATGGATGTTCAGGATATGTATATAGGAGGGACGGACAAATCGATGAATGACTCTAGTACAGCGAATAGTTCTGATTTATTTGCCAAGAGCCTAACTGGAGCTGAGTGACACAAAAGGAGAGAGGGATAAAAGCCTATGATAAGGAACACCAAAAAGTAGATTATAAGAATCTGGATTGTCATCCACATTGAGTGGTTGGAGGTGACATAGTATGACAGTTCACTAAAAGGAGCATAAAACTGTGAAAATATTCCGGTGCCATTCTTGCTACTTCCTAACTTTGTGGCTAAGCACTAAGTTTACATATCTAGATAATCTAATAGAGGGGATAATATACACCTCATCAGTTTATATACATTTCCAAGGTCAAACATGGGAAGAGGTGAAAGATCATGACATATTGTACAAAGAAAAAATTTTCACTTTAAATTAATAATTTACCTCTAATGAATATTAGCCATTCATATAACTTACTAGATGCATTATAATGTGCACACAAATTAAGACTTTAAAATTTTTTTTGGACTATGTTTATTTACAATGTTGTGTTAGTTTCAGGTATACAGCAAAGTGAATCAGTTATACATATACTTATATCCACTCTTTTTTAGATTCTTGTCCCATGTAGGCCATTGCAGAGTACTGAGTAGAGTTCCCTGTGCTATTCAGTAGGTCCTTATTAGTTATCTATTTTATATATAGTAGTGTGTATATATCAATCCCAATCTTTCAATTTTTAAAAAGAGTAATACAGTAGTAGATTTCCTGATGTAATTATTATAGATGAAAAATGAGAATATGCTTAGTGTCACCCTGAAAGGGTCTAAGACCTGGTTCAGAAAGGCAATGTCTTCCTCATTCATCTTATAAAATAGTGACAATCTAAGAAGTGCCCACTTCATAGGGGGGGAGTGTGGACAACCCTCGCTAATGTTCCATGGACAGGAATTCTAGTGCCGAATTAAATCAAACACAAGACAATGCAAGTCAAGTAAATCCTTGGTATTTCATGTTTACTTATATCAGTTTCATTGAATCATGAACCATCTTCCAGGAATATGTGGAACTTAGATAAGAATTTTTTCACAGTTATCAAACTTTAGGAGCTAAGGTAGCATACAAGTTCAGAGAAGTGGTGGTCATACCTGCAACAGGAATAAGACATTACTCTAAAAGAAGATTTCTCTCATTTACGTGCATGACAGAGAGTCAAAGCCCAGAAGCAATTTGGGCATTACTCTTAAAGTTCTGGTGAGACTGTGAACAAAAATGACGACACTTTCACATATATCCATCTTCATGATTTTTAAAACAAAGCTTCCTAAGAGATATATCTGAAAACCAGTTGTCCCAACTTAAAAAGGTACATGTTACTAATACAATCATGCTGAATACATGTATGCCTATAAAATATCCTGGGATAGAATACCCACACTGTATTCACATACATTCTCACCTATCCTATACTAACACATAAGGCTGGCTTTATAATTATTATATGTATTTTAGAAATTAGGAGAAAGGAGGGCTAAAAGGAAATCTTTGGTTCTTTTCTCAAAGCTTCACAACTTGTTACAGCTAAGTAACAGAACTGAGATAAAAAGTCTTCTTGCCTGACTCAAGTATAATTTTTATACAGAGGTGATATGCTGATAATATGAATTGTTTTGATTTTCTATTTTACCAAATATATTAAATACTGTAATACTTTCATTATTGATTAAAAAATAACATAAGATGTTATTTAGTTATCTTAAAGTCCCTCTATAAACCAATATACATTTGGAATTCCAGCTTACAATTGCATTCAGAATCAGAAGCACGCCTGCTTCAACAGATCAATGTTATGAAGGGAATTTGATTTTAGAAATAGGTGACATTTAGAATTAAGATTGAGGAAAAAAGATCAGTTACCAAAGTTGATGAAACATATTTTATAAAAATTGAAATGTGACTATAATGTAATGACTGTTTGTGTTTCTATTGTCTCCATTTTCTCCATTTGGCATACTACCTCTAAAATCTGTTAAAAGGGATGATCACAAATGTTTGAATGAATTTATTTTCCAAAAGTAACATTTTTTGAAATAAAAAAATTGTGGTTGTGTAATTTCTCATTTTTTGTCCGAGGAGTGAGTGTGGGGGAGGATTTATGCAATGAAAAGAGTTTGGATTTTTAGACAAAATCGCTTAGGCTCAAATTCTGACTCTTTCACCCTTCTACAATGAGCTCCAGTTTATCTGGAAAGTGGAGATAAATAATGTGTATCTATAAGCTCTGGGTCGAACTTAGTGACAAGACATGTCAATCACTGAGCACAGAGACTCATCTAAAACACCATGCAAATATTTTTAAAATCTAATTACAGTTTTTTGAAGAAAAGGTATATTGTGCTGCTATGCTTGAAAGGTGACCAGCTACAGAAACAATGAGTGATAGAAACTAGTGTTTAACCAAACTTGTAAGTCATATAATGTTGCATCTGTATAAAAAAATACAATTTTATTCAATTCCCAAGACAAATATGATTTGGATTTTTTTAATTCTCTCTTTGGAAAATCTGTTAATATAGTGGACAAACGGTTAAAAACTGATTGAGCTGAATGCACTGTAATTGCCTATATGAAAGTCTAATGGGAATTAAAGAAAATTCACTTTTCATTAATAACAGACCCTCCTTGGGTAATAAAACACTGAATTACTCTTGGTTGTTTTGTCTTCCTATTGTCCAATCTAATGTGTTACCTATAGGGCTAAGGCTAAAGTTATGGTCCTATGAGATTTTCTGATCATGACAATACTTCAGGCAAAAGAAAGTTAATAGAGAATCAGATAGCAACCAACATTCTTGAGGATACAAAAAATATTGGAAAAAAAATTGGATCAGAGTATGGCACTATACATCTATTCTGCCTAATTTTAAATTCTGGGAGAAGTGTACTATCTTTAACTTTAGCTTCAGTAGAAATGTACATGATAATACAGACATGAGATGTAACTGAGACATGAATACATTTCTTAATATTTTCATGCTATACTCAGAATAAAATCTGTTTTTTTTTCCCCTAAATTTAATAAACAGTTCAGTTAAGTAACATTTATTGGGAGTCTACTATATTTCAGGCATTCAGCTGTAAGTTGATAATAGAGAAATACAAAACCTTACTTTTCCATTGGGTATATAATACAATAGATATGTATCATGCATTATAGAGTATAATAATAGAAATACTATATTCAAGATGAAATATCCAAGGAGAGATGTTCTTAGATGACTTGAGGAGATTTGAACTAAAAATACAGATTAGAAATATTAGATCTGTAGGGCTAGTTCCTAGCATGAAAACAGGGGGAGAATATCCAAGGGAAGTATGAGATGAGAAGACAGCCTAGGGCAAAACATGAAGGTAACCAATATTCAGGAATAGGTGAAGATTATAGAACATATAAAGAAAGATGGAAAGAAATGGTATTAACTGAGTAATCTTGATTTAGAAGATTGTTAGCAGTGGAAGGAATTTTTAAAATCAACTCCAATTCCTGAATTTCGCTCATAAAAGTACCCCAAATCTAAACACTTATGTGATTTTTCAATGTTCAATCACTAGAAAGGAAGGGAAAGATTAAAATTCAATATCTGTGAATTGCTAACCCAGGTGCTGTTTTCACTTCATCATAAAACATCTCAGCTCCTTTACTTGCCATCAAAATGCAATATATTTAAGTAAAATAATTATTAAGGATCCCAGTATTTTCACTGCAGTTCAATAATTATTGTGTGCTCCAGCTTGGCAAAAATTATGTCAAATAATTCTCCCTAATCTTTACACAGTCTTCAGATCCAATGATCTTTTCCACTTTTCCCCAACATAAATGTCCCTCTCTACTTAGGCTGTCCTCACCCTTGTCTCCCTTTGTTTCCTTCCACGTGAAACGTGCTTACCTTTGTTCATCCATCAAAAACCTGTCCATCCATCCCTATGTACTGCCTCAGTTTTCTCCAGGTCTTACATCTTAAGGCTTTTCCTACCTAGACAGTAAATGTACATATATATGTGTTTCCTACCCAAATGTCATTGAGAACAACCAAAAAAAAAAAAAAAACTACTCTCTGCCTCTTCACAGTGCATACTGAATGAGATTTTTTTTTTTTTTGCATATTTGGTAAACATGTCTTTTGGCGCTCTGAGTGATTATTCTCAGCAATCTAATTCAACTTTATTTTCTTGACTGTCCTGAATGCATAACCCTCTTAATATGCTTTGCTCACTTAATATTAGGTATTTTTAAAGATTTACAATAATTTCACTTGAAATCATTTTTTTGGTTGCCTCATTCCATTGACACAAGTGGTGTCAGGAACTCATTGAGTAAGATCATATTAACCCTGCTTGGTCCTGCTTCCATGGACAGGGCAAGATTCCTAAGATGTGTAAATTAGCAGGGATTTAGAAAATACAGCATCTCAAATAAACAGGATCTTGGAAAGTCCTTACTTTTGTACACTGAAGTAATGTTAAACACAATATAATTTCTGTTCATTTTCACAAGACTTAAGCACCATTACCAACACATCATCAATACTGTAGCCCTGGAGGGGATATATGTGTTCATTTAACTGATTCACTTCATTGTACAGCAGAAGCTAGCACAACATTGTACAGCAATTATACCCTAAGAAAGAGAAAGAAGGAGAAGAAAGAAAGAAAACGAAGAAAGAAAGAAGAAAGAAAGAAAGAAAAGAGAAGAAAGAAAGAAAGAAAGAAAGAAAGAAAGAAAAAAGGAAGGAAGGAAGGAAGGACGGAAGGAAGAAAGGGAAGGAAGGAAGGAAGAAAGAAAACCTGGGACATTTAACCTGAAAAAAAAAGTACTATAACCCTTAGGATCAGGTAGTTCAGGACTTTTCCATAACATTAATTTTGTATTTCCATCCTCACTTTGTCTCTAAAGATATCAAAGCAGTTCGGCCAACCTGTCAATATTTTCTTTAGTTTCAGGCTAAACTTGGTCAATAAGGAAGCAGCCTTGTAGACATAGCTTTGAATATGACTTCCAGGCTGGGTCACTGATATTGGTACCTACATAGTCTGTTGTACAGGAGGGCTTATGGTTCCTAAAAGTCTGAGTTTCATTAGAACAGATCTTTGTTCTTTTTGTGTTATATCCCCAGAGAACAGTGTAGTATCAGATAGTCGGTATGCCTTTCGTGAATGTTTGTGGAATAGAGGTTTATTGAGTCAGATTTGTGGAAGCAGCTAGTTCTGTTCATAGAGTAATACGTTTTTAGATTTTCTGACACACCTCAGCGACATATATGTCACAATGGTTATAACCACGTTTTTCTCCAAATATCAGATCAAGGACCATAATATCTACTTCCTTAACAGCATCACTAAAGATCTTAGTTGGAAAAAATAACAACAATAATAATATTGATTTCTAACATGTATTGTAATAAATTATTTTCTTCCTTCCTTCCTTTCTTCTTTATCTCTCTCATTTTTCATTAGATGCAAAAAAAACAGGTGTCAATGTTTTGCTTTTTGGTCTTAATTAGCTACATGACCTCATCTAATCTCCTTTAGAATGTTTGCTCTTTTCTAACATGGAGTGTGTGTTATTTTCACTTATTAAAAAAACATATTACTTAACTCACAGGGATTCTATAAGAATCAAATGATTGAGTATATATGAAAATACTGAATATCTATTGGCTTAATAAGTATTAATGAATCAAAATATGTGGTTGATAAATATTGGAACTAATACTATAAACAAATATTTATAATCATGACTCAAATTCTATATGTGTTTCAAGAAATTGAAGCTCAGGAGAATAAATTAAAACATTTGATTAATGTGACTGCTTTTTCATTAAATTTTTTTGGAGACAGTTGTAGATTTACAGCAGTTGTGTGTAACACAATGAGTACAGGGCAACATACAATGACAACATAGAGTTGCCCTGTACTCATTATACACTTTCCCATAATGGTTACATCTTGCAAAACTGTAATAGGATATCACAACCAGAATGTGAATATTGATACAATCAGGATGTAGAACAGTCTCGTCACCACCAGGGTACCCGATATGGCCCCTTACAGCCACAACCCCTGAAAACCACTAATTGGTTCTCCATAAGTTTGTCATTTCAAGAATGCCATATGAATGGAACCATACAATATGTAACCATTTAGGATTGGATTTTTCTCATTCTGCATAATGACCTGGAGATTCACGCAAGTTGTCTTGCCTATCGAAGATTCATTATTCTACTTCAGAGTAGCATTCCATGATATAGATATATCACTTTGTTTAATCATTCATGTTGAAGGACTTGGGGATTGTTTTTGGTTTGGTGGTATAATGAATAAATTATGACTCTCATGTGGTAGTTGTGTTTAGATTATAACAAATTGACAAAAGCGTTTTCCATAGTGGCTGTATCACTTTACATTTCCACCAGCAATATATGAGTGATACTGTTTTTCTGAATGCGCTAAGCATTCAGAGTTTTCACTATTTTCTTTTTGAATTTTTGCTGTGTGTAGTGCTATTTCATTATGGTTTTAATTTGCATTTCTCTAATGACTAATGAAGTTTAACATCTTTTCTCATACTTATTCCTCACTTGGATATACTCTGGAGAATTGTTTTTTCATGTCTTTTGCTCATTTTCTAATCAGACTGTTTGTTTGATTTTACTGTTGAGTTTTGTATCCTTTATCTATTCTAGATACCAGTCTTTTGTCAGATCTGTGGCTTACAAATATTTTCTCTCAGTTTTCATTTTATAGTTGCATCATTTTAAGAGAGACGTATAGACAACAAAAGTTTTTTTCTTTAATTTTTGATAAAGTCTACTTTATCTGTTTATCCTTTTTTATGCATAGTGCTTTTGGTATTAAATTGAAGAGTTCTTTACCTAGCCTTAGATCATAAATACATTCTCCTATGATTTTTCTAAAATTTTTATAGTATTAATTTTTATATTTAAGTCTGTGATCCACTGAGCTAAATTTTGTTTAAGGTGTGAGAGTTAGATGAAGGTTCACGTTTCTCTGTATATGTGTCCAATTATTTCAGCACCATTTGTTGAAAATGCTATATTCCTTCTGTTGAATTCCTCTTTCATTTTTGCCAAAAATTAGTTGAGCATATATGTGTAGGTTTATTTCTTGGATCTAAATTCCATTCCATTGATCTATGTATCTGACCCTCCACTGATAGCAAACTCTCTTGAGCACTGTAGCTGTATAGCATTAATATTGGATAGAGTGGTTCCTCCCACTTATACTTTTGATAATTTTAGATATTCTAGGGCCTATACCTTTTCATATAAATTTTAGAATAAACTTGTCCATCTCATTACACTGAGACTCCCATTGGTCGCTGCTGGCAGCTGAGAACTGTCCTTTCAGGCTCTGAAGGAGCCTCCTTGGACTGAGCTGCCTATGTCCTCCAGGTGGAGGAAGGAAATTCCCAGTCTGTGGGAACACTTCCTAGGCTAGGAGCTCATTTTCATAGGATGAAACCTCCCTGTATGGAACAGAGAGAACTTTATGAGATGCACTCTATGAGGCAGAATCACCCTTCCCAGTGTCCCTAGCCTTGCATTTCTGTGTGGAGGAAGGGAGTCTCAAGCATAGCAGAGAAAAATGGGAAGGCTTTTTTGATGTGTCAATTTGTCTTGGCTACAGTCCTCAGTTATTTAATCATACACAAATCTAGCTGTTACTGTGAATGGATTTTGCAGATGTAGTTAAAGCCCCTAATCAGTTAATTTTAAGTGATGGCAATTAACCTAGATGATCTGGTGGCTCTGGCTAAATCTGTTGGAAGGTGTCAAAGCATAGCTATGGTTTACCTGGGAGAAAGAAAAGATTCTACTTGTGAATGTCAGTTTTTTCATATGTCCATGGGATTCTAGTCCTTCTCATGATTCTTTCTTCCTGACTTCTTGTGGAAAAGTGCTTCAGCCTGTGCTTGTGTATGTGAAATTGCCTGTGGTCTTCCCTTCAAACTACCTGCTTTACTGGTTCTTCTCTGATTGAACCCTGACTGATATAATCAATGACTCTAATTTAGTAGTTTAGGTCAAAATGAATCTTCACATAATCAAACATTAATCTAATGGCTTAAGAGGAAATCTATCCCAATTAAATAAATGAAAATCAATTGATAGACAATGGATTCAATGACTACATTCTGTCAATTTAACCTGCAAAAGAGCACTGAATAATCAATCTGACCACTTCAGTGTCTTAAATGCAAATTTAGATCATTGAACCATCAATTTGATTGGTAATGTGACAGGCAGTCAGCCATTGGAACAGCTAAGCAAGTAAATCAAGCACAATTGTTACATTGATGAAGTCATTGTTGTCCTGTGTCAGAGTCCAGTTTTCTTTTTGAATCTACCTACTTATTCAGTAAGTGATTGATCTCTCACTGTGTCTGTTATTTAATAGATGCTTCCAAGGAAATAAAAGTTATCAGATTTCAGGCTTCATGGAGATTTCCTTCTAACAGTGCACAAATTTAAATGATTTCATTATTTAGATAAAAACATTGAGTATCTGCTCTGAGGCAAAAATGTCATGCTGAATGCATAAGTATAATGAGAGAGGTAGAAATAAAATTGCATCATATTTACACACAGTTAATTACTATTTTTAGCAGTGCACTAATTTACTGGATTATTCATTCAGTCATTCAACAAACTGTTACCTCTCAGCATAATCTTTGCATAGTCATGACACCTTGTGCAGTATAAAGTCAAAGAGAGGATTCTAGATTTTCAAAAGCACAGGAGTTTTAATTAGCCACATAATTTCTTGTGGAATCATGGAAACTTCATGGTTACATCAAGTCTAACTAAAAAGATAAATAGACCAATGTAATTAAAAAACTGCTCTATATGGGAATTCCCTGGCAGTCCAGTGGTTTAGTCTCAGTGCTTCTACTGCAGGGACCCCTGTTCAATCCCTGGTTAGGGAACTAAGATCGCTCAAGTCTCATGGTGCTGAAAAAAAAACACAAAAAACCAAAAAAACAACTGCTCTCCAAACTGCAATGTTATGTAATATTCGACCATTTCTTCATGATTCTAAACCTTCCTCCAAAACCCTCACCTCATGATGAAATTGTCAAGAGTATTATCAGAAGATACAGGGATATTGATATCTCCAGTGAAATCTTGGACCTCCGCCTAGCTGCAGAAATCTTGTAATGCTGGTTTCCGTTGGGATCTCAGTTTACACACCACTATTCACCCCTGAATAGTAAAGAGCCTCCACATGACTCTGGGTCATACTTAATAACCACCATTAGACAAATGCAAAAATTTCTCAAATCTACATAATAACCAATGGAAAATAGTGGGTACAAACAGCACGAGAACATGCTGATTGCCTTGGATGGCCCTGAGAGGGGAGAAAGCTATGACAGCAACTAATCTTAGAGAATATAAAAAATGTTGCTCAAAAGATACTAGGCTCCATATATTGCCATATGCTTAGAGACCATATAGTTCCCCTAATTCTAAGTGAAGTCATATAAATTTTCATAGAACATCTTTTCAAAGCTAAATATTGATATATGTGAGTAATACATGGATTAGTGATACATTTCCTGTCCTCAAGAATCTCTTAGTATAATAGAATGAATGCCAATCTAAATTAATTTCATAACTGCATAAGTGCTGCTGTAGGTATGTGTACAGTGACAGAACAGAGTGTTCCTCTTGACTCCGATTGGAGAGGCCCTCCAGAATCTGCACAGAGAAGGATCTGTTGGATCTGTGTTTTGGACAATGAGCAAGATTTTGTTGGGAAGATGGTACAGGCAGAGGAAATGGCATAAAAAATTCACATGGGTGGGAAGCAGAAGGATATCATTGCATTTAATTTATTTACTTTTGTTTTAATTTTTATTGAAGTATAGTTGATTTACAATGTTTTGTTAGTTTCTGGTGTATAGCAAAATGAATCATTTATACGTATACATATATCCACTCTTTCTTTAGATTATTTTCCACATAGGCCATGAGACAGTATTGAGTAGAGTTCCCTGTGCTATACAGTAGGTTCTTATCAGTTATCTATTTTATATATAATGGTTTGTATATGTCAGTCCCAAATCTCCCAATTAAGCCCTCCCCCTCTTATCCGCTGGTAACCATGTTTGTTTTCTTCATCTGTGACTCTAGTTCTGTTTTGTAAATAAGTCCATTTGTACCCTTTTATTAGATTCCACATATAAGTGATATAATATGATATTTGTCTTTCTGTGTCTGACTTACTTTACTTAGTGTGTTAATCTCTACGTCCATCCACGTTGCTGCAAATGGCATTACTTCATTCTTTTTTATGGCTGAGTAATATTCCATTATATATATATATATATATATATATATATATATATATATCACATCTTCTTTATCCATTCATCTCTTGATGGACATTTAAGATTGCTTTCATGTCTTGGCTATTATAAATAGTGCTGTACTTTAAAAGTAAAAGAAACAGCAATCAAAACTTGGAGTCTTCTACCTTTAAAATTTTAATGAGCATTTTGAAGAGTCCCCAAGCCTCCCTGAATTGAAGTGGTTTGGTATACTAACCTAATTTCAGGTATGGCACTTGGACAGATTTGATTATAAATTACTTAGTAACTAATCTTAATTATTTGTTAAGTAAAATTAACAATTTATGATGCTGTTTATATACATACATCTGTCAGCCCAACACAACTGAATAATAGACCTAGGCAAAAATAGATATGTCTACATTTACTCTTTCTACCTGGAAAAAGACGAAGTTCATGAAGTGTTGATCAGGTAGTAATTCTTACCATTACAAGGTATGAGTGTAAAATGGTAATCAGTCTCCAAATTGAATATTCATTTTTAAAAATTTTATTAAAGTATAGTTGATTTACAATGTTGTGGTACATTCTACTACATAGCAAAGTGTTCAGGTACATAGATATATAGATATTTTTTCGTATTTTTTCCATTATGGTTTATTACAGGATATTGAATATAGTTCCTTGTGCTATACAATAGGACTTTGTTGTTTATCCATGCTATATATAATAGTTTGCGTGAATATTCATTTTTTGATAAGTGGAGAGTGTTTGAGAAAGAATACTTAAAAAATGCATAAGGGATTTGATGATATATAAGTAACAAGTAAAATTATAAAATATTATTTAATTAGAATAATAAAAACAATGACCCCATTTTCAATGAGACAGAGGTACTGATTTGAGAAAAATACTTTTTTCATCCTTGTGAGCGTATATGAGAGATATATGCTTATATATTTTTGATGCAAAGGATTGACTGATGAACTCCTTAAGAGAGCAAAATTCTTATATATTGAGATAAATTAAAAAAAGAATAACTGCTAACTTCTATTTCAGGGAACCATCCTTAGGAAGTAATAAAAAATATGAGTGAAGTGATCCATAATATTTTAACAATAGTTTTAAAAGGTGAAGATTTGATGTGACTTAAAAGTCTAACAATAGTGATTTAACTAACTAAACTGTTACACATAGAATAAACTAAAATGGGTGTGTCAAATCATATCACTACTGTTTTTAATGAACTTTTTACTTGCTATGAACCAGGAAATTGTTACAAGCATATTATGTACATATTATGCATTTTATCATCCCAATAATCCTATAAAGAATGTATTATCCGGGCTTCCCTGGTGGCACAGTGGTTGAGAGTCCGCCTGCCGATGCAGGTGACATGGGTTTGTGCCCCGGTCCGGGAAGATCCCACATGCCGTGGAGCAGCTAGGCCCGTGAGCCATGGCCGCTGAGCCTGCGCGTCTGGAGCCTGTGCTCGGCAACGGGAGAGGCCACAACAGTGAGAGGCCCGCGTACAGCAAAAAAAAAAAAAGAATGTATTATCCATACTTGCATTATAAAATGAGAAAATCAAATTTAAATTAGTTAAAATCTTGTCCAAAGTTAGGCGCAAAGTGGATGAGAAAAATTTAGCTTCAAACACAAGATTTATATTCCCATGTCCTCTGATAATACAGAGAAAGTCATTTTGCTTCAATAAGTGGAGAAAACTGATTATAAATCAAGGTATGTGGGATGATCACAATTCTTTATAAAATATACAAAGAGAAATATTGAAAGGAAATAACCTTGCATGTTAATACATATTGTTTTTTGAGGGTAGGATTATGGATGATTTTTTCCTCCCTAACTTTTCTTTTCTCAGCATTAAAAATGTGTTTATTTTGATAGGAAAACATTTGAATGGGTTTCTGTCAAAACTTGAAATTGCACAATATCTGTTAAACATTCCAAACAGATACTCTGGTTCATCCTGAACCGTTAGGGCTACAGCCCACATTTTCCACCCTGTTTATCTATCTTTCCAAGGTTTTGAACCATTCTTCCATACAGTTATCCCAAGATTCCTTTCTTTCTCTTATTGCTAATCACTACTGTAAAGACCCAGATTCTGCTCCTGTCAAAGAAGCACATTTCTGAGCATTTTGGGGCAGCCAAGTGTCCTTCTCCTCTTCAGAGAGTGAAAAGATTAATTTGCTTCCAGAGTTTTGACTCGAAAGATCTCAAACCCTGCATTCCTCCTCCCCTTTTTCTATTATGACTGAAGCTTTTCAAGTTCATGGGATTAAATACAACTGGAGAAAATTTGATAGTGCTACAGGACAGAAAATTTGTTACATTTTAATTATGTGTGGAACAGGAAAGAATTACTCCACTCTTGCTGTGTGTATATTTGTTTGCATCTCTTTCCCTTCTGCAACAAGGCCATCTCTGGAAAGTAATGAAAGTAGATGGAATGGATTTTACTTGAGAAAACACACAAGAAATAAATAATTTGGGCCATGGGAAGGATTTATTTCAATTGTCTTCAGAATCTAAAATGTTTTAAGAATATAAAGAACATGTATGTATATATACACACACATACCTACATGTACACATATATGTGTATAGACACACATATATGCATATGGTAGGTTAATACACATGTACACATACACATAGAATTTTTTTTTTTAATGAGCAGTGTACTATGTACTTGCACAATTAAATTTGTGAGATTCACTGGGGAAAAGCTGAATGGAAGGCTTCCCTAAATCTAGAAGACAGCCATAAACTTGAATGCAATTTTCTTGCTGGAGGAGATACTACAGTACTAGCATGGTGTACGTGTACACCACAGGATCAACGATGCTAGCAGAGTAGATGGCTACATGGTATTTCTAGAGAGAACCTGGACCTAGAACTGCAGCACCCAAACTAATTACGGATGATCTTGACCTAGGTTACACTTTTACAAAATTATAAGGGACCATGTAGCCCTGTATCAGGGGTTTCTTAGCAGACACTAGTGGAAGAAAGACTAGTAAGCTTATCCTCAATATCATGCTCAGCCTGAAAGAGATCTTCCTACAAACTCTGGGATTCATATTTTTTCAATAATCTGAGACATAGAAGACACCTTTGATTCTATGTAGTACAGTGTTTTCTAAACTTTAAATCAGATTGTTTTCTTGCCTTTATTTCAATAGTTTATTATTAGTCTGTAGAAAAGCAACAGATTTCTGTATAATAACTGTATATCTGCAACTTTACTGAATTTATTATTGGTTCTAATAGTTTTATGGTGGAGACTTAAGGGTTTTCTGTATATAGTATCATGTCATCTGCAAATAGCAACAGTTTAATTTCTTCCCTTCCAATTTGGATGAATTTTATTTCTTTATTCTCTGCTTGCTGTGGCTAGGACTTCCAACACTATGTTACACAGAAGTGGAAAGAGTGGGCATTCTTGTCTTGTTCCTGGTTTTAGAGGAAAAGCTTTCAATTTTTCACCATTGAGGACAGTGTTAGCTGTGGATTTATGATAAATGGACTTAGGTCGAGATATGTTCCCTCTATAACAACTTTGATGAGAGATTTATCATCAGTAGATGTTAAATTTTGTTAAATGCTTTTCATTATCTGTTGATATAATCATGTGATTTTTATCCTTCATCTTGTGAATGTGGTGTATCACATTGATTTATAGATAAATCTATAAAATCTGGAATAAATCCCGCTGGATCATGGTGTATGATCCTGTTTACACATTGTTGAATTTGACTTGTTAATATTCTGTTGAGGATTTATCCATCTATATTGATCAGGGATATTGGCCTGTAATTTTCTTTTTGTTGTGGTGTCTTTGTCTGGTTTTGTTATCAGGGTGATACTGGCCTTGTAGAGTGAGTTCATAAGCATTCCTTCATCTTAAGTTTTTGAATAATTTGAGAAGGATAGGCATTAAATCTTTAAATATTTGGTAGAATTCACCTGTGAAATCACATGGTCCTGGACATTTGTTTGTTGGGAGGTTTTTTATTATTATTATTACTCATTCAATTTCATTACTAATAATTAATCTGTTTATATTATCTATTTCTTCCTGATTCAGTTTTGGGAAATTGTATGTTACCAAGAATTTATGCATTTCTTCTAGATTGTCCATTTTATTGCTGTATAATTATTCATAGTGATCACTTATGATCATTTGTGTTTCTCTAGTGTTGGTTGTAACTTCTCTTTCATTTCCAATTCCATTTATTTGGGTCTCTCTTTTTCTTGATTGGTCTGGCTAAAGGATTATCCTTTTTTTTTTTTTTTTCTTTATCTTTTAAAAGAACTAGCTCTTAGTTTCATTGATATTTTCTAAATTTTTTTAGTCTCTATTTTATTATTTCTTCACTGATCTTTATTATAGCTTTCCTTCTACTAACCTTGGGCATTTATTGTTGTTCTTCTAGTCCCTTTAGGTAAATGGTTGTTATTTATTTGAGACTTTTCTTGTTTCCTGAGCTAGGTTTGTATACTTTTAAATTTCCCTCTTAGAACTGCTTTGCTTAGTCCCATATATTTTGGATCTATGCGTTTCCATTTTTGTTTGTCTTCAGGAATTTTTTAAATTTCTTCTTTAATTTCTTCAGTGACCCATTGGATGTTTAGTAGCATATTGTTTAGGCTACACATGTCTGTGTTTTTGCATTTTTTTTCTTGTAGTTGATTTTTAGTCTTATAATGTGTTCAGAAAAGATGCTTGATATGATTTCAATCTTCTTAAATTTACCGAGTATTATTTCATGGCCTGGCATGTCATCTATTCTGGATAATGTTTCATGTGCACTTGAAAATAAAGTGTATTCTGCTGCTTTTGGATGGAGTGTTCTATAGACAGATAGACAGTTATGTAGATATATATATATATATATTCTATATATATAAAGTTCATCTGGTCAAATGTGTTATTTAGGTTCAGTATTCCTCCATTGATTTTCTATTTGGATGATCTATTGATGTAAGTGAGGTGTCAAAGTCCACTACAGTTATTGTCTTACTGTCACTTTCTTCTTTTATGTTTTTTAATATTTGCTTTATATATTTAGTTTTCTATGTTTGGTGCATATATATTTACAACTGTTATATCTTGTTGGATTGATTGCTTGACCATTATGTAATGTCCTTTTTTTTCTCTAGTTATAGTCTTTAGTTTAAAGCCTATTTTGTCTGATATAAGTATTGCTATCTTCATCTTTCTTTTCATTTCCATTTGCATGTAATATTTTTTTCACCTGCTCCCTTTTTGTCTCTGTGTGTATTTAGATGAGAAATGAATTTCTTGTAGCAGCATATACAGACATTGTTTTTTTAAATTTATTCAGCCACTTTATATCTTTGAATTGGAGCATTTAGTCATTTTACATTTAAAGTTATTGACAGGTATGTATTGCCATTTTGTTAATTGTTCTGAAGTTGTTTTTGTAGGCCTTTTGTGTTCCTATCTTCTTTGTTTGCCCCCTTCCGTTGTGATTGAATGACCATCTTTACTTTTATGTTTAGATTTTTTTCTCTTAGTTGTGTGAGGAACTATTACAAATTTTTGGTTTGTGGTCCCGGGCTGGTAGCAGTTTGTTGGTGGACAGGTGAGCCCCTGAACTAATAGGCTAGAGGTCGAACTCCAAATTGATACTTTCCAGAACCAGTGTCCCTGTAGTAGAACAAGCTCTCCAAAATGGATGCTGCTAGTCTTCATGTCCCCAGGGGAGTCCCAGTTGCCTCCAGCCTCTCTGGGAGGCTCTCTAAGATCAGCAAGTGGGTCTGACCCAGGCTCCTTTCAAATCAGTGCCCTTGTGCTGAGGCTCAAATTATGAGAAAGGTGGAGTGCTCACTTTAAGAGTGGAGTCTTTCCTTGCTGCAGCCCTTTGGATCTCCTGTATGCAAGCCCTGTTGACCTTCAAAGTCATACATTCTAGGAACTCATCTTCCCAGTGTAGCACCCCTGGGCTGAGTAGCCCAATATGAGGCTGGGGAGTCTGATGTGGGGTTTTGACCCCTCACTCCTTGGGGAAAATGTACTCAATTGTGTTTGTGGGTTGCCTCCCCAAGGTTGTGGATCTTGACTGTCATGTGTCTCTACCCCTCCTACCTGTCTTGCTGTGGTTTCTTCTTTATACCTTAGGCATGGAAACTCTTTTCTTCTAGTTTTCAGATTGTTCTCATTTATAGCTGTTCTGTAAAGAGTTTCAAGTTTCTTGTGCCCATGAAAGGAGGTCAGCTCAGGGGCTTCCTGCTCTGTCATTTTGGCCACACACTTGAATATAATTTAAACCATCTGCTTTGTCTAATTTCCTTTGGCACTGATCTGACAAGGAAAGATGCGATGCCACCTTGTTACTGCTAGGTGTGTGTAAAATTCCACATCTCGCATTCTGACTCTACTGACATGTGAAGGACAGGGATGGATGTTCTGGCTTCCTAGTGCCCTCCATTGATACAAGGAGGAATAAGTCATGACTCTCCACCTGGTCTCCTTCAACATCCCTCCAGGGGGAGGAGAAAAGATGTATTATTACTGCTGGCTGAGAGTGAAAGTCCAGGTTCCCATAGAAGTTTCCACTGACACAAGAGATATGCAGGTCTTTTTTCATCCTAATAAAGATGGAAATCTAAGCGTTCCATTCAGATTTTGCTGGCATGGGGAAGGGTTGCCAATGTTTCTCCTGGGTGTTTGGCTGTAGTAGAGTGGTTATTTTCTAAAAAGTTTCTGTCTTACTAAACTGTCCCTTTTCTTGTTCTCTGGCTAAGTAGAGAATGCTTTTGTTGTGGATGTTTTGTCTGCGCCTATTGGTGTTGTCATGTTTTTTGACATCTCCAACACTGAGCTTCGGACATTTGAAACCAAAGGGAAACCCAAGAAACTCACTTTTATGTTATTCTTTAGGTTCCAAAGTCCCTGGCTAGTCTTCCTTCTTTTCTCCATCTTTCAGAATCTTTTTATATTTGTTTTATATGTAAAGTCCAGGGACTTTAGTTGTACTTAGTGGGAGGAATAGGGTGTGTACATCTGTTCCAGTCCCCCAGAGGTTGAGTTACATGCAGGCTTTTTTTTTTTTTTTTTTACAAGAAACATTTTATTTTTAAAATAATATTGAAATTGGAAACTCCTGGTTTCACAAAAGATAAAATGGAGACCTGAAGTGAGTAACTTGCTGAAGACTTCTGCGCTAGTTAGAAAAACAGCCAAGATTGGAATCAGGTCACTCACTTACAATATAAGTTACTTTCTACTACTTTTCTGTCATAATATATTGTACCCACTGCTGTGTCCTTATAGTCTTCTTTTCAATATTCCCTTCAATCTACTGGAGTTTGAGGACTAGACAGGGTCTCAGTGGACACTGAATGAGAATCTCAAGAACCATCTACCTTAACTAATGAGAGGAGTTTTCTTCCCATCTTTAAGAAGAGAACTGCTTATATATTACACCTGTTTCACTACTGAGGAATATGGAGTTCACAGAAATCTGAATAATATTTTAAGTCATATTTTCCCTTAAACTTCACCAATTTGCATCCATTCTTAGCTGTGATCTTCCATTTCTTCTTATTCAGATCACGGTGGTTGCCTTTTTCTTTTTGGTAGCTCCCCAGTCATTTTCTTATCCCTACCCTCCTCCAAAATTATCTATTTCTTTTTATTTCAACCACAGTCAGTTTTTCAAACTGCCATAATATTATTGACTTTTTATACTTCTTAAAATAAAGCCTGGTAACAAAAAGAAAATTTAAAAAGGAACCTCAATATATCCTCATACCTAATTCAGCTTCATCTTGTCATACCCCACCCCCCCCATAGTTCGCTGTGTTTCAGCCTCACGGTTCTTTTTCTGGGCTCTTGTTCATGCTATACACTCTCATCCACTTAGGTATGAAGCCTTTGCACCTGCCATTCAATTATTGAAAATATATCTCAAGCCCTCACACATCCACCCCTTTTCCTTATAAATTTGCACACCTTTTAGATACCAGTTAAAATATCATCTTCTAAGAATATACTCTTTAGATACACATTCCTTTCTGCCTCAGAACCATATTCCTTCTTTTGTGGCACTTCGTCTATGTGTCATTTTACATTTGTAGATGCAATCATTCGATTTATGTTCTCCTCAACTTTAGAGTCACCTCCACTGGAAGAGTCCAGGAATGTTTCAACTACCCCATTCAATTCCCAGAAACTAACTCAGGACTTATTATATAACAGATGTCCAGTGAATGTTGGTTAAATTAATGAAGGAAGGTGGAAAGGAAAAGAAAAAAAGAAGAAAAGAGAGGTAGAGTGGGGGAAGAAAGAAGGTGAGAGAAAACAAAGGGAGTAGGAAGGATAACTATGTGTGGACTTATTTTTCAATCCTAGTTCTGGCTCTGAGTTTCTCAAATCTCAATGTTCTCAAACCAAAGTTAATAAATTTGCCCTTATTGGACTATTGTGGGAATTATGTAAAGTATTATATCTCAAATACCTACAGCAGAGCCTGGAATGTTGAGTAAATGCTCAGTCCATGTTAGGTCATATCCCTTCCTACCTATTATTAGCTAGTTAACTAAAACATTTTCTCTTAGAAGATTTTTAATTCAGTGTGGGCATTTGTTTAATTTGGAGACGTCATCCATCAAAAATTATTATTACTTGATGATTTACTACAGCTAAAACTGTCTTTCACACACATCAGGTAATACACTAACATAACTCAGGAATGAGTACTAAAATTTTCAGTGGTCCTAAAAGTCTTTAATTATGAAACAATGTGCAATTTTATTTTTAGCTCACTTTGAAAAGTGGAGAAAGCATTACTCTCATTTTGTATGCATGACACTGAATCCCATGAAATACTCCATTGATTTCATAATCCTTGCCATTAGCAGTTAAGTGTTTATATTATTCTGCTCCCTGATAGTTAGAAAACTTGTTAAGACACTATTTTCTGTGGCTTTGCTCTGCCCCAAGAGGTGCTGTCCCTCACCTATATCTGGGTTTTAGTGGACATATTCCTTATTTTTGACATTTTACTCTAAAGGATTTTCAAAGTGGGATGCCTGGGCCCTGTAGATTGGCTTTTCCCAAGCATATAGCTGCATATACAGAGTCATCTTATTGAACCCAAATGGTGTTATGATAAAGTGGATATGCCAAGGCAGACCACCAGGGCTTGAATTCTATATGTACCTCTTACTAAAGGTGTAATCTTGGAAATAATATTTTACCTCTCCGATCCTCAGTTTTCCTATTGCAATACCTATCTTCTAGTATTGTTTTGAGAATCAAATGAGAAATATCTAATGTTTACTATTTGCCTGAGATTGTTCTAAGTAACCTATAATTATTAGTTCACTTAATCTTTGCCCAAACCCTGTGAGATTGAAACAATTATTGTTTCATTGTATGGATGGGACAATTGCATGCAGAAGTCGCTTTCCCAAAGCCATACAACTAGAAGTGGACACACAGGACAGGGACACAGGCAGTGAGTCTCTCAGAGTACTGACCGCATGTACTTGCATGGCACAGAGTGGCCATGGAATCCTCATGTCCTCCTAGTTCTGCTGCTGACTGGCATTGGTATGGAAGGTGGACAGATAGTGCTTCTTGACACTGCACATCTCCCAGATTTGTTAGGAGCCAAGCCATAGGGGCATGTCATTGTTTTCTGGCTGTATTTTGTCCTGAAGGGCTGAGTATACACTCACTCATGCCACCACAATGCAACTTTCTCTGGTTTAAGATGAATTAAGCAGGGAAAATCAGACAACAGTAAAGGGATCAACCATTCAGATTCATATTCAAGGTAGAATCATGGAGTCTAAGCTGGATGGTACCATGCAAATAGTTACTGGAAATTCTTTCAGTTTTTTTTTTTTTTATTGGGGTATAGTTGCTTTACAATGTTGTGTTAGTTTCTGCTATACAATGAAGTGAATCAGCTATATGTATACATATATCCCTTCCTTTTTGGATTTCCTTCCCATTTAGGTCACCACGGAGCAATAAGTAGAGTTCCTGGTGCTACACAGCAGGTTCTCATTAGTTATCTTTTTTTTTTTTTTTTTTTTTTGCGGTACGGGGGCCTCTCACTGTTGTGGCCTCTCCCGTTGCCGAGCACAGGCTCCAGACGTGCAGGCTCAGTGGCCATGGCTCACGGGCCTAGCCGCTCCGCGGCATGTGGGATCTTCCCGGACCAGGACACAAACCCGTGTCCCCTGCATCGGCAGGCGGACTTTCAACCACTGCGCCACCAGGGAAGCCCTAGTTATCTATTTTATACATATTAGTGTATATATGTTAATGCCAATCTCCCAGTTCATCCCACACACACTTTCCCCCCTTGGTGTCCATAAGTTTGTTCTTTACATCTGGGTCTCTATTTCTGCCTTAAAGACAGGTCCACCTGTACCATTTTTCTAGATTCCCCACATATGCATTAATATATGATATTTGTTTTTCTCTTTCTGACTTACTTCACTCTGTATGACAGAATCTAGGTCCATCCACATCTCTACAAATGACCCAACTTCGTTCCTTTTAAAGGCTAAGTAATATTCAATTGTATATATGTACCACATCTTCTCTATCCATTTGTCTGTTGATGACCATTTCGGTTGCTTCCATGACCTGGCTATTGTAAATAGTGCTTCAATGAACACTGGGGGCATGTGTCTTTTTGAGTTAAGGTTTTGTCAGGGTAGGTGCCCCACAGTGGGATTGCTGGGTCATTTGGTAATTCTGTTTTTAGGATTTGAGGGAACCTCCATACTGTTCTCCATAGTAGCTGTATCAATTAATATTCTCACTACCAGTGTATGAGTGCTCCCTTTTCTCCACACCCTCTACAGAATTTATTGTTTGTAAGTTTTTAGAAGATGGCTATTCTAACTGATGTGAAGTGATACCTTATTGTAGTTTTGATCTGCATTTCTCTAATAATTAGTGATGTTGAACATCTTTTCATGTGCCTATTGGCTACCTGTATGTCTTCTTTGGAGAAACGTCAATTTAGATCTTCTGCCCATTTTTTGATTGGGTTGTTTGTTTTCTTGATATTGAGCTGCATGAGCTGCTTGTATATTTTGGAGATTAATCCTTTGTCCATTGCTTCATTTGCAAATATTTTCTCCCATTATGAAGGTTGTCTTTTTATCTTGTTTATGGTCTCCTTTGCTGTGCAAAAGCTTTCAAGTTTCATTAGGCCCCACTTGTTTATTTTTATTTCCATTACTCTAGGAGGTTTGTCAAAAAAGATCTTGCTGTGATTTGTGTCAGAGGGTGTTCTTCCTATGTTTTCCTCTAAGACTATTATAGTGTCTAGCCTTACATTTAGGTCTTAATCCATTTTGAGTTTATTTTTATGTATGGTGTTAGGAAGGGTTCTAATTTCATTGTTTTACATGTAGCTGCCTAGCTTTCCCAACACCACTTACTGAAGAGGCTGTCTTTTTTCCATTGTATATTGCCTCCTTTGCCATAGATTAATGACCATAGGTGCATGGGTTTATATCTGGTCCTTCTGTCATGTTCCATTGATCTATGTTTCTGTTTTTGTGCCAGTACCATACTGTCTTGTTTACTGTAGCTTTGTAGTATAGTATGAAGTCACTGAACCTAATTCTCCCAGCTCCATTTTTCTTTCTCAAGATGGCTTTGGCTATTCAGGGTCTTTTGTGTTTCCATAAAAATCATAAAAGTTTTTGTTCTAATTCTGTGAAAAATGCCATCGGTAATTTGAAAGGGATTGTATTGAATCTGTAGATTGCTTTGGGTAGTATAATCATTTTCACAATAGATTCTTCCGATCCAAGTACATGCTATATCTCTCCATCTCTTTGTATCATCTTTGATTTCTTCATCAGTATCTTGTAGTTTTTGGCATACAGGTCTTTTGCCTCCTTAGGTAGATTTATTCCTAGGTATTTTACTCTATTTTGGTGATGGTAAATGGGATTGTTTCCTTAATTTCTCTTTCTGATCTTTCATTTTTAGTGTATAGGAATGAAAGAGATTTCTGCGCATTAGTTTTGAATCCTCCAACTGTACCAGATTCATTGATGAGCTCTTGCAGTTTTCTTGTAGCATCTTTAGGATTTTCTATGTATAGTACAATGTCATCTGCAAACAGTGACAGTTTTACTTCTTCTTTTCCAATTTGAGATCCTTTATTTCTTCTTCCTCTCTGATTGCTAGGACTTCCAAAACTATGTTGAATGAGAGTGGCAAGAGTGGACATCCTTGTCTTGCTCCTGATCTTAGTGGAAATGTGACATTTATTATGTTGAGGTAAGTTTCCTCTCTGCCCAATTTCTGGAGAGTTTTGATCATAAGTGGGTGTTGAATTTATTAAAAGCTTTTTCTATATCTATTAAGATGATCATATTGTTTTTATTCTTCAATTTGCTAATATGGTGTATCACATTGATTGATTTCATATATTGAAGAATCCTTGCACCCCTGTGATAAACTTCATTTGATCATGGTGTATGACCCTTTTAAATTTGTTGCTGGATTTTGTTTGCTAGTATTTTGTTGAGGATTTTTGCATCTATGTTCATCTGTGATATTGGCCTGTAATTTTGTGTGTGTGTGATATCTTTGTCTGGTTTTGGTATCAGGGTGATAGTGGCCTCAGAGAATGATCTTGGTTGTGGTCATTCCCCTGCAATTTTTTGGAAGAGTTTGAGAGGGATGGGTGTCAGCCCTTCTCTAAATGTTTGATAGAATTCACCTGTGAAGCCATCTGGTCCTGGGCATTTGTTTGTTGAAAGATTTTTAATAACAGTTTCAATTTCATTACATGTGATTTGTCTGTTTATATTTTCTATTTCTTCCTGGTTCAGTCTTGGAAGGTTATACCTTTCTAAGAATATGTCCATTTTTTCCAGGTTGTCCATTTTATTGGCATATAGTTGCTTGTAGTAGTCTCTTAGGATCTTTTGTATTTCTGCTGTGTCCATTGTAACTTCTCCCCTTTAATTTCTAATTTTATTGATTTCAGTCCCCTTTCTCTTTTTCTTGATGAGTCTAGCTAAAGGTTTATCAATTTTGTTTATCCTCTGAAAGAACCAGCTTTTACTTTTATTGATCTTTGCTATTGTGTTCTTTGTTTCTATTTCATCTATTTCTGCTCTGCTCTTTAAGATTTCTTTCCTTCTACTAACTTTGGGGTTTTTTGTTCTTCCTTCTCTAGTCCCTTTAGGTGTAAGTTTAGATTGTTTATTTGAGATTTTTCTTGTTTCTTAATGTAGGATTGCATTGCTATAGACTTCCCTCTTAGAACTGTTTTGGCTGCACCCCATAGGTTTTGGATCATCATATTTTTGTTGTCATTTATAGGTTTTGGATCATCATATTTTTGTTGTCATTTATCTCTAGGTATGTTTGGATTTCTCCTTGATTTCTTCAGTGACCTCTTGGTTATTTAGTAGCATATGGTTTAGCTTCCATGTGTTTGTGTTTTTATAGTTTTTTCTTGTAATTATTTCTACTCTCATAGTGTTGTGGTAGGAAAAGATACTTGATGCGATTTCAATTTTCTTAAATTTACTGAGGCTTGATTTGTGACCCAAGATGTGATCTATCCTGGAGCTTGTTCCATGTGCACTTGAGAAGAGAGTGTATTCTTCTGCTTTCAGATGGAATGTTGTATAAATATCAATTACATCTATCTGGTCTATTGTGTCATTTAAAGCTTGTGTTTCCTTATTAATTTTCTGTCTGGATGATCTATCCATTAGCATAAGTGGAGAGTTAAAGTCCCCCACTATTATTGTGTTACTGTCGATTTCCCCTTTTATGGCTGTTAGCATTGCCTTATGAATTGAGGTGCTCCTATGTTGAGTGCATGTACATTTATAATTGTTATATTTTCTTCTTGGATTGATGCCTTGATCATTATGTAGTTTCCTTTCTTGTCTCTTGTGATAGTCTTTATTTTAAAGTCTATTGTATCTGATATGAGTATTGCTACTCCAGCTTTCTTTTGATTTCCATTTGCATGGAATGTCTTTTTCCATCCTCTCACATTCAGGCTGTATGTGTCCCTAGGTCTGAAGTGGGTTTCTTGTAGACAGCATATATATGAGTCTTGTTTTTGTATCCATTCAACCAGTCTATGTTTTTTGGTTGGAACATTTAATCCATTTACATTTAAGGTAATTTTTGATGTGTATATTCCTATTACCATTTTCTTAATTGTTTTGAGTTTGTTTTTGTAGGTCTTTTCTTTCTCTTGTGTTTCCTGCCTAGAGAAGTCCCTTTAGCATTTGTTGTAGAGCTGGTTTCGTGGTGCTGAAGTCTCTTAGCTTTTGCTTGTCTGTACATTTTTTTAATTTCTCTCTTCAGTCTGAATGAGATCCTTGTTGGGTAGAGTAATCTTGGTTGCAGGTTTTTCCCTTTCATCACTTTAAATATGTCCTGCCACTCCCTTCTGGCCTGTCGCATTTCTGCTGAAAAATCAGCTGTTGACCTTATGGGGATTCCCTTTTATGTTATGCATTGCTTTTCCCTTGCTGCTTTTAAACTTTTTCTTTGTATTTAATTTTTGATAGTTTGATTAATGTGTGTCTTGGCATGTTTCTCCTTGGGTTTATCCTGTATTGGACTCTGTGCTTTCTAGGTTTGATTAACTATTTCCTTTTCTATGTTAGGGAAGTTTTTGACTATAATTCTTTCAAATATTTTCTCAGACCATTTCTCTTTCTCTTCTTCCTCTGGGACCCGTATAATTCAAATGTTGGTACATTTAATGTTGTCCCAGAGGTCTTTGAGACTGTCCTTGATTATTTACATGCTTTTATCTTTTTTCTGCTCCTTAGAAGTTATTTCCACCATTCTATCTTCCAGCTCACTTATTCGTTCTGTTTCATTTTTTGTGTTATTGATTCTTTTTAGAGTATTTTTAATTTCAGTTATTGTGCTGTTCAACTCTGTTTGTTTGTTCTTTAGTTCTTCTAAGTCCTTGTTAACCATTTCTTGTATTTTCACCATTCTGTTTCTGAGATTTTGGATCAACTTTACAATCATTACTCTGAATTTTTTTTAGGTAGACTACCTATTTCCTCTTCATTTGTTTGGTTTTGTGGGTTTTTAATTTGCTCCTTGGTCAGTAGCATATTTCCCTGTCTTCTCATTTTGTTTAACTTAATGTGTTTGGAGTCGCCTTTCCACAGGCTGAGGGTCACAGTTCCTCTTACTTCAGTGTCTGCCCCCAGTAGGTGAGGTTTGTCCAGTGGCTTGTGTCAGCTTCCTGGTTAGGGAAACTGGTGCCTGCATTCTGGTGGTGGAGCTGGATCTTGTCCCTCTGATGGGCAGAGCTGTACCAGGTGGTGTGTTTTGGAATGTCTGTGACCTTAGTATGACTCTCGGCAGCCTGCCTGCTAATGGGTGGGGTTGTGCTCCTGTCCTACTGGTTGTTTGGCATGAGGCATCCAGCACTGGAGGTTGCTGGCTGTTGGGTGGAGCCGGGTCTTGGTGTTGAGATGGAGACCTCTGGAAGAGTTCTCACCAATTAATATTACTTGAGGCTTGGAATTCTCTGGTGGTCCAGAATCCTGGACTTGGCTCTCCCACTTCAGAGGCTCAGGTTCTAGCTCTGACCAGACAATGAGACTTTGCAGGCCACACGGTATGGAAGAAAAGAAAGAAAGAAAGAAAGAAAGAAAGAAAGAAAGAAAGAAAGAAAGAAAGAAAGAAAGAAAGAAAGAAAGAAAATGAACAGACAAACAAAACCCCAAGACAAATGGTAAATGTAAAATGATAAAAGAGAAAAACACACAAGAAATAAACACACAGACACAAAAACAGAAGACATAAAACAAAAAAGAAGAGAGCAATCAAAGAGATAAACCAACCCCAAAATGAAAACAAACTATAGAAACTAACAAAAACAAAAAACAAATCAAAAGGAGAAAGCAAACTAAGAAACTGTCAAAGAAAACATAAACCAAACACAAAAATGATCAAAAAAAGGATAATAACAAAACAAAAGAAAGATGGGAGCAAAAGGAAAAACACAAAACAACAAAAAAGTAAAGCAAAAATAGAAAATATATTTTTAAAAATATAAAAACAAAGCAAAACAATGAAAAAACAGAGGAAAACACAATATAAAGGAAAAGTAAAGTAAAAATAGAGAAAAAACTAAAAAGACATTAAAAATAAAAGCATAAAAATGAAAAAAGTCAATAATAAAAATAAGTAAAAGAATAATAAAAAAGAACAACAACAGAACAAAAAAAATATTAGTAATAATATTTTCCTGGGACCTCTGCTCTCAGTGTCCTTGCCTCCATATTGAGCCACAGCCAACCCAGGAGACTCTGCCTACCCAGGAGCCCTCTAATACCTCCAGGTAGGTCTCTGGACCTGCTGTGGGTACTGTGGGTGCAGTTCAAGCTCAAATGTGGCCCAACTCCTGCATGTACTTGCCCCCAAAGTCTGCAGCCTATATTGTGGGAACAGTGGTTGTCTATTCAGCTTTTCCACAGATGCAGTGTTTACCAAGCTGACTGTGGGGATTTAATACTCTGCTTCTGTGGCTGCATGGACATATTTCTGTTCCTCTTGTTTGGTTGCATGGCCCTTGGGCTCAGCTTTGATTTTGGCATCACCTCTGCATGTGAGCCTCCCTCCAGCGTCTGTTCCCCACCCAGTCAAGAGGGAGTGAAATCAGTGGCTGATTTGGACTCTTTCTCACTCAGGCTGGGCAGAGGGAGGAATATGCCAACCACAACTGGGATGTGCAGGGAGTGCCTGTGGCGGCAGAGGCAGGCAGGAATTTTCAACAGCCTGAGGTGTGCTTCACATTCTCCTGGAGAAGTTGGCCCCAAATCATGGGACCTTCAGCAGTGGTGTGCTGTGCAATCTCCCAGGAAGATGTGGGCAGTGATGACCTGACCTTGCTCACAGGGACCTTGGTGACACCAGAGGCAGTGATAGTGGTCACATTAGACTCTGGGGTCTGAGATAGTAGCTGCAGCTTGCTCCTACCCCTGGAGTTTGTGTAGGTGGTGCCCCGCTGCCTCTGAGTGCATGGAGAAAGAAGCTTCTATGCTGGGCCTACCCCTGTTCTTGTGCACCCCCAGCAATGATCTCCTGCTCCTCTGGATGGCACAGGTATTTTCCCAGACTCCCTCATCTGTGGTGCACTAGCCCTCTCAAGCTATCTTCATGCAGCCAACCACAGTCCTCTCCCTGGGGTCTTACCTACAAAGTCCAAGTCTCAGATCCCAGGCCCCACCAGCCCCAGTGGGCAGGCAAGTGTCTCAGTCTGGGGAGTGCTGGTCAACACCAATCATCATGCAGGAATCTCTCTGCTTTGCCCACTGCACCCCTGTTGCTGTGCTCTCCTCTGAGGCTCCAAAGCTTACCTCTGACACCCCATCCCTGCCAGTGAAGGGGCTTCCTAGTCTGTGGAAACTTTTCCTCCTTCACAGCTCCCTCCCAGAGGCACAGATCCCATCCCAATTCCTTTGTCTCTTTTTTTTTTTTCTTTTATCTGTTTTTCTTTTGCTCTACCCAGTTATGTGGAGATTTTCTTATCTTTCTGGAAGTCTGAGGTCTTCTGCCAGAGTTCAGTAGATGTTCTGTGGAGCTGTTCCACATGTAGTTGTATTTTTGATGTATCTGTGGGGAGAAGATGAGCTCCACATCTTATTCCTCCACCATCTTGAAGGTCCTCCTCTTTCTATTTTAAAATAAATTACTTGAATCTCAAAGAATTAGTTTAGACCTCATAGCAACTTCCAGGTCATAAGTATGCTTTCCTCACATTTTACCATCAAGATGGCTCTTTCAGGAAGGATTTAATAGACTCATTTTACAGCTGAAAAAACTTGAGTTCCCTAGAGGGTACAGAATTTGACAGTGAAGACAGAGGTAGTAATGGCAAGACTTGGGTTTGAAATCTAGATTTTTCTTGTATTAACTAGAAATGATTTAGCTTAACAATGTGTCCATGTTTCAACATACTTTTTCATTTTCTTTTCTTCCCTATGTGATCACAGCTATGTAGCAGTGCAGAAAGAAATGAGAGTTTTGTGCAAAATGAACCTGAGGTCAAATACAGAATGTTCCACTGACTTTCCCATTAGCTTAATATCCTTAATGTGTTGGGTCTCAGGATGTCCTATTCATAAAGGAGCATCTACTCAAATAAATGCTGAGAGAATATGAAACCTCTGAAATGGAGATTAATCATTGGAAGTTCTATATTTATTAGGATATATTTATTTTACATTAAGTTTTCACCCACTGCCTTATCTCTTGGGAAATCTGCATGTGACTCACCTCAAAGCAGGAGGCTGCAGGGATGCTGTCTAGAAATACCCCAGGTGAAGAATGGACACAACAAAAAGTAGACTCAGTATGCAGGGAGAAAGGAGCAGGTTTGCTGCTACCAAGTCCAAGAAAGTCATGTCTCCTTCAAGGTGAGGAAAAGGTTCAGTCCTTCTCCAGAGGCCCATTTTACCTCAAGGGTATGAATATGTGTATGATATTTCAGACACCAGAGCTCAAAAGCAACCTGTGCTGAGTCATCAGAAAATGATTAGGAATTTGGAAAAGCAAAAACTGCTCTAATAATGGAAGTCCTGATAAAAGGTTGTGTTTCTAAGTGATTTGTTTGTTTGCCTTTCCAAAGTATATGATTACCTAAGCACTGCCAGAATACCTGAGCAGGAAACAAGTATCCTGAATTTTTTCACTTCTCCAAAAATCCCACAAATCAAGCAAAGAAGGGGTGGAAGTAAAGATTGGGTGCCTAAAGAATCAGAGGGAAGAACTAGTATAAGATGAGGGTAGAGTGAAAATATTTCATCCCTTTACAAAGATCTGAGAATCTGCTCAAAGCCATTATCTTCCCTGTCCAGAGGGAAAATTAGAGAGATTTTTTTCTTTAATTACCACGTAAAGTGGCATTTATTTTTCCTTTTAAAGTGGATAAAACTTTAGACAAAGTAGTTGAGACCTAGAAAGGAAAAGTTGCAGAAACTTTCCAAAGATGAGAAAGAAAATACAAGAATAGAAAACAGACTACAACCACAATCTTAATTTTGGAAAGGATTGAAGAAAACTACTACATTTTGGTAACTTTGTATATGTGTGTTTTTACTCAAAACTTTCTAGGGAAGAATATGATGAAAGAGGCACATACATTCTTTGATTCTGAGAGTGCAGAAGAAAAAGAGTGGAGGCCAAGAGCTATAATGAAAACCAGGTAAAATGTTAGGAGACTTAATCTCAATTCTGGCACAAAATAGCTACTTCACTTTAGCTAAATACCTGATTTACAAAATGTTGATTATAATATTATCTTTTCTATCACAAAAGACTCTTCAAAGGATCCTATTATATACAAAAACAGCTGTATAACAACAACAGCAACACCAACACCACCTGTAATTAGTTTTAACTGTATTTCTAATAACTTGTCAACTGACATGCACATGGAATTTTCAGGATACAATATCACATTTCAGGAAATGACAGAGATGAAACTATCTTAATACATTTTGAGGAGGATCAACCAAAAATCTTTAGAAAGTATTCAAAATAAAAGCTGAATAAAGAACACAGTGATATGAGTTTTGACTCAAATACAGCATAATAGGTATTGTTTTTTCTTTGGATTCAGAAGAAATCCATTGCATAATAACTACTTCATTAACATAAACTTTCAGAGAAGAATGCTCCTTCACTCTCTTTGAAATACAATCCATGAGAGTATTTTTTAAATTAATCAGAGATAACTATGTTGGGCTAAGTAGAAAGTTCCCAGGGACCAAAGTGGGCATAACTTACATTGTGCTCATATATGATTCTTCAATTATGGGTCCAAATTTCAATACAGCATATAGAAAAGTGAATCAGTCAGTCAGATTCCTGGTATTTCCCTCTTTATTTTTTTTTAATTTTTGTAAAATATGCATAACATAAAATTTATCATCTTAATGATTTTTAAGTATAGAGTTCAGTGGTATTAAATACATTCAGAATGTTCCTAATGCAACCATCACCAACATCCATCTCCATAATTCTTTTCATCTTGTAAAATTGAAACTCTATACCCATTAAATAATAATTCCCAATTCTCCCTTTCCCCAGTCCTTGGCCACCTCCATTCTACTCTCTGTCACTATGATATGATTACTTTAAGTATGTCACATAAATAGAATCATAAGGTATTTATCCTTGGATTGGCTTATTTCACTCAGCCTAATGCCTTGAAGGACCATCCATGTAGCAGCATATACAAGAATGTACTTCCTTTTTAAGACTGAATGGTATTTTATTGTATGTATATACCACCTTTTTTTATCCATTCATCTATTGATAGACAGTTGAGTTGCTTCCATGTTTTAGCTATTGTGAATAATGCTGCTATAAACATGGAAATATTTACTTAAGAGTCTGCTTTCAATTCTTTTGGATATATACCAAGAAGTGGAATTGCTGGTTCATATGGTAGTTCTATTTTTAATTTTTTGAGGAACCATCATATTGTTTTCCATGACAGCTTTACCATTTTATATTCCCAATCATAAAGGACTTCATAAAGGACTTATGAAGCTTTCATAAAGCTTCATAAAGGACTATCAAACACTTTTAAAAAGAAACTGTATTAATGTATGCTCCTACAGCAGAGTATGGAAATGAAGTTCCCATACTCACACCAACGCTTTGCAATGTCAGTCTTTTTAACTTTTGTCACTCTGGTGACAGTATAGTTGCATCTCATTTTGGCTTAATTTGTACTCCTCTAAAGGTTAAAGTTGAACATTTTTGGTATGTTCTTTGGTCCTTGGGGTTTCCTTTTGGTGATGTGTAAAAGTTTATTTCAGATTTTTCTAACTATATATTAAGGATTTTAATTTATGTATTCTCATCATATCTTTCATCAAATGTATGTATTAAAAATATCTTCTCTTGGGGCTTCCCTGGTGGCGCAGTGGTTGAGAGTCCGCCTGCCGATGCAGGGGACACGGGTTCGTGCCCCAGTCCGGGAAGATCCCACATGCCGCGGAGCGGCTGGGCCCGTGAGCCATGGCAGCTGGGCCTGCGCGTCCGGAGCCTGTGCTCCTCAATAGGAGAGGCCACAACAGTGAGAGGCCCGCCTACCGCAAAAAAAAAAAAAAAAAAAAAAAAATATCTTCTCCTACTCTGAAGCATTTCACTCCAAATCATATCTTTTGATAAATAGACATTGTTAGCTTTAGCATAGTCCAATTTATTGGACTTTTCATTTTGCAGTATAGTTAAGAAATATTTGCCATTCCCAAAATCATTGGTACATTTGCATATGTTATTATCTAGAAGTTGTTTTCCTTCTATCTTTCTATCTAAATCTGTTACCGAACTGAGGTTTTGCTACTCACCACATGACCTGACAGACCAGTAAGTTGAGTGACAAGGTGCTGAGACAAGGAAAGCAACTTTATTCAAGAAATCCAACTAAACAAGAAGATGGAAGACTAGTGTCCTTAAAAACCATCTTGACATCTCAGCACAGGCAAAGGGTTTTTAAAGACAGTGTGAGTGAGGGGGCTGCACAGTGTGTGAGCAGCTTGGGTATAATTCTTGTATAGGTTATATGACTGTATTTCTTCTGGCAATTTTATATTTTAGTCCAATTTAGCCTTATCTGCAGGCTATAATATAAAGATTTGTCAAGGCATATCCACTTTTCTTGGTATTTCCTGAATTCTAATTTTTAATCGCCATCCCATGAGTTTCTAAAATGTTCTGTTTAACATTTAATATTCTCATAGCCTCAGTAGACTTTTCCAGATTTGACAGATGCCTCCAAAATTAATATGATCCCAAATGATAACTTATGTTCCAAGATTTTTTTTTTTTTCCTGGAACTCATCCAGTGGTATTTCACTTTAATTTTGTTTTATTTTCTTATACTTTTTTTTTTTTTTTTTTTTTGGTTTAGTTTTTCTCTTCAGGAGGATTAGGCCAATGTATACAGTAAGCTATTACTGGAAGCATCTGTCCTCGTTTGTTAAGTAAATTAATGAGTATGAATACATGTTCTTCAGTGTTGAACCCAAATGATTTAGCTCATCAAAACCAGTAAACTGCCTTCACAACAACTAAATATTTTTATTTAAAATTATTTCTGATTTTTTTCCTGACAACACCATAATCCCAGTCTATAACTAATTAATAAGGTAATAAATCAGAAATAGATAAACTATTTTATAATCTTTACCAAGAAGTGCTAGAAAAATACCCTTAAATTGTAAAAAAAAGTAAAGTTGTTTTATAGTTGCTGAGTTATTTAAAGTATTTAATTCATGATTATGTTTTTGTAAAATATATTTTTGGACAAATTTTTATTTTCAATATTGAGCAGATAAACTAAAAATATAGTAGGGATATCTAGAAGGTGAGTAGAAAATATCACAGAACTTGATAGTTCTGTGTGCACTTTTATTTGTATTTATGTAGTGGTTTTTTTGTTCGTTTTTTTCTTTTTTTTATCAGAAGCATAACAGCTCTCACTCCCTCTTGAGAGAACACCAGAATCACAACTAACTGCTGAACAATCATTGACAGGAAAACACCAGAAACCACCAAAAAAGATACTGCACATCCAAAGACAGAGCAGAAGCTACAATGAGATAATAAGAAGGGCACAGTCACAATAAAATCAAATCCCATAACTGCAGGGTGGGTGACTCACAAACTGGAGAACACTAATACCACAGAAGTCCACTCACTGGAGTGAAGGTTCTGAGCCCCATGTCAGGCTTCTGAACCTGCGGGTCTGGCAAAAGAAGGAGGAATTCCTAGAGAATCAGACTTTGAAGGCTAGTGGGATTTGATTGTAGGGCTTCGACAGGACTGGGAGAAACAGAGACTCCACTCTTGGAGGGCACACACAAAGTAGTGTGTGCATCAGGACACAGGGGAGGGAGCATTCACCCCATAGGAGACTGAACCAGACCTACCTGCTAGTGTAGGAGGATCTCCTGTAGAGGCAGGGGTTGGCTGTGTCTCACCATGAGGACAAGAACACTGGCAGGAGAAGTTCTGGGAAGTACTCCTTGGTGTGAGCTCTCCCAGAGTCCACCATTAGCCCCACCAAAGATCCTGGGTAGGCTCCAGTGTTGGGTCACCTCAGGCCAAACAACCAACAGAGAGGGAACCCAGCCCCACCCAGCAGCAGATAAGTGGATTAAAGTTTTACTGAGCTCTGCCCACCAGAGCAACAGCCAGCTCTACCCACCACCAGTCCCTCCCATCAGAAAACTTACACAAGCCTCTTAGATAGCCTCATCCACCAGAGGGCAGACTGCAGAAGCAAGAAGAACTACAATCCTGCAGCCTGTGGAACAAAAACCACATTCACAAAAAGATAGACAAGATGAAAAGACAGAGGGCTGTATACCAGTTGAAGGAACAATATAAAACCCTGAAAAAACAACTAAATGAAGTGGAGATAGGCAACCTTCCAGAAAAACAATTCAGAATAATGAGAGTGAAGATGATCCAGGACCTTAGAAAAAGAATGGAGGCAAAGATCAAGAAGATGTAAGAAATGTTTAACAAAGACCTAGAAGAATTAAAGAACAAACAAACAGAGATGAACAATACAATAATTGAAATGAAAAATACCCAAGAAATAATCAACAACAGAATAACTGAGGCAGAAGAACATATAAGTGACCTGGAAGACAGAATGGTGAAACTCACAGCTGCAGAACAGAAAAAGAAAAAAAAGAATGAAAAGAAATGAAGACAGCCTAAGAGGCCTCTGAGACAAGATTAAATGCAACAACATTCACATTAAGGGGGTACCAGAAGGAGAAGAGAGAGAGAAAGTGCCTGAGAAAATATTTGAAGGGATTATAGTCAAAAACTTCCCTAACATAAGAAAGGAAATAGCCACCCAATCCAGGAAGCACAACGAGTCCAATACAGGATAAACCCAAGGAGAAACATGCTGAGACACATAGTAATTAAATTGGCAACTATTAAAGACAAAGAAAAAATATTGAAAGCAGCAAGGGAAAAATGACAAATAACATATAAAGGAACTCCCATAAGGTTAACAGCTGATGTCTCAGCAGAAATTCTACAAGCCAGAGGGAGTGGTATGATATACTTAAAATGATGGTAAGGGAAGAACCTACAACCAAGATTACTCTATCCAGCAAGGATCTCATTCAAAGTCAATGGAGAAATCTAAAGCTTTACAGACAAGCAAAAGCAAAGAGAACTCAGCACCACCAAATCAGCTCTACAAAAAATGCTAAAGGAACTTCTCTAAGTGTGAAACACAAGAGAAGAAAAAGACCTACAAAAACAAACCCAAAACAATTAAGAAAATGGTGATAGGAACATACATATCAATACATACCTTAAACATGAATAGATTAAATGCTCCAACCAAAGATCACAGGCTTCCTGAATGGATACAAATACAAGACCCATATATATGCTGTCTACAATAGACCCAGTTCAGATCTAGGGACACATATAGACTGAAAGTTAGGGGGTGGAAATAGATATTCCATGCAAATGGAAATCAAAAGAGAGCTGGAGTAGCAATACTCATAACAGATAAAATAGACTTAAAATAAAGAATGTTACAAGAGACAAGGAAGGACACTACATAATGATCAAGGGATCAATCCAAGAAGAAGATATAAAAATTATAAATATATATGTACACAACATAGGAACACCTCAATACATAAGGCAACTGCTAACAGCTATAAAAGAGGGAATTGACAGTAACATGATAATAGTGGAAGATTTTAACACCTCACTTACACCAATGGAAAGATCTTCCAAACAGAAATTTAATAAGGATACACAAGCTTTAAATGACACAAAAGACTAGATAGATTTAATTGATATTTATAGGACATTCCATCCAAAAATAGCAGATTACACTTTCTTCTCAAGTACGCAGGAAACATTCTCCAGGATAGATCACATCTTGGGTCACAAATCAAGCCTCAGTAAATTTAAGAAAATTGAAATCATATCAAGCATCTTTTCTGCCCACAATGCTATGAGATTAAAAGTCAATTACAGGGAAAAAAACAAAGAAAAAAAAATGGAGGCTAAACAATACGGTATTAAATAACAGAGATCCATGAAGAAATCAAAAAGGAAATCAAAAAATACCTAGAGACAAATGACAATGAAAACACGGAGATCCAAAACCTATGGGTTGCAGCAAAAACAGTTCTAGGAGGGAAGTTTATAGTTATACAATCCTACCTCAAGAAACAAGAAAAGTCTCAAATGAACAATCTAACATTACACGTACAGGAACTAGAGATAGAAGACCAAACAAAACTCAAAGTTAGCAGAAGGGAAGAAATCATAAAGATCAGAGTAGAAATAAATGAACTAGAAACAGAAAAAATAGCAATATCAATAAATAGCAATAGCAAGATCAATAAAACTAAAGACTGGTTCTTTGAGAAGATAAACAAAATTTTTAAACCTTTAAACAGACTCATCAAGAAGAAGAGGGAGAGGACTAAAATTAATAAAATTAGAAATGAAAAAGGAGAAGTTACAACAGACACCACAGAAATACAAATCATCTGAGACTACTATAACCAACTCTATGCCAATAAAATGGACAACCTGGAAGAAATGGACAAATTCTTAGAAAGGTATAACCTTCAAATTCTAAACCAGGAAGAAATAGAAAATGTGAACAGACAAATCACAGCTAATGTAATTGAAACTGTGATTAACAATCTTCCAGCAAACAAAAGCCTGGGACCAGATGTCTTCACAGGTGAATTCTATCAAACATTTAATGAAGAGCTAACACCTATCATTCTCAAACTCTTCCAAAAAATTACAGAAGGAGGAACACTCCCAAATTCGCTCTGTGAGGCCACCATCACCCTGATACCAAAACCAGACAAATATATCACAAAATAAGAAAATTACAAACCAATAACACTGATGAACATACATGCAAAAATCCTTAACAAAATATTAGCAAACAGAAACCAAAAACACATTAAAAGGATCATACACCACGATCAAGTGAGATTTGTCCCAGGAATGCAAGGATTCTTCGACATACAAAAATCAATCAATGTGGTACATCATATTAATAAATTGAAAAATAAAAACCATATGATCACTTCAATAGATGCAGAAAAAGCTTTTGACAAATGTCAACACCTATTTATGATAAAAACTCTCCAGAAAGTGGACATAGAGGCAACCTACCTCAACATAATAAAGACCATATATGACAAACCCACAGCAAACATCATTCTCCATGGTGAAAAACTGAAAGCATTTCCTTTAGGATCAGGAAAAAGACAAGGATGTCCACTCTCACCACTATTATTCAACATAGCTTTGGAAGTTCTAGCCACAGCAATCAGAGAAGAAAAAGAAATAAAAGGAATACAAATTATAAAAGAAGAAGTAAAACTGTCACTGTTTGCAGATGACATGATACTATACATAGAGAATCCTAAAGTTGCCACCAGAAAACTACTAGAGAAAAATCAATGAATTTGGTAACATTGCAAGATACAAAATTAATGCACAGAAATCTCTTGAATTCCTATACATTAATGATGAAAAATCTGAAAGAGAAATTAAGGAAGCACTCTCATTTACCATTGCAACAAAAAGAATAAAAACCTAGGAATAAACCTACCTAGGGAGACAAAAGACCTGTAGGCAGAAAACTCAAAGACACTGATGAAAATAATGAAAGATGGAGAGATATACCATGTTCTTGGATTGGAACAAATGTTGGTGTGAGTATGGAAATGAAGTTTCCATACTCTGCTGTAGGAGCATACATTAATACAATTTCTTTGTAAAAGTGTTTGATAGTATCTACTAAAATTTTGTATAGTCTATGATCCAGTAACTCTACTCTTAGATATACTTCTAATACAAAAGCCAGGACATGTGAAACAAACTATGAAAATGAATGAAAAATTAGTCAATCTATACATTTGTAACTTGTGTACCTTTATTTATTTATTGTATATTTTAATAAAATAAGTTTACTTGCAATAAATACATAATAAAATATATAATATTCCATGTCGAATATTGCACATTTTTATTAGAGAAAATACGGCAATAGGTACAATGACTTTAATACATACAAAATACATTTGTAAAAAACCTCTCAGAAAACTAGGAAGAACACAATTTCTTTTAATCTGATACCGTGCAACACAGCAAATGCTCTACTTCATGGTGAAATACTGTTACCATTTCCCTCTGACTTTGGAAAGTACTCAAAAATGCTTGCTATCTCAGGGTTTATTTACTATTATACTGGAGGTTTTTCTACCCAGTGCAAACAACATGTAATAATAAAACTTTTAACATTTGAAGAGGACTAGATTTTTGTACGTAATGTAAAAATATAGGCATGTGCTATTAAAATTAACAAGTCAATAGAAAGATTAGTTGATTAAACGTCAACTGTAAATCTATATTTCAGCAACATATGGAAGCTGAAATTTAGAAAATAAAAATATTTGTATTGATGCAAATAACATTAAATACCTAGGAATAAATCTAATAAAATAATGTCCAATATTCCACATGGAAACTATCAAAGACTATTGCCAAGAGAAATTTTTAAAAACTTAAATATGTGATCTTTTCAAATAATGTTGCTGAGAAAACTCCAAATCTATATAAAAAGATACTCAATAGCAATAATAATAATACAATTTAAAAATGAGCAGAGAACCTGAATAGACATTTTTTCCAAAGAAGACATACAGGTGGCCAACAGGTACACGAAATGATGCTCAATATGACTAATCATCAGGGAAACCATATCACCTCACATCTGTTAGAATAACTATTATCAAAAAGATAAGAAATAACAAATGTTGACAAGGAGGTGAAGAAAAGGGAATCATTGTGCACTGTTGGTGGGAATGTGAATTGTTGCAGCCACCATGGAAAACAATATGGAAGGTCCACAAAAATATTAAAAATACAAATTGTATATTACTCAGCAATTCTACTTCTGTTTATTTATATGAAGAATACAAAAACACTATGTTGACAAAATATTAGCCCCACCACATTTACTGCGGTATTATTTACAATAGCCAAGATATGGAAACAATATAAGTGCCCACAGTTGGGTGAATGGATATGTTATGGCTAGACAGAAACACTATTCAGCCATAGAAAAGGATGAAATCTTGTCATTTACAACAACATGGATAGACCTTGAAGGCTTATGTTAAGTGAAATAAGTCAGAAAGAGAAAGACAGACAAATACCATATGATCTCATTTATATGTGGAATCTAAAAGAAAAAAAGAAAGCTCATAGAAACCGAGAACAAACTGGTGGGTGCCATAGTCAGGGGGTAGATGGTGGGCAAAATGGGTGCAGGCGGTCAAAAGCTACAAACTTCACTTATATATAAGTCAAGGGAATGTAATGTACAGCATTGTGACTATAGTTAATAATATTCTATTGCATATTTGAAAGTTGCTAAGAGAATAGCAACTTTGAAGACTTCTTCAAAGTCTTCATTACAAGGGAAAAAATGTAATTATGTATGGTGACAAATGTTAACTCGAATTGTTATGGTGATTATTCCATTATTTCATATCAAATCATTACATTGTACATCTGATCTAACATAATGTTGTATGCCAGTTATAATTAAATTAAAAAAAAAAGATGGGCATTGATAATCTACTTCAAGCCTTACACATAAATAAATTGCAAGGGGATTATAGATTTAATTGTGACAAAAATAAATTGTCTACCTTATAACATAGGATAATAGCTTCATATCTTTGGGTGCAGGAAGGAATTTCTTTAATATGATATAGAGAGCATTGATCCTAAAGGGAAGGAATTGATAAATTGTGCTACATTAGAATAAAGAACACTTAGTGAAGACACCATTAAGAAAGCGAAAAGGCAAGCCAATGTATAGGAAAATGTATTTGCAACATATGTAAGTGACATAGGGTCCTATACAGGTTAAATAAATAATTCCTCCAAAAACAAGAAGACTACCAATAGGAAAAGAAACAAACAATTTGAGCAGGTGTTTCAAAAAGAAAATGGCCAAATGGCCAATAAATCTATAAAAGAATGTTTTATATCATTAAAAATCAAGGAAGCAAAAATTAATTCTACAATGAGATGCATTAAAAACCCAGCAGAATGGCTAAGGTTAATTATTATGTAATACCAACTTTTGGTGCAAATGTAGAGCTGTAAGGACTCCCATTTACTATTAATAGGAGTAGAAATAAGGACCACAACCTTACAAACATATCTGTCAAAATCTACTAATACAGAACACACACACAATCCCTGTGACCCACCAATTTTATTCTTAGGTGTATACCCAATTGGTATGTGCAAATGTGCACCAAAGTCTTCAAAAAATATATAGCATAATTTAATATAATAGCCCAAAATTAAAAACAACCCAAATGTCTATCAGCATTTCAATGAATACATACATTTTGGTGTATTCCTATAATAGAAATTGTACAGTGATTAAAACGAACAAACTACGAATGTACTCTGTTTATAAAATTATATAATTAAAGGAGTGAGAAGGCAAGCCATATAGACAAATATTATAAATATTGGGTTGTTAGAAAGTAGACACACACATACACGTAAACATGTCACAGATGAATATTATAAAATTCCATATGTATTCAAAGTTCAAATTCATGACAAATAATATAATATCAGAATCCAGGCAGATAATTAACTTTGGTGAGATATGAGGGGCTACTTATTGGTAGAGAATAGGAGAATGGATTTGTGTTGGGATGATATTTTCTCTTTCTTGTCCTGGTTGATAGTTGTGAGAGTAACTTCACTTTGAGATACTTATTGGATGATGCATGTATGATTTATGGCACTTTCTATATGTATGTTTCACTTTATTAGAAAAATGTTCAAAAATGTCCAGATATACTTGAGGAAAGAAATAGACTAACAGATAAGCTTGGAATATATCTCTACCTCTATGTTTGTCTATCTATCCATCTATTCAGATACAGATTCATATATTATAAACAAGTATCCTAGTAAATTTGAAACAAATAGAAATAGATCAATTCACAGAAAAATATAGCTTACTAAACATGATACAAAAAGAAATAGAAAATAAAAATTTATCTTATTTCTATTTAAAGAAATCTGTAATTAAAATCTTCCCTCAGGGCTTCCCTGGTGGCACAGTGGTTGAGGGTCCGCCTGCCGATGCAGGGGACACGGGTTCATGCCCCGGTCCGGGAGGATCCCACATGCCGTGGAGTGGCTGGGCCTGTGAGCCATGGCCACTGAGCCTGTGCGTCCGGAGCCTGTGCTCCACAACAGGAGAGGCCACAGCACTGAGAGGCCCGTGTATCGAAAAAAAAAAAAAAACTTCCCTCAAAGAAAATCTCAGGCCCTTTTGTCTTTATGAGTGAATTCTATTGAATAATTAAGAAAGAACTCATATCAATTTATGCAAATTTTCCAAAAGAATAAAAAAAGGGAACTCTTATGGGGTCAGCATATTTTTAATTCTAAGTTTTAACAAGAATATTACAAGAAAAAGAAATTCAAGGCAATATCACTCAAGAATGTAGACACAAAAATTTGAGCAAACAAAACCCAGCGATATGTATAGAGAATAATATATGATGAACAATTTGGTTTTATTCCAGAGATACATGGTTGATTTATATATGGAAAATACATGAAATTATTTCCATAAATGAATTAAAAGTATTTAATAATATATAACATCCATTGTATTTTAAAAACATTTTCCAAGCTAAGAATAAAGAGAACGTCCTTAATCTACAAGAAACAAAAACAACACCCCCCCCCCCACACACACACACAGAAAGGTGTCATGCTTAATGGTTAATGAGGAAATAAAGAACGCTTCCTCTGTGGGACTAGGAAAGCATAAGGATTCATAACATTGCCACTTGTCTTCATTATTGTACTGGAGCTTCTAATGCAATAAACCAAAGTAAAATGAAATAAAATATTTAAGATTTAAAAAGAAGAAATAAAAATGCTACTGTTTTTCAATTGATTCAATATGACAAAATTCAAAATAATAGACAAATAATTATTAGAATTACTGAGTTTAACAATTTTACTGGATAAAAGGCTAGTATACATAATTCAGTTGTTTTTATCTATATCAGCCACCACTAGTTAGAATATAAAATAAAAGTTACAAAAATATTACAACCTTGGGAATAAATCTAATAGAGAAACAGTATGATACATCCTCCCTTTAGAAAGCTGTAAAATACTCAAACAAATTTTTAACACTTTATTTTTCAGAGCAATTTTAGGTTCACAGCAAAATTGAATGGGAAGTACAGAGAATTCACTATACCTACTGTCCCTACAGATGCATAGCCTTCAGTACCAACATCTCTCATCAGAGTGGTGCATTTGTCACACTTGATGACTACATTGACATATCACCATCATTCAAAGTATATAATTTACATTACGGTTTACTCTATGGGTTTTGACAAATACATAATGACATATGTCTACCATGGCATCATACAGATTAGTTTCACCACCCTAAAAATGCTCTATGCCCCACAGATTCATCTCTCCTTGCCCCCTAATTCCTGGCAACCACTCATCATTCTACGTCCCCTGAGTTTCGTCTTTTCCAAAATATTATATAAGTTGAATCATATAGTATGTAGCCTTTTCAGATTGGCTTCTGTCACTTAGTAATATGCATTTAAGGCTCCTCCATGTCTTTTCGTGGCTTGATTGCTCAGTTATTTTTAGTGCTGAATAAATATTCCACTGTCTGGACGTAACTCAGTTTATCCATCCATTCACCTGAAAGATATCTTGGTTGCTTCCAAGTTTTGGCAATTATAAATGAAGCTGGTATAAACATCCACGGACGTAAGTTTTGTTTTGTTTTGTTTTGTTTCTGTGGACATAAGTTTTTTTTTTTTTTTTTTTTTTTTTTTTTTTTTTTTACCGGTACGCGGGCCTCTCACTGTTGTGGCCTCTCCCCGTTGCGGAGCACAGGCCCCGGACGCGCAGGCTCAGCGGCCATGGCTCACAGGCCCAACCGCTCCGCGGCATGTGGAATCTTCCCGGACCAGGGCACGAACCTGTGTCCCCTGCATCGGCAGGCGGACTCTCGACCACTGCGCCACCAGGGAAGCCCTGGACATAAGTTTTTAATTCATTTGGGTAAATATCAAGCAGTGCAATTGCTGGAATACATGGTAAGAGTATGTTTGGTTTTAAATTTTTAAGAAACTGCCAAACTATACCAGTTTACATTCCCACCAACAATGAATGAGAACTCCTGTTGCTCCTAATCTTTGCCAGCATCTGGTGTTGTTAGTGTTCCTGATTTTGGCTAATATAATAGGTGTGTAGCGTATTTCATTGTTGTTTAAATTTGCATTTCCCTGATGACATATAATACAAAAATATTTTCATTTGCATATTTGCCATCTGTATATCTTCCTGATGAGGTGTCTGTTTAGGTCTTAAGCCCATTTTTAAATTAGGTTTTTTTTTTATTATTGATTTTTAAGAGTTCTTTATATATTTTAAATAACAGTCTTTAATCGGATACTTTGTAAACATTTTCTTCCAGTCTGAGGTTTGCATTCTCATTCTCTTCACCTTGTCTTCCCCAGAGCATAAGTTTTTAATAAAGTTCAAATTATAAATTATTTATTTTATGGATCATGCCTATGATGCTATGTCAAAAAAGTCATTGCCGTACCCAAGGTCACCTGGGTTTCTCTTCTATTATCTTCTATGGGTTTTACAGCTTTGGATTCACATTTATGTATGTGGTGAATATTGAGTTAATTTTTGTGAAGAGTGTAAGGTATGTGCCTAGATTCTCTTTTTTTAATTTTAAAATTTTATTTATTTATTTATTTGAAAGTGAAAGTCCAGTAATTCTGGCAGCATTTGTTGAAGATACTACCTTTGTTTCATTGTATCATTTTTGCTCTTTTTTCAAATATTTTTTTTTTACTATGTTTATGGGGTTTATTTCTGCGTTCTGTATTTTATTCCACTGATCTCTTTATCTTTATCTATTTATCTTTTTATCTCTTTATCTATTCTTTTACCACATCTTGATTACTATAATTTTATGATAAGTCTTGAAATCAAGTAGTGTCAGTTCTCTAACTAACTTTGTTCTTCTCATTTAATATTGTTTGCTATTCTGTGTCTTTTGCTTTTTATTTAAGTTCTAGAATCAGTTTGTTGATATGTACAAAATAAATTGCTGAGACTTTAATTGGGATTGCATTGAATCCATAGGTTACATTGGAAATAAGTTACATCTTACAACATTGAGTCTTCCTATACATGAACATGGAATATATTTCCATTTATTTAGTTATTCATTTAATTATTTTTTATTTATCAAAGTTTTGTAATTTTCCTCATATAGACCTTGTTCATATTTTGTTAGATTTATATCTAAGCCTTTCATTTGGGGGAATGTTAATGTAAATGGTATTGTGCTTTAATTTCAAATGCCACTTGTCCATTATTGGTTTATTGGAAAAGGATTGACTTTTGTATATAGGCATACCATGGAGATATTTTGGGTTCAGTTCCAGACCACACGATAAAGCAAATATAACAATAAAGTGAGTCACAGAAATTTTTTCTTTCCCAGTGATATAAAATTTATGTTTATACTATACTGTCCATTAATTGTCTAAGAAACAATGTGCATACATTAATTTTAAAAATTATTATTAAAAAATGCTAACCATCATCTGAAACCTTAGCAAGTCATAGTAGCTTCATAAAGGACTCCTCATCACAGATCACCATTACAAATATAATAATGAAAAAGTTAAAAATATTGTGAAAATTACTAAAATGTAACATAGAAACATGAAGTGAGCAGAAACCATTGGAAAAATGGTGCCAATTGATTTGCTTGATGTAGAGTTGCCACAAACTTTCAATTTGTAAAAAATGCAATATTTGCCAAGTGTGATAGAGTGAAACACAATAAAATGAAGTATCCTTGTATTAACTTTGTATCCTGCAATTTTCTTATAATTTCTTATTAATTTCCAGACGTTTTATTCTTTGCTGATTCCTTCAGATTTTCTACATAGACAATCACACCATTTGGAATGAAGAAAACTTTTTTCTCTTTTCATTCTGTATAACTTTTATTTCCAGTTCTTGTTTTATTGCTTTGATATATGACTTTCAGAACAATATTACAAAGGAGTGGTGAGAAGACTAAAACATTTTTGTTGACAGAAATTGATGAAGACCTATATAAATGAAAGACAACATCGTTTGTCTCATATATTGCAAGATAAAATGTTGTAAAATATGAATTCTTTATAAAATTACTTAAGTCATAAACAATACCCCAGTCCTTATTTTTGTGTGGACATGAGTGTGATTATTGAAAAACTAATTATAACATGTATATGTAAATGCAAACTTCCAGGCATCACCATGATAAGACATTGGTAAAGGAAAAATAATTAAGACATTGGTAAAGGAAAAATAATTAAGTGTAGTAGTGGGACAAAAATAGATTGAGATATATATATGCAATGGATCAAAAAATGAGACAGATATAAGCATAAACAGACACATTTAATTTATGACACTGATGGCACTATAAATACAGTGAGGGAAGGACAAATTTTTCAATTTATGGAGCTGGGAAATTTCTGTATACATATGGAGAAAAAAATTGATATCCAACCATAACATTCAAAAACAAATTCCAGATGTATTGAAGTTTAAAATATGAAAGTCAGAATAAAAATTTCTTAGAAAATAAGTAGAAGAATATATTCAAGAATTTAGTATAAGGAATTATTTTAAAATAAAACACAAAAATAAAAATTGAAAAAATAAATTAAATTGAACCCCAAAAGTTAGAATTTCACATTATCCAGGGTTAAAAAGAATTACATAGAGTAGAGAAAATGTTTGAAGCACATACTTGAAAATGGCATATAGAGAGAATATATATTCTTGCAAAAACAGACAACCTAACCTAAAAATAGGCAAGAAACGTGAATAGTCATCTTACAAAAGACATTCTCTTAGCCATTTAACCTATGAGAAAGTGCTTATTTTGTTAATAATCAGGAAAACATGAATGACCTACAATGAGATAACTCCATGAGAATGAGAAATATTAAAAAATACTGACAATAGAAAGTGTGAGTGAGGATAAAGAACAATAAGTAATTTATTGCTGATGGAAATATAAGCGGATTTATCCACTTTGGAACACTATTTACTAAAAATCAACAATCATGTACTAATGATCCAGTACTTCTACTGCTAGGAAATATTCAATAAAATTGAAAGCCTAAAGATGGGAATAAAGATGCAGACCTACTAGAGAATGGACTTGAGGATATGTGGCGGGGGAAGGGTAAGCCAGGACAAAGTGAGAGAATGGCATGGACATATATACACTATCAAATGTAAAATAGATTGCTAGTGGGAATTAGCCACATAGCACAGGAAATCAGCTCAGTGCTTTGTGACCACCTAGAGGGGTGGGATAGGGAGGGTGGGAGGGAGGGATATGCAAGAGGGAAGAGATATGGGGACATATGTATATGTATAACTGATTCACTTTGTTATAAAGCAGAAACTAACACACCACTGTAAAGCAATTATACTCCAATAAAGATGTTAAAAAAAAAAAGCAAGCCTAAGTATAACAAGTTGAATGTACAAGTATCTTCACAGTAACATTGTTTGTAATATAAAAGCTAGAAAAAAGTGTATCATGTTAGAATGGAAAAATAATGGTATATTTATTTAATGAACTACAGCTTTTTTTTAAAAAAGAATGCCATTAAATTTTATAAAAGTATCACTGAAGGAAAAAAGATAGACACCAATGAATAAATACAGTAAAATTCTATTTAGATGCATTTCAGAAACAGGCACAACTACTCAGTTGTAGAAGCCAAGATGGACATTACCATTGGCAATGTGGGAAGGAACAGAACATCCTGGGGCAAAGGTCTCTTCTGTCTTGCTGGTATTATTCTGTTTCTTGATTTCTATGGCAGTTTTGCTGTGTGTCTACATTTTGTATATTTATCTGTATGTATTCTTCAAGTAAAAAGCCAAAAAGTGAATTAGTCTAATTGGACTAACTACTTTGGTGAATTTTTTCCTCTAGTTCAGTAATTACAATCTGGAAGTTTACTTTAAGAAATTAATTTTTAAATTACAATGAAATGTCAAGAAGGGAAGGGAAAATTAGGAGTATGGGATTAAGAGATGCAAACTACTATGTACAAAATTGATAAGCAACAAGAATATAATGTACAACACAGAGAATTATAGTCATTATCTTGTAATAACTTTTAATGGAGTAGAACCTGTAAAAATACTGAATCACTATGCTCTGCACTGTAAATCAGCTATACTTCAATAAAAATTATAATAAAAATGCAACTTTAATGTATAGAAATGTAAATGAAAATTTATATCTGGGGCTCAAGTGTTACTTTTCTGAAATAAGGAAGAATGAGTTTAGAATGAAGAAACTTTAAGTTTCTTCTAGGTCTAAGTATCAAGGACTTATCATTTTTAAATATGTTTGTTCCAGATTCTCAGATCTCAAGGGATAGTTTCTTTCCTATTTATATTTTAAAAATAACTGCTTGGTGTTACTCTTTCAAAATTGAGGTCAAATTTATATATAGTAAAAGGATCTTCAGTGTATAACTTGATGAGTTTTGAAAAATTCATACAGCTTCGTAACCATCACATCTACTAAAATATGGAATCTTTCCATTATACCAGAACATTTTTTATGTCTTCTTCTGGGTCATCTCCACTCCCCATAGGCAATCACTGTTGTAAATTTCTATGGCCATACATAAGCATTGACTGATTATGAACTTCTTATAGACAAAATTAAACAGTATATAAACTTCTGTGTCTGATTTTGTTCATTTAAAAATGTTTTGAGATGCACCCATGCATATATCAGTATGTATTTTTAAATCAGTGAGTAGTATTCCATTGTTTATCAAGGTATTTTTACAATGTTATACTCTCATGAGCAATATTTGATTTCATTTATATGAAATAGCCAGAATAGGTAAATCATAGAGATAGCAAGCAGATTAGTGTTTGCTGGGAGCTGGAAGAGAAGAAAATGGAGAGTGACAATTTACTGAGTACAGGATCTCCTTTGGGGGTGATGAAAATATTTTCAAACTAGATAGAGATGATTATTGCAAACCCTTGTGAATGTACTAAATATTGCTGAATTGTACATTTAAAACTGGTTAATTTTATGTTATGTGATTTTTACCTCAGTAAAAAAGAAATGATTGCAGGAAAAACAGATAATCATAATAATAAAGGAAAAGAAAAAAAAAACATGATGAAATTTTATTTATATGCTATTCATGCTCCTTTTGGGTTTTAGCTATATCTCTTTGTATTTTTATATTGGTTGCCCTACGAATTACACTGTGTATTCTTAACTTACCAAAGCTTACTTCAAATGAATTTTGTATATCACTTTACTTCTGATGTTGTTACTGTACAACAGTAAATTTGGTTTTCCATCTAGATATTTTTTGACATATTTGTAATTCTGCTTATATTATAAATATCACAATAAATTATTGTTATTTTTCCCTTAAACACTTATCCTTTAAAGTGATAAAGAGAGAAATCAAGATCACATTTAATAGTTACTCAGATATTTATCATTTCTATTTATTTTTATTCCTTCTTTTTATGCTTTCCAAAACATTTTTCCAGTTTCATTAATGTATTATTAACATATAACATTTTTCCAGTTTCATTAATGTATTATTAACATATAACATTGTGTACATTTAAGGTGTACAATATGATTTCATATATGCATAAAATACAAAATAATTACCACAATAAATTTCGTTAACATCCATCACCTCACACAGTTCAATTTTTTTTTTATGATGAGAACTTTTAAGATTTATTCTCTTAGCAATGTTCAAACATATAATTGTTAAATGTAGACATCATGCTGTATATTATTGATATATCCACAGTAGTTCTATTTGAATAATGTTTTCTCTAGTGGCTGTACCAATTAACATTCCAACAGTGTACAAGGGTTTCCTTTCTCCACATACTTACCAGCACACCAGCACTTCTCTCTCTCCTTCTCTCTCTCTCTCCCTCTCTCTCTCTCTCTCTCTCTCTCTCTATCTCTATCTCTATCTCTCTTTGTAATAGCCATTCTGACAAATGTGAGACAAGTGTGTGATTTGTATTATGCTTATGATTACTGATGCTGAGCATTTTTACATGGACTTGTTGGTCATTTGAATATCTTCTTTAGAAAACACCTGGAGCTGTCTTTTCAGGTTCCTTTTTGTTTGTTTGTTTAGAAGATTTTTAATTTGATGTAGTCCCACTTGTTTACTTATTTTTTATTTTGTTGCTTGTGTTTTAGGTATCATATCCAAGAAAATCATTGCCAAGATGAAGGTCAAGGATCTCCTTACCTATGTTTTCTTCTAGGAGTTTTATGGTTTCCAGTCTTATCTTTAATTCATTAATCCATTTCCAGTTAACTTTTGTGAGTGGTGTAAGAAAGAGTCTAAATTCATTCTTTTTGCATGTGAATATTCAATTTTCCCAGCACCATTTATTGAAGAGATTGTCTTTTCTCCAATGAGTATTCTTGGCTCCCCTGTACAATATTAGTTGACTATATTCATGGATTTATTTTTGGGCTCTCAATCCTGTTTCATTGGTCTATGTGTTTGTTTTTAATGCCAGTGCCATATATTTTGATTACTGTAGCTTTATAATATAGCTTGAGATCAGGAAGTGAGATGCCTCCTGCTTTGTTCTTCTTTCTCAGGATTGTTTTGACTATTTGGGTTTTTCATGGTTCCATACAAACTTTAGGATTTTTTTCTACTTTCATGAAAAATGCCATTGGAATCTTGATAGAGATTGCATTGAATTTGTAGATGTCTTTGGGTACTAAGGACATCTTAACAATATTAAGTCTTGCAATCCATGAACATGGGATATCTTTCCATTTATTTGTGTTTTCTTCAATTTCTCTCTTCAATGTCTTATAATTTTCAGTGTAGAGATCTTTCACTCCTTGGGTAAATTTATTCCTAAGTATTTTATTATAGTTGATGCTATTGCAATTGGGATTGTTTTCTTTATTTCTTTTTCTGATAATTCATTTTCATTATATAAAAATAATACTTATTTTTGTATGTTGATTTTGTATCCTGAAACTTTATGGAATTCATTGATTAGATCTAAGTTTTTGTGGATTATTCAAGATTTTCTATATTCTAAAATCATGTCATTTGCAAATAGGAATAATTTTACTTCTTCCTTTCTTTCCTGATGCCTTTTTTTTCTTGCCTTACTGCTCGGATAGGACTTTCAGTACCTTGTTGAATAGGAGTGGTGAGAATAAACAACCTTGTCTTATTCCTAATCTTAGGGGGATAGATTCCACCTATCCAAATAAGTCTGAAGTTAGCTGTGGGCTTATCATATATGGCCTTATTATATTTATATGTGCTCCTTCTATATCTAATTTTTGAGTTTTTAGTCATTAAAGATATATTTGTTAAATTCTTTTTTTGCATTTATTGAGATGATCATGAGCTTTATCTTTTATTCTATTAATGGAATATTTTCCAGTTTTCTTGTTAGTGATGTCTAATTTTCTATCATTGTGGTCAGAAAAAGTACTTGACATGGGTTTAAACTTATTAAATTTGCTAAGATGTGTTTTTTGTCCTAACAAATAATCTATCCTATAAAATGTTCTTTCACATTTGAAAAGAATGTGTATTCTGGTATCACTGCATGCAATGTTCAGTATATATCTGTTAGGTTCGTTTGGTCTAGACTGTTGCTCAAATATTCTTTTTTCCTTATTGATTCTCTGTCTAGATGATCTATCCATTGCTGAAAATGGGTATTAGAGTCCCCAATTAAAATGGTATTGCTATTTGCTTATCTTTCTATTTCTGTTAGTATTTGCTTCATATATTTAGTGCTCCAATATTAATTGATAAATATTTACTATTGCTGCATACTCTTCATAGATTGACCCCTTTATCATTATATAATGACCTCTTTGTCTCTTTTAACCACTAGTATCTTAAAGTCCATTTTATCTGATTATAAGTGTAGCTATCTTTGATTTTTATTTTTTTTTTTTACTCTTAGCTTTAAATATTTTTTTTTCATCTATTCTTTCTCAGTCTAGGTATGCTTTTAAAGCTAAAGTGGGTCTCTCCTAGGCAGCATGTCATTAGCTCTTGTTTTTGTTGTTGTTTTTATTTAATCAACCATTCTACATCGTTTGATTTGGATAATTTAATCCATTTACACTTAAAGCAATTATTGACTTACTATTGCCATCTTGTTCATTGATTTCTGACTGTTTCATAGAGGCTTTGTTTCTTGCTTCTTATCTTGCTGTTTTGTGTGATGTGACTTTTGGAAGCAATATGCTTTGACTATTTTATCATAATCTTGTGTTACTATTACAGTTTTTTCTTTTTTGATTATTGTGAGGCTTACCTAAAATAATATTTTTTTATAAGATCACATTTTAAGATGATAGAAACTTAACTTCAATAACACATTTTAATCTTACACTTTTACTTCTCCCTACCCCCACATTTTAGGCTATTGATGTTACAATTTACATATTTTTATATTATGTGTCAAATAACCAATTACTGTAGCTTAGGTTATTTTTAATACATATTTTTTACTTATAAATTAGATTTTTAAGTGAAGTATGCACCACCATTTTAATATTAGATAATCTGATGTTGACTATATATTTATCATTACCAATGAGATTTATGTGTACATCCATATGTTTTACAATTTAATTAGCACCTTTTTGTTTCTACTTGAATAAATCCCTTTAGCATTTCTTATAAGGCAGGGCTAATGGTGGTGAATTCCCTCAGCTTTTCTTTGTTCAGGAAAGTCTTTCTCTTACTTTCATTTCTGAAGCACAACTTTCCAGTGTATAGTTGATTTACAACGTTGTGTTAGTTTCTGGTGTACAGCAAAGTGAAAGTGATTCAGTTTATATATATATTTTTTCTTTTTTTTTTATTCATTTCCATTATGGGTTATTACAGGGTATTGAATATAGTTCTCTGTGCTATACAACAGGACCTCATTTTTTATCTATTCTATATATAATAGTTTGCATCTGCTAATACCAAACTCCCAATCCATCCCTCACCAATCCCTCCTCCCTCCTGGCAACCAAGTTTGTTCTTTATGTCTGTGAGTCTGTTTCTGTTTCATAGATAAATTCATTTGTGTCATACTTTAGATTCCACATATAAGTGATATATGGTTTTCGTCTTGCTCTTTCTGATTTACTTCATTTAGTATGATAATCTCTAGGTCCATCCATGTTTCTACAAATGACATCATTTCATTCTTTCTTATGGCTGAGTAATATTCCATTGTGTGTGTGTGTGTGTGTGTGTGTGTGTGTGTATATAAATGCATAGTATTCTTGGTTGACAGTTTTTTCTTTCAATATTTTGAATGTATCATTCCATTCTCTCCTGGCTTGCAAAGTTTCTTTTGAGTAATCTGCTTTTAGCTTTGTGTAGTATTCCCTTGTATGTGATGTCCCTTTTCTCTTGTTGTTTTTAACCTCCTCTCTTTGTCTTTAACTATTGACAATCTAATTATAAACTGTCTTGGTGTAACCCTTTTTGGGTTCAATGTATTTCAGATTCTTTGGGCCTTATGTATCTGGATGTCCATTTTTCTCCTCAGGTTTGGGAAGTTTTCAGCCACTATTGCTTTAAATATGTTTTCTGTGACTTTCTCTTTCTCGTCTCTGTCAGAGATTTCCATAATGATTTCATAAGTCATAGGATTTCTTCATTAATTTTTATTCTTTTTTTTTTTTTTTTTTTTTTTTTTTTGCGGTATACAGGCCTCTCACTGTTGTGGCCTCTCCCATTGCAGAGCACAGGCTCCAGACGTGCAGGTTCAGTGGCCATGGCTCATGGGCCCAGCCACTCTGCAGCATGTGGGATCTTCCTGGACTGGGGCATGAACCCATGTCCCCTGCATCAGCAGGCGGACTCTCAACCACTGTGCCACCAGGGAAGCCCCTAATTTTTATTCTTTTTACCTTTGCTCCTCTGATTGAATAATTTCAAGTGGCCTAATTCACTGATTCTTTCTTTTGCTTGGTCGAGTCAGTTATTGAAGCTCTCTATTGAATTGTTGTTGTTGTTAAGTTTAATAACTGTATCCCTCAGCTGTAGGTTTCTGCCTTTTTTATTTTTTTTTGGTCAAGATTTATATTTCTTTGTTGGACTTCTTGTTTTGTTCATACATTGTTTTTAAAGTTTTGTTTAGTTATCTGTATGTGTGTTCTTGTATATTGCTAAACTTCTTTAAGAGATTTATTCTAAATTATTTGTCAGAGAGTTTATAAATCTTCATTTCTTTAGTGTCAATTATTGGAGTTTTATTAGTTTCCTTTGATGGTGTCATGTTTATGTAATTCTGTGATTCATGATTCCTTTTTTGGTATCTGAGCATTTAATAAGTCTCTACTCTTCCAGACTTTACAGGTTCACTATGTCAAAGACAACTCTCCACCTGTCAGCTCAGCTTGAGTTTCTGGTAGCTGGTAGGATCCTTGGGCAGGTAGTGGTAGTTGGTAGGATCTCTGGGCAAGTGGGCTTACCAGTGAGACCTCTATTTTCACAAGGTCACTGCCTAAATTGTGAGATTAAGGTGAGGGGGTTTGTTCCTTGCTGGGAAAAGTTAGATACGACTACTGACTTGGTGCTCTGCCAAAGTGCAGCTGTAGCATGGGCTCTGTAGTTGCCTATATTCTTTGGTCAGGTTTCCTAGTCAAGCAGAACTGGGTCCTGTACTCAGAAGATGGGTGTGGCTGAATTTGCTTCCCTATCTGAGTGAAGCCATAGAAGAGGCTCCATGGATGTCATGGCTAGGTTACTAGGGATCCAAATCAGGCAATGCTGTCCACCAAGCTTCCTGGCCAGACAGTACCACTGGTTTGGCTCTGTAGACAGAGACACAGACTGAGGTCTCTTCTTGGGTACCACTGTAAGGAGGATTGTAGGATGCACTACATAGCTTCCTTGGTGCTCTGTTTAATTTTCCTCATCAGGCAGGGCTTGGGAGAGTATTCAGTAGTGGAAGGTGGGGGCTATGAATTTACTTTCATGCCTGAGTGGTATGCAAAACTGGTCTTATGGATGGCACAGCTAACTGTATGTGTATCCAAACCAGGCAAAAATGCATATTGAGTTCCCTGGTCACACAGGGTTATCAGTTTAGCTCTGTAGGCAAGCTAGTTGAGCTCTTTGCTCAAGTGCTTCTATAAGTGGGGTGGTAGGATGGGCTATCCAGTTTCCCAGGTGCTTGAGTTAGGTTTCCTGACTGAGTGGGGCTGGAGGTAGTATTCAGTGGGTGGGGTTATGAACAAGTGTCCCTGCTTGGGCAGGGCAGCAGAATAGGTCCCAAGGCTGGCAAGTTTCATTGTTTGGGGTCCTGAATCAGGCACCATGTTTCCTGGCCAACCAGGACCACTGACTCAGCTCTGCAGATTGGAAAAGCCTCTGGCTGGGCTCTACATGGACACCAGTGTGAGGAGAAACTCAATCTGCTAAACTCTGTGCCCTGGTTGGTAAAAGTCCCACCTCCTTCTCCAGCACAATCTGATCTCCAGTCATCAAGACTTGCAGAACACCCCAGACATACACACACACAATCCATGTGAGGCAAGACCAAGCTGGGGCTCCTGGGAAGTGACCCACAAATGCTGGGGGGAACTGAATGTTTACATTGCCATCTCTTTTCCGCCCTGGAGAAACCAGAGACCTTGAGGAATCTTCTCCATTCAGCCCTGTGCCAGTCTGGGGAAGGGGTAATCCAGTCAATGTAGTCACTCTTTTTACCCTTCTAATGTGGTCCTTCTTGGCCTCTGTGGTCCAAAGGGTTGTTTCAGCTTCATCCTTGTGTTCTGGAATTTTCACAATGGTGTCTTGTTTATGGATAGTTACTAGCTGGTTTTCTTGTGCAGGAGACTGAATGACTTATGTCACCATCTTTATGATGCCACTTTCTTTATTCCTTCTTGAAGATCCAAGTTTTCATGGCATTATTTTCTACATTTTGAAAGAAGAAGTTAATTGTTATTTTTTATTAACTGAAATGCAATCTGACTGCCACATTACTGTATTTGGAATTGCTGTGAAGTTAAGGTTAAAATGGTGTAGAGAAAAAGAGATGGTGAAGAATGATGCTGGAGAAGTAGGAAGGAAAGGATTAAAAAATTAAGGAAATAATACTAGGAAATTTGAAGTCTATCATATATGATAAGGAGACTATAAAGGCTTTTACTCATGGTTAGTTGTGAAATAGCTGAGTATTATCTTAAGAGGCCACCAAAGGATTGACTTCTGACTCTCTTACCTACAAAATGAGTAAATTTAGTAGTTATAGACTTTTCGGTGAACCTTAGGTTTTTTTTTGTTTTGTTTTGTTTTGTTTTTTTAAATAGTAGTAATGTATAATAAAGTATAGTGGTATATTGTTAGGACTAACGAACCAGCATAGATCAAGAAATAGCATATTGCACATATCTCATATACACTGGTTCTTTTCCTGCATGCATATTTAAGAGCACTCCATATGTATTCTGTTGAAAAGTCTGATTTCAGTAGTGGAATTTCAGGCACCACATTTGGTCAGGAAGGGAAGCATTTTCAGGAGAGAAAGGACTCTAAGAGGACCATCACATGACAACAAGAATATCAATTGTCATTATTGTCTTCACATAGTTTAAGGCTATGGATGACTTCATTTAACTTTCAAGAACTTGGAGGCATAAGGAAGCTACATAAAATTGAAGGGTTATGCTTTAGTTTAGAAAGCCAAGAATTAGAATCACAGTGATATCACTTAGCTTTACAAAGAAGAAAAATTACAAATTATGAAGAGCGTTTATTTTGTTAATATGTAAAATACCTAGTCCAAATACATGGAATATTGTAGGTACTTCATAATTTAAACATAATAAAGGGGTAGAAACTTAAATACAAAGGACTTCTAAGGTATAAATTCCAACAATAACTTATTTGCATGTATGTGGAGGTGGAAAAGGGGAGGTTCTATATTTCAAATCATCCATATCAATGTGAAAGACTCAATACATCAGAGGATGTGTTATTAAATAGATAGCTATAAAAAAGAGAAAATTAATTTTACAGTACAGTGCACGTTCTAAATGTGTGTGTTTGCTGGAAGAATTTGGTACTTCTTTTAGAATAAAAAGTGACTTTTTACTCTTGTAGTTCTACCAAGTTTGCATCTTCAGGGAAATTAAGCAGACTGGTCACATTTTATCCATATATAAATTCATGTCACCAGACACTCCTGTATTACCTACAACAATTTAGCAAAAATATTTGTCTCGGTAAGTTGCATCATTGGGAACTGGTAGAGTAGGCTTAGGTAAGGTGATTTGGGGTTTACTGAAGTCTAACAGAAATTCTTAATATTAACTTAAAAATACCTAAAGTTCTTCCTTTTCTTACATTTAGTTTTAATTCTCCTGAGTCCTTAATAAATAAATAAATAATTACAATTCTAAATAAAATTCTAAATGTAAATACAATATTATATAATTCTTTGTCATATTTTTGGGAAAAGTTGATAAATCAAAGTTTTGTGTTTTATCAGATGACAAAGATTATTTATATTTCTGGAAATATGTGTTTTATCACTGAGATGACAACTATCCCCAATGAAATCTTCATCTTTTCTCTGACACACCCTGACTTGGTAAATTGTTTATTATATTATTTGTCATCATAATATAAACTGTGATAATTGTATTAAATAATTTTGCAAATTGTAAAGCAAAATGTATTTGCTGTAATTATTATAGCATAATTTTCACTGAAAAAATAAACTGATTTCAGTATATCAAATACTCAAAAACATTGTATATTCCTATTCTAGAAGGTTTCTTTCTCTTCCTCAATTTCTTCTTCCTCTCACTCCCTCTTTCTCTTTCTTTTTTCCCCCTCATTTAAATTTTTTCTCTCCCCTTTCTTCCCTCACTCTCTTTTTTTCTTTCTTTTGTTCCACTGTGGTAGGATTTGGGGAGAGAGTAATAAATGAGACATAGTTTCTGTCCTTAGGTCACAAACATATTCTAAAAAACAAACAAACAGGTTTGTAACTCCAGAGCAACCACTGCTCAGGGTTTTACTATATACTGCTGAAAATTTACCCATTCCACTCTAATTAACTTCCTCATTGCAGACTCTCCACTCTAGAAACTCACCTTTCTACTAAAGTCTAAAATATTGTGTGTGTGTATGTGTGTGTATGAGTGTATTCCCCTACTTACAAATCTTTAATGCCTCCATTCTACTTTAAAAAGATCATCCAGATTTTGTTTCCAATACCATTCTCCAGCAAAAGAAACCAGGGCTTCTTTGGTGTAACGGCTGATTCTAGGACCTGAGAAAGAAATATACCAAATGAGTATAGAGAACCTTGTAGTGCTAAAAAGTAAAGTGCTCAAAAAATCAAACCAATGTGGGTATGTCAAAAGGACACAGCAGCCACTTGAAAGATCCTATAAAACCAGAGCAGGAACAATTTGAGCAACCAAATACATAACATACACTACATTTTAAAACAAAGTTTAAAATAAATATTCGTATGTCTATACCGATGTAAATAAATGATTGAATAGTTAAGTAAAGAATGAGAATAGAGAGATTTCCTAGACAAAAGAATTCCAGATAATTTATGTAGATACTACCCCCTCAGGAAGGTGCAATGTAACACTTCACCCCTTAAGTATGAGCAGCAGAAAGTAACTTCTTTCCAAAGAGTACAGACTGGAAAGCGGAAGAATAACTTTCCAGTGGAGAAACCTGACAAACACTACTCAGCCAGCTGAACACGGCCAACATAAACAGTAGCAAGTCATGTTAATCAGCGTGTATCTTTAATATGATCTAATGGGAGTAGCACTCTAACTCTGTAGTCTTCCTCCAAAAGCCCATAACCCCATTCTAACCATGAGAAAAATCAGCAAAACTTAGATGAATTGAGGGACAGTCTACGAGACCCAAATTGAGAGTCAATCTACAACATATTTGACCAGTATTCCTCAAAATTACCAAGCTCATCAAAAAGCAAAAGAAAGTATAAGAAACTGTCACAGCCAAGAAGAGCTTGAGAAGACATGAAAATTAAACGTAATGTGGTATCCTGGATGAGACCCTTGCACAGTAAAAGGAAATTAGATGAAAACTAACAGAACCTGGGTCAAGTAAGGACTTTAGTTAGTTTTAAAAGCTGACAAAATAAAATCCCCAAATTCCTCTAATTGTACTTAAGGTTATTAAAGTAATATGTGTTTATTTTAAGAAGTGAAATGTCACAATAAAAATTATGTATACATAAAATATTTGAGTAAAGCTACTATACTAATCCATTCTACCCTATGTCCTCAAGGTAATCAACAAACAACCAGGAGTGAATTCAATCACAATTTTTTCTTCTTTGTTGTACAGCTGTATAAAGTCACACTTAAATACAAATATGAGTTTTACAAAAATAGAGTCATGTGTTACACATTGTTTTCCATCTTGCACTTTTCATTTAAGCATGTATCACTTACACGTAATGGGTATTACTCTGTTTTACGTCGAGTAGTTTCTCCTTTTGCTTCCATTACATTCTCCCCCTCTGCATACACCTGCATTGTTGCCCATGCTCACCCTCAGGTAATATATGTTAACAATCTAAACTTTTCTCCATACTCTTATAACTATATATACAACATATATTGATGTCTATAGAAACATATATACAAAGGCTATTTTTGTTATTTGGGCCAGTATTTGTTTACAAAATATAATTTTCATTGTAAATTGATGCTCTCTATATTACATTTGTTACTCAGTAATACACCATAAAAATTCCTTCAAGCAAACTGGTTACATAGTATAGGAGGTGCATAATATGTGTTGGTACAGATAACCGTAATTTATCAAACTACTTAATGGTCATTGACTTTATTTCCAATCATTTGACACTACAAATAATGCTATAATAAATATTGTTATATGTTGAAATATCCAAATACTACAGTGCATTTATTTCTATGAGAGAGATCTCTACAAATGGAGTTTTTCCAAAAATTCATGTTATTTTAATAGTAATAGATATTTTTTCTAAACCATTTTCCTAAAGGTTTGCAACAATGTATACATGAGTATCAATGATAGGTATTATAGGTCTTCTCAGTTTCACCAATTAAAGTGATAGCTCACTTTTACTTTAGTCTGCATTTCCCTGACTCCTGAATCTGAGTGTTTTTTTATTAGTGTGCTGGTTATTTGAATTTGCTCAATTTGCTTATTTATAGACTTTTCCTAATTTTCTATTGAACTGATTTTTTCTTCATCATTTTTCCAAAAAGTTTATTGAACTTTCTGGATATGAAAATTTTAGTTTTGCAGTACACATTGTACCCCAGTACCCTTTTGTAACAAGTCACCCCAAAACTAAGTGGCTTAAAGCTGCAAACATAATCCTTCAGTTTGGATGAAGTGAGGATCAGCTCCTCCAGAATGATTCCTCTCCCAGGAACTCTGTGAACTAAAAGGTGGTTTACATGACAGAAGTTTATTTTCTCACAATTCTGGAACTAGAAGTTGGAGATGAAGTTTGTTGGCAAATTTGGTTTCTTCATAGGCATCTTCTCCTTGGTCCACCAATGTCCACTTTCTTGCTGTATCCTCACATGGTCTTTCCTCTGTTCACCGGCATCCATGAGATCCATGATGCTTATTTTTTGGGGTCCAAATTTCCTCTTATTATAACGCCAGTCATACTAAATTAAGGCCCACCCTAAAGGACTCATTTTAACTTAATTACCTCTTTAAAGGCCCTACTTCCAACAAAGTTTACATTTTTAGGTATAGTTATTAGGGTTTCAGTATATGAATTTGGAGAGGAACCAATTCAATTGATATCACTTGTTTCCATTGTCAATTTTATACTAATACTTTATTAATTTTATTATAGTAGCATTATAATATGTATGCCATTGATGAAGACAACTTCCCGTTCAGTATATGTTCAAACTTTTCTTGACAGTGCTATAGCATAAATTTCTCTCTATAAACTTTAAAATAATTTTGTCCAATTAATAACAACTAAAATATAAATTTTAATTTGAATTGTATTAAATGCATATATCAATTGTGAGATAATTTATATTTTTGATAATAATTCTTCCCATCCAATAACATAAATACCACTTATTCATATCTTGATAATTTGCTTCCACAGACAGTATAGTTTCTTCAAATAAGTTTTAGGATTATTATATAGACATGTTAATAAGTACCTGTTACATAGACACCATAATATGGCTTTATTACATAATAAGTCTAGAAATAGGAGGTCACTTTCTCAAACCGATAAAGGTGTCAGCAAAATACCTACAGCTGACATCATAGTGACAGAACAGGCAAGAATAGTCCCTCTGAATGCTCCTGGTTAACATTGTCCTGGAAGTCTTTATCAGTGCAATACCATAAGAAAAATGAATTTCATACAGATTAAAAAGGAAGATATAAACTTACTTGTATTCACAGACAACATGATTATATACACAAAAAGCCCCAACCCTCCAGAAACAAAAACAAAAACCTCCTAAACTATTAATTGAGTTTGGGAAGTTTAGCAAGGTTATAGGATATAAGGGCAACTCAAAAAATAATTAAGAAGATAATATTTTGATAGGTTAAAAACAATCAGAAACCAAAATTTAAAATACAGTATCATCTATAATTGCTCCAGAAATAAAATACTTCGTTTCCAAAACACAAGAAACAGATGTTCATTTATTCCATAACCATTTGTTGAAAATATTATCATTTCTCCATTGAATTCCTTTGCATCTTTGTCACAGATCAATTGGTCATTTTTTTTTTGGTCTCTTTTTGGACTTTCTATGTCCTTCCATTGATCTAAGTGTCTATTCCTTCAATAATACTGTACTGTCTTGATTACCTTAGCTTTATAGTAAATTGTAAAACTGAAGAGTAAGATTTCTCAAGACGTTATTCTTCTCTCTCAAATTTGTTTCAGTTATCTAGTTCCTTTTACTTTCCATGTAAATTTTAAAATTAGCCTGTTTATAAATGCACATACAAAAATATCCTGCTAGGATTTTGACATAAATTCTATTAAATTCTATAGTTCAATTTGGGGAGAATTGATAACTTTATTACATTGAGTCTTCCAATTAATGAACATATGTCTTTCTGTTTTTTTATGTCTTTGATTTCTTTCATCAATATCTTATATAAAATCAATTCAGTTATATATATATATATATATATTTATGTGGTCATACTGTTTTGAATTCTCATTAGTAATGCATGAGAATTGCATTTACTTTGCATCCTCATAAGCATTTGGTATTGACAGTATTTTTAAAAAAATTAACCATTTTATTAAGTACATGTAGAGGTATCTCAGCAAGACTTTAATGTGATATTTTCTTTAAAAATAAATATACAATTACCATATGACACAGAAATATCACACTGGATATTTATCCTAGATCAGGAGTTTGCAAACTTATTCTGTTCAGAACTAGATAGTAAAAATTTTAGGATTTAAGGGCCATACAGTGTTTTGTGGCAACTACTCAACTCTGTCTTTATAGTGTGAAAGAAGTCATAGAAAACACTTAAATGGTATTGCTGTATTCCAATGAAATTTTATTAAACTAAACAAATAAACAGACAATGGGCTGGGTTTTGCCTGAAGGCTGTAGTTTCTCAAACCTTAACCTAGAGAAATGTAAACATAAAAACCTATACATAATTTGTAGAAATTTTGTTCAAATAACCATAAACCACAAGCAAACCAAGTATCCTTTGATTGCTAGGTGGATAAACAAAATGTGCTACCCCCATACACTGTAATACTACTCAGTTGGAAAAGGAATAAACTGTTGCCATGTACAACAACTTGGATGAATCTCAAAGGCATTATACTGAGTGAAATAAACCTGTCTCAGAAGGTTACACACTATATGATTCCATTTATATGATCTTCCTGAAGGGAACTGTAGTAACGTAGAACATATCACTGAATGTCATGATTTAGGAAAGGTGCAATAGTGTGATTTATAAAAAATATATATTTGGTCATTCAGATGACCAAAATACGTTTACCATGTATATATGGTCTTTGTCCATGGTTCCTGTCTTACAGCTCCCAAAACTCTTAGAATTTCCTTAGTGATAAGAGAAATAGTAGTATCTTTTGTTATAATATTTGAACTCTAGTCTTCCTGTTCTGAAAAAAATGTTTCCGAGCCATTAAGGTGAAATGAGTGTCTGGTTATTCATAACTAATTTTCCAGTCCCTTTCCATTACAACTAAGTTTATATTATTGAGATTACTTTTGGAAAGCACCTAAGGATGGAAGTTGGTTGCCATGAGAACAAACAAGGATAGTGTTGGAACTTTCAATCCCCACCCTTGATTTTGTGTTGACGAGAGGGGCTGGAGGTTGAATCAATCACCAATGGCCAATGATTTAATCAATCATGCCTGTATAATGAGGCCTCCATAAAACCCCAAAAGGACAAGATGCAGAATGCTTCTAGGTTAGTGAACCAGAAGATTTCCACATCCTACTATTCTGGTCCTCAAACTCCATGGGGACAAAAGCTCCTATCTTCAAGAGCTCACCCTATGCATCTTTTCATCTGTTGAATCGTCATCCTTTAATAATCTTTGTGATAAACTCATAAACTAGCGAGTAAATGGGTTTCCTGCATTCTGGGACACACTCTAGCAAATTAATCAAACCTACGGAGCGGGTCATGGGAATCTCTGATTTATAGGCAGTTGGTGTGAAACACAGGTAACAACTTGGACTTGTCAAAGGCATCTGAAGTGGAGAGCTGTCTTGTGGGACTGAGCCCTTAACCTGTGGAATCTGATGTTATCTTCACATAGATAGTGTCAGAATTGACTGATGGAACAGTCTGTTTCCTGATTATGGTGGTGCTTACACAAATCTATACATGTGTTAAAATTCATAGAACAGTCCAGAAAAAAAAATTAGAATGACAAAAAACATCATCACTCAATTCAGCCTAGATTCAAATGGGAGGCGACTATAATCTCTCTTTCAATAGAAATAGCAATAAAGAGTTTGCAGCCCTCTTTAATCTATCACAGTCACATAGATTTCTGTGCACATACATAGCATGAACATTTCTTACCTTCTGCCACTTGGTTCAATTTTTCTGTGTGGTTTGTAATCATATATATATATATATATTTAAACCTGATAACTCAGTCTGAATTAATGGACAAGCCTGCTGGATTGGGAATCAGAATTTCGACACTCTAGCCTCCTTTTGCCACTGGTTCATGTCAAGGAATTTGCTTTATCTTACTGGAAACAAGATTCCTTATGTATAAAACCAGGCTTTTGAATTAGGCATCATGTTCTAAATCTGAAGGCATGCATCTAACTCTATCATCCATCAGAAAAAAAAGTGATGGAGTAGAAATGAATGGTTTAGCAGCAGTAATACATTTAGGAGAAAAAATGTATCTAGGTATTTGAATAGGTTTTTTTTAGAGTAAATCACAGTATAATTTAAAAGTGAGACATCTTTAAGGAAAGAGTTATTTTATTTTGTGCTCATTGATATAAGTGTAGATAGAATATCTGGAAGGGAGGAAGTTTCCTCTCCCATCAGAGCATGCTTGGATTAGATACCAAGCTTTTTCACAGACACAGACCAATAGGATTGAATTCATAAAAGTGAAGCCAAGAAGATATTTGACTCTAGTGACCGTTCTTTGATAAAATGTTAAAAATTGTGGAACCTGGGTGATTTTTTTAAGATTTATTTATTATTTATTTATTTTATTTATCTTTGACTGCATCTTGTCTTAGTGGCAGCATGTGGAATCTTCGTTGAGGCATGCAGGATCTTTCATTGCAGCATGTGGACTCTTCATTGTAGCACATGGTCTTCTCTCTAGTTGAGACATGGGGGTTTTCTCTTCTTTAGTTGTGGCGCACAGGCTCCAAGGTGCACGGGCTTTGTAGTTGTGGTTCATGGGTTCCAGAGCGCGTGGGCTCTGTAGTTTGAGGCATGCATGCTCTCTAGCTGAGGCGTGCAAGCTCTCTAGTTGAGGCACGCAAGCTCAGTGGTTGTGGCGCACGGGCTTAGATGCCCCACAGCATGTGGGATCTTTATTCCCTGACCAGGGATTGAACCCATGTCCCCTGCATTGTAAGGAGTATTCTTTACAACTGGACCACCAGGGAAGTCCCACCTGAGTGATTTTTAAATTTTTATTAGACTATAGTTGATTTAAAATGTTGTGTTAGTTTCTGCTCTATAGCAGGACATTTATTGTATTAGTCTTCTATGTATAAGCCAGCTTAATAATTTTTCATAAAAAGAAAAATAAAACCTTAAAACGTACACACTTTCCCTCCTCCCCTTCAAAATACAATATGTTTTTACAAAATTATTCAACATCAGTTAACAGTGTCAAATCCATTGAGGTGATGACAAGAAGCTCATTCTTTTATTCTTCAGACAGACCATTCTACCTTTGAATATTTCTATTAGAAATTAAATCATTTTATTTCTGAAACATTCAATTTTAAAACTTTTATTTCACCAAATTGTTTCCCTCTTTACATTACCCCATTACCTTTTAGAAAATACTTTGAACACCACTATGATTATAAACTACACTAGACTAATTGTGGCAAATTCCTTCAGCCATTGGACCTCAGGTGATGTGTGTGTTTTTTTTTTTTTATGAAAGATATTTAAGCACACTTAAACATAGAAAAAATAATATAATAACAACTCATGGTAGCATCACCCAGGTTCCACAGTTTCTACATCTGCAGACAACACAGAATGCAGATGCAGACATAAATACTCCTCTTTGCTTGGGGAGCAGGGGTCAACAATATGCTACACCCCTTATGAACCTTTTAATTTTTTTTTGTTTGTTTGTTTGTCTTTGTTTGTTTGTTTTGTGGTATGCGGACCTCTCACTGTTGTGGCCTCTCCCGTTGTGGAGCACAGGCTCTGGACGCACAGGCTCAGCGGCCATGGCTCACAGGCCCAGCCGCTCCATGGCATGTGAGATCTTCCTGGACCTGGGCATGAACCCGTGTCCCCTGAATTGGCAGGCAGACTCTCAACCACTGCGCCACCAGGGAAGCCCATGAACCTTTTTTAACAGGTGATCGTATACATTTTATTGATGGAGAAACCAAGGACAGGATAAGTGTCAAGAGCTAGATGTGAAATCAAGTATGGCTAATTGCAAAATTAACCTTTTCCCCTCTATGCTCACAGTCCCAAGAATACAGGCCACATCATGATTTAATAGTAGGAGGGACAAGAATGAACAATGGAAAAACTGCAGGAGCCAAGGTAGGCTCTGCTTAATGCTTCTTTCTACTCAAAGGTCAAGAACCAGCTTGAGTGTGCTGACACTGCCCTTAGAAGATCTGTTTCCAAAAGCTGGCTCTGACAGATGACTTTGGATAATTTATTTTTATTTTATCTTTCTAAACTTCAGTTTGAAAATACTGCTGGGTATATATCCGAAAAAAACAAAAACAGTAATTCAAAAAGATACATGCACCCCAATGTTCATAGCAGCACTATTTACAATAGCTAAGACATGGAAGAAAGCTAAGTATCCATCAACAGATGAATGGATAAAGATGTGGTACATATACATAATGGAATACTACTCAGCCATAGAAAAGAATGAAATTTTGTCATTTGCAGCAACGTGGAGGAACTTGGAGGGTATTATGCTAAATGAAATAAGTCAGACAGAGAAAGACAAATACTAAATTATATGTGGACTTTAAAAAATGCAATAAACTAGTAAATATACAAAAAAGAAGCAGATATAGAGAACAAACTAGTGGTTACCAATGGGGAAAGGTGGGGAGGGGGAGGGGAGAGCAAGGTACAAACTATAAGATAAGCTGTAAGATAAGCTCAAGGATGTATTGTGCAACATGGGGAATATAGCTAACATTTTGTAGTAATTGTAAATGAAAAATAACATTTAAAAATAATATAGAATTTTTTTTTAAAATTTTAAATTTTTAAAAAAAATTAATGGGGTTTATTTAAGAATACTCCATAAGAATTAGGCAGTAACATTTTAGCTCTCATGTTACTCTTACTGTTACAAATACATCTGGCCTTAACATAGCTAGTTAGTTAGGCATGGGATCAGTGGTAGCTCTAACCCATTTGTTCCATTCTGGGCTATAACTGAGCATTCTTTCTGGAAACCCTGGTCAGCTCAGTTGCTTCATAGTAATCTCTTCTGTTATAATAACATGGATTAGACACTCTTGACATGCTCTCTGTAGCAAAAAAGCCCAGAGGGTGGTGGAAGCAACAGTTCTTGCTTTTTCACCAGCAAAGAGAAGAGGTAATTTTCTGTGGTGATTTTTTTACTTACTGATTTTGTAAGACAGTAGCCAAGGATTTGCTAGCAGTGAGCTGCTGATTGTCATGTGCTGGTGGTCATTTCCCGTGGAGATGCTGGCATTTCTTGCTTGGATAATTACTTAAAATACATTTATGGGAATTAACCAAACTGAATACACTCAGCAGCCCGCAGGCTCACCTCAGCAACCCAGGCTGTGCACAGTCAGAGCAGAGCCATTAGGAGCTGACGAAGGAAGGTGAGGTGGGAACTAGGAAAATGTTCTTTAGGCATGAAAATCAGCAAGAACTAAGTGCTCAAGCCCAGGGCCCCAAATAAATTAGAGTGGGCCTAATGAAAAGCAGGCAGCAGAGCTCAAGGAAATTGAATTCTCAGCTCCCTGCCTGCCTCTGTTTATGTGCCCCTCCGGTAATTGACCATTTAGGAGCTGATTTGAGTTTTACAGCTGTCATAACAGTCAAGTGCAGGGCAATCCATCATCCCATTGCAATCTAAGTTGCTCAGGTTCACTCTGGATGCTCTTGATTCGATGCTGCACAGATGAGATCTACAGTGATCCTCTCTGCTCAGCCTCCCCACGTCCTGCAGCCGTGTCAGCCTAACCAGGGCACGGCCTCTTGTTGGAAGGGAAAGGAGCAAGAAGTCCCAAGGAGTCCAAGCCCATTCACAACTAGTGTCTCAAGTTGTGTGTGTTTAAATAAAATGAAGAAGCCTAGAGAGACAAAAGGATAGCGTCTTACTTGAGGTTGTGTGACTATGCTGTATTTTATATTGGGAGTAACCACTTCAACTTGTCTTTTTTTCACATCTCTGGTACCCAGGAACCTCACACAAGGAGGGTTTTATTTTTTCAGTGTTTCTCAAAGACTGTTTAGGTTGCAAACTATGTAACAGACGTCAGACTCTCTTTGATGTCTGCAGTTACGTTCACATGGGGTGTTTGCACACTGAAATGCCATAGCTGTCTTTTCTCTGCCCCGGCCTCCCCCAGGCCATAGTCCACATGTCACCCCTTCTGGTGAATAGTTATCTGGTACATCACTTCCCCTGCCCCAGTCTACACATACATGCTTGACAATGCAATCCACAGCCTTTCTACCAAAACTGGTAACATTATTTTTTATAGACTCTCTGCTCATGTCCAGTTACTTTAAGGAATATCTCCATCTCAAACATCCAGAACGGATGTTTCCCCATCACTTCTCCCTTTCCACACACACACACACTCCAATTTGTCTGTGTTCTTTGTCTCCTATATGAGTCTTTTGCCAACATTGGTCCAAGAGAGAAACCTGACCTCATCTTAATTACTCCTTATCCCTGGTTCCTTGTATCCCTCAAGTCCTGTCCATTCTACTTCCTCGACATCAACAGATCATACTACTCTTCCAGAATCACCAGTTCCCACGTTGAAGGCATTGTTTCTCCCAGGGCACACTCTGCCATAGCCTTCCTGCTGCAGGCTTGGCTCCCTCAATCCATGGGTGCATTCAAGGATCTTTCTATGTCACAGATCTGGTAGTGTCATTCCATGGGCTTTGCAATGTTAGTCCTTTCCATGGTTCTGAGGATAAACCTCAAAAGGGGCTTATCTGGCCTGTTTTGGTCTTGATCCTCCGACTTTTGAGACTTCTCTTTGATGACATTTAACTCCATGATATATCCATAGAGAAATTATAATTTACTTTCTCAAGGATTTTTTTTTCTTTTTTTCTGAAAAAAAAGTGTCCTGAACCTTTCTGCTTAGAAGATTTTTACTATCCTTTTCCAACTTGCTAACTGCTTCTTATGTTCCAGGTCTGAGAGTTTGGAGGTCACCTCTCTCTGAAGCCATCCCCAGTTCTCTAAGACTGTTTTTTTTTTTTTTATGGATGTCACACAATCTGCCCTAACATGATTGCATCTGTCCCCTGTCCCAGCACCCATCACTGGTCCATGTTTTAGCTTCTTTCAGTGTCTACCTCCTTCCTCGGCCATGCTTTCCTTAAGGATGTGGACAGGTCTCTATTATTTACTACTGCAACACCAGAGACCAGTACAATGACATATTAGGTGCTTAATTAATAGATGCTTCTCTAATTATCTTTCCCTGTATTCAACAATTCTGCAAGGCATTGTCTCCGTTTTACAGAGTGGAAGTCTGAGGCTAAAGGAAATCAGAACTTCCCAAGATCAAGTGTTTATTAAATAGTAGAGTTGGAATTAGAAATGAGTTATTTCTGATCCTAAATTATACACTTCTCTACTATGATAAGCTGCCTTTCTAACCTGTAACGTGATCTATAGTAAATAGTATGTGTGGTTCCTCACATCCTCATCCCAAGAACCTGTGAATGTGACTTTATATGGGAAAGGAATTTTAGGAATGTGATTGATTATTTTAAGGATTTGGGAAAACGAAGCTTAGTCTAGATGATCTAGGTGTAGCCCAAGGATCATCACCAGTGTTCTTATCAGAGTGAAGCAGAGGAAGTTTTTACTCTAGAAGAGGAAAGGATATGTATGAGATTGCAGTGATGTGAGGAAAGGGTCACGCGCCAAGGAGTGCAGGCAGACTACAGAAACTAGAGAAGGCAAGGAGACAGATCTGACCTAGAACCTCCAGAAGGGACCAGGCCTGCTGATGCCTTGCCTTTAGCCCAGTGAAACTGATTTTGGACATCCAACCTCAGAGCTGTAAGAGGATAAACTATTTTAAGCCACCATGTTGTGGTTACTTGTTACAGCAACAGTAGGGAACCAATACAGTGTGTAACTAAGAGAAATGCAACATACACAACATATATTTGATACATATGTGAGCAGTATGTATTTTCGCTGAATCCAACCTCTTAAGTGGCCATCTGCTCACCTGTGTAAGACAGATTCAGCTGTAACTATTATCTGGATGGAAGGTCATAGAATTCACTGAAAAACCTGAATAGAAAAAATTACTTATAAGAATATTTTTTAAAGAGAGTTATTTTATGACTTTATTCTTATTGTTCTCTAATAATCAAATCCAAAAGGAAGCAGACAGAGTTGGGACATGACTTTCAAAGAAATGTGTAAATTCTTTAATAAGGATAACAGAATTTGTTTCAGTTGTCTCAGTAATTGCTTAAATGTAATGTGTTGCTTTAAAATTGCAGTTGGTCCAAGGACCTACTGTATGGCACAGGGAATTATACTCAATATTTTGTAATAACCTATAAGTGAAAAGAATCTGAAAAAAAAATATATATATATATGATTGAATCACTGTGCTGTACACCTGAAACTAACACAACACTGTAAACTAATTATACTTCAATAAAAAATTTAAAATAAAAATGAAAAATAAATAAGCTAAAATTGCTGTTGGCCTCCATGCATAATTGGGCTTCATATTATGTATACAGAGGGTACTTAGTAAACTGCAGTCAGAGTTTCATCCTATATGTCCTTTAACCATAGGCATCTGACTGGCCTCATGACCTACAAGGATAGGGACATTTCACATAGTTACAGCCTAGAGCCAGACCAGGTATTATCTGTCATTTCCTCCTAGCAGTGGGCACTCAGCTTTAGCCAACCTCCTGAATTTCTTACGTTCACTTTCTCGTGTGTCTGGAAAGCTCAGCCATTCTTCAGAAACTCCTCACACAACTCTTCCTTTCCCAGTGCCCTCTTTCCAATGTCTTAATTCAGAGTCCTTTCTTCTCATTCAGATTTGTCTTTAAAATGTTGTATGTCCCTCCTACACTGTTGGTGAGAATGTAACTTTGTGCAGCCACTATGGAGAACAGTATGGAGGTTCCTCAAAAAGCTAAAAATAGAGTTGCCATATGATCCAGCAACCCCACTCCTGGGTATATACTCAGACAAAACTACAATTCAAAAAATACATGCCCCTGATATTCACAGCAGCACTATTTACAATAGCCAAGACATGGCAACAACCTAAATATTTATTGACAGATGAATGGATAAAGAAGATATGGTACATACATACAATGGAATATTACTCAGCCACAGAAAGAATGAAATAATGCCATTTGCAGTAACATGGATGGACCTCGAGATTTTTGTACTAAGTAAGTCAGGAGAAAGACAAATACCATATGATATCATATGTGGAATCTAAAATATGACACAAATGAACTTACCTATGAAACAGAAACAGACTCACAGACATAGAGGACAGACTTGTGATTACCAAGGGAGAGGGGGAATGAGGGAGAAGGATGGACTGGGAGTTTGGGATTAACAGATGCAAACTATTACATATAGAAGGGATCAACAACAAGAACCTACACTATAACACAGGAAACTATATTCAATATATCCTGTGATAAACTATAATGGAAAAGAATATATATATATATATATATATATATATATATATCACTTTGCTATACACCAGAAACTAACATAACATTGTAAACCAACCGCAATTCATTAAAAAAAAAAAGAATGCTCTGCCTGATGCCTCAGTAGCTCCCTGTTCCCTAGAGTAACTGTCGAAGTCCTTTCAGTTACCTACAGAGCCCTGTGTCACACATTCTGAGCCACACCCATGGTTTCCTGTGGGACCTGAAGTCTACAGGGCATGCTCCTGCCTCAAGATGTGTGCATCCACTGTTTCGCATCCTGCATGCTCCTCCCACAGATGGCCACATGGCTCACTGTCTCACCTTCTCCAGGTCTTTCCGTAAATGTCACCTTCTCAGGAAGACCTTACCTGGCAACCCAAGCTAAAATCACAACCTCCTTAAACTCCTCCCATCGGCCTCCCTTGCTTTCTTTATCTCCTGAGCACTTACCACCATCCATCCAGTATACTACAGTGCTACAGTGCATTTACTTACCTTGTGTGAGTCTGCCTTCTCGCCAGAGGCTAGACTCTCTGAAGGCAGGGGTTGTGTCTGTTGTGTTCACTGCTTGAACTAGGTCTGGCACAAAAGAGGAAAGTAAAAATTGGGTTAAATAAACAATTTTGCAACCAGTATCTCCATACTCAGTCCAAACACTGTATAGCATATTTTATCTTTCAAAAAAGTTCAACCATATCAGCAGTTCCACTTTTGAAATTCACTAGTGGCTTTCTGTTAGGAACAAGGTAAAATCCATGTATTTTACTTGGCTATACAAGTTACTCTGAAACCAGACCTCAAATTTATCTTCTCATCATCCCTCCCCATCACACACACCAGAATCCATACATGTCTGCTCCAGTTTGTCCCCTTTGCTCTGGTTGACCCAGATCCCTTGCCCAGAGATTCTGCCTAGCAAACTCCTCCCGCACCCTACAAATCAAAGTTTGAACACTAGCTCTTTTGCAAAAATGTTCAAACTCTCCAGAAGATTAACTGCAGTTCTCTTTATAATTATCTCTGAAGAACACACCCAGATTTCAAGGTAATGTCTGCTGTGCTTGCCTCTGTCAATCGGCAAAGCTCTACTGTAGAGATGAGATTAGACCTTACTCGGTCTGTCAGCCAAATGCTTGGCATATGTTTAATAAAGAATGATTGATTGAATTGAATGAAAGAAATGAGGTAGGAATTGCCTTAGTCTGGAGGTTTAGAGCAGTTTCCCAGACCCCCACTTCCAAACTTTTTCATGTCCTGGCATATACAGAAACCTTATATGTACTGCCACAGGAATAGATGGAGACTATTCATGGAAGAGAAGACTTCCCGGGGATTTCAGTCACCCCAACATCCAGAACCCTAATGGAATTAACATCTCTGCCCTTCTGAAATTTGAGGCACAGCAGATGAGACATTCTGAATTGAGGGAACTGATTTTTGTTCCCTCTGTGCCCCATTTTTTTTTTTTAAGATTGGAAATCTTTCCATTGTTGGATTTCAAGTCTCCTAGTTAATAACAAAGCCAGGACTTTCCCCAGACTGCCCACTCAGCCTCAGGGTCTGTGACCCAATTCCCTTGAACAATTTTCCCTACCCTGGGAAATATATGGCTACACTCTAATATCTGTGTAAATGTACTTTTATACATTACGTGCATTCAAAGAATTTAAATAACATTTGCAATTAGGGTATCCAGATTTAAATAAACAAAAAACACAAATAGTGCTGTTTATTGTTAGTCATTCAGAAGTAGAGATGTGTAGAAATATTGTGGAGATTGGGCATAAATCATTTTGCTTGGTAACACATGTGGTACATGTGTTTGTAAAGATTCAATCATAAAACTGTAAAGTGAGAAGAAAGAGATTTATGATTCTTAAAGAATGATCTGGGAGTAAATAAACGTGTAAAAACACAAAAAGCTAAATAATTACTCAAATCCTAAGAGATCTGGTCTAGATCTATTACAAATATGTTTTCGGTAATTAAAAGTAACCACATTTTCAGACAAAATGCAACCTAATTTTTGGGTGAATCCTGTATGTGTGTTGGTTGCATTTAACCCTGGATTTCATTTTCATTTAATTTAATACCAAGCAAAGGACATTGTTTATTTTGTGTTATTCCCTCCCATCCAGATGAGATCTATGACATTTACCAAAATGTTGAATACTTAGACTGAAGGCTATTATGTAGTTCACTAATATATTTATAAACAATGTTGAGTTTCTAAAAATCTAAAAATATCACTCACTTCTCCTAATTTCCAAATGCCTTATAAGTCTAACTATGTTCGTGAAAAAGAAACCCCAAAGCCCTCTAACTACATACACACGTGGTACTTTATTCTGTAGTATCTAACAAGGTCTTATACTTTTCTCTAGCATCTTGATCTTAATATTATAAAGGACCCACCTTTTCTCCTAGAGCAAGGATATTATATTTTAAATAGTATTACCTAAATTTCAGTCAAAACATTACTGGAAGATCTAACATATTAAAAAAATTGTTTGTAAAGCAGAATTGCTCTGGTAGATGTAGATGTGCGGGCCTGGGGCTGGTCCTGCAGAGGGCGCCCTTCACCTATCCTGAGGCACATCTACTGACCCTAAAGACTTCATGAAGCACGGATTGAAAACCAAAGCGGTAGACGCTTGTTCACAATGGGAAGCCTACAACATGCAAAGGGAGCGGGGACTTATACATCTTTCACAAAATTGCCAGACCTGGAGTGACAGAGTTGGTCCTAAGAGTCAAAATGTGGAAAAGACCAAACAGGAGGCCTCAGCCTTGGGCAGGAACCTGCATATGGTCCAATGCAAGGAAAGAGCTGAAGGAGACTGAGACACTTCCGGGAGTATACAAAAATGGTGTGAAGATGACCAAGCGGGGTAAAACAAAAAATGCAAACGGTCACTGTGAAGGAGACACAGGTGGGCACAAAACTGCAGCTGAGCTGACAAGAGCATCACTGGGCAAGGAGACAAGAGCATCACTTGGTGAGCAGGAAGGTTACCTGAGCTGATGGAGGGGTGGGGCATTGTATGAGGAGAGAGGACAGGGTCAACACATACACAGTTTGCTGCTTTATTTATTTCCTCTAGCTTTTACAGCTCAGACATTGTCTTGCTTTCACTGGCTGTTTCATTGACCTGTGGAAGTACATCTTGAAAATTCTTTAAGTTTTAAAGTAAACTATCACTCTGTAGTCAAAGTTAAAATGAAAAATCTAATGGATGTGTCACATTGTGAGACTGACATACTATTTCCAGTAAGCTCAGCTAGACTAATTATTCTCAGTGTTGGGAAGACTTCTGTTTTCTTCAGTCACACATCAGAACAAGTCTTACTTTTCTGAATTTGAATGATTGGTCGTAGCTTACGACAATTTGTCAAATCTTATGGAATATTCGTCTCTGGGTTGTAGGTGCCTCCTGGAACCCAGGTGCAGGAATGCAGCCAAATTCATGAAACAAGCACCAGAGATCACAAATCTCCAGGATCTCCCTCCATCTCCGACACTTCCACCTCTGAATGTTCCACGCCTCTCTCTTTCTGCAAACCAGCCTTTTCCACTGCTCTCCCAAGGCAGAAGAGGGTGGTACCCTACGTCTATGATGTGTCCTGTCTCCTCCATGTGATGCAGAAGCTCAGGCTTAGACAGGACCCCCCTTGGTATGGATTCCAGGCTCCCAGGGAAGGGGCTCTGATCAGCTTAATTCAAATGAGGCTTCACACCTGGCTCTGAGAGATCATGGTAGGACTCTGTGCCCTGGGAACAACTCAATTGCCCTATATAATTTGTTGGTGGACCTGGGGGAAGTGGGTAAATAAGAAAGTATCTAGAGAAGGAAAACCATGAGTTGGACCTACACTGACAAAGGTATGTACTCCAAGAGGATATGGAGGATTTTTGAGCAGTGTCACAGAGACTGGTCTTATCCACTCCCCTTCCTACCTAAACAGAGACCTGTCCATAATTCTGAGAAGAAGAGGGTTAAGAATAATAAAGTAATTTTTATGCAAAGTATAAAATGTGTGCATACAGGGCGAACACACAGCAGCATTCTTGGAATGTGACTGTGACCAGGGCAGACCAAAGGAATGTGGTTGTGTGTGTGTGTGTGTGTGTGTGTGTGTGTGAGTGTGAGGCATCAGCAAGTATGCTGATCCCTGGCTGAGTGACTACATTGTAGCAGCTCTACAGTCTATAACCATGCCCTTCAGTAGGAAGTAGCTTCATGGGTGACATCAATAAACCAGCGAATGTGACTGTTTAAGAGGAAGGAAAGAAAAGTGTCAGACGCCATATGACAATTGAGGGGACATGCTCAGGAAAACATGAAACTAACTCTTAGAGACTTTGAAATAACCTGGGAGTCTTGGGATGTGGAGGTCCTGGCTGGTTTTCAGTAGCAGCATCCAGTGAGGTGCAGATCCCTGGCACAGGTAACTTCAGATGAAGCTCAGAACCATCTTTCTCATCTCTCTCTGTTCAGCATGGGGTTGAGGGACCGGCCACCATGGCACATCCTAGTCCTCTGGTCCTTCTTAATAAGTGTCGACTTAAAAAAAATGGCACAACGTGAGAGTTGCGAGTTAAGTTTTATTTGGGGCAAAATGAGGACTGCAGCCTGGGAGACAGCATCCCAGATAGCTCTGAGAAACTGCTCCAGAGAGGCAGGGGGGAAGGTCAGTATTTATGTGATTTTGGTGAAGGGGGAGTACATGCAATCAAGTATATATATATATATATATATATATATATTTTTTTTTTTTTTTTTTTTTTTTTTTGCGGTACGAGGGCCTCTCACTGTTGTGGCCTCTCCCGTTGTGGAGCACAGGCTCCGGACGCACAGGCTTTGCGGCCATGGCTCACAGGCCCAGCTGCTTCACGGCATGTGGGATCTTCCCGGACCAGGGCACGAACCCGCATCCCCTGAATCATCAGGCAGACTCTCAACCACTGCGCCACCAGGGAAGCCCCAAACACATACTTTTTACGGAAGTTTTCTGCTAGTCTCGTGCAGGTTACTGCTTGTCACGAGGAGCAGTCGTCACCACGAAGGATTTTAGTGTTTTTCTAGTTATGAGGAGATACAAGAATTGGGCTCATAAAATTGGCTCCTGAAAATATCTAACTATCTGAAGACCTGCTCTGCCAGTTTTTCCCAGAGCACAAGGTGCCTCATTTCTGCTCTCCACCTGAACTCCTTTCAGGGGTGCTGAAAGTCAGCAGCTGCAGCAGCAGAACATGATTTAATCCTCGTAGAGGTAGATGGCGAGTGCCAGTGGAAAATGCCAATTTACAGTTGACATAAGCAGCCATCCTTGGAGTCCTTAGCCTTTTGAATCTACTAATCTGCTATGGTTATTTGCTTCTCTTCCAAAGCTGAAAAGAGGTAATTGTTTTTTTTCCTTCTCAGGGACAACAATGACACACTTCCCAGTATGAAGCCAGGATTGTAATCTTGACTTGCAGTAAGCACCTGAGGTTCTGAGCCTCCTCCTCACATACCTTGATTACACAATACTGAGCAGAAGGTTCTAGTCCAGACCCATTTAGGAGAAATAAGTTATTCCTCTGATCTTTGAATTCTCCAACTGCAGAGCAAGAGGGCTTTCATTTTCTATATCCTCTTCAGGAAATACTTTTCAAAATCAAAGGAGACATCAGAAATGTGAAAAGAATCATGCTGTTGTACTTAGTAACTAACCAGTTGAGTGTGTTCAGAGAATCAGATTTCCCAAAGCCTCTGCACACGTTAAATCACTTGCCAGGTTTTCATAGAGACGAGGATGCTAAACCAAAGCCCACTATTTTTAAACAAGACTGATGAAGCTAAGATAAATAAGGAAGAGGGAGAGGAGAGAGGCCAAGATGAGAATTCAGGGCGCACCCTGCTCTCTATGGCTTCACTTCTGCTGATGAAACAGAAAGTGCTGGGGATCTACAGGATGGAACGGAGGGGTTATCAGGTCCCCATTTGACTTAAGGAAAAGGAAAATCACCTAGACTAAGAGGTTAGCAGATCAATAGCTTAAATAGATAGAGGTAGAATTTTTGAAAGATAACCTTCAATCAGGAAAAATACGAAACTAATAGGTTGAGCATTTACCCTAAGAAGTAAAGTTGCTAAAAATTATCTCGGGTATTGAAAAGACTAGAGTCTTCAGTGAGGAATACATGCTTAGTTTGTACCTTGGTAAGACCAAGAGCAAAATGAATGAGGAAACTGGTGCTGTTTTAGTTGTGCTCTTGTTCTTTATTTAATGACTCCTGAGAAACAGTAAGTGACTGAATATATACACAGTTAATTTCAAAGTTGTATTTTGGATAAAGTGCTTATCTAAATTAATATGTTAGCCCCTTTACCTTCAACTTTATAGAGACCCAAAGTGGTCTTCTACCACTGATCATGATTTAGTAACAACTGAGAGTAAATGCTCTTACCTTTCAGCATACCTATCTGGACACAGACACCCAATTTTAAAATATTTTAGAAATGTGAAGTAAAGTACCAACATAAGCAATAAGGATTTTGGTAATCAAGAAAGAAATGGATTTATAGAAATGTAATGGTTAACCTCTCAATGAGCTAATAAAAATAATGATAATAATAATTTTCCATGACATTTTAGTGACATGAACTTTGTAGCCAACATATGTCATCATATTCAATCCCTTCTAAAAACCTATGAGGTCTTCTGCCCATTTTTGATTTGGATTGTTTGTTTTTTAATATTGAGTTGCATGAGTTGCTTTGTATACTTTGGAAAGTAATCACCTTGTCAGAAAGACAGATCATCTGATAGCACTTATATGTGGAATCTAATAAAAAATGATACAAATGAACTTATTTTATAAAACAGAAACAGACCACAGATCTAGAATTCAAACTTATGGTTCCAAGGGGGAAACGTGGAGGAGGGATAAACTAGGAGATTGGAATTAACATATACACATTACTGTATATAAAACAGATAATTGACAAGGACCCTACTGTATATCATAGGAACTCTACTCAATATTCTATAATGACCTATATGAGAAAAGAATCTGAAAAAGAATGGATATATACATGTATAAAAATAACTTGATTCACTTTTGCTGTACACCTGAAACTACATAACAGTTGTAAATCACCTATACTCCAATAAATTAAAAAAATAAATAAATAAAACCTATAAGGTAGATAGCTAATTAGTTTCTTTGCCCCCTACTCACACAAAAAAAAAAAAATGAGATGTTAAGAATTAGCCCAAAAAAAAAAAAAAAAAAAAAAAAAAGAATTTAGCAAGGAAACATTCCTAGAAAATCATGGTGGAACTGCATCTCGCACTTGGGTCAATCTGACCCCACACTGCCCATGGTTTCACTCACCTCTTAGCATGGGTCAAACACACAGGAATTCTTGCACATCATGCCCAGGCATGGACCCAGTTCTATTTAGGTCTCACTTTGAATCTACTGACTTTCCACTGCCAGTCCACATGTTTGCCATCAACAGTTGCTATCTGTGACTTTCTTGTGACCCTGGAAATCCCCTTGCTGAGGCTAAGTGACCGACAGCAAAGTGGAAAGTTTGGTGAGAGGATGGCTGCAATTTCTTTCAATTTGTTTTGTTTGTCATTCTGGTCCTTTGTACATGCCACACTACACTAAACTTCATAGAAAATAGGGAGATGCACTCATTTGCATAACTTTAGCATGCATCAGTGTATTTCAAAGTAGTAAACTGAAGCGTGACTTGTGATAAATAGGAATGAAAGAAAACACCATATGTGAAATTTCTTTGCAAATTGTGAATGCAGACCAAGTAGATTTGAAAACCCCATCTTGAACCTTGCCAGCAATGAGTTAGCAATAGAAGTTAGCATTTTTTTTTTTTTAAACATCTTTATTGGGGTATAATTGCTTTACAATGGTGTGTTAGTTTCTGCTTTATAACAAAGTGAATCAGCTATACATATACATATGTTCCCATATGTCTTCCCTCTTGCGTCTCCCTCCCTCCCACTCTCCCCATCCCACCCTTCCAGGCTGTCACAAAGCACCGAGCTAATATCCCTGTGCCTTGCGGCTGCTTCCCCCCAGCTATCTACCTTACTACGTTTGTTAGTGTGTATATGTCCATGACTCTCTCTCGCCCTGTCAAAACTCACCCCTCCCCCTCCCCATACCCTCAAGTCCGTTCTCCAGTAGGTCTGCGTCTTTATTCCTATCTTACCCCTAGGTTCTTCATGACATTTTTTTCCCTTAAATTCCATATATATGTGTTAGCATACGGTATTTGTCTTTTTCTTTCTGACTTACTTCACTCTGTATGACAGACTCTAGGTCTATCCATCTCATTACAAATAGCTCAATTTCATTTCTTTTTAAGGCTGAGTAATATTCCATTGTGTATATGTGCCACATCTTCTTTATCCATTCATCCGATGATGGGCGCTTAGGTTGTTTCCATGTCCTGGCTATTGTAAATAGAGCTGCAATGAACATTTTGGTACATGACTCTTTTTGAATTTTGGTTTTCTCAGGGTATATGCCAAGTAGTGGGATTGCTGGGTCATATGGTAATTCTATTTGTAGTTTTTTAAGGAACCTCCATACTGTTCTCCACAGTGGCTGAACCAATTCACATTCCCACCAGCAGTGCAAGAGTGTCCCCTTTTCTCCACACCCTCTCCAGCATTTATTGTTTCTAGATTTTTTGATGATGGCCATTCTGACTGGTGTGAGATGATATCTCATTGTAGTTTTGATTTGCATTTCTCTAATGATTAATAATGTTGAGCATTCTTTCATGTGTTTGTTGGCATTCTGTATATCTTCTTTGGAGAAATGTCTATTTAGGTCTTCTGCCCATTTTTGGATGGGGTTGTTTGTTTTTTTGTTATTGAGCTGCATGAGCTGCTTGTAAATTTTGGAGATTAATCCTTTGTCAGTTGCTTCATTTGCAAATGTTTTCTCCCATTCTGAGGGTTGTCTTTTGGTCTTGGTTATGGTTTCCTTTGCTGTGCAAAAGCTTTGAAGTTTCATTAGGTCCCATTTGTTTATTTTTGTTTTTATTTCCATTACTCTAGGAGGTGGGTCAGAAAGGATCTTGCTGTGATTTAGGTCTTTAATCCATTTTGAGCTTATTTTTGTGTATGGTGTTAGGGAGTGATCTAATCTCATACTTTTACATGTACCTGTCCAGTTTTCCCAGCACCATTTATTGAAGAGGCTGTCCTTTCTCCACTGTACATTCCTGCCTCCTTTATCAAAGATAAGGTGTCCATATGTGCGTGGGTTTATCTCTGGGCTTTCTATCCTGTTCCACTGATCTATCTTTCTGTTTTTGTGCCAGTACCATACTGTCTTGATTACTGTTGCTTTGTAATATAGTCTGAAGTCAGGGAGCCTTATTCCTCCAGTTCCTTTTTTCGTTCTCAAGATTGCTTTGGCTATTCGGGGTCTTTTGTGTTTCCATACAAATTGCGAAATTTTTTGTTCTAGTTCTGTGAAAAATGCCAGTGGTAGTTTGATAGGGATTGCATTGAATCTGTAGATTGCTTTGGGTAGTAGAGTCATTTTCACAATGTTGATTCTTCCCATCCAAGAACATGGTATATCTCTCCATCTATTTGTATCATCTTTAATTTCTTTCATCAGTGTCTTATAATTTTCTGCATACAGGTCTTTCGTATCCTTAGGTAGGTTTATTCCTAGATATTTTATTCTTTTTGTTGCAATGGTAAATGGGAGTGTTTTCTTGATTTCACTTTCAGATTTTTCATCATTAGTATATAGGAATGCCAGAGATTTCTGTGCATTAATTTTGTATCCTGCTACTTTACCAAATTCATTGATTAGCTCTAGTAGTTTTCTGGTAGCATCTTTAGGATTCTCTATGTATAGTATCATGTCATCTGCAAACAGTGACAGCTTTACTTCTTCTTTTCCGATTTGGATTCCTTTTATTTCCTTTTCTTCTCTGATTGCTGTGGCTAAAACTTCCAAAACTATGTTGAATAAGAGTGGTGAGAGTGGGCAACCTTGTCTTGTTCCTGATCTTAGTGGAAATGCTTTCAGTTTTTCACCATTGAGGATGATGTTTGCTGTGGGCTTGTCATATATGGCCTTTATTATGTTGAGGAAAGTTCCCTCTATGCCTACTTTCTGGAGGGTTTTTATCATAAATGGGTGTTGAATTTTGTCGAAAGCTTTCTCTGCATCTATTGAGATGATCATATGGTTTTTCTCCTTCAATTTGTTAATATGGTTTATCACATTGATAGATTTGCGTATATTGAAGAATCCTTGCATTCCTGGAATAAACCCCACTTGATCATGGTGTATGATCCTTTTAATGTGCTGTTGGATTCTGTTTGCTAGTATTTTGTTGAGGATTTTTGCATCTATGTTCATCAGTGATATTGGCCTGTAGTTTTCTTTCTTTGTGACATCCTTGTCTGGTTTTGGTATCAAGGTGATGGTGGCTTCGTAGAAGGAATTTGGGAGTGTTCCTCCCTCTGCTATATTTTGGAAGAGTTTGAGAAGGATAGGTGTTAGCTCTTCTCTAAACGTTTGATAGAATTCACCTGTGAAGCCATCTTGTCCTGGGCTTTTGTTTGTTGGAAGGTTTTTAATCACAGTTTCAATTTCAGTGCTTGTGATTGGTCTGTTCATATTTTCTATTTCTTCCTGATTCAGTCTTGGCAGGTTGTGCATTTCTAAGAATTTGTCCATTTCTTCCAGATTGTCCATTTTATTGGCATAGAGTTGCTTGTAGTAATCTCTCATGATTTTTTTTATTTCTGCAGTGTCAGTTGTTACTTCTCCTTTTTCATTTCTAATTCTATTGATTTGAGTCTTCTCCCTTTTTTTCTTGATGAGTCTGGCTAGCGGTTTATCTATTTTGTTTATCTTCTCAAAGAACCAGCTTTTAGTTTTATTGATCTTTGCTATCGTCTCCTTCATTTCTTTTTCATTTATTTCTGATCTGATTTTTATGATTTCTTTCCTTCTGCTAGCTTTGGGGTTTTTTTTGTTCTTCTTTCTCTAATTGCTTGAGGTGCAAGGTTAGGTTGTTTATTCGAGATGTTTCCTGCTTCTTAAGGTGGGCTTGTATTGCTATAAACTTCCCCCTTAGAACTGCTTTTGCTGCATCCCATAGGTTTTGGGTCGTTGTGTCTCCATTGTCATTTGTTTCTAGGTATTTTTTTATTTCCTCTTTGATTTCTTCAGTGATCACTTCATTATTAAGTAGTGTATTGTTTAGCCTCCATGTGTTTGTATTTTTTACGGATCTTTTCCTGTAATTGATATCTAGTCTCATGGCATTGTGGTCGGAAAAGATACTTGATACAATTTCAGTTTTCTTAAATTTACCAAGGCTTGATTTGTGACCCAAGATATGATCTATCCTGGAGAATGTTCCATGAGCACTTGAGAAAAATGTGTATTCTGTTGTTTTTGGATGGAGTGTCCTATAAATATCAATTAAGTCCATCTTGTTTAATGTATCATTTAAAGCTTGTGTTTCCTTATTTATTTTCATTTTGGATGATCTGTCCATGGGTGAAAGTGGGGTGTTAAAGTCCCCTACTATGAATGTGTTACTGTTGATCTCCCCTTTTATGGTTGTTAGTATTTGCCTTATGTATTGAGGTGCTCCTATGTTGGGTGCATAAATATTTACAATTGTTATATCTTCTTCTTGGATCGATCCCTTGATCATTATGTAGTGTCCTTCTTTGTCCCTTTTAATAGTCCTTATTTTAAAGTCTATTTTGTCTGATATGAGAATTGCTACTCCAGCTTTCTTTTGGTTTCCATTTGCATGGAATATCTTTTTCCATCCCCTTACTTTCAGTCTGTATGTGTCTCTAGTTCTGAAGTGGGTCTCTTGTAGACAGCATATATAAGGGTCTTGTTTTTGTATCCATTCAGCCAATCTGTGTCTTTTGGTGGGAGCATTTAGTCCATTTACATTTAAGGTAATTATCGATATGTATGTTCCTATTTCCATTTTATATATTGTTTTGGGTTCGCTACTATAGGTCATTTCCTTCTCTTGTGTTTCGTGTCTAGAGAAGTTCCTTTAGCATTTGTTGTAAAGCTGGTTTGGTGGTGCTGAACTCTCTCAGCTTTTGCTTGTCTGTAAAGGTTTTAATTTCTCCATCAAATGTGAATGAGATCCTTGCTGGGTAGAGTAGTCTTGGTTGCAGGCTATTCTCCTTCATCACTTTCAGTATGTCCTGCCACTCCCTTCTGGCTTGTAGGGTTTCTGCTGAGAGATCAGCTGTTAACCTTATGGGGATTCCCTTGTGTGTTATTTGTTGTTTTTCCCTTGCTGCTTTTAATATGCTTTCTTTGTATTTAATTTTTGACAGTTTGATTAATATGTGTCTTGGCGTGTTTCTCCTTGTATTTATCCTGTATGGGACCCTCTGTGCTTCCTGGACTTGATTAACGATTTCCTTTCCCATATTAGGGAAGTTTTCAACTATAATCTCTTCAAATATTTTCTCAGTCCCTTTCTTTCTTTCTTCTTCTTCTGGAACCCCTATAATTCGAATGTTGGTGCGTTTCATGTTGTCCCAGAGGTCTCTGAGACTGTCCTCAGTTCTTTTCATTCTTTTTTCTTTATTCTGCTCTGCAGTAGTTATTTCCACTACTTTATCTTCCAGGTCACTTATCCGTTCTTCTGCCTCAGTTATTCTGCTATTGATCCTATCTAGAGTGATTTTAATTTCATTTATTGCATTGTTCATCGTTGCTTGTTTCATCTTTAGTTCTTGTAGGTCCTTGTTAACTGTTTCTTGCATTTTGTCCATTCTACTTCCAAGATTTCGGATCATCCTTACTATCATTATTCTGAATTCTTTTCCAGGTAGATTGCCTATTTCCTCTTCATTTGTTAGGTCTGGTGGGTTTTTATCTTGCTCCTTCATCTGCTGTGTGTTTTTCTGTCTTCTCATTTTGCTTATCTTACTGTGTTTGGGGTCTCCTTTTTGCAGGCTGCACTTTCGTAGTTCCCGTTGTTTTTGATGTCTGTCTCCAGTGGCCAAGGTTGTTTCAGTGGGTTGTGTAGGCTTCCTGGTGGAGGGGACTAGTGCCTGTGTTGTGCTGGATGAGGCTGGATCTTGTCTCTCTAGTGGGCAGGTTCACGTCTGGTGGTGTGTTTTGGGGTGTCTGTGGCCTTATTATGATTTTAGGCAGCCTCTCTGCTAATGGGTGGGGTTGTGTTCCTGTTTTGCTAGTTGTTTGGCATAGGTTGTCCAGCACTGTGGCTTGCTGGTCGTTGAGTGAAGCTGGGTGCTGGTGTTAAGATGGAGGTCTCTGGGATATTTCCACCGTTTAATATTATGTGGAGCTGGGAGGTCTCTTGTTGACCAGTGTCCTGAAGTTGGCTCTCCTACCTCAGAGGCAGAGCCCTGACTCCTGGCTGGAGCACCAAGAGCCTTTCATCCACACAGCTGAGTCCAGAGGAAATGGGGCAGTGTTTTTAACCAATTCTCCAAAATGACTCTGATGCCAGATTCAAGGACTCCTATCTTCGAGGATGACACTTCCCTCCTGACGAAGGACCCTTTTTTCTTTTTCTTGGTGCTTAGTCTGGTTGCTCTTGCTTAGAGGGGGCCGCGTGCAGAGGCCTCTCACCCGGCCCTTCACACCAGAGCTCCTAGTGCAAAACGGCAGCGCCCAGCACCTCAGCTCCGGGGCGTGAGCTGAAGTGCCACACGCAACACTGCAATTCAAGATGGCGGCGGCGGCGGCGGTGGCGGCGGCGGCGGCGGGCTGTGAGAAGTTAGCATTTTTGAAAACCATCAGGGAGGAAATATTTGGCTGGTATAAAGCACAGCTCCCATGAGTCAAAGGTTATATTATTATATTCATTTATTCATGCATTCATTTTTCAGATATATTTGGGCAGATATTGGGCTTGTATTTAAGATCGAACAATACATAAAACAAATATTTGACTTGAAAATATCACAGCAGAGTAAAAGTGACAGACACATATACAAACAATAACAATGCTGCTGCAGAAGCATTATTACAGAGGTAAGTCTAAGTACCAGGGCATCTAACGAGGAGTGGCAATGTTGAAGGAGACGGATTCTCCCCTCCTCATGAATTACTCTGCTATCACCCCTCTGTGGAAATCAAACCATTACATAAAGACTCTAAAGTTATTTTTTTTTTAATTCTGAGCCTTATTGCAAATATTAATGTGCAGCCTTGCCTTCCTGCTGAGTTGAATAAGAATGATGGCAAATGATAAGAAAATCACTGATATTCTCTAGCTGGTAAGGGTTTTCCTGTATGTTTAGTTTTTTAGCCCATATGCTACATTTATCTGCACCTTCTTCCCCTTAACTATTTGGATGATTTACTTCTATTAGGGAATCTAGGGGGAAAGTGAGCCATAAACTGAGCATTTCTTGAACTACGGCCCCAAGCTGAGACACTGTGGGGATGCTGTGCCTATATTCATAATGGATTTCAGAGGGGATTACAGAACTGAGAAGCTTAGGAGACATACACTTACCATAAGTCTACAGATGGCTGCACATTTAGGGAAGGAGGAGATGGAACCAGTGAGCTTCAGGGCAGGAGCCTCACTGGAGGTGTAGGGCATACTGAGCCCGGGCTTATGACCACATCTACCTGTCTTAAAATCCTGGTGCTGGGCTTCCCTGGTGGTGTAGTGGTTGAGAGTCCGCCTGCTGATGCAGGGGACACGGGTTCGTGCCCTGGTCCGGGAAGATCCCACGTGCCATGGAGTGGCTGGGCCTGTGAGCCATGGCCACTGAGCCTGCGCGTCCGGAGCCTGTGCTCCGCAACTGGAGAGGCCACAGCAGTGAGAGGCCCGCGTACCGCAAAAAAAAAAAATCCTGGTGCTGCCAGTTGAATAATAATAACACTAACAGTAATAATAATAGTAGTAACAGTAATTATAATAACAGTAATAATAACACAATGACAACAATAGTAATAACAATAAATAATAGTAACAACAATATTGACAATAACAGTCATAATAATAACCAAGGCATACACATGAATAAATTCAGGTAAAGCCCTTAGAACAGTGCCTGGCACACTGTTGTATAAAAATTTGCTATTATTATTATTACCACTACCACCATTATCATTATTAATAATACAGAATGAAGAAAAAAAGTAAATATATATTTATATTTTTATAGGTGGGTGTGTGTGTGTGTTTAAGCCAAGTCTTCCTACTACCTCTTTTTCCTGAAATTGTTCCCTCCTTTATTCTTGTATAGGTGCATCCTTCTCTTAGCTGTTGGAACATATATCTTCATTTTAAAACATACTTGCTGACAATGTTGGCTAGAGAAGAAAAAAATGGAAGGGTAGTAATTCTCTCAGGGGATGAGATGAGATTGAGTCGGGACCTTTCATTATGAGCACTAGAGATGGGAAGGAAAGAGACTCAGCATTGAGAGTGTTCAAGTACAGATTCTCCCTCCAATCAATCCCTCATCCATGGGAAGCTCTCCTTCCAACTGTCCCGTAGTTGTCTTTTGACCAAGTTGGGAGAAATAGGACATTTTCAGCATTTCTTTTGGGCCATGATATGAGTTGACACACTACCAAATTATATACCTTAGTATCAAGCGCAGTTTCTGCAGGCAGGAGATGCTTAGAAACTTGTTGTGGCTGAATGATGACTCCATGTCTCCATAACCAAATTGTTTCTCCATCTTTGAAGCTTGGTAAAGAAGAGTCACAGAGAGCAAGCCTAGAGTTCTCATCCAGGGCTATCATGTCAAGAGGAAGCCCTGACTCAAGAACATGGCTGGTTTGGACCACAAAGCAGGTGTCGGGCTGGATATTACTGTAGAGCTGGATGTGGCAGAAGTTCACCATCTGACGTCATCAGATTCCTTTCATCCTTAGCCTGCCTGCTCTATTCAGAGTCCATGCCTTTAAAACAGCTTCCTGGGATTTCCTTGGTGGTCCAGTGGTTAACAATTCACCTTCCAATACAGGGGGCATGGGTTTGATCCCTGGTTGGGGAACTAAGATCCCACATGCCACAGGGCAATCAAACCCCTGCACCACAACTAGAGAAGCCTGCATGCCTCAACGAAGAAGAACTTGAGTTCCACAGTGAAGACCCAGTGCAGCCAAAAAAAAAAAAACAAAAACTTTCTAACAATTTGACCACTTGTGTAACTCACCTGTAGGGTTCGGTAACAGAGTCCAAACTCCTACATTTTCTGAGATATAATGCTATATTGGTAATGAATGCATCCATATTCGGTTTCATGTATCACATTATTGTGAGCTGAGTTAGTTCTTGTGAGTGAGGTTGGTATGAATCAGCCTCCTTATGTCTAGTTTCCTCTGGGACACTGGAAAAATAAAACAAAAAATTAAAAAATGAAGTGACCAGATTTGTGAAGCTGACAGCCAGACTCTCAATCTTAGGGATTATCCTGTGATGTCTTGGTCTTACTCTGGTCTTATCTTCAAAACACAGACTAGTCAGGTGTTAAGTCCTCAGGTGTATGGGGGCAGGGAGAATTAGAGCAGGAAATGGTGCATGTTTGCTTCCTTGAATGAGTGAGAGTTCTCTGCTTGTTGGCTGACAGTAGTTCACTGGCTAATACTAGATTGCAAGCAGCCAAACTGGCCACCTCATAGGGAGCAGGTAAAGTTCATTGGAGGGTATAGCTGAGACCCATTCCACTGCACCACCGGTCTCTATGGCACACAGTCTAGTCCTGGACTCACCTCCTCTACCACTTTCTAAGCCTCCACCCACTGTGGGGTTCTATTGTGGACCCATTTTTCCCCCAGGTCTTCTTAAGCTGGAAACTAACTTCCCTTTTTGGGCTACATGTTCAACAAGCCTCTGCAGTGCCCACACAACTCCTGGAGAGCTCAGCTGGCAAAGGGAAGGGCTACATTCTACTCTCCTTCCTAGCCTTGGCATCTCTCAGCAATTCTATATGCTTTGCCCAGATAGCACAGATGAGCAGGTCTATTGCTCCAGAGATGTCTATCCAAAAACTTGATGGGTAATTCTTGTGGTCTTTTATTCTTTGGTTTGGAGATGGAGAGATGCACTTTCTGAGCCAAGAATGCATTGGTGCTTCTGTTTTCCTGTTCCACAGGAGCTGTCTCTAAATGTGTGTATCTTAATAAACTTAGAATGTGGAATTCTCTGTGAATTTTATCCTCAGATTTAGTTCTTGGCTACAGTTCTGAGACAAGGAAAATCTCTCTTGAAATCCTGTAATTTTTTTAGTATATACTTTTAACCCTCTCTTGGAGCCTTAACCCCTTTGCCATTTATGACACTAACTTTCAGGAGGAATGTGACCCCAGATAGGCCCAGGACACAAACGATATACTTAGTGTAAGGATATGGGCTATACTGAAAAATATTTATGAAGCACTGGAATTTATTTTTGTTATTGGCTAAAAGAGATCAATATAGCCTTTTACTCATTAATTTGTTCCACATAATATTTTTTTAATTTTTATTTTATATTGGAGTATAGTTGATTTACAATATTATGTTAGTTTCAGGTGTACAGCAAAGTGATTCAGATATATATATATATATATATATATATATATATATATATATACCACATATATCTATTCTTTTTCAGATTCTTTTCCCATATAATTTATTACAGAGTATTGAGTATATTTCCCTGTGACATACAGTTGGTTCTTGATTATTTATTTTATATACAGTAGTGTGTATATGTTAAGTCCAACCTTCTAATTTATCCCTTCCCTCCACATAAATTTACTGAAGGTCTGCCATTCACCAGACACCAGTGCTGAAAAGATGTAAGAAGTTACTACCATCATTTGGGAGAAAGATAATTTGAGCATCAAGAGACCACAGGGGAGAAGGTGATCTACTAACCCTGGAGGGTAGGAACAGGAAGAAAACTTCTTTCCCAGAAGTTGCAAACATCATGTTTAATCTTCAAAGAAAGGGAAGAGAGGAGTTTAAAGACAAAAGCTTGGGTGACACCAACTTTTCAGAGATTTGAAAAAGAATTGAAACTCAGTTCAGAGAAAGAAAAGAATAGGCGTGGTGACTATCCAGGTAAGACAGCGTGGTGCTGCAAGAGTCAGTAAGGAGAAAGCTTCAAGAACCAGAAGGAAGGTTAATAGCATCAAGTGCTGTAGAAAAGCCAAGGAGGACGAGAAATGAGCCAGAGGCTGGTGGGTGGGTGGGGGCATTTAGGAAGCTACAGGTAGCCTTTGAGGGAGCAAATTAGTAGAAAAGGAAGAAGGATGAAGCTAAATTGCAGTGGGATAAAAATTAGTGAGTGGCCAGAGAGGAAACAAAACACTTTTTTTGTGTGTTTTGTTTTGTGTGTTTTGTTTGTTTCTTTACACATTCTTTTTTCTTACATTCTTTTCCATTATGGTTTATTATAGGATATTGAATATAGTTCTCTGTGCTATTCAGCATGACAGCTGTTATATATAGAAACAAAACACTTTTTTTTTTTTTTAAGTTTCTTTAAGGAGTTTGGCAGGACAAGTAGGAAAATGGTGACACTGGTGAGAACCATTTTTTACATTAAATAATGAAGAGACTGAACATGTTTGAAAGCAGAGGTGGAGGGGCAACTGGAGATGAAGAGATAAAGCTGGAATTGAAGGAATGAGATCCTAGAAGGAACAGGAAGGTGTGAGATTCAATGGAAGACAGTCATGCTAAGAAGCAGTAGAAGGGATAAATTGGGAGACTGGGATTGACACATTCACACTAACGTATATAAAATAGATAATCAACAAGGACCTACTCTATAGCACAGGGAACTCTACTCAAATTCTGTAATGGTCTATATGGGAAAAGAATCTTAAAAAAGAGTGGATATATGTATATGCATAACTGGTTCACTTTTCTGTAAACCTGAAACTAACACAACATTGTAAATCACCTCTACTCCAATAAAAATTAAAAAAAAGAAAAGGAGCAGTGATTCATACTACCAAGAGGAAACAAAACCGTCTGCTTTATTCCTTGCATCGAAAATTAGAACTGACATAATTCCTCATCTTCTCAAAACACACTCTCAGTGTTATCCTGTCACTTAAAGTATTGACTTCCAGGAGGGAAATTCTCCCTTATTTTTATTCCTTTAAAATAGTTCTCAGTTAAAATGTGAGTGATTAATAAGGGCCAATAAACTCCTAGAAACAACGAGTCTAAAGTCAGAGATAAAGAGAGGCAATAACACATTAGTTCACGTCCAAGTTTGCCACAACACTGCTGTTTCCTCTGGCTCAGAAGTTTACAGTTTCAGGATACGTAGAGAGAGGTAAGTGTTCACCCAAACACCAAGGGAAAGGTGGGGATAATTACATGACAACATTTTCTCTTTTCAAAAAGCTATAATTGAGCTTTCAGAAGGTTTCACTTCATAGAGTTTAGTACAAAGAAACATGAGTGAAAAATAGGTCCAAGGTGGCCTCTCCCATAGAAAAGTCTGTGGGTGGGGGGAAAAGAAAACAAGAATAGAGTGTTTCTACTGGTAATAACAAATCAGAAATATTTTTGCACTGGCCCCTCAACTCCGTGATGTATTCTGCTGTTTTGAAGGCAAGAAGCATGAGATAAGACAAATGAGTAATTACTTCTTGACCCACTCTTCCTAGTTTTCCATTTTCATGAGATGCCACAATTCATTATTTGCATTGATATATACAGATGGATGGGGATGCTTCGTTGATATTCATTTATTCAGCAGTCTGTTATCTATATTTAATGGAATACCAGACTGTGGCATAATAAACCATTTAGAAAGAGAGCTGCTGTGTACACAGGGGTTATTGCTTGCATAACCTGTACTTATTTTTCATTACAAAACTAAAAGAGCAAAGCATAATTCATAGAAGCAAATGAAGTTAACATTTAATGGCTTGAGAAATGATAGTATGAGCTTGTATTATATCAGGCACTGGGTGGCTGTAAAATGAAGGAAAGGAGTCCCCCCAAAATTGCTAAATAAAAAGTCGTTTTTTAGGGCTTCCCTGGTGGTGCAGTGATTGAGAGTCTGCCTGCCGATGCAGGGGACACGGATTCGTGCCCCAGTCCGGGAAGATCCCACATGGCGCGGAGCAGCTGGGCCCGTGAGCCATGGCCGCTGAGCCTGCGCGTCCGGAGCCTGTGCTCCGCAATGGGAGAGGCCACAACAGTGAGAGGCCTGCATACCGCAAAAAAAAAAAAAAAAAAAAAAAAAAAAAAAAGCCGTTTTTCAGTGCACTGTGAAATATGGAGACCAAAGCAAATGATGAGATTCTACTTCATCAAGTACTAACTAGTCCCGTAATTGGCCTGACTTGAGGCTATGGGAGCTGTTTGCTTCTCAGAGGTAGCCTCTACATGAGATCATGTCATGCGCTCAAAGTCTGGAAGGGTCTTCCTGCTGGCTGAGAGCTTAGGACACTTCATCCTGAACACACCTGCTGAATACCCACCAGTGCCACGAAAGCCTAGGGGATCAGGTGTGGAAACTAATGTCACCAGGAGTCTGTGATGAGCAGAATGTAAGTCCCCACTATCCCTGAAGCATCAGCTTCATCAAAGGCCAGTGTCATGGCTCACAAATGCTGCCCTGCAGTGGAGTGCAAGTCTGGCATAATCTTTTATGAGTTTGTAGCAAAATTAAAATCATAAGGACAACGTTATGAGTTTTTCAGATAGTTAAATTTATTTAATTTAAAGAACTTTAACTTTTCTGAAATTATGTTTTTCCAAGTTTGTTCTAACTAATTGTTTCTCTCATGAAGTAATTATGGTAATAGATGGTAGGGGTGATTGCCATTTTCATGTGACCAAGTAAACAAAATGTCTGTTCTCAAGAAATCCAAAATTCTTGGAATCATGGATTTAGATTTCTCATTCTCAAAAGGTGATTAATGCCTGTATGCAGAAACCATCTCAGTATTCATAGAAATGACTACAAATTATACTTTCTTTAACCTATGTCCAACTTCACTTATGAGGTGCCATTGTTTTGTCTTCTCTTACCAATGTTTCTCCATTTATAAAAGTCTGGCTGATAGGAGAATATTTACACATATTATGCATTTTATGACCCCTCATCTTCTCCACACACCAGCAATTTCCTTTGACATAGTATATCAATAAATTATACCATTACACCATCTATTATAGCTTTTGGGGGTTAGAAACAATAGCAGCAATAAGGCATTGGTTTTATTTCCATGATAGCATTTCTCTCTTTTCTTGTGGTCCAGGAAGTAGAAGCACATGTTTGATTGTGCCATGAGTTAACAACATGCTAGGGATGTGCCGTTATCAGACATCTGCAACAATGGGAATATCCACAGCTATAGCTGAAGGCCTATATAATGCTTAAAGTTCACCAATAATGCTTAAAAACAGGATTTCAGATACTTTTACTTATTTTCAACCCATCTTTAGGTATTTTTGTTTGTTCTTATATATAATTCCAACAGCTCAAGCCACTGTTTGAGTATAAGGGATAAATAATATATATGAGTTTTGAAGGGAAAGGGAAAGATGCTACAAGTCGTACCATGTCTTTTACAAAGAAGACCACAGTAAAACCCAATATAAAGATGGCTGAATGCAAAAACACAGATAACAGAGTCTGGTTTATAGAACAAAGCCTGCAAATTAAACACAAGGATCACAGGGAGGAATTAGTAGATGGCCAAACTGTGTTGAAGTGCCTAGGTCTCAACTTTGCTGTGCTGTCTAAAATGGAAGTTTTATTTTTATCCCCATTATGATTGGCTGATCATACACAACTTTCATATACTGTGTCAAGGTCTTGTAGGGATATACTGATTTGTGTGGGACGAGAGTAGGATTAAGAAGCATCTAGTAAGATCTCCAAATAAGGAGTCTAGAATGTGAGATGTCTTTTTGTATGTACTCTGAACATTGAGCAGCCCAAGTCATACCCCTTTGAACATGCCAGGTCACCCTGTAAATAACATCAATGAGATTTTGTCTCGAATGGAGTAATAATGATTATCATTATCATCATCATCAACATCATCACCATCACCACCACCAGTGTCATCATGGTTAGAATTAATTTGTTGAGTGTGCATTATGTAACAGGGACCTTGTCATGTGCCTTACAACTGTTATTTCATTTAATCTTCACAACACCTTATAAGCTATTTGCTATTATTTTTTCCACATTTTACAGAGAGAGAAACCAAGACAAAGAAAGTTTGCATGATGTGCCCAAGAACACGGAGAGTAATAGAGCTGGGATTAGAATCCAGATTTGCTTGACCCTAAAGTCTATCTTATTGTTTTGTATCTTATTTCCTTGGTCATTGAAGTTTCCTTCAATTTGGTGAAAGAGCCCTGGTATAAATGGCCATGGTCAAACTTAATTCTCTTTTTCTTCTGTTGGAATACATAACAATAGGTGAGTATACATCACATAAATAACCCTAAATATGCTTACTCTACTCCCATTCCCCTTCTCAAAAGGCCAGTATTCTCAGAGGAATACCCTGCTTTGGTTCTCCTCCTATATTCCTTAACTCTTCCATGAGAAGAGGCTTTAATTAGATTCAGTTCCTTGTAATTTCTGCAAGACAAACCTCTTTTGATAGACTGCAGTATCAATAATACTTTAAGGAAAGCAGTAAGTATTTGTTGTTTACCTTATAAATTCTGGTGCTGAAAGGAATCTTAGATCCATTTTATTGTAGCAAATAGAATCTCAGAGAGGCTAAATAACTTGCCATGGTTTGTAAACTGGATGGTAGGAGAATACAGACTTGGTGCCAGTCTCTTCAATATGTACCATCTTCTGCTTATGGTAATATTACCGGCAAAGGGTAAAATATTGTTCACTAGAACTCTTCAATATGGGCTATTTGTAGAAAGAAGGTAACTTCTTTTCGTTATATTTGGTACCACAAGTAAACTAAGTCCTTGCCACGGAATGCATGAGGAGGGCAAAAAACAGAACAACCCCCTTTCCAAAATAAACACAAAAATTAAACAAACACGCAAACAAAAACCTTCCTGGATGTCAGACTTGTCCATACAAGATTCCTGGATTTTGCCCCTTTACATTGGTTTTCAGGGTTAATGCTTCCTCTCATTCCTGATTTGCACTAGAATTTGTATAGTCTCTCTACACAGCAAGCTCAAATCTTTATAGCTCTGACGCCCTTTCTGTAACCCTGTTGGTTTCAATAGGTTCAATGAGGTTTCACTTGGGCAATTTCTGTTTCTAAAAATGGAGAGAAGTAGAATGGATAACACGTTCTCCATCCACTCTGTTAGCGAATTAGTGATCAATGTCACCCACAAACAGGACAGTTAATGATTTTCTTTGTGCCAAAACAGAAGTTGATCACTGGAAAATAGAAACAATGTTCTTTTTACTCCCTGCTCTGGATTTGATAGGGGGTTGACTGAGGACTCTGTTTAAAATTCAGCAAGACAATTATCACAAACTCTGGGCAAAGCAAATCTTCAAGCCTAGACAATGAGAAATTCAGAAAGTAATGACTAAATCAATAGTATCTATAACCTGGGATGGAGGGAATGTCTTATCTGCAGTACTGATAGTTATTTGTAATACACAGAGACTTACTTAATGTTCAAATATAGATGAGAACACAGGCACTCATCAACTGGATTGGTTTAGAAATATAACAGAATGAAGGACAGAGAAAACATACTTAATTCTTTACTTGGATGAAGGCAATTCACAGAACTTTCAATCCTATAATTAGAGACAAGACTGTGAAAATTACTATAAATAGGAGATGGGTAACAGTAGCCAAGCCCTCCTGGGTTGAACTACTGAAAGTGCATTCTTTTTGTCAGAAATCAGCATAAGAACCTGGCAGGGGTGACTAGGGTTGCAGGTGGGGACATCTGTCTCTAAGTGTGAGCAGCTGAGAGGGTGCAGGAAGGAAGAGGAAAGAAATACAGCTGGTGAACAGGCTGGATGCTTATAAATTCATCTCTTGGGAGCAGGGAAAGAAAACGAACCACTTACCAAATTTTGCCATGTAAGTTTTGTTAATTAGCACTTACTGAATTATGGTCTGGAGGTCTAGCCTATGTTTTTTGAAAAAGAAATTAGGAAGATATGAAATAAGTATCTCTAATGAATAAAGGATACCAAACATTTATTGCTATCATGGAGAAATCATCTATTTCAAACCTCTCTAGGGAGTGAAGACAGGATGAGTGTTTTGTGCCTCCACCTCTTCAATCTAGTATTATAGCTCTCTGGACCAGAGGTTGCCTAATTAAGAACCTCTGGGATAGAACAAATAAATGCAGATATGAAGGGAGAAATAGAGCTCTGGGCAGCCAGGGTGCCCTCCACCCGGTGGTGTTGTATGTAGGAGGGCATCTCCATCTGAGCAGACTACCTTTGTTCACACTCTGCTTTTATAGCAGCTAGGGTGCCTTTGGCCTATTTATCTGTGGGTAGAAGTGCAATTTCCCACTCAGCAGCAACTATTTAAATGCAAAACACACAATGTCAAAAGACAGAGTAAAGAGAAGAGCAGTGGAGAAAAGGGAACCCTCCTACACTTTTGGTGGGAATGTAAACTGGTACATCCACTATGGAGAACAGTATGGAAGTTCCTTAAAAAGCTAAAAATAGATCTATCATATGACCTGAAAATCCCACTCCTAGGCATGTATCTGGAGAAAACCAGAATTCGAAAAGATTCATGCACCCCAATGTTCATTGCAGCCCTGTTTACAATAGCCGGGACATGGAAGCAACCTACAGATGAATGGATAAAGAAGACGTGGTATATATATATACAATGGAATATTATTCAGCCATAAAAAAGAACAAAATAATTCCATTTACAGCAACATGGATGGACTAGAAATTGTCATACTGAGGGAAATAAGTCAGACACAGAAAGACAAATATATGATATTGCTTATATGTGGAACCTCAAAAAAGGGTACAAATGAACTTAGTTACAAAACAGAAGTAGAGACACAGATGTAAAATACAAACTTATGGTACCAAGGAATTGGGGGTGAGGGATAAACTGGGAAATTGCGGTTGACATATACATACTACTATATATAAAATAGATAACTAATAAGAACCTGCTGTATAGCATAGGGGACTCAATACTCTGTAATGGCCTACATGGGAAAAGAATCTAAAAAAAAAAAAAAAGAGTGGATATATGTATATGTATAACTGATTCACTTTGCTGTACACCTAAAACTAACACAACATTGTAAATCAACTATACTCCAATAAAAATAAAAAAATTAAAAAAAAGAGAGAGACAGAAGAACAATGACAGGCAGAATTTTAGCCATGAAGGCAGGAATGCCTTATGAGACAAGGGATTCTGAGGACTCAGTTTCTGAGGTAGATGTTGATAATTGATGAGATGAGAGACACGATGGGTTTAGTCTGACTGAAACCTAGGAAGAAGGTGGTCATCCCTGAAATGCTGTGGTCCTAACTCAGTGTTACGGTCTCTCTGCAGCAAGCATAGAAGGCTGCCTGACGTACATGTGTGTGGGGTGGGGCAGGGGATGTCTTAGTTCTTGGGGAAGAAAGCATCAGTGAGCCTGCAGATGCTTGTTTAAGGGAATAAGGACTGACAATGACTTCCTAGTAAGATAGGATTGGGGCTAAAAATGTGAACCCCAAAGTTTACCTTGAGTTTTTTAAACATATCAATACATATATCTATGTTAATAATTGGTAATGCTGTCTATACACTTGGCCACAGAACAATCTCATTTTTTCCCCCCAAATTGTTTTTCTTACTTTTTAAATGTAAGAATCCATGTCAGAGTAAACTTCTAGTAAGAAGGTGTAGACTACAGCACACTGAATCAGCTCACGATTCACAACTTTGGGGATTGATCACAAGTAAAACGGTGTCATGGCTGCTGGAAGCAGACAGTGATGGCTGACAATTTCACTGAAGAAAAGGGAAAGAGATGTAAAGCAGAGGTGAGAACTTCAAAGGCATCACTTCCTGGGGTCATTTAGTGAAGGGATAAATAACCATGTAACTCAATTTGGGCTCTTTTCCTTATAGGATAGTTCAAAATCATCAGAGCCATCTAGACTAAATGAATAAATATTCAGGAGGCTTGTGTGAAGAATGCAGAGGGTACTTTAAGAATAAAATTGTACATCTTTTCTAGCTGCTGAGGCTGAATACTTGTCATCCTGTGTCCACTCTGTTTCTTGCCGAGCCTTGATTGAGTCCATCTGCAAATCCTGTAGGTTCTGCCTTTAAAACATGTTCAGGATACTCTCATACTTCTACATCTTCTCTTATCACCCAGAGGAAAATAACAATTCCCCACTCCCCAGTATTCTCTGTTGGCCTTGCCCTGGTTATCCCCTTCCCAGAACACACAATGTACTTGTCAGTTGTCTGGGAAGTTGATTTAGGGAGAGACCACATCTCCAATTGTGAGTATGTAATTTATTTTGTAAGCGGCAAGCAGAGGGACCCCCATTCGATAACACCCACTGATGAGCTGATGTTATAATTGAGGGACAGAAATAAGCTGTAGGCTCAGATGTATGAGGCTTGGAAACTAGCTCTGCCTCCATTCCCAGTCACTACGTGACCTGAGGAAAATAAGGAAGCTTTGGCCTTTCTTTACATCTCTGCCACAGTCATACCAATCAAGGCCAACTTCATCCCTCACCTGGACTACTGAAATGGCCTCTTACTCAGACTCTCTGCTCTTACTTCTGCTGCCTCAAGTTCGAGTGACAATGAAATGTACCACCAAAGCTATATTTTTGAAAGTGAAGTGTAACATTACTAATTACCCCATGAGAACAATCATAAATTGGATCCATTTCTTGTAAACCAGGACATACGGACACCCTACATTGAATCTATTATTCTTCTAGCAGGAAGAGTGAATTTTTTAAAAGTGTAAATAAGATCTCACCAGTCTCCTTTTTAAAGTTCTCCCATTGCAGGAAAATGGGGCGTGAGAGGATGATCATGTCCCAGATCTCGGATAAGCCCCGGGGACTGGCCAAGTGAGGGTCCTTGTATTTGGGCAGGAAAGAATTCAAGAGTGAGCCAGAGTAAAGTGGAAAGAGGTTTATTGAGAGAGAGATATACATTCCACAGGCAGAATGTGGTCTGTCTCGAAAGGCAAGAATGACTCTGAAATACCGGGTGGTTAATTTTTATGGGCTGGGTAATTTTATACGCTAATGAGTGAGAGGATTATTCCAACTATCTGGGGAATGAGCTGGGATTTCCAGGAATTGGCCTTTTATTGTCAGCCTCAGGATTGTCATGGCACCTGTGGGTATGTCATTTAGATGCTAATGTATTACAATGAGCGTATAATGAGGCTCAAGGTCCTCTGGAAGGCGAATCTTCTGCCATCTTGGACCTAGTTGGTTTTAACCAGTTTGTGTCATATCCTCAAGGGCTGTGTCATTCTTTTAAAGGCTGTGCCCTGCCCCCTTACCTCCTGTCTCACTCCCATGGCCTCCCATTCCATCAAGAATAATTTGCAAACTTCATACTGGGGCTCAGGACATCCCTCCTCAGACCTCATCTCCCTTTGCTCCATGTCCTCCAGCCCCCTGGTGTTTGCTCTGATCCCTGCAAGTATCCAGCTTGGTTACCTTCTGCAGTGTTTTCAGGTGCTTCTCATTCTATCTGTAAAGCCCCTTGTCTTCTCAGTTGAATTCTCAGTATTCAAATGTGCTCACACAAAAAATCCTCTAAGAAGCCTTTGCAGATTATTCTATCCAAAACATCCCTCCACTCTTTTACTCTTGTCCTTTTAACCTGATCAACTGCCTTCTTAGGACTCAGCCTCATCTAAATGTCTATTTCCATTTGTATTGACTTACTCTCCCTTCTAGAATACAAGCTCCTGCAAGCGGAATCTTGTTGTATCTTCAGTACTTGAATCAAGGTTTGTAACTGCTACAGGAGGAAAAATAATTGTCCCCCTACCCTTCTAAGTTCCTGGCTGGGAACCTTGAAGGAAAAGACAGATTAACAAAAGAAAAACAGAAATGTATTAACATGCATACCTCATGTATATATTGGGGACACCCAGCAAAACATAAGTAACTTTCAGAAGTAACTTAGAATTCAGGCTTACATATCATTTTCAGCTAAAGACAAAAGAGAGAAGGGTGTGGAGGAGAAGGCTAGTTGATGGGGGTGGGATGGGGGTGGTGTCAGGTGACCAGGAAAAGTAAACAAGAGTAAGGTTTGATACACAGATTTAAGATAGTGCCTTCTCCGTTGCTAAGAGTTTCCTTTGAATTAGTCACCTTTGTCTTCTTGGTACAGAGAGGTAAGCAGCCTTACAAAGGGAGATTTCTATAATAAGTGTCAAGTTTTCTTACAAAAGGGTAATTTCTACTCTGTTTTCAGAGCTTCTCTTGTGCTTGTTGTTTTTCAAAATAATCCTTATTCCAGAGGATTTTTGGAGGGGCATTTCCCACTACCCTCAGTATGTACATAGTATTTGTAAAGGCAAACCTGAGAGATATAATGGCTTCAGTTCCAGACCACTGCAATAAAGCAAGTCACATGAATTGTTTGGTTTCCCAGTGCATGTAAAACTTATATTTACACTATACTGTAATCTACTAAGTGTGCAGTAACATTATGTCTAAAAAAACCCCCAAAAAACCCAAAAAACCCAAAACAAACAAAAAGTGTGCATACCTTAACTAAAAAATACAAAACATTACAATAGTAACATAAAAAAATCAAAGATTACAGATCACCATAACAAAGATAATAATAGGGGCTTCCCTGGTGGTTGAGAATCCGCCTGCCAATGCAGGGGACATGGGTTCGAGCCCTGGTCTGGGAAGATCCCACATGCCGCGCAGCAACTGGGCCCGTGAGCCGCAACTACTGAGCCTGCGCGTCGGGAGCCTGTGCTCCACAACAAGAGAGGCCGCAATAGTGAGAGGCCCGCACACCGCGATGAAGAGTGGCCCCCGGTAGCCGCAACTAGAGAAAGCCCTCGCACGGAAACAAACACCTAACACAGCCAAAAATAAATAAATAACTTTATAAAATTAAAAAACAAAAGATAATAATAATGAAAATTTTGAAATATTGCAAGAATTACCAAAATGTGACACAGAGTCACAAAGTGAGCAAATGGTGTTGGAAAAATGACACTGATAGACTTGCTTGACACAGGGTTGCCACAAACCTTCAGTTTGTAAAAAACACAATACCTGGGAAGCACAATAAAGTGAAACAAAATAAAATTGTAACCAAGTGGGACCCTATAGGGCCTCCCCAGGACAGGCCCCTCTCCCATATCCTCTGCTTTAGCTCTTCTTTGTAATACCCATATCATAGAATCTGATGCACATTACCTGAGTTGTTTTACAGATGCTAAAACCCCCACTAAATAGAAGATGTTAACTACTTGATGACCATGAGCACCTAGACCCCAGGCCTACTGGATCCTGAGGACTGATAATGTTAACCCCTGTGATACTGCCTTGTTTCCTCACCATCAGCCAATCAGAGAATTGTTCAAGAGCTGATCACATACCTTGCTATTCCCCTCCCTCCCCTGGCCTTTAAAAATACTTTCCTGAAATCCATCCAGGAGTTCTGGTGTTTTGAGCACAAGCTACCTGGACTCCTTGCTTGGTGCCCTGCAATAAACACTGAGCTTTCCTTCACCACAACTTGGTGTCCATAGATTGGCTTTACTGAAGGTGGGCAAGTGGTCCCAAGTTTGGTTTGGTAACAAAAAGAGATATGCTTGTACAGAAAATGAATTTTAAAAACTTGAACTTATGTTCAATGATGTGATTATTATAACAAACAAGTAAAATGTAATGTGCTAAATTTTTTTGTAAGATAAGAAGATGCAAAATTGCGAAGCTCCTAGGTAGATATATTTATCTATAACTATATATGTATATATTTTTAATGAGAGAAAGACTATTTTAAAGTAATAAGTCTACAGTTCTATCATCCACAGGCTACACTCAGAGAATGCTATATATTACACTATCTGGGTAGAGTGGGGGAAGAGTTAAACCTGTTTGATGAGGAAGAAAAGTTGAGATGCACCAAAGATGTATAATCAAATGTCTGATTTATGGTGAAGGCAGCCTCTATATTGTATCTATTATGAGTGATACAGATGCTGAAAACTGTATTCCTCATATCATTACACTTACATACAGCATAATTTTCCTTCCAGAAATCCTAGGCTGCATAGCCTGAAGGTATTCAATAAAACTGAGAGGGAATACTAGAAATGAATCATACCAGTTTGACATTTCCAGTTCTGCTGTGACCGCCAGACCAAAATATAGTCTGCAGGCCCCTTTTTCATTAGTTTGAAACTGCCAGATTTTAAAACAGTTTATTCATTGAATTAATCTCCAACCCGTCTTTCACACAGTGAAGAAACAGCTCCTTGAATCAGTCTTCTTATTCCGAAACACTCTTATTTTTATTTGCAGGCATTCTGGGTAATGAATAATGATCCTTTGTGTTTAAACAATGTCATTTTCTAAAATAGCTCCTAGCATTTTCTAAGTGTTAACTCATTAGATCTCATATGGTCCAGAGCCATCTATCACACAGAGGTAGGTCAAAAGTATCATATTTCCTATTTTACAGATGGAAGAGTTTTAGGAACTTCAACCCAAGGTCACCTGCAGTCAGCCACCAAACAGTAGAAGACACAGAAATATTACCCCAGAATCAGACAAATCTCACTCTGCCCTTTGACTGAGCTAAGCTGGTTGTTAGGGTCACATGAGGATAGTGATATTTGCATTCTGCTCAGAGATAAAGACCTGGGTGGGGCTGGAGCATATGAAACTGCTGGCCCCTTACTCACTTTATCCTGGCAAACTGTGATTAAAATGCATATCAGAGCAGATCCCCCAGTTCCACTATATCTGAGGCAATTCAATTCAGTTCTATGCTACCCTCGGCTCCAGGCACTTTGCTGAGGTTTCCTGAGATCATACTTCCATTTCTCACGCTAATGCCATTTGTGATTCCCAGTTCCTCCCTTGAAGTCCCTTCTGTGTTTCTGTAAATCAAGAGGTACAAACAGTAACACACTACATTGAGTGCTTTGCAGTTTTCCCGGTTCTGTCTCCCTCTTTCCTCACCATTACAACCCTGGGCTTTCACCTTACAAATAAAGAGCCAGCACTTTAATTCTTGCCTCAGTCTCTGTTTCTACAGGATGCAGTCACAATGACTAGCTAGGAAGAAACATCCAGTAACAATGAAAGATGTTTCTCAGCATCTTTTCCTTAAAACAAAAGGGTACAGCAGACACTGAAAAATTCTTGGCAGAGCCCAATAGAATTTAGTAGATTACTTTTGGCTCTATGTCTTAGTTATCTATGCCTTACAGCATGCAGTATCATTACAATACTGAAAGTATTGAGAACAGGAGGGAAAACACGGGCTGAGAGAATTTTCATGCCCCACTGTCTCAATTTTATGTCTTGTGTCTGTTGTCAGGGGTGTTTCAAGTATCAGAAATAGAACAGAACTCACAATATGGTAGAAGTTGTGTTAGTTACATAACTTGTGAGATATGTCACAATTATATTTATTTTGAGACAATGTCAATATCCAGAAATTTCCCCTGAAATTATAAAGCACAACAGAACAACACAATTCCTGTCACCTGAATGGGCATATGTACTATTAGGAATACAGTGTCTTTCTTTCTTGGGGGATAAGTTCCAAGACCCCCAGTAGATGCCCCAAACCATGGATAGTACCTAACCTGATATATACTATGTTTTTCCTATACGTACATATCTATGATACAGTTTAATTTATAAATTAGGCACAGTAAGAGATTAACAAAATAACTGATAATAAAATACAATTATAAAAATATACTGTAATAAAGTTATGTGAATGTATTCTCTCTTAAAATATCTTGTACAAATTTAATGCCTTTTCCATTTTTTTATTTAATGAAAGATTTTTTAAAATTCTTAGTGCTTTATAATTTTCAAATGTTTCATACACATGATTTTATATAATCCCATAATAAACTTTTTTTTGATACTCATATACTGCCCCTCCCTCCTGCTCTCCTCACTGGTAACCACTAGCTTATTCTCTATATCTGTGAGTCTACTTCTTTGTTGTTCCATTCACTAGTTTGTTGTATTTTTTTAGATTCCACATATAAGTGATATCATACAGTATTTGTCTTTCTCTGTCTGATTTATTTTACTTAGCATAAGGCCCTCCAAGTCCACCCTTGTGCTTCAAATGGCATTGTTTCATTCTTTTATATGGTTGAGTTCATTGTATACATATACCACATCTTCTTTATCCATTCATCTGTAGATGGACACCTAGGTTGCTTCATACCTTGGCAATTGTAATAATGCTGCTATGAACATTGGGGTGCATGTATCTTTTGATTACTGTTTTTATTTTTTCAAAATATACCCAGGTGTGGAATTGCTGGGTCAGTCATATGGTAGTTCTAGTTTAGTTTTTTGAAAATCTCCATTTTGTTTCCATAGTGGATTCACCAAATTACATTCCCACCAACAGTGTAGGAGGGTTTCCCTTTTCTCTACATCCTCACCAACATTTGTTATTTGTGTTCTTTTGATTATAGCCATTCTGACAGGTATGAGGGTGATACCCATTAGTGTTTGATTTGCATTTCTCTGATGATTAGTGATGTTGAGCATCATTTTATGTGCCTATTGGTCATCTGCATTTCCTCTTTGGAAAAATGTCTATTCAGTTCTTCTGCCCATCTTCACTAAGCATTTATCAAGCACTATGACTGTGTGTTTGTAGTCTGAGGGGTTGAAGTTGAATCCAGACTCTGTACCCTGACATCAAATTAAATCTTGAAGACGGAGTTTTGGGTGAAGGAGAAAAGAATAGCTTTGCTTTGCCAAGCAAAGGTGGCCACAGGGTACTAATGCCCTCAAAACTATGTGTCCCCAACCTGGGGAGGGCAGTGAGGAGTTGAGGAGGGGTGTGATCAGCTTGTGGACTTTCTTCTGATTGGTTGGTGGTAAGGTAAATGGGAGTCAGCAACCTCAACCTTTTGGTTCCAACTGGTCTAGGATCTAGGTGCTTGTGGGCAGCACAGAGTTAACTTCTCCCATCTGGTGGGGGTTTCAGTATCTGCAAAACAGCTCAAAGATATTGTATGTATATCTGTTGATGGGGAACCAGGACCCTGACCCAAGGCTGCACTATTGTTTCTTTCTTTTTTTTTTGCGGTACACGGGCTTCTCACTGTTGTGGCCTCTCCCGTTGTGGAGCACAGGCTCTGGACACGAAGGCCCAGCGGCCATGGCTCACAGGCCCAGCCGCTCCACAGCACGTGGGATCTTCCTGGACTGGGGCACGAACCCATGTCCCTTGCATGGGCAGGCAGACTCTCAAGCACTGCTCCACCAGGGAAGCCCCTATTGTTTCTTTTGACTGTTCCACATTGTCTCTGCATCCCCTCTCTTCCCTAATTAACAACTGTTTGAACCCGCCCCTTGGAACTTGGGGGAAGGTCATGGAGGATGAATGAAGCCTATTTTCCATAATCAAGAAATGGGGAACACAGGAAAGGTTTTTGTGCCCAGGTGCTCCACAAGGTCCTTCTCAGTATTAGTGCAACAGCAAAACCAGCAAAAAATTTCTTTTTCCTTCTTCACAATTTATGAATAGAAGAATTGTTCTTACTGTACATATTAGCTCAGCATAAGATCTTTTATTCTTTTGTTATTAAGTCTAGAACTTCCATCTTTTTACTTCAAGGAAGCAATTTATAGCTTCTTTTGGCTGTAAATCCGAATTGCCAGCATCACTACTCTTGTGCTTTGTGGCCATTATTAGGTAAACAGGGTTACTTGAACACAAGCACTGCTATAGAGTGACAGTCAATCTGATAATGTAGATGGTTACTAAGTGACTAACAGGCAGAATACACTGGGCAAAAGGATGATTATGATTCACACCTAGGGCAGGATGACACAAGATTTCATCATGCTATTCAAGAAAAGTGCACAATTTAAAACATATACACTGCTTATTTCTTAACACTTATGAATTGTTTGTTTCTGAAATTTTCAATTTAATATTTTCACACTGCAGTTGAATGGAGGTTAACTGAAACATGAGGAAGGTGAAACCACAGATAAGGAGGGACTACTGTGTAGAGTGTATGCACAGACAACAAGAACAGCAGCAACAATGTAGTAACACAGTGAGAAAGGCAACCACTTCCTCTCTCATCCTAAACTCTCTTTCTGTCATTTTCTATTTACCACAAACAAAAGAGAGATGATTTGAAGGGGAAATGAGAAGACAGTTTTGCATCCTGCAAGCATCAGTCTCTATTCCTTCTTTGACTTCTGCTTGAGGAGAAAACTGTATAGATAAGCCAGTCCTGACAACTGCAAGACCCTCGCTAATAGAAGTCGTTCTTACAAGAAAGCCAGGATGTGGGCAAGAAAACATAAGGGTCAATATTAATTTAACCATCATTTGTCAGTTTAATTCACTCTACTTAACAGCCTAAAAGAATGCTGTAAGGTAGTTGTCCAGTCCCCCTGCTGACATGTTTTTGTTTCATTTCCAATTTCTGTCATTGTAAGCAATTTTATATCCAAACATTTACCCATGCATTTCTATATTAAAGCCTCAGTATATCTGAGAAGTAAAGTTTGTAAGATCTTTTAAAAAATTTAATAGAAATCACCAATTCAGTGTCCAAATTAAAGTGTATAGAATGTCTGTTTTTTTCTACCTCACTGTCAATTCTTGGCTTTAAAAAAAAAAAAACAGGTTTTTTTTGTTTGTTTTTTTGGCATTTTTTTTTCCATTTGATGGATGAAAGGAGCAATTATTTTAATCTGTCCTGGTTTAAATGTCATTCACTCAGACATTTTCTAAGGGGACCAAGTGGAGTTTCCTGAAGCCTGTGGTTAACCTGGAAGTGGAGAGGTGATTGAGCAAGAACAACTTGAAAACTACTCTTAAATCATATGTGTCTGGTATGAATGGAATAAAGAAGATGAGGTACATATATACAATGGAATACAACTCAGCCATAGAAAAAGAACAAAATAATTCCATTTACAGTAACATAGATGGAACTAGAGATTATCATACTCAGTGACGTTAAGTCAGAAAGAGAAAGACAAATATACCATATGATGTCACTGATATGTGGAAATCTAAAATATGACACAAATGAACTTATCTGGGAAACAGAAACAGACTCATAGACGTAGAAAGTCAGAGTTGTGGTTGCCAAGGGAGAGGGGGTGGGGAGAGATGGAGTGGGAGTTTGGGGTTGGCAGATGCAAGCTAGTATATGGATAAACAACAAGGTTCTACTGTATAGCACAGGGAACAATGTTCAAAATCCTATGATAAACCATAATGGAAAAGAATATAAAAAAGAATGTGTGTGTGTGTGTATATATATATATATAATATATATATATTACATAGTATATATATATATATATATATATAATTGAATCATTTTGCTATACAGAAGAAATTAACACATTGTAAAGCAACTATACTTCAACAAAAAAATTCATATGTGTCTGGATTTCAAAATGGGCTTCCACATATGACTTTAAATTAACCCTAAAGCTCTAAGGTTATTGAATGTTTGGAAAATTTCCTGTACTAAATGATCACTGAAGTGTAACCTGCCTGTATTAGTCAGGGTTCAACCAAAAAAAAGAGATTAGGAGATATATATTAAGATATATATTAAGAGATATATATTAAGAGATCCATTGCAAGGGCCTTGCTTACACAATTGTGTGGTATGGCTTCGGAAGTCCAAAATCCATAGGGTGGGACTTCAGCAAGGGTAGACTGGAACTGCTGTCTGGCATGAGCAGCAGCTGCTGGCCACAGGTGGAACTTCTTTTCTGGGAAGCCTCAACTCTGTTCTTAGAGACTCTCAGCTGGTTAAATCAGACCCTACTAGATTATTTATGATAATATCCCTTACTTAAAGTAAACTGCTGATGAACTTCAATCATACGTGCAAAGTACCTACACAGTCACACCTAAATTCATGTTTGATTGAATACCTGGGGTCACATAAAACTACCCATCACTCCACCATAACTTATTTCATATCTATTTAATATGAGAAGAAGGAATGCCTTAACAATTTTAACATTTGTAATTGCTGCATCTCTAGCTAAACTGTGTCATTCTTAAGGAGAAGCCTTTTCTCTTATTGATTGGTTTTGAATGCTCATAACTGTTTTATATATAATAACCAAAATTTGGAAACAACCAAAATATGTGAATGGCTAAAAAACTTGTGGCACCTCTTACAATGGAACACTACTCAGCAATTAGAAAAAAGAAGCTGTTGTTACATTTGGATGGATCTCAAGGGCATCTGGCTGAGTGAGAAAAGCCAACCTCAAAATGTTGCATGCTATATGATCCTACCTATACAACATTTTGGAAATGACTAAATTTTAGAAATGGAGATCGAACTAATGATTGACAGATTTTAAGAATAGTAGAGGGGACAGAGGTGAGTGAGATGATAAAAAGTTAGAATAAGGAAGATCTTTATGGTGATGGAACACTTCTGCACCTCATATCTTGACTGGAGTAGTGGTTACCAATCTATGCATGTGATAAAAATAATATAAATGTACAAATGGGGAACCCAATTTGCAACTTCTTGTGGATCTACAATTATTTCAAAATCACACTACCCAAGACAATCTACAGACTTAATGCAGTCCCTATCAAAATACCAATGACATTTTTCACAGAACTGGAACAAATAATTATAAATTTGCATGGAAACACAAAAGACTCCAAATAGCCAAAACAATCTTGAGGAGAAGAACAGAGCTGGGGGAATTATGGTCCCTGACTTCAGACTATATTACAAAGCTGCAGTATCAAAGTAGCATGGAACTGACACAAAAACAGACACATAGATCAATGGAACAGAATAGAAAGCCTAAAAATAAACCCATGCACTTATAGTCAATTAATCTATGACAAAGGAGGCAAGAATACACAGTGGAAGAAGCTATCCTTTCCCCATTGTATATTCTTGCTCCTCTATCAATAGATGAATGGATAAAGAAGATGTGGTATATATGTATAATGGAATACTACTCAGCCATAAGAAAGAATAAAAGTTTGCCATTTGCAACAACATGGATGGGCTTGGAAGGCATTATGCTAATTGAAATAAGTCAGACAAAGTAAGATAAATATTGTATGATGTCACTTATATGTGGAATCTAAAAAATACAACAAACTAGTGAATAAAACAAAAAAGGAGACTCACAGATATAGAGAACAAACCAGTGGTTGCCAGTGGGGAGAGAGAAGGGGGAGGGTCAATATAGGGGTAAGGGACTAAGAGATACAAACTATTAGGTATAAAATAAGCTACAAGGATATATTGTACAACATGGGGAATATAGCAAATATTTTATAATAACTATAAGTTATTATAGTTACAGTTTTAAAGATGATCAATTGTTTCCGGACATGAGTAGTGACTGGTCTAGGGCTGTGTAGTGAAGCTAGCATCTGATTGTCATGGAGTCTTGATGTCAACTGACACCCAGATTGATGAAGTGACTTTTTTTTTTTTTTTTTTTTTGCGGTACGCGGACCTCTCACTGCTGTGGCCTCTCCTGTTGCGGAGCACAGGCTCCAGATGCGCAGGCTCAGCCGTCATGGCTCATGGGCCCAGCCGCTCCATGGCATGTGGGATCTTCCCGACCGGGGCACGAACCCGTGTTCCCTGCATCGGCAGGCGAACTCTCAACCACTTGCGCCACCAGGGAAGCCCAGGCGTTGTTTTTTATGGTTGCTGAAGAGACTGGATACATGGGGTGTGGGGTGCTGATATAAGAAACCTGGAAGTTGCCTGGACTGGATGTGGGGTGGGGTGGCTGTCCAGGAACGTGTTGCACATCTGCTAGCCCTTTCTCTTTCTCTTTTCTGGAGCAGAAACTGCAGGACACCATAAGCCTAATGAATATTAACTTAGGAATTTTGTGAATTGCTAGAAGACAAGTGTGGGGCTACATGGAGAGAGGGAAATTCCTGTGGGCCACTGTCATAGAGGGGGCTCCACTTTTACAGGTTTTCCCTCCAGGAACCTCACCAAGATCTCACAGGGAGGATAGGAATGAATCCAGAGAAAGCTTCCCTACCCTCCTGATAATCCTGATAGAGAGAGGGTAAGAGTATCATATTAATTTTTATATCTTTTTTTCCTAACATAGGACTTGGTGCATAATAAAGTTTTAGTAAATATTTGTAGAACTGAAGTATGTGGAATGTTCATATTCATCCTCAATTTCAAGAGAGGACAATGTTTACCTTTTTTATTTCCTACCATTGCCTAACTTGGTGATGGCATATTTAAAGCACCCAGTTGTTAGCTAATAGCTCAGCTAGAATACTCTGTATTTCCATAGATTTATCCCTATCAATAAGTATTTTTGTCTCTTACCATTGTTTCTGTATATAGCCTGCTGACTTGAATTGCACCTTTATAGTGGAACTTCTTTCCTATAAGATGTTTATGACTGTTACAAGTTGTATCCCCTAGGGAGAGATAATATTTGATGATGTGATCAGTCTTTTACACCCTTCTTTAAAAGAGGATTGGGTAAAGGGATAGCAGGAAAGCCGCTGATTACTGAGAATTGGCTAAGATAAACTCCGAATTTGAAAATCTTTTAGCGTTGGATTGGGAAGTAAATAAAAGTAATCACATTTACTGAGCGCTACTGAGTCTCAAGCCTTGATGTAAGGTGATTTTGAAACTTGACCCAAATGGCTTCCAGAGAGCCCCTTGCCCTCTGATTTCTATGTGTGATTGCTTCAGACTCAAGCAAATTCTTCAGCCCTGTTTTTCTAGGTTTCTGCAAAGTCCAAGGTCATGTGTCTTATCTCATCTGAAGAGTTTTATTTCCTCTGTGCATCTGGGAACCTTAATCTCGCAATGTCGTGGTGCATGAAACCTGGGCTTAACTTGAGTGGAAACTTGGAGTGATGCTAGTTGGAACAATTTCAATGTACTTGCTACATTGCAAGGAACTTGCTAAACCTGGATTTAGAAGACATATTTAAATCTTGACTTTGACACTGACTATGTAATTCTCTTAGCCTCTATGGATCTCAACTTCATCATCTTTAAAATGGGATACTGGCTTTTACTTTAACAACTATGCAGGGAGCTGTGTGGGTCTAGCTAAATAATACCTTATAGAATTTTAGAAATACACATGATTGGGGTTTAAGGCAGCTTTTTCCTAACTGAATTCTATCCCTTAGGTTCTCAATCAGAAAAAGTATGGTAAGTAGAAAAAATAACAGAGAGAAAACAAACAAAAATTCCAGATTTATTCATAGTAGAGAAGTGACCTCTTAGAAGGCTCTGAAGTTTTTCTGAAGACAAAGAGAAAACTAAGGGAAGATGATTATTTGCTGTCTCCTCCCCACCTCAACTCCCCATCCCTCATCTAAACTTCAGGACAAACACATACCAAAAAAAAAAGAGGTATGACAGGAGCCAAGAGGAATGTTGAGCTGATCATAAGTGGATCACAAGAGAGGAGGACGGCTTCCAGCTCAGGGAAGCCAAGTCTGTGCCCATTACTCCCCTGTAATCAGGACTTGTGGGAACCACTTACCACATGAAGACAAGCTGCAGAAACACAAATAGCAGCCTGGTCCCTGACTGTAAAGTCAAGGGGCAACGCACATCACAAATATGACACAGAGGGATGTTAGGAAGTTTTAGATCAGTAGGGCAGGCCTCTTCTTGTGGACTGGGACAGGTAAGAAAAAGATAAGGAAGGAACAAAAGGTCCTCCCAACAAGAGGTAAAACATCCCTGTTGCTATAGGTGGTGGTAAAGAAAGGGAAAAAAAAAAAAAAAAAGCAGAAGTACACATGGCCCTTCCTCTAGCTCATGAAGAGAAAGTTGTTTGCATGATTTTTCTAAGCAGGTAGAGCTTAGACCCAGATTGTGTTACTTCCTACATTGTTTTGTCTTCTTTTAATTTTTTCCTTTGAATTTTTCTACAGATAGCTCCTCAAATTCATGAGCCTTGAAGAAGGGAGAGAGCCAGTTCAGGAATATCTACTTTGGGTCTATATTGATTAGATATTTTAGATGACCTACATGGAAAACTTAAGTTAACTTAAGGAAACAAAACTGACTTGATTCACATAATCGAAAGTCTCATTTTTAGGTTTGACTTTAAGTTCATCTTGGTCTAAGGACTAAATAATGCAACCGAAGTTTCATTTCTCTGCAACTTAGTTTGTTTTAAAATATTTTAGAAATTGTTTCCAGTTTATTTAGATGCAGTTGATAAATAACATGGTGTAAGTTTCTGCATCTTTCTGCTCTCTCTTCTGCTGTCTTGCCTTCAGCCTTAGGCTCCATGTTTTGGCTTTAGCCAACTGCAGGTTCCCATCTTCCTTCCTGCTTTATATCCTGTAGGAGAGGCAGATGAAAAAAGAGAGAATGTTTTTTCTCCATTGTATATTATTGCCTCCTTTATCAAAAATAAGATGACCATATGTGCATGGGTATATCTCTGTGTTTTCTATCCTCTCCCATTGATCTATATTTCTGTTTTTGTGCAAGTATCATACTGTCTTGATTACTGAAACCTTGTACTATACTCTGAAGTCCAGGAGCCTGATTTCTCCAGCTCAGTTTTTTTCTTTCTCAAGAATGCTTTGGCTATTCAGGGTCTTTTGTGTTTCCATACAAATTGTGAAAAATTTTGTTCTAGTTCTGTGAAAAGTTCCATTGGTAGTTTCATAGGGATTGCATTGAATCTGTAGATTACTTTGGGTAGTATAGTCATTCTCACAATGTTGATTCTTCTAATCCAAGAACATGGTATATCTCTCCATCTGTTTGTGCTATCTTTGATTTTTTTCATCAGTGTTTTATAGTTTTTTTTCAGTACAGGTCTTTTGTCTCCTTAGGTAGGCTTATTACTAGGTATTTTATTCTTTTTGTTGCAATGGTAAATGGGAGTGTTCCCTGAATTTCTCTTTCAGATTTTTTCATCATTAGTGTATAGGAATGCAAGAGATTTCTGTGCATCAATTTTGTATCCTGCAACTTTACCAAATTCATTGATTAGCTCTAGTAGTTTTCTGGTAACATCTTTAGGATTCTCTATGTATAGTATCATGTCATCTGCAAATAGTGACAGCTTTACTTCTTCTTTTCCGATTTGGATTCCTTTCATTTATTTTTCTTCTATGATTGCTGTTGCTAAAACTCCCAAAACTCTGTTGAGTAACAGTGGTGAGAATGGACAACCTTGTCTTGTTCCTGAACTTAGAGGAAATGTTTTCCATTTTTCACCATTGAGAACAACATCTGCTGTGGGTTTGTCATATATGGCTTTTATTATGTTGAGGTTAGTTCCCTCTATGTCTACTTTCTGGAGGGGTTTTATCATAAATGATGTTGAATTTTGTCAAAATCTTTTTCTGCATCTGTTAAGGTAATCACATGGTTTTTCTCCTTCAATTAGTTAATATGGTGTATCACATCAATTGATTTGCATAAATTGAAGAATCCTTGCATTCCTGGGATAAACCCCACTTGATCATGTTGTATGAACCTTTTAATGTGCTGTTGGATTCTGTTTGCTAGTATTTTGTTTAGGATTTTTGCATCTATGTTCATCAGTGTTATTGGCCTGTAGTTTTCTTTTTTTGTGACCTCTTTGTCTGGTTTTGGTATCAAGATGATGGTGGTCATGTGGAATCAGTTTGGGAGTTTTCCTCCCTCTGCTATATTTTGGAAGAGTTTGATAAGGGTAGGTGTTAGCTCTTTTCTAAATGTTTGACAGAATTCCCCTGGGAATCCATCTTGTGCTGGGCTTTTGTTTGTTGGAAGATTTTTAATCACAGTCTCAATTTCAGTGCTTCTGATTGGTCTGCTTAGATTTTCTATTTCTTCCTGGTTCAGTCTCAGAAGGTTGTGCTCTTCTAAGAATTTGTCCATTTCTTCCAGATTGTCCATTTTATTGGCATATAGTTGCTTGTAGTAATCTCTCATGATCCTTTGTATTTCTGCAGTGTCAGTTCTTACTTCTTTTTCATTACTAATTCTATTGATTTGAGTCTTCTCCCTGTTTTTCTTGATGAGTCTGGCTAGTGGTTTATCAAGTTTGTTTATCTTCTCAAAGAACCAGCTTTTAATTTTATTGATCTTTGCTATTGTTTCCTTGATTTATTTTTCATTTATTTCTGATCTGATCTTTATGATTTCTTTCCTTCTTCTAACTTTGGGGTTTTTTTGTTCTTCTTTCTCTAATTGCTTTAGGTGTAAGGCTAGGTTGTTTATTTGAGATGTTTCTTGTTTCTTGAGGTAGGATTGTATTGCTATAAAATTCCCTCTTATCACTGCTTTTGCTGCATCCCATGGGCTTTTTGTTGTTGTGTTTTCATTGTCATTTGTTTCTAGGTATTTGTTATTTTCCTCATTGATTTCTTCAGTGATCTCTTGGTTATTTAGTACTGTGCTGTTTAGCCTCCATGTCCTTGTATGTTTTACAGACTTTTTCCTCTAATCGATGTCTAGTCTCATAGTGTTGTGGTCAGAAAAGATAATTGATATGATTTCAATTTTCTTAAATTTACCAAGGCTTGATGTGTGACCCAAGATATGATCTGTCCTGGAGAATGTTCCATGAGCACTTGAGAAGAAAGTATATTCTGCTGTTTTTGGATGGAATGTCCTATAAATATCAATTAAGCCCATCTTGTTTAATGTATCATTTAAAGCTTGTGTTTCCTTATTTATTTTCATTTTGGATGATCTGTCCATTGGTGAAAGTGTGGTGTTAAATTCCCCTACTATGATTGTGTTACTGTTGATTTCCCCTTTTATGGCTGTTAACATTTGTTTTATATACTGAGATGCTCCTGTGTTGGGTGCAGAAATATTTACAATTGTTATATCTTCTTCTTGGATTGGTCCCTTGATCATTATATGGTGTCCTTCTTTGTCTCTTGTAATAGTCTTTATTTTAAAGTCTATTTTGTCTGATATGAGAATTGCTACTCCAGTTTCTTTTGATTTCCATTTGCATGGAATATCTTTTTCCACCCCCTCACTTTCAATCTGTATGTGTCTCTAGGTCTGAAGTGGGTCTCTTCTACCTTCAGAAAGGGAGAAAATATTTGCCCATGAATCAACTGACAAAGGATTAATCTCCAAAATTTACAAGCAGCTCATTCAGCTCAATTTCAAAAACACAAACAACCCAATCCAAAACTGGGCAGAAGACCTAAATAGACATTTCTCCAAAGAAGATATACAGATTGTCAACAAACACATGAAAGAATGCTCAACATCACTAATCATTAGAGAAATGCAAATCAAAATTGCAGTGAGGTATCACCTCACATCAGTCAGAATGGCCATCATCACAAAATCTACAAACAATAAATGCTGGAGAGGATGTGGAGAAAATGGGACCTTCTTTCATTTACATTCGTGGGAATGTAAATTCGTACAGCCAGTATGGAGAACATTATGGAGGGTCCTTAAAAAACTAAAAATATATGTACCAAGTGGCTCAGCAATCCTACTACTGGGCATACCCTGAGAAAACCATGATTCAAAAAGAGTCATGTACCACAATATTCATTGCAGCTCTATTTACAATGACCAGGACATGGAAGCAACCTAAGTGTCCATCAACAGATGAATGGATAAAGAAGATGTGGTACAAATATACAATAGAATATTACTCAACCATAGAAAGAAACAAAATCGAGTTATTTGTAGTGAGATGGTTGGATGTAGAGTCTGTCATACAGAGTGAAGTCAGTCAGAAAGAGAAAAACAAATACCGTATGCTAACACATATATATGGAATCTAAAAAAAAAAAAAAAAAAAAAAAAGGTTTGAAGAACCTAGGGGCAGGAGGACAGGAATAGGGACGCAGATGTAGGGAATGGACTTAGGACTTGGGGAGGGGGAAGGGTAAGTTGGGATGAAGTGAAAGAGTGACATGGACATATATACACTACCAAATGTAAAGTAGATATCTGGTAGGAAGCAGCCACATAGCACAGGGAGATCAGCTCAATGCTTTGTGAACTCCTAGAGGGGTGGGGTAGGGAGGGTGGGTGGGACACGCAAGAGGGAGGAGATATGGGCATATGTGTATATATATAGCTGATTCACTTTGTTATACAGCAGAAACTAACACTCCACTCTAAAGCAATTATACTCCAATAAAGATGTTAACAAAAAAATAAAAGGGAGAATGCCTCTTCTCAGTAAATCTTGTACATGTCCTGGGATTTACTCTGATTGGAATAAGCTTGGGACATATGCCCACCCCTGAACCAATCATTGCCACTAAAGTTTCCATAGAAGACATTTGAAGGATAAATGCTAGAGATCCTAAAATAGATATTTTACTTTGAAACCATAGCAAAATTGCATTTCAAAGAACATATTTCTATGTTCAGAGCACTTAAAATGGAAAATTAGGCAGATCATTGTATTTGTGGTAATGAAAACCACTAAACTGACATGAAAAAAAAACAGTGTGCACATAAAATGGAAAGAGAATCTCCTCCCATGGGAAGAGTTTCTGAGGGAAAAGAGGTCAGTTTTAATAGCATCTGCTTCTTCCTCCAACCTGCCTCTGTGGTGACAACCATTGCTATGTCCCGTATGTATTTCCTTTTTCTTCACACTTCGAAGGTTTAGCTTAAAAAAAAAGAAAGAAAATAAATGATATATATATATATAGTATATATATATATATTTATAAAACATATTTTAAATATACATTTATATAATGTAAATATAATATTTTATAACAGTTATAAAATATATTTTAAAATATATATGCTTATGTGTGTATATTCAGTTCATAGGACTACTCATGTTGGAAAAATCTAACCTAATTTCTCAATTACCATATAACATGCATCATTTAGGTTCTATTAGAACACATTTAATGAGAGGGAGATTACTATTTTGCACAACTGCCTGTTTCCTTTCTAGACAACTCAGGTTATTAGAAGTTACATGATATAGGACTTCTCTGGTGGTCCAGTGGTTAAAAATCTGCCTTCCAATCCAGGGGATGCAGGTACAATCCCTGGCCAGGGAACTAAGATCCCACATGCCTTGGAGCAACTAAGCCTGTGTGCCACAACTACTGAGCCCACGCACCACAACTAGAGAGTCCACATGTCACAATGAAAGATCCCTCGTGCTGCAATAAGACCCTACACAGCCAAATAAATAAATATTTTTTAAAAGTTACATAATACAATGCTTAAAAACCTGTCTACCAAAGTTTGACCCTCTCCCCTATGATGGACTTACAGATACCTGGAAATAGTACCCATTGGGCAGTTTGGAAAACTCACTTTATTTCTTTGTCAACATGTTTTCAGTGTTTTTGCTTCCAAGAGTAATTGTGATATGGGATTAAATAATCACAGTGAGAACTCAGGAACCAAAAGGTTACTTTTATAATCAAAGTGTTGATTGAAATCATGTGTGGTGTCCCACTCAGTTGCAGTGTTGGAGAAAGTCAGCAGAGATCACTATGGGATCACTGGGTAGAAATCTAATTCCTTCTGAGGGAGAGAGAGAGCACTCGGTGAGCTCAGAGAATGTGCAAGAATAATACTCCTGCTTTCAGAACTTCTTTGTTTAATTAAACTTCGTCTTTTTTTTCTCCCTTCCTTCCTTCCTTCCTTCCTTCTCTCTCTCTCCCTCCTTCCCCCGTCTCTCTTCCCCCTCTCTCCCCCCTCTCTTCCCCCTCTCTCCCTTCCTTCCTTCCTTTCTTTCTTTCTTTCTTTCTTTTTTTGTCACCAGTTAGTTTTTTCCTACAGATGGTTTCTTAAAATGCAAATACTTCAAGCCTCTTTCCCCACCATTTCATTTGAAGAGAGATAGCCAATTTTCTTTGATCTCATCTAAATGGGATGCATTTATTCTTTCCATAATGGGGAAAGGCTACTCATTCATTTTTAGGTAGTTTGTATATGTTTATAAGACACAATAGGTTTTTCCTTAAGGGGCAGGCAATGCTTGTCATTTTTATACTAGAAATGAAGCCATGTGGCTCTGCATTCTGAAATCCCAGGATTGGACCCTATTTCATCAGCATGGCACCTTGCAGATCTTTTAGGCACAACACATAGATCATGAATGTTAAGGAACGATTCCCCCAATCCCCACCTTGTAAGAAATGGCTGAAATGTTGCAGTGATATTTTATGAGGATTCTGGAGGAGCTCACATTTCTCACTCAAGTGTCTTACATCAAAATATTAACCCCAGTTTACACATGACCACACTGAACCTCACAGAAGCCCCATGCAGGTATAATCATCATCATTTCATGGGTTAGAAAGTCAGACTAACAGAGAGGAAGTGATTGCCTATGGTAATGTAGAGGTGGGAAACATGAAAAATAGATTCAGAAAAGTTGAGAATGCCAGCCTTATGAACTGGGAGTCAGTTAACAGTAGAGTGTGATAACTTCATGCTTTATTGATGATAAGAATCATGTCTGTCTGTGACATCGGCAGGTAACCTTGGAATATGTGTGTAGAAAGAGCAAGGGACTGTATGGAGGGAAAAGGTGAGTAGGTGTGGAAACCTACTGTGTGCTAGCCCTTTTCACATGTACTATCTTAAAGAGTTCAAGTTCTTGGAAGGAAACAATCATATTCATTTATGAAAATGAGGGAACTGGGCCTCTAGAGCGTAGATGACTTGTCCAGTTTGACATAACTATTGCAAATAATGAGGGAAAGAACTGGGATTTGGCTTGAGATATTTCTTCCACCAAATGAAAAAGTTAGGAAAGATGCATGAGCCAATATTGTCACCAAGAATCATCCTCATACTACATCAGCAAATTCCATCCATCAAAAACTCAAGTTCTTCCTTTTTTCAGGCTGAAATAATTAACATCTATTCTTCTGGCAAGCCTATTAAAATTGAAATACCCTTTGCTTCAACAATTTTGCAATCACTTTTGATTGAATGATTTATTGCTTTATTAATTCATCAAACACATAGCCTTGTAAACTACATACTTGACATAGAGATAAATAAAGCAAAAATTTTTCTCTGAAGGAAGTCCTTGTCTCATCATGGAGAGAAAGTGTTAAAATAGCTACAGAGGAATGGGATAAAGGAATCTGAGAGGATGGCAGGGGAGCGTGCCTGAGTAGATGGCTGAGTAGATGAGCAAAAGCTTCATTTAAAAAATGTCAGAACAGAGTCCTATGGGATGATTTTAAAAGTAATTGAGGAATCAATTGATCAACAGTATTATCAAATACATAATACAGTTAGGAAGCTATGAGTCAGTAAAGTACAAAAACATTTGATAAAATGAACAGCTTCATCTATTGAGCCCCTACTATGCCAGGAAATTTATTTATATTTATTCTTCATCTAACATCATATTTTTTTTTTTTTTTTTTTTTTTTTTTTTTTTTTTTTTTTGCGGTATGCGGGCCTCTCACTGTTGTGGCCTCTCCCGTTGCGGGGCACAGGCTCCGGACGCGCAGGCCCAGCGGCCATGGCTCACGGGCCCAGCCGCTCCGCGGCACGTGGGATCCTCCCGGTCCGGGGCACGAACCCGCGTCCCCTGCATCGGCAGGCGGACTCTCAACCACTGCGCCACCAGGGAAGCCCCTAACATCATATTTATTAATCTTCCTTAGAAACAAATAGGTTAAGCTAAGGTCCTCAAGTTCAATAATTTACATGGAATCATAAAACAATACATTTGGAATTCAAATTCACTTCTAAAACCATCACCCTTCTACTTTTCCACAAGGTCTGTTATGAGACCCCTGAATTGAGGATATTTACACAGCAATTGGAAAGGTAAGACTTACAGGTGGAAAAATAAATGGCTAATAATATAGAAAATAAACCAAAATGAATGATAAATATAATTTATAGCTGGAGAAGGCTGTCATTCCTGTGGAAAATAAAGGCTCCACATAAAAGCTAAAATTTGAGTTCAGCCTGAAAAGACATTAGAAGAAAACATATCCCTACCCACATCCTTCCTACAGTCCAATATCTCATGTCTGGAAATTGCAATACTGCATTCCCCTCTGATTATTCCCTGGGGTTGTTGGTTCAGCTCTGTAGGGGCTGAAACATGAAATCATAATGGGGAGGTAAATTTGGGACTGCAAATTCTGGCTGTTCTTGCAACATGGAAATGCTCTCTCCACTACCTTCCTTGGAGAAAGAGCTCATTAATTTATTAGGAAGACTCTACATACACTAAAGGAAAAGTAATAATGTATGCAGAGAACAGTGTGAACAAAAGCTTGGGATAGGCACACAAAGTACTCTAATGCAAGAGTATATCCAGAAGTCTCTCTGGGAAATTCCGTGTAAATAAATGATACTGACAGTGTAGGCTGAGGCATGTCTGTGCACAGGCTTATAGGGAGTGAGTTGGTATGTGGAATTTTCTATCTTGTGAATTTTTTTCTTAGTAGTTTCATTGAGATATAATTTGCATATCATAAAATTCACCCTTCATAAAATTCACCCTTTTAAAGTGTACAATTCAGATAACAAGTGTTGGTGAGGATGTGGAGAAAAGAGAACACTCGTGCACTGTTGATGGGAATGTAAGTTATTGCAGCTATGGAAAAACAGTATGGAGATTCCTCGAAAATTTTAAAATAGAACTACTATATAATCCAGCAATTCCACTCCTTGGTATTTATCCAAAAAATGAAAACACTAACCAAGCCATGGAAGCAACCTAAATGTCCATTGATAGATGAATGGGTAAAGAAAGTGTGGCATATGTATATATATATATATATATATATATATATATATATATATATATATACACACACACACACACACAGAGAGACACACATAATGTAATACTACTTAGACATAAGAAAAGAATGAAATCTTGATATTTGTGACATGGTTGGACCTTGAGGGTATTATGCTAAGTGAAATAAGTCAGACAGAGAAAGACACATACTGTATGGTTTCACTTATATGTGGAATCTAAAAACAAAACAACAAATGACCAAACATAACAAAACATAAACACTGTTATAGATAAAGAGAATAAATGGGTGTTTGCCAGAGGGGAGGAGGGTGGAAGAGGAAAGAAATAAAATAGGTGAGAAATATTAAGAGGGATAAATTTTCATTTACAAAACAAATGAGCTATGTGTATGAAATTTACAATGTGGGAAATATAGTCAATAACTATGTGGTACCTTTGTATGGTGACATAATTAGACCTATCATGGTGATCAGTTTGAAATGCATAAGAATAATGAATCACTATGTTGTGTAACAGGTAGTGTTGTAGGTCAATTATATTAAAAAAACCCAAAAACAAGTATAGAGAAAGAGATCAGATTTGTGGTTACCAGAGGTGAAAGTGGGATGGGGGAAGGGGAAATTGGATGAAGTTGGTCAAAAGGTGCAAATTTCCAGTTATAGGATAAATATTAGTGATGTAACGTACAACATGATAACTACAATTAACACTGCTGCGTGTTATATATGAAAGTTGATAAGAGACTAAATTCTGAGTTCTCATCACAAAAATTTTTTTTTCTATTTCTTTAATTTTCTACCTACATGAGATGATGGTCACTAAACTTATTGTGATAATCACTTCATGTTGTATGTAAATCAAATCATTATGCTATACACTCTAAACTTATATAGTGATGTATGTCAATTACATCTCAATAAAACTGAAAGAAAAAATAAAGTGTACAGTTCAGTAGTTTTTAGGATATTCACAGAGTTGTGCAATCATCACCACTATTCACTACCATGTGAATTGCTGAAGGTTGGAAACACAAACAGGGTCAAGGATCTGGAAAAATAAATCTTGGAAGACATGTCAAGAATTCAAGAAAAGGTGAAAAATGTGTAGTAGATCTTTGAGGAATTTCTCCATGAACCATGCTAATACAGGCAAGGTTAGAGTCCAAGAAGAAAATGTTCATTTATTTCATGCCAATTTTAAATTCTTGTCAATGTTCATGTTTGTATTTGAGACACAGTATCTGGTATATTGTCTGGTATATTGTTGGAAGTCATTAAATATGTGTTGTTGTGCACCCTGGACCACTATGGGCCATTGCATTTTATTTTGTAGATTTTCCCCCAACTATAGTTAATTTTATAATAATGATTTATGGTTTTCTTTATTAATTTATACCTCCTCCTAGATTGTTTAATATTGTCCTGATTTTCCCCCCATTTCCTTTCATGTTCATATACACATCATCCTGATTTCCTTTATTTTCAGATTTGTTTATTTTTTTTTTTTTTTTTTTTTGTGGTACACAGGCCTCTCACTGTTGTGGCCTCTCCCATTGTGGAGCACAGGCTCTGGACGCACAGGCTCAGCGGCCACGGCTCACGGGCCAGCCGCTCTGCGGCACATGGGATCCTCCCGGACTGGGGCACAAACCCGTGTCTCCTGCATTGGCAGGCGGACTCTCAACCACTGTGCCACCAGGGAAGCCCCAGATTTGTGTCTTTATAGACATCGCACAATTCAATCACAAATTGAATTTTGCTGTTTCTTTTCTAAGATCTCCTAATTGTTCTTAATTTTTAAAGCTCAGTATTTCTGGACTCATAGATGTGGTATTCCATGTAATCCTTATTTCATATCATTATTTGGTCTTCTTTGCAATATATTTTGTCTTGGACTAGATGCTCACAGATGTGGGAATTAACTGTTGAAGTTAGTGCAAATGTGGACTGGAGCACATGCTGTTTTGTTCCCAATCCAGCATCCACTGCCACCTATTTCTCTTCAGTGGCAGGGTGAAGGCTAATCTATTGGCTCAAGGGAGGATTTTCTCACTCTCTTCTGATTGCAAAGCTCCAGTTGCCCCTGGCATTCACCTTATGACTAGGAAGAAAACCAGCCTCTGGTTGAAAATGACCCCAAGCAGAGCAATGGAAGGAGTCTGGGCTCTTTTGACATCAATAACAGTCTGTTCTACCTCTCCACTTTTTATTATGTGAAATAATCCAACTTTTATTTTTTAAACCAGAAAGTAAGGAAGTACTCAAAAAAAAAAAAAAAAAAACCTCTGGGGATATGTCAAAGGGATATAGATCCCAAATGAAAGAGCTCCAAATGGCCAATGCTGGAACTCTTTGAGGGAAAAAATAATATAGTATTGAATCATAACCCAAGCCTCTATTAGCAATTATACTTGGTTAATTATTTGCATATTTATCATAGTCTCTTTCTCTCAATAAATTGAGTTTCATGAAATATCTGCTTCAGAATCTACCATAGAAAAGAGTACACAGTAGATTCTTTAAAAACACATAGTGAATAAATGGGAAGGGGGACTTATTTAAACAGCTGTCACTGGAATTTATTTTAAGGACTTAACTCTTTAAGAAAATTCTGTAGGAAAAATAAGTGCCTGAAAAAGAAAGTGAATCTCTAAAGGCATAAGTACTTTAAAACTAAGAAGCAGTTGCGGTGAGTAAACTGTTCTGAGTTATGAGAGCAGAGATGAGTGTGCAGATAGAACAGAAGTGGGGAGGACATGGGAAGGAGATGCGGAGAGTCTGGGAAGCAGAAGATAGCAGATTTGTCCAAAGAACAAGACTGTCTAATAAATGTTTTCTTTTATTTCTCCTCCTTCTCCTTCTCCTTCTCCACCTCTCCATCCTCCCCTGTCTCATTCTTTCTTTTGGAAACTCTCCACCTCTTCAAGCTGATGCTTACACTGGAATGTCCAGCTTATGCCTTGGTGCAGTGGTGTGGGTGTGGCAGCAGACCCAGTAATCAAAGAATGGGCCCATGTCCCATTGTGCCCAGCCTAGGCCAATACAGAGTGGAGCAGGGTGCTCAGGATGTGCTGATGACCCACGACTGACCTACTTCTACATCAGTGGAAGCAAGGACTTGGTATATTAGGTGATGTAACATCGCTGGAAATTCACTGACATCTTGGAGGGGAGAGGGTATGGCATTTCCAGAAACTGTGAAACGGGAGCATGAACCAATCGTGTCTAAATATTAAAGGGTAGAGAGACCCTGATGATACCTCTTTCAAAGCTCAACATGATTTGTCCCCTTCTCTCTCTTCCTCTGACCTGGTGACCTCTCACCCCTCCTTACTCACTCTGCCCACTTCAGGGCCCCACATATCATTCTCTCTGCCTGAAATGTTCTTCCCAGAGAACTCCTCAGGTTTGGCTCCTCATGACTCTGGCCCCAGGTTAACTTAAGCACCATATTTTAAAATAGTGTCCTTGTATCCCAAATCGTGCTTTTTCATCTTACCCTGTTCTGTTGCTTTTAATGCATTGATATCTGACATTACCTATTTTATGTATTTGTTTCCTCCTGTGTTATGTACAACATACTCTATGATGACAGGGACTTTTCTCTCTTGTTTCCCCCAGCATGCCTGGATTCTATTAGATAAGTTCCTGGTAAGTAGAAGATCCTGTGTCAGTAATTCTTGAATAAATGAAATAATCAAGGTTACAAATGGATAATTGAATAAATGAATGAAGAAGTAAGAAACTGAGTTGAAAGATCCTAGGTGATTTGGAATTGCTTGAAAGACAAGAGAAATGGGAGTTAAGGGAATAATGCATTTGTTTTTCATCCTTTCTGATCTTTCTTTCCTTTCTCTCTTGGTCTCTTGCTGCTTCCAAGCACATGTACCAGGACTATCAGCAAAGTGGACCACCTCCCTGAGCACGGAGCGGGAGCCGGGCATGGGAGTATGTGTCTGTGCTCCACAGGGGAGGGTGTGTATGTGTGTGTGGTGTGTGTCAAAATGTGTCTTCTGGTTGACTCAGCACTGGAGAGTCATTTCCACCTCAGTAAGTTAGGGCCCCATGATTCTGAAGTGGTGGATCATTTGTGTCTCTGTGCTGGCATGGAGACCGGTGTCTTTCACATGCTAGCTTGAGACAAAGGCTGTAGACGTAAAGCAGTCAGAATCCACACTCTGTCAGCACTTTGGGTGAGTGAAAGGACCACATGGATGCAAAGTCATATTATTTTTAGAGCTGGAAAATGTTTAACCAGGAATGTTTATTATGAACATCACTAAATTAGTGGCATTAAAGACATATATGCCAGCCTCATATGTGTATGACTGAGGTCTCCTGGGCTGTTACAAGAGAAGTAACATTTAATTTCTTAATATCAATTCTTTAGAGAAAGGTAGTTCTTTAGCTGTGATGTACACAGGAGGTTTTACTTTTACCTTCTGTGATAGTGCATTTTTAAAACCTATTATTTCCTTAATTAAAGAACACAAGGGGGCTTCCCTGGTGGTGCAGTGGTTGAGAGTCCGCCTACCGATGCAGGGGACACGGGTTTGTGCCCCGGTCCAGGAGGATCCCACGTGCCGCAGAGCGGCTGGGCCCGTGAGCCATGGCCACTGGGCCTGCGCGTCCGGAGCCTGTGCTCCGCAACGGGAGAGGCCACAACAGTGAGAGGCCCGCGTACCGCAAAAGAACACAAGGGCATCAAAATGATGGAATATTATTTTGACAGAGTTTTGTTACCTTACGAGCAAAACAATTTGAACCTCAATACAAACATACAATTAAGCATATTTTTCAGTATTTCATTTTGCTATACTATATTCGTAATTATTACCCAAGCAAGGTACTCTTAAGAAATCTATTTTCATGACCATTTCTTAATGTCAGTATTTTATTTACTTACCATCAAGCAGCATCTGGCTTAAAGATGATTTCAACAGTTTTACTGAATTTCACAAATATATGCAATATGTATCGTTTTCCATAATGACACATATAAATATGACCTCAAATGGTTGCTTGATTTTTTATAATTGTAATTAATGAGGAAACTGGTCACAGAGTTTGTAGAGCCATTTAAACTTCTGAATAAGAGAGAGGCAAAACTGGTGAAAAAAATTAGAAAATTAAAACAATCAGCCCAGAAGCTATAATGTTTACACATATGAATTTTAGAAAAGGAGAACAAAATATGAAAAGGAGAAAATTATTGAAGAAAAAATTTCAAGAATATGACTCAGTCATGGAGAATATGAAAGTCTGGTCTAGGGATCAGCAAATTTTCTGTAAAGGACCAGACAGCAAATATTATAGGTTTTATGGGCCACACTCGCTTGCGACTACTCAACGCTACATTATCACCTATTGATAATCCATGAACAAATGAGCCTGGCTCTATTCCAATAAAACTTTATTTATGGACCTAGACATTTGAATTTTATGCAATTTTCACTTGTTATGAAATCTTCTTCCTTTTTCTACCCATTTAAAATGAAATCACATTGTTGGACCTAGAAAGTCAGGGGACAGGATAGATTTGGCCCATTACACGTGGTTTCCCCACACTTGGTCTACTTCTAAGAGCCCACTGAGGGTCCAGCATACTATGCAGGAGTAAACTGACACTTGGACCCGCCTGTGTGACACATCAGATGCTCCAGACATTGGGAGCACATTAAAAGCTACTGATTGTGAAACCGCACACTTCAGATTGGGATTTGAACCCACATGCCAGAACTCGAACCCAGCCTAAACCCTGACTAGGACTTGAACCCACACAGCAGGGACTCGGACCCTGCCAAAACTCACGGTCTTTCAACTGAGATCACACACCTGGTTTCAGGACTTAATGAAGCTCAGGTTCTTGAAGTCTAATCACAGAAAGAATTCAGTGAGAGACAATGTGATAAGTAAGAAGTGGATTTATTTAGAGAGAAACACACTCCACAGACAGAGTGTGGGCCATCTCAGAAGGTGAGAAAGGCACCAGGGTATGGGGTTGTCAGTTTTTCTAGGGCTGGGTAATTTCATAGGCTAATGAGTGGGAGGAGTATTCCAGCTATTTCAGGAAGGGGTGGGGAGTTCCAGGAATTGGGCCACTGCCCACTTTTTGATCCTTATGATTGGCCTTGGAACTGTCATGGTACTGGTGGTTGTGTCATTGAGCTTGCTGATGTGTTACAGTGAGCATATACTGAGGCTCAAGGTCTAGTGGAAGTCGACTTGTCTGCCATCTTGGACCCATTTGGTTCTAATCAGTTTATGTCATCAGGCTATGTCATTCTTTCAAAGGTCATGTCCTGCCCCCTTCCCTCCTGTTTCAGTTATGTTTATATAGAATCAGAATAGAACATCTAAAGATAAACAAGTAGAAATAAGAGTTTAATAAAAATTGTTATGAATCCCATAATCCACCTTAAAATTCTTATTACATTTCCTAATTATACTCATAACAAAAATTTTGTTTTGTTTTGTTTTTAGAAATTCAAAGCAACTCTCTCTCTCTCTCTCCCATACTTGATGAACTGATTCTAAAATTCATATGACATCATAGGGCGAAGAGTAGACAACCCAATTTTGAGTGAAAAGGATAAAGAAACATGCACAATGATAATAAGTAAGCATAATTTCTAAGAATTGAGACTGAATATATACACAGATAATGGCCAGATCATGTACAAAAAGAGAACTCTGACCCACAATCTGCAACCACCAGCCCGGAAGCCAACCTGCTATCTATAAGCCAGAGTTGTAAGAAATAAAATCATTACCTTTAGCAGCCAGTCCAGGAAGCCTAATGAAAACTCCTGTAGCATTCAGCCTCAAATGGCCAGGGCTTTATTGATAACTTACAGCTTCCTTAATTTGCGTTCCTGCTTGCAACTTGGGCCCAACCAGAGAAAGTCAAATATGTGCACCCCTGTAACCAATTACATAGGATACCCTGCTTCTAGTATCTCAGCAACAGCCACCAATTAGCACACACCTGAAGCCTTCCCTCTTTTCCACTGCAAACCTCTCCCACTCCTCTGCCTGCCTTTGAGTCTCTGTCAAAATGCAAGTGATGATGGCTGACTCATTTGAGATAGAAAACTCTGAATATATAGCATTCGCCTGTTCTCATCTGGTTGGTCTTTGCTTATTTCCATATAAGTAACATTTGGAAATGCATTAGTTGATAGAGTAATTGGTAAATAAGTTGTGATAAATCTATACAATGAAAATTAGCTAAGGGAGGAGAGTTCTGTGGTAATTGCAGACCAATAAGACATGTGACTTTTTTTTTCTTTTTTACAAATTTTCCTTAGAAATTGTAATTTGTTTCTTTGAAACGAGAAGAAACTTCGGCATTTTCAAGGTGCCACCTGGTCCCATTCCAGCCATGGCTCTTGTGGTCATACCAAGCAGGCAGCTGAGTTTCATGGGGGAATTCTAAGCCCAGCTGTAGGCTCTACACTCTGTCCCTACCTCTCACCCTACCTTAGTGATCAGAAAGTAGAGATTCTGTAAAGCAAGTTGACAGGAGGTCTACACAAGTGTTTCTTCCATTCAGGAGCCAGATCTCTGACAGTGCCCAGGGTCTCATGGCTTGGTATTTTTACATTCAGAGAAGCAGCAAGAAAAGGGGGAGGGTTGGCAGCTTTAATATAGTTAAATTTGAATTTCAGGTAAACAACAGATACTTTTTTTAGGATAAGTATATCACAAATATTACACTGGACATACACTAAAAACTATAATTTGTGTATCTGAAATGCAAATCTTACTGAGCATACTGTTTTTATTTGTTAAATCTTTCAACCTTAGGGGAGAGGGTAACACTGACTTTTTTCTATTCCTTTTATGGGATACTTACAACCAGTGTTGATATTCTCTCCATGGGCTATTGAAAGATGTGCTGTTTAATTTTCAGATGTTTGCTTCTTCAAGATACCTTCTATGATTATTTTTATTAATTAATTAATTTATTTATTTATTTTTGGCTGTGTTGGGTCTTCGTTTCCGTGAGAGGACTTTCTCTAGTTGTGGCAAGCGGGGGCCACTCTTCATCACGGTGTGCGGACCTCTCACTGTCGCAGCCTCTCTTGTTGCAGAGCACAGGCTCCAGATGTGCAGGCTCAGTAGTTGTGGCTCACGGGCCCAGTTGCTCCGCAGCATGTGGGATCTTCCCAGACCAGGGCTCGAACCCGTATCCCCTGCATTGGCAGGCAGATTCCCAACCACTGCACCACCAGGGAAGCCCGATATGACAATTTTTAAAAGAATACTAATGACTCTTCAATGTCCTTTCAAATTCAGTACCTCTTTCAAGTAAAATATAAAATGAAATGCACAAATATTTAGTGAATGTCTGTTGTGATATAAGGTGTAATCTGGAACTACAAAGAAATGTACATGGTGAGAGTTCTGGATCCTCCAATGGTGAAATAACTTGTATAGGACTAAAGCTCACAAAGTTAAGAAAGGCACTATGGACCCAAAAGCTGGGGAAACTGGAGGGTAGTCCACTTATGAAAGAAGGGAACCACATTCACCCATATTTGTGGGTTTTTCCCCTACATGCATATTGCAGTGCCCATGCATGGCACAATTGGAGCTCATGAAGAAAGCCATAGTCTTGATGTTTTTTGGTGTCAGAAGGCAGAGTTCAAGGCTACTGGAGCAGGTGGAAATGGAGGGGAAATTCCTCTAAGGGAGGGAATCACAGAAGGAGAAAACGTGCAGGCAGAACTTCAAAGAGCCCAGAGGAAAGCAACAGTTTCCATACAAAGTCACAAGAGCTTTGAGTCAAAATTCTGCCAAGTTAGAGCGTCTTGATAAGTACTTTGAGCATTCCCCTGACATGCCCCATCAGAGTGTAAAACCAAGCCTCTACAAGTTCAAAGTGTTCGACCTCTAATAAAATGGCACCTTTAAAGTTCTGAAAGAAAGAAAAAAATCATAGACGTATATGTCCAGTGAAAATATCCAAAAATTAGGGCAAAATAAAATATGTTCACCTAAGCAAAAACTGAGAGACCCTATCATCAGCAGGCCAATTATCAATTCTTCTGGAAGGCATTAAAATTACATACACCTAACTACAGAGCTTCAGAATACATCAAGCACAAACTGGCTAAAGGGAAAAATAGGCAAATTCTCTATCACAGCTGGAGATTTTAACACCCCTCTCTCAGCAATTAGTTTAGCAATTGTCCAAAAATCAGTAAATATATAAAAGATTTAAACAACATCACAACCCATTAAGACCTAACTGGCAATTACAGAGTACTACATTCAATGGCTTCAGAATACACATTTTTTTCAAGTGCACATGAAATGTTCACTAAGATGGACTATATGCTGAGCCATAAAACAAGTCTCAATAAACTAAAAAAAATTTGAAATCTTACAAAGCATGCATTTGAACACCATTAAATTAAGTTAAACATAGAATTATAAGATATCTAGAAATATTGGATATTAAGTAATACATCACTAAGTAGCCCCGGTTTAAATAAGAATCACAAGGGAAAAATTGCAAAATATCCTAAACTAATATTAATGAAAACACAACATATCAAAATTGGTGAGATACAGCCAAAGCACAGCTGAGAAAACAATGATACCTTGAAGTGGTTATAATAGAAAAAAGTTTTGAAACCAATTGACTAAGTTTACATCTTAACATCATCACTATTCAGGGTAATGCAATATTAAACTGCAATCAGATACTATTTAAAGTCACTAGTATAATTTAAATGAAAACAATTGACATTATCAAATGTGGATGAGAATAGGAAGAAATAAGAACTCTCATAAAATTGCTGGTAGGAGTGTATAATAGTACAACCACTTTTGAAATCTATTTGGCAATTTTTTTATAACAATAAACACCCACTCATCTTATGACCTTGCAATTCCACTGTTAGATATTTACCTAAGAAAAATAGCAATACATGTCTACAAAAAGATATGTACAAGAATGTTAATAGGAATTCTATTTATAAAGCCAAAGTGGAAACAAATGAATTATTTATCAATAAAGGATAATGGATAAACGAATTGCAGTACACAGTGAAACACCACTCAATAACTGAAAAAAATGAGCTACTACTATAACACAGCTCTATGGATGAATCTCAGAAGCATTGCATCACAAGGTCAATAGAAAATAGATGAGACTTAAAGGACTATGATGATCAAAACCAAAAACTGGCTGACCATGGGAGGCTGGGATTTTCCAAAAATGGGCATAAGGCAACATAGTTGATGGAAATGTTTGATCATAGTGCCCTACTAGTTCCAAGAAAACAAAAGTCTAGTTGATGCAGAGTTACTGACTGCAAACCGTCTTTTGGAATTCCCATAATTCAGAGCTTGTACATTCTTTTCTGAATAGTCCATTCATTTAGGGTTCTAGTCTCTCTTTTCCATTCATTCTGTGTTTCATTCCCCACCCCTATCTCAGCATCACAACCAACAAAGGCTTCTAGATACAGCCACATCCTGCTCCACTACTACTCTAGAAATGTATTTTACTCAATAGTGAGGTAAAAGAAAATGATAGAAAGAATAATATCTAGTGTCTGCAGTTATTTATTGACTATTAGTTTGTAGAACTCTATAGCAGCCAATACAGAGAATAAAAAAGAATCATAAAGGTAATAATATTAATGATAGCTAACTTTTATTGAGTAATTCATAAATGCAAAGTATTTTCTAAGCACTTTGCATAAGCACCATCATTTAATCCTCACAACAGTTCTACAAAGTAGTTATGAAAGTTTCCCCATATTTCAAATGATAAAATTTAGTTATGAAAATAATAAGTTGTCCAAATATGTACAGCTAGTAAATGACAGAGCTAAGATTTATGATTTGGGATCTAGCTCCAGAGCCTATGTTCTTAACCTACTGTGTTCTAAATATATGAATCTACTACAAAAGGCACTGGTAAAAAGTGACTATTTTAATTTGAATTAAGTTAAATTTAAGTAAAATTAAACGTCAGTTTTAAGTTACAATGGCCACATTTCAAGAGCTCAGTAGGCTCATGGGACTAGTGGCTACCATATTGGACAACACAGATTTAGAACATTACCTAAAATATAAGATAAAGCCCTTCCCAAACCAGAGCCTGATATTTGCATTGAGTCTGTCTATTCTCAGGGTGAAAAGAAGATCACATTAATTCACTAACTCAGAATTGACTTATTATTGCTCTCCACTGTTCATGCAGTACCTCATCTCCTCTCTTAAGTGTTTCTCCTCTTCGTGCTTCTTGGAGGTGCCTCCCATGTGCTGCTGGTGAATTCCTACCCTAAAATTGTCACTGATCTGATGGGAGGTACCATTAATTCCCAGGGTGCTAAAACTTGAAAGGACCAGTAGTAAATCACATTTATGGGGATGAGAAAGTGAGAAATGCATTAGAAGTCTATGACTTGCTCATTTTTGTATCATATTCTGTTCAAGTCATCCCAAAACAATATTCTAAATCAAATGCCTTTCAGAGTTAATATCTCTTTTGTTTTCTTAAATCTGTCTCCCTTTGATTTTGTATTTCTCTCCCTCTCTCTTGTTTTCCTCTTTTATCACACACACACACACACACACAGTTAATCTAGAATGATCTGAGAGAAGATGAACGTGTTGTTCTGAGAATCTCTGCCTCTGACCACTAAGCTGGAATCCCTAGGTCACAGACATGTGCTGCTCCAATATCCCTTATGTGAGTTCTCTCTGGGGAGGATCCTCAGTTTCCATGGAGCAAAATTTCTGCTGGGTCTTTCTCACTAACTTACTGGATGTGCATTGACACAGCACTGGCCAAAGCTGAGATGTTCTCTTAGAAGCAGGCTTATTGTGCTTATAATAACATAATTCCATCCAAAACCATTTAAAGAGGGCTTAGTATGCTTCATTCTTATCTGGGCTGATACTCTTTAAATGAAACTAATCCTTGCATTTCCTACATGTCTGATAGTCAATACAAATGATCATTTTTACTTCAGGGCCATCCAAATCATCCTTGGTCTTTCTACTTTGTACTCATCTTTATTCGTTAATCTCCCTTAATGTCAACCAGATGTCTTCTCTTCCTAGAGCTTCCTCTACTTTCAGTTTGCAAACTATTTTAGCATCTAATTTATTTTTCAGTTCTCCTAAAGCTACTGTTATCAAACTCAGATTCGGCTGCTCACCACTGGAAAGCAGATACTCAAGAGACAATTATTGGTAATAAAGTAAAGGTTGCCTTATTCAGGAGGCTAACAACCTGAGGAGAAGGTGGGCTCGTGTCCAAAAGCCAGCTCCCCACTGTTAATCTGGAGGCAAGAGCTTAAAAAGGGGAGTTTCAGGGGCATATAGACAGAGGGAGGAGGCTGTATGCAGAGCAGCACAGTCAGCTCTGACCGTCATCTTGAAATTGGTCATGTGGTGTCTGGTAAGTGTCATCTTGATTGCTTTAAGTACAGTTAATCTTCAGTTCCAGGGTTGGTTTGTTCCTATTTCCTTGAGGCCAGTTCTCAGAATTGTGTAAGATGGAGCAACTTATGTCATGGCTGCAGTCTGCATGATTTGCTAATTTCTTCCACCTGATGTGGGTTTTAGTTTCTGCAAAATAGCTCAAAGAATATGGCTCAGAATAATTTTCTATAGCCTTCGAGGAGGAACTAAAGGTCCTTTGACTTTAATGGTAAAACTATTATTATTTTGACTTGTTTGCCTATTTTTCTTTGCTTCTGTATTTTCTCATTTCTCTGATTAAATTTATTCTTTGGCTAAAGTTTTTCTACAGGTAAGAGGCAGGCAGAGGACATGTGGCGGGAGGAGGGTTATCTCCTTGGAAGGCCCCATAGGGTCATGCTCCATTACAATAAAGCTTATAATCTTTCTTATTTTGGTCCCTCTAGTAATCTTGTGTTTCCAAAAATCATTACCCAGTATCCCATTGTAGAAAGATACTCCCTGCATCATTGCCCTTGTCCATTCACCTGGGAGATGGATAGCAGTCAGATTTTGTTAACAATGATACTTCTTCAAGGAATGTGCAGGGAAGCAGAACAAGCACCCAGGAAGTAAAAAACAATATTAGATAGTGTTGTTCTTCATATATGTACTTATGTGGCTTGGACAAATGTGAAAGAGTCCATGGAAACTCAATGACTGGTAAAAGGATAAGATTCTCCCAGCTGGACAGACTGAGTGGGCAGATGAATACTTCTTGCAATTTTGTCACCCATGGCTGACAAGGGTTGATTGGAATCCATAGGACTCATTAAAAGAGGACAGTGTTCTAGTATCTGTTCAATAGAAAATAATTGGGAGAAAAGGAAAAATACATCTCATAATGAAGACAAAGAGAAGGAGTTTACAAAAGTATTATCAGTGAGAAAACACAGAAAATGGGGATGACTTATTTTGGAGAGAAAAAGACTAAGGAGAAATTCAAGAGATAAACTTAAGAGTGGGAGTGCCTTATGTCAGACACTATAGGACTATTTTCTCTTTTCCTTGTCTATCATCTTCACAGCAAAACCATTCCTGGAATATGGAGTTTCTCTTCTCATTTTATGAAAAATGAAACTGAGATTCAGAAAGACCAAATAACTTGCCCAAGATTCTGCAGCCAGTGAGCTCTGAGACCAAAATGGGCAACTCATTTTCCAGACCTCAGTGTTCATTCCTTGTTTACTGTCCCCTTGGAACTATAGCAAATAGAAGAAGTTTGTGGACAAACAGTGGAGTGAACATATCAATTTAATTGTGTCTGAATAACAACTTCCTTTGTGCACATTTTACAATAAGTTTTAATCTTCTATGGCCATAGATATTTTTGAGAATCCAAAGAGGTGAATTTGTTTCCAGAAAAGTGCACTTATGTGCACACAAACACACATACACACAAATACGTCACATACAGTTTTGGAGGTCCTTACATGCCCTGAAACCCATCCACAAACCATGTAGAAGGCCATGATAATTTTTCTTTTCTTCATCCGCTTTTACTTTATTCTTCAGCTATTGCATTAGGTGTATCTTCATTCTAAGTCAAGAAAACTGAGACTCTGAAATGTTAAATGACCTTCAAAAATGCACAATTCTGACCCAGCAGGTAACTAAATTCACTTTTACCTCCTTACATGAAAACTCCCTGTCTTTTTTACTGCTTTCTATTGCAGTCACTAAGAGCAGTAGTACTTAAATGTTTCTAGCTTGGGGAAAATGTGTATGTGGAATGTGTAGCATTTTATAGGAGAGCACAAAATATTGACTGAATGAGATGGTATCTTATTGTGGATTTACAGACAGATAGATGTCAAGAGTTTAAGAGAAGATAGGAAAACATTGAAGTTTTCATAAAATCATATTATATGACTTTTTCTATGTGAAAAAGTCATTTTTCAATATTAGAAGGAAAAAAAATCAATAGTTTATAAATATTAACCTAGATAACTGATACATGCACACAGCTTTATCGTGGTCATCCATACTTTCAATATTCATTTTCATTCCTAGAACATATGTTTGCCAGAATGTTGAAGAGGAGATCAATAAAAAATAATTTAAAATCCTTACAAGATTATTTTAGATATATCTGGCTTTCAGTCATCCAGTTGTTCAGTTAACATTTATTAGGTACCTATTATGTGCCAGCACCATGATAGATTCTGGGGATGGAAGAGGTAAAGAATATCCTCACTAGTCCTTAAGGGTTTGTGGTCTTGTTGAAATTCTTTAAGAAAATGATGTAGATATATAGATGAGAAAAAAAAAAATATGGTTAGATCCACTTGCTGCTGAGGTGATAATCACTGCTTATAGTAAAAGTGACACCCACTTCGGGCTCATGTACTTTTGGTAGGAGACCAGCTGAAGAAATACCGTTTTTGTGGTAAGACTTGTAGCACTATGCTCACATCAAGGGATTTGTGTAGAGTGAAGCAGCGAAAACTAAAAGACTTTTTAACTCTTTTCAGCAACTTGGTTATGATCTGTCCTACTCACATTCTAATTTCTCCTTACATATGCTACCATATGTAATACAGAGATTATTAGTGGAAAATAGTACTCATCAATACACATGGCCATGCAAAAATATATGGAGAAAGATCCTGAGTGGTGTCCTGGAGCTGGGTCTTGATGAGATTTTTTCATTGTCCATTCTCCTCACTTACCCATCCCCCTCTATTCCTCTTTCCCTTCCCCTCCTCTTCCCTTCCTTCTCCTCCTCCCCTCCCCCTCCTCCCCCCTTCCCCCTCCTCCTCCCTTCCCCCTCCTTCTCCCCTCCCTCTCCTCCTGCCTCTCCCTCTTCCCTTCCTCCTTTTTTTCTTCCTTGGTTTCTTCTTCTACTCCTCCTTCTCCTCTTTTCTTTCTTTTTTTATTTTTGAAGATGTTGGGGGTAGGAGTTTATTAATTTATTTATTTTATTTTTGCTGTGTTGGTCTTCATTTCTGTGTGAGGGCTTTCTCTAGTTGTAGCAAGCGGGGACCACTCTTCATTGCAGTGCACGGGCCTCTCACTATCGCGGCCTCTCTTGTTGTGGAGCACAGGCTCCAGACGCACAGGCTCAGTAGTTGTGGCTCACGGACCTAGTTGCTGCGCAGCATGTGGGATCCTCCCAGACCAGGGCTCGAACCCGTGTCCCCTGCATTAGCAGGCTGATTCTCAACCACTACGCCACCAGGGAAGCCCCCTCTTTTCTTTATAAAAGTAATATACTCTTTTTAAATATTATTCTCCTTTTTCTTTTTCTTCCAGCCTTTTTTAAAAAATCTTAAATCTACAGGAAAGATGAATGGAAAATACAATGAACACCCAAAAATTCTTGCCATTTTTGCTGCTTTTTAAATCACTCACCATATCCTCTCTCACTCTCCTGCTCTTGCCTTCTCCTCCTTTAATTATGGGTGCATCTTTCAAAATTAAATTGTAAACATCTTCACACTAAGTGCATCAACATGTAACTGCTGAGAACAATGACATTCTCCTGCATAATGACAATGCACAGTATCAAAGGAGATGAACTTTGGTAAATAATATTACCTGAGAGACAATCTGTTACCATTTCACCAGTTGTTGCAATGACTTGCTTTATAGCAGTCTTTACTGGGGAAGGGGTGCTCAAACTCCAACCAAGAGAATCTCACATGAATTTGCTCTCCACGTTCATTTAGGCTCATTTAATGTGCAACTGTCCTAACATTAACATTTGTGAGTCTGCCGATTTTCTTGTGGAGGATTTCATATTCTGGATTTGTCTTATGATTAAATTCTACTTTTTTTTTTTTTTTTTTTTTTTTTGCGGTACGCGGGCCTCTCACTGTTGTGGCCTCTCCCGTTGCAGAGCACAGGCTCCGGACACGCAGGCTCAGAGGCCATGGCTCACGGGCCCAGCTGCTCCACGGCATGTGGGATCTTCCCAGACTGGGGCACGAACCCGTGTCCCCTACAACAGCAGGCGGACTCTCAACCACTGCGCCACCAGGGAAGACCCTACTTATACTTTTTTGGTGCCACTTTGTATGCTTTGCACACCAGAACACATCAGAAGGCACACACCTTAGTTTGCCCCATTGTTGGTGATGTTAACTTAGTGCCCTTGGATAAAGTAGTATCCACTAGACATCACCATTAAAGATGTACCTCTTTCCTTTCTAATCAATAAATGAAATTTGAGGTGATACCTTGAACCTCTATGAAAATTATTTGGTCCAAAAATCTTTCACCCAATCATTTAGTGTCAGTTGATAATCCTTTCTTAAATGAATGATTATAGCAGAAGTTTAGAATGGTGATTATATAATTCCATCATTCCTTTTATATTAAGTAGTAGCATTCTTCTGTAAGGAGTAACATTCCATTCTTTTTCCTGTTTCTTTGTTATCTCTATGGATTTGTAATTTTGTTTCATATTTTTATAATTCGTTAATATCCTTATCCTTTTAAATTCTTACGTTGTCTGAATTTTGATGACTTGGAGCCCCTTCCAGTGATTCTCATGATTTTTGTTCATGCATCTGTCATATCCTGAGGGTCTCTGACTGTTAGGCACAGCAATATTTTCCAAAGCCACTGTATTTTCCCCAACCTCCACCCAGAAACAGCATTTTCTCCAAAGAGCCCTGATTCTTATTAGTGTGTTATTTAAACCAAGATCTGAGCATAAAGTGTACTCACTGCCACTGGAATTCCTTCTAGGCTCTTTGCAGTGACTTCCTACTGACACTTCCAATTCCAACCTTGCTCTGTATTTGAATCTCTTTCCTTCCTCCAGGAGGTCATTGTGGATGGCAACATGAATCTGTCTAACAGTCTCTCTCACACTATCTATCAACTATCCATCTCCTACAATACACCAAGAAATAGTTCAAGAATTATGACATCCTGACCTCTACTAACATCAAACCTACTAAAGTAAAGTTCTCTATGATTCAGCAGTTATTTTGTGTCCTTTGATTATAGCCCACTGATGGTGGGCAACAGGGAGACTCTGCTCAAAAATTAACACAGCTTAATTCATTTTATTTGTACCAATGCTATCAGTTAGATACACAATTACAATTTTGTTTGTTTTCAATATTACAAATTTCTATATTGATCTTTTTTTATTTGACTTTTTAACAAAATAGTTTAACATTAATATGGTTCAAAAGTCAAATCTGTAGAAGTGTACAGTGGGAGAAGTTTATCCCTATCATCTCTACCCCACCCCCACTCACCTAGCTTGCGGAACCATTTCAATATTTTATCTCTTACCCTTTTGTGTTTATTTTAGAAAAATAAAGTCTCCCTTTTTCTTACAGAAAATCTGCATGTGTATATGTCTGCATGCATGTGTGTATGTGTATCTTTTTTTTTATTTTATTTTTTTTTTTATTTTTTTTTTTTTTAAACATCTTTATTGGGGTATAATTGCTTTACAATGGTGTGTTAGTTTCTGCTTTATAACAAAGTGAATCAGCTATACATATACATATGTTCCCATATGTCTTCCCTCTTGCGTCTCCCTCCCTCCCACTCTCCCCATCCCACCCTTCCAGGCTGTCACAAAGCACCGAGCTAATATCCCTGTGCCTTGCGGCTGCTTCCCCCCAGCTATCTACCTTACTACGTTTGTTAGTGTGTATATGTCCATGACTCGCTCTCGCCCTATCAAAACTCACCCCTCCCCCTCCCCATACCCTCAAGTCCGTTCTCCAGTAGGTCTGCGTCTTTATTCCTATCTTACCCCTAGGTTCTTCATGACATTTTTTTCCCTTAAATTCCATATATATGTGTTAGCATACGGTATTTGTCTTTTTCTTTCTGACTTACTTCACTCTGTATGACAGACTCTAGGTCTATCCATCTCATTACAAATAGCTCAATTTCATTTCTTTTTAAGGCTGAGTAATATTCCATTGTGTATATGTGCCACATCTTCTTTATCCATTCATCCGATGATGGGCGCTTAGGTTGTTTCCATGTCCTGGCTATTGTAAATAGAGCTGCAATGAACATTTTGGTACATGACTCTTTTTGAATTTTGGTTTTCTCAGGGTATATGCCAAGTAGTGGGATTGCTGGGTCATATGGTAATTCTATCTGTAGTTTTTTAAGGAACCTCCATACTGTTCTCCACAGTGGCTGAACCAATTCACATTCCCACCAGCAGTGCAAGAGTGTCCCCTTTTCTCCACACCCTCTCCAGCATTTATTGTTTCTAGATTTTTTGATGATGGCCATTCTGACTGGTGTGAGATGATATCTCATTGTAGTTTTGATTTGCATTTCTCTAATGATTAATGATGTTGAGCATTCTTTCATGTGTTTGTTGGCATTCTGTATATCTTCTTTGGAGAAATGTCTATTTAGGTCTTCTGCCCATTTTTGGATGGGGTTGTTTGTTTTTTTGTTATTGAGCTGCATGAGCTGCTTGTAAATTTTGGAGATTAATCCTTTGTCAGTTGCTTCATTTGCAAATGTTTTCTCCCATTCTGAGGGTTGTCTTTTGGTCTTGGTTATGGTTTCCTTTGCTGTGCAAAAGCTTTGAAGTTTCATTAGGTCCCATTTGTTTATTTTTGTTTTTATTTCCATTACTCTAGGAGGTGGGTCAGAAAGGATCTTGCTGTGATTTATGTCATAGAGTGTTCTTCCTATGTTTTCTTCTAAGAGTTTGATAGTTTCTGGCCTTACATTTAGGTCTTTAATCCATTTTGAGCTTATTTTTGTGTATGGTGTTAGGGAGTGATCTAATCTCATACTTTTACATGTACCTGTCCAGTTTTCCCAGCACCATTTATTGAAGAGGCTGTCCTTTCTCCACTGTACATTCCTGCCTCCTTTATCAAAGATAAGGTGTCCATATGTGCATGGGTTTATCTCTGGGCTTTCTATCCTGTTCCACTGATCTATCTTTCTGTTTTTGTGCCAGTACCATACTGTCTTGATTACTGTTGCTTTGTAATATAGTCTGAAGTCAGGGAGCCTTATTCCTCCAGCTCCTTTTTTCGTTCTCAAGATTGCTTTGGCTATTCGGGGTCTTTTGTGTTTCCATACAAATTGCGAAATTTTTTGTTCTAGTTCTGTGAAAAATGCCAGTGGTAGTTTGATAGGGATTGCATTGAATCTGTAGATTGCTTTGGGTAGTAGAGTCATTTTCACAATGTTGATTCTTCCCATCCAAGAACATGGTATATCTCTCCATCTATTTGTATCATCTTTAATTTCTTTCATCAGTGTCTTATAATTTTCTGCATACAGGTCTTTCGTATCCTTAGGTAGGTTTATTCCTAGATATTTTATTCTTTTTGTTGCAATGGTAAATGGGAGTGTTTTCTTGAATTCACTTTCAGATTTTTCATCATTAGTATATAGGAATGCCAGAGATTTCTGTGCATTAATTTTGTATCCTGCTACTTTACCAAATTCATTGATTAGCTCTAGTAGTTTTCTGGTAGCATCTTTAGGATTCTCTATGTATAGTATCATGTCATCTGCAAACAGTGACAGCTTTACTTCTTCTTTTCCGATTTGGATTCCTTTTATTTCCTTTTCTTCTCTGATTGCTGTGGCTAAAACTTCCAAAACTATGTTGAATAAGAGTGGTGAGAGTGGGCAACCTTGTCTTGTTCCTGATCTTAGTGGAAATGCTTTCAGTTTTTCACCATTGAGGATGATGTTTGCTGTGGGCTTGTCATATATGGCTTTTATTATGTTTAGGAAAGTTCCCTCTATGCCTACTTTCTGCAGGGTTTTTATCATAAATGCGTGTTGAATTTTGTCGAAAGCTTTCTCTGCATCTATTGAGATGATCATATGGTTTTTCTCCTTCAATTTGTTCATATGGTTTATCACATTGATAGATTTGCGTATATTGAAGAATCCTTGCATTCCTGGAATAAACCCCACTTGATCATGGTGTATGATCCTTTTAATGTGCTGTTGGATTCTGTTTGCTAGTATTTTGTTGAGGATTTTTGCATCTATGTTCATCAGTGATATTGGCCTGTAGTTTTCTTTCTTTGTGACATCCTTGTCTGGTTTTGGTATCAAGGTGATGGTGGCTTCGTAGAAGGAATTTGGGAGTGTTCCTCCCTCTGCTATATTTTGGAAGAGTTTGAGAAGGATAGGTGTTAGCTCTTCTCTAAACGTTTGATAGAATTCACCTGTGAAGCCATCTGGTCCTGGGCTTTTGTTTGTTGGAAGGTTTTTAATCACAGTTTCAATTTCAGTGCTTGTGATTGGTCTGTTCATATTTTCTATTTCTTCCTGATTCAGTCTTGGCAGGTTGTGCATTTCTAAGAATTTGTCCATTTCTTCCAGATTGTCCATTTTATTGGCATAGAGTTGCTTGTAGTAATCTCTCATGATTTTTTTTATTTCTGCAGTGTCAGTTGTTACTTCTCCTTTTTCATTTCTAATTCTATTGATTTGAGTCTTCTCCCTTTTTTTCTTGATGAGTCTGGCTAGTGGTTTATCTATTTTGTTTATCTTCTCAAAGAACCAGCTTTTAGTTTTATTGATCTTTGCTATTGTTTCCTTCATTTCTTTTTCATTTATTTCTGATCTGATTTTTATGATTTCTTTCCTTCTGCTAGCTTTGGGGTTTTTTTGTTCTTCTTTCTCTAATAGCTTGAGGTGCAAGGTTAGGTTGTTTATTCGAGATGTTTCCTGCTGCTTAAGGTGGGCTTGTATTGCTATAAACTTCCCCCTTAGAACTGCTTTTGCTGCATCCCATAGGTTTTGGGTCGTTGTGTCTCCATTGTCATTTGTTTCTAGGTATTTTTTTATTTCCTCTTTGATTTCTTCAGTGATCACTTCATTATTAAGTAGTGTATTGTTTAGCTTCCATGTGTTTGTATTTTTTAAAGATCTTTTCCTGTAATTGATATCTAGTCTCATGGCGTTGTGGTCGGAAAAGATACTTGATACAATTTCAGTTTTCTTAAATTTACCAAGGCTTGATTTGTGACCCAAGATATGATCTATCCTGGAGAATGTTCCATGAGCACTTGAGAAAAATGTGTATTCTGTTGTTTTTGGATGGAGTGTCCTATAAATATCAATTAAGTCCATCTTGTTTAATGTATCATTTAAAGCTTGTGTTTCCTTTTTTATTTTCATTTTGGATGATCTGTCCATGGGTGAAAGTGGGGTGTTAAAGTCCCCTACTATGAATGTGTTACTGTCGATCTCCCCTTTTATGGTTGTTAGTATTTGCCTTATGTATTGAGGTGCTCCTATGTTGGGTGCATAAATATTTACAATTGTTATATCTTCTTCTTGGATCGATCCCTTGATCATTATGTAGTGTCCTTCTTTGTCCCTTTTAATAGTCCTTATTTTAAAGTCTATTTTGTCTGATATGAGAATTGCTACTCCAGCTTTCTTTTGGTTTCCATTTGCATGGAATATCTTTTTCCATCCCCTTACTTTCAGTCTGTATGTGTCTCTAGTTCTGAAGTGGGTCTCTTGTAGACAGCATATATAAGGGTCTTGTTTTTGTATCCATTCAGCCAATCTGTGTCTTTTGGTGGGAGCATTTAGTCCATTTACATTTAAGGTAATTATCGATATGTATGTTCCTATTTCCATTTTATATATTGTTTTGGGTTCGCTACTATAGGTCATTTCCTTCTCTTGTGTTTCGTGTCTAGAGAAGTTCCTTTAGCATTTGTTGTAAAGCTGGTTTGGTGGTGCTGAACTCTCTCAGCTTTTGCTTGTCTGTAAAGGTTTTAATTTCTCCATCAAATGTGAATGAGATCCTTGCTGGGTAGAGTAGTCTTGGTTGCAGGCTATTCTCCTTCATCACTTTCAGTATGTCCTGCCACTCCCTTCTGGCTTGTAGGGTTTCTGCTGAGAGATCAGCTGTTAACCTTATGGGGATTCCCTTGTGTGTTATTTGTTGTTTTTCCCTTGCTGCTTTTAATATGCTTTCTTTGTATTTAATTTTTGACAGTTTGATTAATATGTGTCTTGGCGTGTTTCTCCTTGTATTTATCCTGTATGGGACCCTCTGTGCTTCCTGGACTTGATTAACTATTTCCTTTCCCATATTAGGGAAGTTTTCAACTATAATCTCTTCAAATATTTTCTCAGTCCCTTTCTTTCTTTCTTCTTCTTCTGGAACCCCTATAATTCGAATGTTGGTGCATTTCATGTTGTCCCAGAGGTCTCTGAGACTGTCCTCAGTTCTTTTCATTCTTTTTTCTTTATTCTGCTCTGCAGTAGTTATTTCCACTACTTTATCTTCCAGGTCACTTATCCGTTCTTCTGCCTCAGTTATTCTGCTATTGATCCTATCTAGAGTGATTTTAATTTCATTTATTGCATTGTTCATCGTTGCTTGTTTCATCTTTAGTTCTTGTAGGTCCTTGTTAACTGTTTCTTGCATTTTGTCCATTCTACTTCCAAGATTTCGGATCATCCTTACTATCATTATTCTGAATTCTTTTTCAGGTAGATTGCCTATTTCCTCTTCATTTGTTAGGTCTGGTGGGTTTTTATCTTGCTCCTTCATCTGCTGTGTGTTTTTCTGTCTTCTCATTTTGCTTATCTTACTGTGTTTGGGGTCTCCTTTTTGCAGGCTGCACTTTCGTAGTTCCCGTTGTTTTTGATGTCTGTCTCCAGTGGCTAAGGTTGTTTCAGTGGGTTGTGTAGGCTTCCTGGTGGAGGGGACTAGTGCCTGTGTTGTGCTGGATGAGGCTGGATCTTGTCTCTCTAGTGGGCAGGTTCACGTCTGGTGATGTGTTTTGGGGTGTCTGTGGCCTTATTATGATTTTAGGCAGCCTCTCTGCTAATGGGTGGGGTTGTGTTCCTGTTTTGCTAGTTGTTTAGCATAGGTTGTCCAGCACTGTGGCTTGCTGGTCGTTGAGTGAAGCTGGGTGCTGGTGTTAAGATGGAGGTCTCTGGGATATTTCCACCGTTTAATATTATGTGGAGCTGGGAGGTCTCTTGTTGACCAGTGTCCTGAAGTTGGCTCTCCTACCTCAGAGGCAGAGCCCTGACTCCTGGCTGGAGCACCAAGAGCCTTTCATCCACACAGCTCAGAATAAAAGGGAGAAAAAGTAGGGAGAATTAGTAGAAGTATGAGTAAAGAAAGAAGGAAAGGAGGAAAGGAAGGAAGGAAGAAAGAAGCAAAGAAGGAAAGAAAGGAGGGAGGGAGGGAGGGAGGGAGGAAGGAAGGAGGGAAAGAAGGAAAAAAGACAGAAAGAAAGATGATACAGTAAAAATAAAATAAAGTATAATATAGTTATTGAATTAAAAAATATTTAGAAAAAAAAAGAAAAAAAAAAAAAAAAAAGGGACGGATAGAACCTTAGGACAAATGTTGGAAGCAAAGCTATACAGAGAAAATCTTACACAGAAGCATACACATACACCTTCACAAAAAGAGGTAAAGGGGGAAAAATCATAAATCCTGCTCCCTGAGACCACCTCCTCAATTTGGGGTGATTCGTTGTCTAAAGGAGGGAAGGAAGGAAGGAAAGAAAGAACGAAGGTAAAGTATAATAAAGTTATTACAATTAAACTTAATTATTAAGAAAAAGAATTTTTAAAAAAAAGTCATGGACGGATAGAGCCCTAGGACAAATGGTGGAGGCAAGAGTATACAGACAGGATCTCACACAGAAGCATACACGTACACATTCACAAAAAGAGGAAAAGGGAAAAAAATCATAGATCTCGCTCCTAAATTCCACCTCTTCAATTTGGGATCATTCCTTGTCTATTCAGGTATTCCACAGATGCAGGGTATATCAAGTTGATTGTGGAGCTTTAATCCGCTGCTTCTGTGGCTGCTGGGAGAGATTTCCCTTTCTCTTCTTTGTTCTCACAGCTCACAGGAGCTCAGCTTTGGATTTGGCCCTGCCTCTGCGTGTAGGTCGCTGGAGGGCGTCTGTTTTTTCGCTCAGACAGGACGGGGTTAAAGGAGCCGCTGATTCGGGGCCTCCGGCTCACTCAGGCCAGGGGTTGGGGGATGGGGGTAGGAGGGGCACTACGTGCGGGGCGGGCCTGCGGCTGCAGAGGCAGCGTGACGTTGCGGCAGAGGCCGGCGTGATGTTGCACCAGCCTGAGACCCGCCGTGCGTACTCCCGGGGAAGTTGTACCTGGATCCCGGGAACCTGGCAGTGGCGGGCTGCACAGGCTCCGCGGAAGAGGGGTGTGGAGAGTGACCTGTGCTCGCACACAGGCCCCTTGGTGGCGGCAGCAGCAGCCTTAGCGTCTCCCGCCCGTCTCTGGGGTCCGCGGTTTTAGCCGCGGCTCGCGCCCGTCTCTGGGGTTTGCGCTTTCAGCCGCGGCTCGCGCCTGTCTCGGGGGCTCGCGCCCTCAGCCGCGGCTCGCGCCCGTCTCTGGGGTTCGCGCTTTTAGCCGCGGCTCGCGCCCGTCTCTGGAGTTCCTTTAAGCAGCGCTCTTAAACCCCTCTCCTCGCGCACCAGGAAACAAAGAGGGAAGAAAAAGTCTCTTGCCTCTTCGGCCGGTGCAGGCTTTTCCCCGAACTCCCTCCGGGCTAGTCGTGGTGCACTAACCCCTTCAGGCTATGTTCAAGCCGCCAACCCCAGTCCTCTCCCTGAGCTCCGTCCAAAGACAAAACCCGAGCCTCAGCTCGCAGTCCCGCCCGCCCCGGCGGGTGAGCAGACAAGCCACTCGGGCTGGTGAGTGCCGGTCAGCACCGATCGTCTGTGCAGGAATCTCCCCGCTTTGCCCTCCGCACCCGTCGCTGTGCACTACTCCGCGGTCCCGAAACTCCCCCCTCTGCCTCCCGCAGTCTCCGCCCGCGGAGGGGCTTCTAGTGTGTGGAAACTTTTCCTCCTTCACAGCTCCCTCCCACTGGTGCAGGTGCCGTCCTTATTCTTTTGTCTCTGTTTTTTCTTTTGCCCTACCCAGTTACGTGGGGAGTTTCTTGCCTTTTGGGAGGTCTGAGGTCTTCTGCCAGCCTTCAGTAGGAGTTCTGTAGGAGTTGTTCCACGTGTGGATTTATTTCTGGTGTATCCGTGGGGAGGAAGGCGATCTCCGCGTCTTACTATTCCGCCATCTTCAAGGTTCCCCCATTATAGTTTATTACAAGGTATTGACTATAGTTCCTTGTCCTATACAGAAGGACCTTGTTGGTTATCTAAATATAGTAGTGTGTATCTGTTAATCCTAAACTCCTAATTTATCACTTCCCCCACCACCTTTCCCCTTTGGGAACCATAGGTTTGTTGTCTATGTCTGTGAGTATATTTCTGTTTTGTAAATATATAATAGTTTACATATGCTAACCCCAAACTCCCAATCCATATCTGCACCAACTCCCTCCCTCTCGGCAACCACAAGTCTGTTCTCTATGTCTATGAGTCTGTTTCTGTTTCATAGATAGGCTCATCTGTGTCACTTTTTAGATTCCACATATAAGTGATATTATATGGTATTTGTCTTTCTCTTTCTGACTTACTTCACTTAGTATGATCATCTCTAGTTGCATCCATGTTGCTGCAAATGGCATTATTTCATTCTTTTTATGGCTGAGTAATATTCCATTGTATAAATGTACCACATCTTCTTTATCCATTCATCTGTCGATGGACACAACTTGCTTCCATGTCTTGGCTAATTACTGCTCCTTTTTTTTTTTTTTTTTGCTGTACGTGGGCCTCTCACTGTTGTGGCCTCTCCCGTTGCGGAGCACAGGCTTTGGACGCGCAGGCTCAGCGGTCGTGACTCACGGGCCTAGCAGCTCCGCAGCATGTGGGATTTTCCCACACTGGGGCACAAACCCGTGTCCCCTGCATCGACAGGCAGACTCTCAACTATTGCGCCACCAGGGAAGCCCTAATTACTGCTCCTTTTAATGTTGAAAGTGTAAATTCTTATAATGCCTGTCATTTATTAAGCCCCTTCCATGTACCAGCTATTTTATTTATTTATTTATTTGGCCACACCTTGCGGCTTGAGGGATCTTAGTTCCCCAACTAGGAATTGATTCCCACTCTGGCAGTGAAAGCCCGTGGGTAGTGAGTCTTAACCCCTGAAATGCCAGAGAATTTCCTCAAGTATAAGCTATTTTAGGTATTTCATATTACTTCATCTGCAGGAGAATCTTAAAAGAAACCAAGTCTCATCCTCACCACACAGCTGAGAAAGAGAAGATCAGACAGGTGAAAAGACTTGCCCAAATCCATACAACATATAGGTGACAGAGTCAATATTCACCCCAGTTCTGCCCAGTGTCGGACTCTACACTCACCCTTCTTGATGACATACCCTCCCTCATCCCTTGTCTTCTGTCAGCCCTCACCCCTGAGCACACCCTTACAGCTACCTCCTTCCCCCCTGACTGTAGTTCAAGGGCACAACATATAGCACTGTGGACAAAGCCTTCTCTTCCATGTGAACTCTCCTGGTTTCCACACATTTAAGTCCAAAGCCCCAAATCAAAATATGTGCCACTCAGCACAACCGTCACCTCTGTTCAATAAATGCCAATTAGAAAGTTCCAGGCATTATGACATGGCATGACCCACCGGACCCCTTGCCGCAGCCTTAATCGTAATTGGAGATTGTGTAAGATCCCTCCATTCATCTGTACTAACATATAGGATTTTAATCACAAATTTGCAGCTCTATGTGTCATTACAAAGGAGAAAAAGTCCCTTGCAATATTGTTAATTGACCTTAATCTAATGTGACGTGAAATACACTCAGCTGGATCCTCAGGCACTCTAGAAATAGAACAGTAAGACACCTCTTAAATCTAATTTATATTTGAAATAGCAGATTAAATTATTCCCAGCATCCTCAAACAAACCGTGGACTGCTAAAATTTATCTAATTCTTTCCAAACAAGGCGGAAACTCCAGCCTGTCATGCCGATGCTTTATGAGTTCATCTACCTTGAAAGTCACGCCAGCGTCTTCCTAATAGGCCACATGGCTGATGCCTGTAAGGGGATGAGTGGTCTAGCATGAGAGCACTGATCCCACATCTGTGCTGGCTCTGAGGTCAGGCTGACCTAGAAGGATCAGGTGACGTGTCTCAGAGTCAGACAGACCAGGGCTTATTGGCCGTATGGCATTTACCATTCTGTAACCTTGGGTAAGTGACTCAGTGCTGCTGATTCATGGACCATTCTGGTAAAGGTGTAATACCTCATTTTGGTTTTATCATGCATTTTTCCTAATGGCTACAAAGGTTGAACACTATTTTATTTGCGTATTTGCCATATCTATAGTCTCTTTGGCAAAATGTCTGTTCATGTCTTTCACCCATTTTCTAAGTGTATTTTTACTGCTTAGTTTGAGATTTATATTCTAAATTCTATATCGGTCCTGAGTTAGATGCATCATTCGCAAAAATTTCCCTCCAGTCTGAAGCTTGTCTTTTCATCTTCGTATCAGGGTCTTTCACAGAGCAAAAGGTTTTAGTTTCACGTTTTCCAATTTATTAATTTTTCTTTTAGGTATTATTGTGTATTTGGTGTCAAATCTAAGAACTCTTTGCTTAAGCCTGAATACTGAAGATTTCCCCCTTTGTTTTGTCTAAAAGTTACATCGTATTTCATTTTATGTTTAAATCCATATGTTTAATTCTTGAATAAAATGTGATATTTAAGTTGAGGTTTACTTTTGACCTACAGAGAGCCAATTGTTGCAGAACGATTATGTTACTGTTGCACCTTTTTCAAAAATTAGTTGGGTATATTTGTGTGGGCCTGTTTCCTGTTCTTTGTTCTGTTCCATTGATCTAGGTCTCTCTCTCCACCAATACCATACTATTGATCATTGCAGCTGTAGGGTGAGCCTTATTATTGGGTGGAGTAATTCCTTCCACTTTATTATTGGTTTACAAAAATTTTTTTTTAAGCTATCTAAGGTTTTTGTGTTTCCATATAAATTTTAGGATAAACTTCTCTATGTCTACAAAAAACCTTCTGGATTTTAATAGGAATTAGAGTAAACATACAGATCAATTTAGAAAGAATTGACACTTTTACTATGTTAAGTCTCCCAACCCATAAACAAGTATGACTCTCCATTTATTTAAATCTTCTTTGATTTTTTCAACAGCATTTTGTCATTTTCAATATACTGATTATACATATGTTTTGGTAAGTATATACCTAGGTGTTTCATCTTCATTGGAGCCACTGAAAATACTCCAACAGATTTTTAACTTTGGTTCCCCCATGTTCATTGTTAGTACTATATAGAAGTAAAATTTATTATTTTCTGTTGATCTTGTATCCTGTGATTTTGCTGAACTCACTTATTAGTTCCAAGAGCTTTCTGTAGATTCTTTGGGATTTTCTACATAGACAATCATATCAGCTGCAAATAGGGTGATTGCTGAGAAAACTATGTTTTCTACCTCTTTCTCACACGCAGGTCTATCTATTCATACTCCAGATTTCAATCTGTGCTTCCTTCCCTATGCTCACACATGAGCAGCAGGTATGAACTGGCAGAAACTTTCAAAAACTCCATCTCATTAATCCCTGTCCATGGAGGAGAGTAGTCCAGATTTATTTTTCCACTGATGCATATTGCATCACATACATAGAACATTTCCATCTCAAATAGGCAGAGTTATCTATAGTCAGTTTGATATTTAAATAGTATTTTAAAAATCCTGACACTTTAAAAATAGAAATAAAAAAGAAGTCCACCTTACAGAGTTACTTACTGTGAATGACAAAAAGTATATGAGAGCTCTTTGCACATTATAAATTCTTCAACAGCTGTTAGTGGTTGTGGCCAGCCATGAATTTGCAAATTCTCAATCCCCTACATTCTCCACTGCAGGACACAAGAAAGTGGGGACCTTTCCTGTGTGACTGGAAACCATGATCTTTCAGATTCTCTAAATGGTAACCAAACAAAAACATTTCTTAATATATAAGAATCTCCAAAAAGACGTTGTTATCTTCAAATTTATATGCATATGTGGTAGTGTTTGAGGAGGGGATAAATCAACATAACAAAAGAAAAATAAAGCCTGCATTGAATCAAAAGAGCATAATTTATCCCACTTCTTAGGGCCCTTTTAAATAGATATTAAACTGGACTAAGATACTATAATGACTATAAAAGATTTTAGCAAAGGTAAGTTTATTTTAGTGACCTTTTAAAATCTAATCAACCCACTCATATCCTGTAAGCCAGAGGCAAATTCTGTCATAATCAACAGGATGTTTTCAAAAAGCAATTTCTGAGACCCCACTTGGTACCTTTTCTGCTCCCCTACTTCTATGAGATTCTGACTTGTTAGATATTGAATGTTGCAGTGAGATCTTATTTAAAACTAATTCCCAGGCACACTTGGGAGTGATTAACCAAGCCAACTTTAGGGTCCCCCACATGACACAAGACAGTTTGAGTGTTGCTGTGGGTGGGGATGACACTCAGGTATGTAGAGATCTGGAGGTAAGTAGAAGGAGGACATTGGGGTCTTATTGGGATCCCTCAAGAGAGAATATGGAAAGGACCAAAAGCATCTTCCCCTGCCGTGTAGAATCATAATGTTCAACATCTACTGGTCTGTCCATCACTAAAGGGAGACCCTGTCTGTGACACTGGTTTTCCTTGCTTCCATTTCCAAAACTGCCTCTAAAGATGAAATTGTAAAATGAGGGTTTTAAGATGTGACCCTCTGCTGGAATTAATTTTCTTGGGCAAATATTCTCCATAATAAATCACAAATAATTTATTAAGCTCAAAAGGAAAAGAAGAAGATGAAAATAGAAAGTTGAATTTATTATTTTAACCACCAAAAATCTCATCTTATTTTTGTGAACACCATATTTTCTTTGTAGGAAACAGACATATCGCATATGCAAGAAAATAAGTGCACCTATATTATATTCCAACCGTGCTGATGGAACTAACAAATGCATAATCAGTCTAGCCATTCCTTTGAAAATAAATTGATTTTTCAGCACTTTTCCCCAAACTCTGGTTGCTTCGAAAATAAAATCATTTCCTTTCTTTCTGACACCAGTGCATTTTAAATGTAAACATTTTCTCATCTAATGATTGTTTTTACGGCTTTCTCCCACTGATTGGACATACCTAATTATCCAAAAAGCTGTTTAAATAGAATGCATTTTCAGTAATGTCTTTAAAGTGGCTCTTATAGAGATGCAGCTTTCCATGACCTTTAAACCACAGCCACCTTTCTTGTCTCAGCCCTGAATGAAATACGGCATTACAGACAATCTTGACGCCAATACTTACGTATTGGTATCGAAATCTACATGTTTTTATTTTTTAATTGCCAAACACGGCAGCTCTATGGCCATAAAAGGTGATTGAAAGTCTTTGTACAATATGTGAAACTGGCTGTTTTCCACTTATAACAGGACATGAACCCAGTTTTATCACTTATGCTTATTTTCTGTTGACGTTTTTATGAAAACAAATGTAGATTGGGATTGCCCCACTCTGTTCAAGCTTTGACTGAAGACCATACTGTAGCATGTGAATCAATGTTCTCTCCACTTTGAAAAGCACCTTAAATGGAAGTATAATAGCTTTTCTAGAATCATCTAGTATGACTTTGGTGTGGAGGTCTGAATCAGTTGGCTACTAAGGTACATTGCATTGATTATTTTTATTTGTATACGTGTGTTTACCAAAACCCAATGTTTTCCTAAGTACTTAAATTGCAATTATTTTTCTCTTCTCTCATGTGTAATTGATGTATCTATGCTCTTATAAGGACTGCATGTGACATATTATCCACATAAATGACAGAATATAGAAAAATATATATATGTGTATGAGAGTTGGGATATTATTGCACTGTCCTCAGCTTGAACTAGAAGAACTGGATTGAATTCCAGTGTTTGTGTAGTGTTTTCTTTTTTTTCATGGGCTGGAATGTATAGCAACAATAATAAGCTTCTGAGTTTTTAAGCAACATTCTCTGATGGCATTTTCTTTTTTCTTTCTTTTTTTTTTTTTTTTTTGCTTTTTGTTTTCTATGCAAGTCACACCAGTCTTCCCATGGTTCTTTGAAAAAGCCAAATTCCCTCCTGCCATAGGGCCTTTGTTCCTTTACTCAGAATGCGACTCCAGCTTTGCATGGCATTTTCTACACTTTCCTTAATTAACTTCTACTCAGCCCACAGATTTAAGCTCAAATGTGATGTTTTCAGGAAACCCTCCCTTTCTGTCCATCATTATTTTGTACACAGCACTAAAATCTCTCCAAACACAGTGCTTGTCTCAGCCACACACAGTTATTCATCAGATCATGAGGCGGGGTGGAAATAGAATGACTAGGAGAGCCTTGAACTCATAGAATTTTATCACTTGTTAGTGATTTTCACCATGCGTAGGGATATATGGGTAACATGATCAGGTTATGTTTTAAATGAATAACACTGTCAGCAAAATAGTTGATAAAATATCATTGATTTTACGAATATTTAGAAGTAAAATTTGTGATTAAGATGGGATGATTGGCTTGATATGTATAAAGGGAAAGGAAAGAGCCTGGGGCACCCTGTGGGTTTCTGGCTGGGTGACTGGCCCGGTAAGTTGTGAGGTGTTGACACAAGAAGAGATGATGTAGATTAGGATGGATGGAAGCAGGAGGAAGGACAATTCCGTCCAAAACAGGCTGAGTCTGAATTCCTGCAAAGCATCCAACTGGGGTGTGAAGGTTGGATATAGACATGTGAAAGCCATCAACACAACTTGTAGTGTTGTTTACATCATGGTGATTCAGAACTCGACCAAAAAAAAATGTGAGCATTAAGACAAAGCTAGAGAATAGAAAACTGGCCAGTAACAGAGATAAAGACAGGAAAAAGGCTCAAGGACCTCCGAAGTGCCTGTTGCCAAGGCTATTAAAGGATTTTCAAGAAGGATTAAGATCAGGGGCAAACAGTAACTTAGGGAGAAGAATGATTCATTGAAACAATGCAATGTAATCCTCAGGTCAGGAATATACTGCTGAGAATAGTTTTCAAGAACCTCGCTAAATCAGTGTAACCAGAACCACCCCCCACTTCAATATCTGATCAGATTCTTCAACCTCCACCATCCCCGGGTAATGTCTGATCACCTTGGCTTGTCCACAGCAAGAATCCTGTTCAGTCAGTTTAGCCAGAACCTCCCTCATCCCTGATGTTTCCTCTCAGTGATTTTCCACCAATTGACCCCCATTCTTCTTCTTGGCTACAAATTCCCACTTTCCCAACCTCTCTCTCCCACTGTAAAATTCCATTGCCCTGGTCTCTATACTAAAGAAAGCTGCCTTACTATCTTTAACAAGTGTCACTGAATATTTTTTCTTTAGTAGTTGTCTTATGGTTATCAGAAGCTCTAATTGTTATCTTGTTGATATATACTTGCGTTATAACAAGATTGTTATGATGAAAACAGCAATATGTATCACTTCATACCAGTCAGAATGGCCACCATAAAAGTCTACAAATAATAAATTCTGGAGAGGGTGTGGTGAAAAAGGAACCCTCCTATACTATTGGTGGAAATATAAATTGGTGCAGTCACTATGGAGAACAGTATGGAGGTTCCTTAAAAAATTAGAAATAGAATTACCATATGATCCAGCAATCCCACTCCTGAGCATATATCCATAGAAGACAAAAACTCTAATTCAAAAAGATACATGCACCCACAATGTTCATAGCAGCACTATTTACAATACTCAAAACTTGGTAACAACCCAAGTGCCTATCAACAGACCATTGGCTTAAGAAGATGTGGTACATATATACAATGGAATATCACTCAGCCATAAAAAATGATGAAATAATGCCATTTGTGGCAAAGTGGATGTACCTAGAGAATATTTAGAGAAGTAGAATACTTAGAATACTTAGAGAAGTAAATCAGAGAAAGACAAATATCAAATGATATCACTTATAGGTGGAACCTAGAAAAGTAATACAAATGAATCTATATATAGACTCACAGACATAGAAAACAAACTTATGGTTACTTAAGCAGAGAGGGAAGGGGGTTGGGATAAAGTAGGAGTATGGGATGACAGATAGAAAATACTATACATAAAATAGATAAACAACAATGATTTACTGTATAGCACAGGGAATTATATTCACTACCTTATAATAACCTATAATGGGAAAAATCTGAAAAAAATATATAAAGCTGAGCTGCTTTGTTGTACACCTGAAACTAACACAATATTGTAAATCAGCTATAATTCAATTAAAAAACCCAGAAATATAATGAAAAGTTTTGGAGACTTGGCCAGTCATTGAGCAAATAAGGAAACTGAGGTCTGGGAAGACGCAAGCATGAGCTTCAGGATCACATGGTTGGTGAAAAGCAGAAGCTTATGCTTACCTCTGTCATGCAGCTTCAATGACCAGCAGGTTTCCCCTCCCCATTCATGACATAACCCTTCAGTAACCCCATGAAACCCTTAAGATAAAACTTTGCCTTTCAGATCTTAGCAGTTTTTATTGATCTCTTGACAACCTTGGTATCTGAAAGGTGACTTCACAAAGAATCAAATAATAAGTAAAGAGAAAATCTTTCAGTAAGATTTTTGTGAATATCATTACAATATTCCCCAAAATATTCTCAACATTAAGTCTATATCAACATTGCAAGTCCTATCCTATGGTGAATACCTGGTATTATTATTGAAAGAGACAGAGAGTAAGTATTTTTATGATTGCATTTTAAAAGTTCTGTTCAAAACTGAACACTTTCATTAAGATATGTGACTTTTCAAGACTGTCTTCAAAACCGGTTCTTCAGCCTTCCCACATATAGTTTTAGTCTCCCAGTATTAGGTCCATGCATACTTATTCTCTCATATACAGCATTTTACACAAAAACTCAATCTCACATAAATCCCCACTGGAGGGAGATGGAAGGCAAAGAAAAGCAAAAGGATAATGTAGATAATATTATGTTAAAAACCATGTTGGGAGAGATGCAGTTCCAGAATGGTGGAGTGAGAACCTCCAACGTTCTGATCATTCATAAGAGCGAAAAGAAAATATTGTCAAAATCAATTTTTTCAGAACTTTGGAAATTAAAAAATGGTTTAAAACAATCTATGGAAAGTGACTGAATATCAGAACAGCAATCTTTGTGATGCTTTAACCCATCCTATTCCCAGCTCCATCATCACCTGGAAAACCAACAGCCTCCCAGTCACAGTAGTTTTGAAAACTATCAGCCTAGGAGCAACTGGAATAGGCAGAGAGGATTCAGAGCTCCAAAAAAGTTCATTTCCCAGAGAACTGTCATTATATTACCCATCTGGCAGCTCCCTGGATACTCCCCATTCACAAGGTTTGTCTTCATCTGACATACTCAGAACTTGCTCAGTGAGAACAGCTATTTCCCCAGGACAATTTTTGGAAAATGCAAGCTGCAATTGTTTAACATTAGAACTGCATGAGTGATGATAAAACTTGGGGCAGACAAAAGGATGACAAGAAAAAACTTAAAAGGAAAGATGGGGAATGAGATGTCCATAGTAGACTTTGAAAAGCTCTGAAATATTCCTGAAAATCTAGAAGGCCAGGCACTTTCATAGGACTGGATGCATGTCCAGGACTGTGACATGCATGGGAGAGGCCCCAGCTCTCACCGTTGAGTGATGGTGAGGTTCTATGTAAGCAGGAAGTGAAAACTAAGGCAGAGTTGTAAACCACCAGACAGTTGAAGATGTGCCTTAATATATGCACAAAGGTCCTCAGCAAAGACTGGGAGATTTGTTGGTCCAAGACATTTAATGAAATCTCTGTGCAACAATTTACTGACCCTAAGTTAACTGAACAGATACTAGAGTGGCCACACATGAAAAAAAAATACAAACTTTACAGGATTAATTCAAAAGTCACTAAAGAAAAAACAGCAGCAACAACAACAAACTCTGGAGGAAGGAAGAAAATGTGACTTCTGGACTTGCCAAATTATATTGTTTAAATGTTTATTTGTCAACAAAATTATGAGACATGCAAATAAATAGGAAATGTTGGCCCATCAACTAACACTAATGTCAGGCACAACCAGGCTGCCAACTCTCACTATTCCTATTCAACATTATACTGGAAATTCTAGGCAGAACAATTAGGTTAAATAAACAAGTAACAATAAAAGGAATACAAATTGAAAAAGAGTTCTAAAACTATCCTTACCTGTAGATATGTCTATGTAAAGACATGATTTTGTATACAGAAAATATATATGAATCCTCAAAACAAACTTTTAGAACAAATATATGAGTGGGGCAAGATTGCAGAATAAAAGATGAAATGCAAAACTCAATTGTGTTTCTATACTCAAGCAAGGAACAATCCAAAAATAAATTAAGGTGACAGTTACATTTACAAGCTATACAAAAGGGTAAAATACTAAGGAATATATTGAACAAAAAAAGTATAAGACTTGTACAATGAAAACTACAAGGTATAGTTGAAATACCTTTAAAAGAACCTAAATAAATGGAAAGACATCCATGTTTTCTGGATGAGAAGAATTAACATTAAGATGTCAGTTCTCCAAAACAGATTCAACATATTCCTTATCAAAGTCTTGGCTGATGTTTTTGCAGAGAGTAACATATTCATACAAAAATTCATATGAAAATGCAATGGACCCCAAATAGTCAGAACAATCTTGAAAAAGAAGGACAAAATTTAGATGATGCATACTGTACACCTCCCAATTTTAAAACTTGCAAAGCTGCAGTAACAAAAGCTGTGTGGTACTGGCATAAGACTAGATACATAGATCAATAAAATATGATTGAGAGGCCAAAAATAAGTAAACTCAAGTTTATGGCAAATGACTTTCACTAAAGGTCTCAAGACAAATGACTTTTTAAGAAATGGTACTGGGACAACTGGATATCTGTGTGTAAATGAATAAAGCTAGATTTCTACCTCATCTTATACACAAAAATAACGCAACATTGTTCATAGACATAAATGTAAGTGTAAAACTAAAAATCTTTTAGAAAAAAAGTGTGACATTGGATTAGGCTATGGGCTCTTAAGATAAAACACCAAAAGCGTAGTTACCAAATAAAATATATATAGATTGAACTTTATTAAAATTAAAAATTTCTGTGATGCGCCATCTAAAAACTCAAATTGAAAAGTCAATCTACATAATGGGAGAAAATGTTTGCAAATCACATAGCTAGTAAGGGATGATATCCAGACTGAAGAGCTTTTGCAAATAATCTAATTTTTAAATGGGCAAAGGACTTAATAAATATTTTTCAAAAGAGGATATACGAATGATCAATAATCTCAAGAAAAATGCTTAATATCAGTCTTTAGGGAAATGTAGATCTAAATCGCAATAAGATATTTCTTCACAGTCACTAAAGACAAAAAGACAGGCAACACCATATCACATTGAAGATGTGGAAAAATTAAATTCTCATACACTCTTTTTGAAATTGTAAAATTATACAGACACTTTGGAAAACAGTTTCACAATTTCTGTAGATGTTACACTTAGAGTTACCATATGACCCAGCAATTTATCTCCTAGGAGTTTACCTAAGATAATTGAAAGTATATGTCTACACAAAGCCCTATGTACAAATACTCCTGGTAGTATTCTTCATAATAGCCCAAAGTGGAAACGACCAAAATATCCATCAACTGATCAATAGATAAACAAAATGTGTTCTATTCATACAGTGTGATATGATTTGGTAATAAAAAGGAATGAAAAATGACACATGCTACAATGCAGATGAACTTTGAAAACATTTTGCAAAAAGAAAGAAGCCAGATACAAAAGACCATGTATTGTATGCTTCCATTTGTGTTAAATGGCCAGACTTGGTAAATCCATAGAGAAAAAGTAGGCTTCCCTGGTGGTGCAGTGGTTGAGAGTCCGCCTGCCGATGCAGGGGACACGGGTTCGTGCCCCGGTCCGGGAAGATCCCACATGCCGCAAAGCGGCTGGGCCCGTGAGCCATGGCCGCTGAGCCTGGGCGTCTGGAGCCTGTACTCCGCAACGGGAGAGGCCACAACAGTGAGAGGCCCGCGTACCGCAAAAAAAAAAAAAAAAAAAAAAAAAAAAAAAAAAAAGATTTTGATCAGTTAAACATCTATATACTCATCCTTTAGATTTTTATAGATTATAAAATTCTACAGTAATCCACATGGCCCCATTTTTAGGTATTCTCTCACATTACTCCCCAAGTCATTTTTGGGGTCTGTAAAACATAAGCATTGAACATAAATGTTGTCCTCAAGCATATTCATGAGATTTTACATTAATTGAAAATTCAGCATAAATCCTTATTTTATCACACATAATGATTATCATAATTCCCTTCTTTTAAACCCAATTATTTTTCAATTAGAAATTCAAATGATTTTTAAAGTTTCTATCTTCACCTTTAAGTGACAGAGACACTCCACAAAGATTATTTCAATTATATTTTAAAATATTGTGTAATGATGATATGTTTAAATGTCATCTAAAGTATTGTGATAAGAAAACCAAATTCATTAATGAAATATAAGATGATAAATATCTAATTATTTCTTGAAAATCTCCATTAAACATTTTTAGCATTTCATTAATGTGTAGAAGAAGCAGAATAGAGTTTTTAAAAAATCCCTTAAAGATTTTGGTCATCTCCTTCTATGCTCCAAGAGCTGTTAATTCATTTAAAATCTGCTTGGACCCTATGTCATTAGCAGGTGAGCAGGAAAGAACTTTGAGGTCCCATAGGAACAATATGTGTGAGAGGGCGGAGGACAAGGAAGGCAAGCATGTTACCTTCAGAGAACTCGATTGGTTTAAGATCGTTGGAATCCATGGCATATAAGGAAACGCAACAAGAACATTTTCATTTATCTCATTTAGTCCTCTAAAAACAAACTTGTAAAGTTAGTGCTATACACAGGAGGAAATTATGACTCAAACTCTGTTAAGGGTCTTGCATCAACTCACCAAGTCCTGAAAAAGCAGAGCTGAGCCTCAAACTCATTTTTGTAATTCTTCTGTAAGTTTTTGCCTTTATCCCAGCTGCCTTCCTCAGTGTTACTGTTGTGGAGAAAATGGTGTAGGGTCAAGTGAGATGGAAAATGAATAGAAACTTGAAAAAAAGGGGCACTGAAGGGATATGCATCTCATTCGTCCCCAATAACTATGTCCAAGACCACTTTGCCTGACTTACAGAAGCCATTCTTGTGAAACCTTGCTGAGCTAAAAGGGAAATTTCAGGTTGTGTTTCTGTAAAGATGAATAATCCCAGCAAATGAACTCTTTAATCAAAAGGAGATTCCAGTCAATGACTGGTGACTATGCTATGCTGACTTGCTATTTGATGAATAATTGATGAATGTTAGGCAATTATTATTATTGCCTAATAATAATAGGCAACTCTGGTCTCTATTGCCAACCAGAGTTGAGATGGATATGCACGCACAGGCAGCGCCAGACTTTCAAACTGAACCATCACTTCAGTAATAGTTTAGTATGCGTTTCTATCCACAGTGTGGCAGTAGGGGAGAAGTACATGAATGTGGGGACATGACACCATTTCTTTCAAGGTTCAGTCTTTCAAAATAGAAATTGAAATAGCCATTTGTGCTCTCTATGAACATTTCCTCAACATATGTTGCATATTCAGCTATGAATTAGATTATTTTGTGAAATAAATACATCCAAGGTCCAGCTCACCTCTACAATTCATTTATAACATAACCAGTTAGCATAATTCAGAAATAACAGACCTATTCAAAGTAAGTAATTAAGGGAGATGTGAAATTTCAAGAATAATAGAAAAGGGCTTTACCACTTACTAGCCATGAAACTTCAAACATGTTACTTAGCATCTGTCTCAGTTTTCTTGTCTGTAAAATGGAGATAATAAAAGAAAATGGAGATAATATGATTTATTGCCTGTTTTGTTATTATGATAAATGACATGCATGCAAAGTGTGAAACACAGCCCTTGACAAACATTAAATGCTCAATAAAAGCTAATTATTATTTAGTAATTAATAAATTATAATTACAACTAAATTGTTTATGATTTCAAACAAGTCGTTCATCTTTGGTTAGAGTCTAGTCAATGTAAATGTGGAAATCAATTTAGGCAGAGGATCCTAAAAATTCCTCCCGGGCAGAAATCTTCTGACCCCAGTTGGAATGATCCAAAAGATCATGGAGTATCAAATTCCATTTGCCTCTCTGATTATCTACACCCTTGTCAGGCCTTTGAGTACGTTCTCTCCTTCTCATTTCTCTTAGTAGACTAGATTTGTCAAACATCTGCCCTTGTGTGCCGATGAGTGTAAGTTGAGCTAGGACACAAATTACCTTGACACCCTAGTAGAGAGATTGGAAATGCTATTTTCATGTATTTTCTAATAGCTGTCCTCCCCAACAGCACCCATGTGACCTTTAAATACCACAGACGCTAAGTGGCAAAGGAGAATAATAATGGCATTTTAATTGATTGGTAAATTATTGAGCAGCATTAGATAATACACCATAACACCTCTTCCCTCTCCCTGCTCCACTCCATCTCACTGGAACAAATCATTCTATTCTCTGGGGGGTTCCTGTTTTTCTTACAGTGAATCCGTGATCCATTTGACCCTGTCTTCTGTGGTGTAACATATAAGTTGTTAAAAAAAAAATGTGTGCAGATAAATGTGAGGGAAAATAGCTATGTGGAAATTGTATGCTAAAAAGCAAATGTCATTGTAGACTACATTTCACTGCAGTTTTAACCATTCAGAGTAAAATATAAACAGATAGCATTTTGGATTTATTCTTGCAATTTTAAGATGTGATTTTAAAAATGAATTTAACAACAAATTTAAAGTTCCTTTGAGCATGATTCTCTGTGGTTTCTAAATTTCTGACCCTGGTAGGAATTATCAAGCTCTGATACTGATCCCAAAGGAGTAACTAAATGATTTTTATCCCATAATATGACATTACTACTTTTGGAATCATTTTGTTTATAGCAATCCAAACACAATCCTCCCAGCCCAGTGAAATTCTGGCCTCATTTAAAACTCCCAAATCATCTCAACCCACTCTGAGTTCACTCTTTCTTGGAAATAGTTAGAATTTTAACCACTCTAGACGTCAAGACTAAGGACTCTTTTGCACAGTTTCATATTTTTCAATCTTTTCCTCCCAACTAGATCTCAATTTTCAGTAAAACCTTACAGGTCTCCAACACTTTTCATGTTGCACAGTGCAGAAAACAGGGGAAAGTGTGGAAGAAGTGGGAGACACAGAGGCATCAGGAACAGCCTGTGTGGTCATGAGAAATGGATTCTCTGAATCACAATCTCTTAATCTGTAAAGTTCCATGGAGTTGTTGTAAGGAAGAAATAAGAAACCTTGGTGTTCCCTATACAAGGTGTTTAGGGTGACATAGAGCTATGCAGACCAGAGCCCTTCAAGGAAGGCCTTGTTTCCTCAGATACTGAGAATGTGGTCAGCAGACATTCCCCAGCCACTGTAGGGTTTGCCTCAGCTGCAAAGAACTGTCTGCCCAAGGACACATCTGTCCCAGAGCAGCCCGCTTCTAATGACTGTCAATCAGTTTCAATCCAAAGCAATAAATCTCTGATTGTCCTTTCAGGTTTTCCTTGTGCCCAGTATTAGATTCTCACCCTCTCTTCCACTGATGTTGATCCCTGAATTGTACCCTGCTGCCAAATTCTACCTCACCACCTGATGCCAGAGAATAAAACCTGCAAGGAGCTTGTTACACACTAATTGTATCATTGAGTCTTTATCTCTTCCTCCAAGGACAGAAAACCCAGTCTTCCTGGTTCCCTGATCATCCCTCTTTCTGAATTATCCTCTGTTGCTCCTCTGATAAGATCCTTTAAGCTAATATCACTGCAAAATGCCCCGGCCTTATAGTTCTCCATTCCCCAAACACTCTCTCCCACACATCCACTGTCACCAACAACATAAGCATGGAACAACTTAGGGCACCTCCAATATTCTCTCACATTTCTTTGTTCTATGGGACATGTCCTCTTCCCTCAAAATGCCATAATTCCTCTGTCTCCTTGAAGATTTAGTTCTCTCTTCAGCTTCCCTGAGAAATCTTCTTGGGTCCCTTAGTTTGTGTATGGTATTCCTTGGCACTCTGGGCTTCCTCTTGCATGGAACAACTGTGCTATGATAGACTGTACATTTTTAGGTATATTTCCCATTCGTCGGTAAACTCATAATGGGGATGGGGCTGACAGGGAAAGGCACACTCATCTCCATAGCGCAATTCCTAGCACAGGGTCCTGGGTTTGTTAAGCATTCAGAATCATTTGTGGAAAGAGTGGATGAATGAGCAAGTGAATTAATGAATAAATGATGCTTTTTTCAGAGTGTCAGGTTAGTCACCTTTCTAGATTTTTCCCCTACTGTTACCATTAGTGTTTGAGAAGTGAAAACTCTTTGACATAATTCCAAACCAAGAGGAGCTGGACTAGTTTTCTGTATATCTGCCTGTCCAATAATCTTGCAGCCCAAGTCCCAAGAAAGGAGGAAGACGATAACCATGTGCTATTTTTGTCTGCAGGGTGATCAAAAACATGTGTCCACAAGTAAAACCACTGTCCCCACAGATACACTTATAGTGGCAGTGTGTATGTAACCTTCTCCCTGGACGGGTGCTAAAATTAGTTCATTCAAAGAATCATTCAAATTTCACGTCCTATACAAGTTCGGTATCAAGATGCTCTTGAGTTTGAGAAAACAATGGGGAGCAATACCCAAGAAATGACTGGTATGGGTAGGTTCAGAAGGTGAGCATATGCTCAGAAGCTGGTCATAAAGCCAAAGAAAGGGGGAGAACATCAATGCAATGGGTTAGAGATGACAATTCAGGAACAGAAGTGGACAAAGGAGAAGGAGCTTCACTCTAGGGTTAGGCAATTGAGCTCTGAGGCTTGTTATGCTCATGTGAAAATGAGGATAATGATACTTAATTCCTAGGAATATGATGAATGTTTTTTATCCTCTGTGGTGAGGGTTGGAAATATGTTTAGGATTGCGGGCACAGGCAATATGACCATCATTGAATGCCTTCTATCTGTCTAATGGCAGATGGTAGAAGACAACTTTACTTACTTTCTAATCCTGCCCAGGAACAGCTCTGTTATACGACCACTCATATTTAGATTAGTGCTCCTGGCCTTGGTAAGTTTAAACTCTTGCAGAGCAGGCATTATCCACATGACAACACTCCTTCCTAAGATGGGCAGCGGTGGTTGGAGGACTGTCCCCAGCTGCAATCACTTGCATTTAAGAAATATTTTCCTCTTGAAAACAGACTGACTTACGTGTCTTGAATCTTTGTGGTTTCCCTATGAGTATTGATCTATGGGTATGAAGGGAACAACAGCAACAACTCAGAAGCCCAGAACTAATCTCCAAACTTCTAGAGAGATAGGGTTTCTCCATCACCGCTGAGCCCCAAGTTGTAAGACATCTGGGCTCCCTTAGCTCCCATGGGCTATGTATGGAGTACAGGAAATCTTTCCAATGCATCTGTAAAAAACACACATGGAATAATATACGTGCTATCCTGCCATGCCATGGGTACCAGTGTCAATCAGAAGACAAATCAAAAGTAAAGGAGTAATAAAAAGACTCTCCCTCTGGCACTTGATTCTTTTCAGCCACATCAACCCGTTAGAACGATGATGGATGATGAACAACTCAGATAATCCAGGAGCTGTAGATGAGCCTGTCTCCTCTGCCTTTAGCAATTGGCTCCCAGGTCAGCAATCTAGATGGAAGACTTTACAGCACAGGGATTTGGGGGAGGAAAAGAGAATGTATGGAGAGGAATTTGAAATGAGCCTTGAGTTGTTAGTAAAATTTCCAGGTTCACAGCAGCTAAATTCTGGCTCACTCTGATGTCAGATACAACTGATCCTAAATATATATGTAGTGCCAGACACCAGTCCTGGCAATGGGGCATAGAGAGGCAGTGCAATGGTTTGGTTAAGACTGGGATTCTGGAGCCAGTCTCCCTGGGGAGGAGCACACTGTAAGGCTTGGGCCACCACCTCCTGCTCTGGGCCCCAGGTTCTTCACCTGTAAGATGAAGTTAAGAATACTTGCCCACAGGATTGTTGTAAGGATAAATGTTGTAAGGATAAATGAGTTAATACAAATGAGGGGTTTAGAACAATGCTTCAGTAACTTCCCAATAAGTGGTCGCTATTATAACTATTAACGAAGAGAAGGATAGACACAGTCATTCTATTCTGCTCCCTCTAACTTCCAGCAGAACTCCAGACACCACCCTCCTGCCCAGAGCCCCCAAATGCCTCCCTCCTCAGGTGTGTCATTTTGTGCGCCTGTCAATCTTTGCCATCATCAATGACCTTGCATTACATGTGTGCTGTAGTTGTCTTTGTGTCCTGCATCACATGCTCCTCAGTATCTCCTCCTCAGCATCTCCTCAGTATCTCATCTTGAGCAGTCTTCTCAAACCCAGCCCCCACCCCTCAATCCACTTAGATGCAGCATCTTCAGGTGATAATGCCTCCTTTCCTGTCTATAAAATCAGACACATTCTTTAACAAAATTTGGCCTCAGTTCTCCATCCATGATATAAGATCTAGGAATACATTACCTCTGAAGTCATTTTCTACTTTAATTTTCTGTGATTTCATGACTACATGCTGTGGGTTATTAAAAATATAATCCAGTTCCACCTTATGGATTTAAGAGACACAATAGATGTTCCCCAAGATGGAAGTGGGGTTCAGTATTATCAAGGTAAAGAGCTCTGGATACAGGTCATAATGGAATAGGTGTTTATCCCTGGAAAACTGATGTGTTACTAGCAAGGGATAAAACTTACTCAGTGTCAAAGGAAAGCCAAGGATATACTGAGGAAATTGGCCACTTGACCTGATCCTCTTTTTGGAAGTTAAAAGTTAACAATGAACCAGAGGCTAGGATAGTCAACAGAAGACATAACCTGGAAGCAAGTGTTCTAAGAAAAAGGCTGGGAACACCAGGAAAGAAAAACAAAACAAAACAAAACAAATCAAAAAACTCTGGGGACTCTTTGTGTTAGTAGTTACTCTGGCAGAGATTTTATTTTCAGAGGACTGAACGAAGGTGGGCAATGTCATTTCCATTTTCGGGACAAATAAGATCACAGTTCACTGTGATCGGAAAGAAGGAAATACCTCAATATCACCTTCTGGATTTGAACATCACCGAATTCTGTGTGTGTGTGTGTGTGTGTGTGTGTGTGTGTGTGTGTTTGCACAGACCCCTAAACTGGAGTCAAATGAGATGTAAAAAAATATCCACGAAGAAAACCATTTGGAAAACATTAAAGAATTGAGCCCAAATCAGGAGTCCTGATGTTTTGTTGTTTTTCTCTCTCCTCTTAGCCTCAATATGATCATTCTAAAGATCTCCATAGTGTTTGATGCTTTAATTTTCTTCCCTGTGTATAAGATAATTTGTTTTCAGTTGAGGTAACATCTGTTTCTGTAGATAATGAAGTTATTAGATGCCAATCAATTTAGTAAAGCCACAAGGCTTTCCTGACTTCTTTATGCATAATCAATGAATTTGGATGCAAAATGTGAAAAATGATCTAAAACTTCCATTAACAGAGTCATTTTGTAATTATGTTGTGCTGGCAATCAGAGAGCTATTCAAACATGGCATTATGAAAACAAAGATTATTCAGTCATTACGGGGTAGCAAGAGAGAGGCCAGGGAAGTGGTCTATCTCCCTTTTGCCCTTGAACAACAGTTTCTGCTCTTTACTACCTGACATACTTTTATTTTATACCTCTTATGGTTAATGCTTCTATTCCACCTGTTATAATAGATGTCATTTCTAGAGTGTTCTAGGCATTTTGCATATATTTTCCACACTTAATCTTCCCAGTTATTCTGGGAATAATATAATAATATAAGTAATTATTAATATTCTTCATTTTACAGATGGCTGAGAGAGACTGATAACCCATGGGGTCTCCCCAGATGGAATCAGAATTCAAACCTCAGCCTCTGGACTTTGGAGTCCAGCCTTCATCTTAAATCTCCCTCTTTTACCTCTTTATTGCACCCCTAATTGAATACATGTTTCCAGAGTTATTAACGCTGTACCTTGTTTCTTGTTTGTTCATTGACCTGTGATAGTTTAAGGGGAATCAAGCAGCTTTGATTCCCATAGATTTCAAAAGACATCACACAAGGCCCAGAATTCTTTGTTTCTGGAGTTTGGGCAATTAGCAGATAGACCATCTTCACTATGAATAGTGGGGGTAAATTTTCAAGTTGATGGGATGCCAGCAAAAGAGTGAATCAGGATTGAGGTTAAACAGTGCAGATAAAACTTGAATCAAGATTACCTTCTAGTCATAGAAAATATACAAATTCCTTTAAAGCCAAAATAGTTTGTGACTTTCATCTTAATCTTGTGTGCTATACCAACATGGGGATATAAATTTGCAAGAGTCTGTTTATGCCTTTGCTGTCAAATCTGATAATTCTTGTTTCCTTTAAGACATTTTTTTTAATTTGTAATTTTTAAAGCCAATAGCAATAAAGGCAGTGGTATAGTATAAGTGATAAGATAGAGGTCACCTGGATGTGAAGCTCCTTAAGGTCCTTCCAGGCTCAACCTTTGTTGTTTACTTCAGGTTTTCCTCCAACAAGTAGAGATGAAAGTGTTCTCTTATTTATCACATAGTTATTTTGAGGATCAATGAGTGAGTGTGAAATTCAGACACTTTGAGAAGTGTAAAGAGCTAGATCAATCTACATATTATTTGGTAATACCTGGTTGTGTTAATTTCCATCTAACATTAGATTTCTGTCCCATGGGTATCATGGCTTTCATGTGCTCATGCCAAAATTAACTGATCATGGTTTTATCAAAGTTCAATGCAGATGACATAATACTTTTACTCATAAATTATTTTCTTTTAAAACAGAAATGTAAATGAAATACTCATTACTAAGTTTGCTAGTCACTCTTCCCTGCTCCTGTCACCATGCCACATCTCGGAGAGGCAAGATGACTGAGTGAGACCACAGGGCAATGTCAAATTCCTTTCATTGTTTTCCAACAACTATGGAATTAGAATATACAAGTCTTTGGAATTAGTAAGTGATACTTCAAATTGGACATGTACATGTATCTTACTTTAGGCATTAAATATATAATGGACAGCATATTGAGATTGTTGCGATTAACATATACATAATACTGTATGTAAAATTGATAACCAACAAGGACCTACTGTATAGCACAGGGAACTACACTCAATAATTTGTAATAACCTAAAAGGGAAAAGAATCTGAAAAAAATAGATATGTTTATATGTATAACTGAATTACTTTGCTGTACACCTGAAACTAACACAACATTGTAAATCAACTATAGTTCTTCAATAAAAAATACATATATATAGTGGAAATTTTATGTATAAGTTCATTATTAACCATTAAATACTGTTTTAAAGACCAAGGATCTTGGCTGTGGATTCCTATGCTCACATAATGCTACAGGTACATCCCTCATTATTACCGCCATTCTTGCTTTGTAAATTTGTTACTTTATTTTTGGCAATTCCAGGGTTTCTAACATGAAACACACCTGTATACATAAAGTTTTATTACTGTGTGTTTGGTTAGAATGACATTTATTTTTTATTTATTTATTTTTGAAAGTGAGATTGGAGAAATTTCATTTTTGGGAGAGGGTACTGAAGACTTGAAAAAAATCATTGAGAAAAAGCAATTTTGGGAGCTCTCTGACTCGGATTATAGGAAAGATGATTATAAATCTTGGTTTAGTCTTTATTTGAAATAGTCTGGATTCGTGCCTGTTATGCTGGGTTTCCATATGGCTTTGCAATTCTCCATTGACTTTCCATATTTAGTCCAGTATTATTTTTTCATTTTATTATATTTTAAAATTAAGGTATAGCTCACATATAGGAAAGTCTAAAAGTCTTAAACGTACAGCTTAATGCCTTTTGCATATGTACACACCTGTGTAGCTGCTGACAAAATCAAGACACAGAAAACATTTCCAGTAACCTAGACTCTCCAGGCACATTTGGTTGAAGTCTCCCCGGAAGAAATCAATATTCTGACCTCTAACACTATAGATTAGTTTTGCTTGATTTTGAACTTGATGTTAATGGAGTCATAACCAAGTATTATTGTTAAAGTTACATGAAAATCAGCCAGGAGAAGTTTGTTACATCTCTGCTTTGTACTTTAAGCTTCTTTCATGGTCTTTTCTAATAAGGTACAAGATGCTTGCAGAAAATAGTTCTGACCTTATGTGTGATTTAATGTGAAAGATTATCAGACATAATACATCTTTCTTTGCCATATCCTCTCCAGGCACAAGGGCACATTCAGGGGACACATCTTAAGACAATGTGCCCTCAGGCAGGAGCAGCTGGCTATGGTCAGCTTCTCAGGATGTAGGAGAGGAAGTATTCTTTTTAGTTGTCCCTGATGGCCACTTGGTGTGTTGCCATGGCCCCTGTCAAAATCTGCAAGATGCACAAAGCCACCAAGCCTGCAGTAAGTGGTGTCAGTGGGAAATGATGGGAGTTTATTAGTTATAGATAGAATGTGGTGGGGAAAATACAGGACTGAGCATCCTGGTTTAGAGGTAGATGTACAGAGGTGACTCCAAGAAGTCTTGCTGCAGAGGTTTGGTCATTTGTTATACGGTGCATAAACAACTATTTGTTTATGGTTTGGTAACACCTTTTTTCTTATCTTGTAATAGTTTTCAGTCATAATGAGGTCAAAAGAATGAAAGCTGTTTGATGAAAAATTAAATACATTTGTCCCTTGAACAATGGAGGGTTAGGGGAGGTGACCCTCCATGAAGCCCAAAATCCAGCACAGCAGGAAAAGGAGTGTCCAGACCCCACTAGAACATCTAAACCACTTCAACTGCAGTCTTAATTTAACAATGTCCTTCCCTCAAATTAATTTTTGCAACAGTGTTGAGAAAGTTAATTTTGCATTTACCGGTCATGAAACAGTGATGTCAAACCATCTCTATTTTATTTAGGTGGAGAATGAAGGTAAGGAGGGAGGAGAGAAAAATGATTATTTTAAACAGAAACCTTTAAAATAACTTACAGATGAAGACTGGAGGTCTTTGCACCTACTGCTGACATCCTTATCTAGCAAAGACCTTGTGTCCCTGTGAGGGCTCAGCCATTTAATATGCTTGGGCCATCTCTATCTCATCCTGTACTGTTTCTGCCTCTACCCATGTCAATCAATCTCTCCTGAGGACATATTTTCTCTGGTTTTTGTTCCTGCTTAATCATGTCTTCTTACTCATTGCTCACATTTATCTAATGCTAAGTAACAACCCCAAAACTCAGTAACATAAAACAACCACCATTTATTATTTTTCATGATTCTTTGGGCTGACCGAATGCTGACACATGACTCCTCTGCTCCACGTGGAGTTGCCTGAGGCTGCCCTCACCTGGGTTATGTTGTGAGGTCTAAGAAGTTTTCACTCACATGTTTGTATCACAGCACTCCTCCATATGACCTCTTGTACCTTTGTGGCTTCCTCACATCATGGCGTCTCTGAGTACTCAGACTTCTTGCTTGGCAAATCACTTAAAGAGCAAAAACAGAGACTTCCAGGCTTCATTTCATTCTATTCATCAAAGAAAGTCATGAGGCAAACCTAGATACAAGAGGAAAGCCAGGAATAAACGCCATTTCCTAATGGGTAAGAGAGGCATATATTTACAAGGAAGGAAGGATTGAAGATGTCATCTTTGGAGATTCTGATATAGTCACAGCTCTAGACTCCACTTTACTCATTGTCCCCACTTACTGACTTCTCTATGTGTTCTTTAGCTTTTAATTTTCCCCAATTAATTAACAAGCCTAATATCTCTGGTTCAAATTTCTCAGGAAAATAATTATTCAGTTGATTACCATTGCCTTTGCCTGCATTAAACTTTCAAAGAAAAGCCCCTCACATGTCATCAATCATTTTGCATAGATTAGTGATTCGTGAATTTGATGTTGGTTTTTCAACCAATTGGCTGTGGCCCCCAAGGGCAAGAACAGGTGTTGTACTGAAAGGCAGACATGGGATGCCTCATCAGAGCAGGGTTGGTGGGAGTGGTCATATCCCTCAGAAAGATGCAGTGACTCAGAAGGATGCACCTTGACTAGTCTGCTCTATGCAAGACATCTCTTAACTAATGAATCAAAATGAGGCATTGATTATATAGTCACCTGGTTCTTTAATTTTCTCTCTTTAAAAGTGTTCTTTGCTTATCTGAAGCTCCTCTGCTCATGGGGTGAGATAAAAGCAATCTATCGCATAAATATCCAGACTGAATTAGATCATTCATCAGCCTCTAGAATTCCGGGCTGTTTGTTCTTAATTTCTCACATTGTAGTCAATGTGATCAGAAGGACTTCCTGGAACACACAGTTCTCTTTCAAATACCTTTCAGATATGTAATTTATAAAATAAAGGGACCTCTCCATTGTAGTATGTACCACAAACTTCTTTCTCCCACAATTTCTTTTTGATTGCTTTACACTGTAATTGCATGCTTTGAGCTTTTCTTTCTTCCTTTCTTTCATTTTATGGCAGAAAACTTAATAATGAATGTATCCAAGCATACCTGTGATGTAACTTCCTCATATATATACTAACAAGTCCTTACTGTCTGATGCCCAGAAAGAGTAATACATGAGAAATGAGAATCAATCAACCGACATAAGCCTGGTACCTAAGAAGATTGAGATTTTGTACCAAAGGACTGAAATCCTTTGCACAGTTAGCCAATTTCTATTGGAAGGACAACAGTTCACCCATTTTTTTAATCTTTCTTCTCTTAAACAACTGTTGATACTGTGTACAGGTGTCAATCCACTCACGCTGTGCAGTGTCGATCCATTGATTCTAAGCTGATAATATATGGCTGGAAAAGTTTTCTTTTGCCTCACTAATCATTTATTGTATTCCTATACTTGTTTAGGGCCTTTACTAAATATTGAGATATCTGCCCTCATGAAGCTCAGAAAAGTGGACGAAGCAGCATGTAAGTTAAACGTTTGTAAGATACAGTTAGGGCACAAAGGGGAAAGTGCTCATTCTGCCGAGGAAGGAAGGCACAGAAAAAGTCTTCATGGAAGAAATGAATAGAAATTTGAAGTTGTATTTTTTTATGAAATTCTTCATTTGTTGTCAGCACTGATATTGTCTTTCTTTTCACTTGGAGCCAGTCAGCTGGGTGTTTTATAAGACTGTCTATATCTTCATTAATTTTTGTTGACTTATACTATTAGTTACTGAGAAAATTATATTTAAAAATCTCCACTTACACTGTATAGGTCTTATTCTTCTCATAATCTATGTCTATGTTTTCTTTGTTTCTCAATTGTTGGGGAAGTTTAACTCAGTACATCCACTCTGGAAATCAGTTTGACATTATCCAGAAAAGATGATTGTTCATATACCCCTATGACTTAGCCATTCCAGACTTTGACATGTTTAAAAAGAAATCCTTGTTCATGTGCCTGTGTAGATAATTCAGAACAGCAGTATTCATAAGAGTCCCAAACTGGAGATAATACATATGTCACCCATAGCAGAATGAGTAAATAAATAAACTTGGTATATCATCTATCAATGGAATATCATAGAACAATGAAAATAACAATGATATCTAAAATTAATAGCATGAATAATATCACAGACAATGTCTAAGCCAAAGAAGGCAAATACAAATGCATATTATATGATACTTGTACAAGTCAAAACTGGCCAAATTATTGTATACTAGAACACTAAATAATCATTGCCTTAGAGAGACAGATGGAAACAGTGAGAGGGAATGGATGTGAGCTGGCCATTTGAGGGGGTTAATGAGAGATATAAGTGATAATTTAATTAATTAAATTGGTGATTATTAAAAAGAGGGCTGCTTTCTGAAAATTCATTGAGTGGAACATATATGTGTTGTGCACTTGTCTGTATATTTGATACACCAATTTAAAATATATATAAAAACCATGGAAGTGGCCAAGCTGCAGAGTAGGAAGACCCTGAGCTCACATGCTCTACAGGCAACTCAAAATTACAACTATTTACAGAGAAACTATTGATGACAAAAAAACAGAAGAATAGAAGAAAATATCTTCTACAACTAAAGATACAAAGAAGGAACCACAACAGGATGGGTAGGAAGGGCAAAGATGCTGTACAGTCAAGATCCACACCCCCAGGTGGGTGACCCACCAGCAATAATTACAATTGCAGAGGTTCTCCCCAAGGAGTAAGTGGTCTAAGACCCACACCAGGCTCCCTGGCCAAAGGGTCCTGCACCAGGAAAATGAGCTCTCAGAACATTTGGCTTTGAAGGCCAGTGGGGCTTATTCTCAGAGGAGCCAGAGGCTGTGGGAAATAGAGACTCCATTCCTAAAGGGCACACACAAAATCTCACATGCTCTGGGACCCAGTGCAGAAGCGGTAGTTTAAAGGAGGCTGGGTCAGACCCACCTGCAGATTCTGGGAGAGTGTCCTGGAGAAGAAGAAGGCAGCTGGGGCTCACCCTGAGGACAGAGACACTGGCAGCAGCCATTTGTGGAAGCTGGATCTATCACGTGGGCACTGGGCTGGCAAGTGCCATTGTGGAACCCTCCCTCTAGCTCATTAACCCTGGGACCTGTACCCACCCACCAGCTTGTCAACACCAGTACTGGGACACACATTAGTCCAACGAACTAGGGCAGCAGAGACAGAGCCTCATGGACCAGCAGGCCTGCTGCCTTAAAAGCCCCTGAGCCCACAGCCCCCCAGGACCTCTGTATTCTTTAATAGGAGGGATCTTAAATTATATGAAACTCAAAAGAAAAGAACTGCCCCAAATAATAGGCATTAGTGTTCTCCAAAGTTTTATTACATGAATATTCTGTGTCCTTCATATATTGATGTTGTGATCCATAAGTCTTATACACAGTAGAGTTAATGCACAATATGGAGTGTATATTATATACACAAATAGAACATTATACAGTTTTATATAAATGGAAGTTTTACCATTTTCTTTCAGCACCTCAGTAGATCAACTTCAGATGTCCCTTTTGAGAATGGACTGTGAATTCAGCCTGAAATAGGCACTTCTCTGTTACTAAGGAGTCTTCGGCAAGAGTTGATGGTAATGCTCTTTCATTCAGAATATTGAGGTAATCTGTGTCTTTTTTCCTTAAGAAAAGGGTTATCATGATTTTTAGAAAATAAGAGCAAAACTTTCATATAAGAACTGAACTTTGGCACTACTCAGAGAAAGACAAGCATGAGTCTTTGACATCCAATCATTTACATTCTGGGAAGCTCTTCCTCCTTTGGGCTTACTTTTTGGTGGAGAGTTCATGGAAGTATTGTCTTGAATTGAATCTTGAGACAATCATTAAATTGTTAAAGAAACAATATCTGCAATGAGCATTTTGGGGGTAATGGGAATTTGGGGTGTGAAGGGGATTTTTGCGTGATTATTTAATTTTATTTTTAATCTGGGTCATAATCATAATTAAAAAGGGCTTAGCTTTGTGTTGATTCATTGAGTGGAATATTTGTGTTTTGTATACCTGTCTATATATTTGAATATCAAAAAGAGGAATTAAGAATGAAAAAGTCCTATTGTAGAGCACAAGGAACTATATTCAATATCCTGTAATAAACCATAATGGAAAAGAATATGAAAAATAATATATATATATATATACATATATAACTGAATCACTTTGCTGTACACCAGAAACTAACACAACACTGTAAATCAACTATACTTCAATTAAAATAATATAAATAAATATTTTTTAAGAAGAATGAAAGTGTTTAGAACATCTCGAGCCACAGCCTCTAGGGAGTATCTCTATTAAAATTTTTTTTTAAAAAACAAAATAAAACAATAACAAACTTCCATGTGTGTTTTCCTAGACAGACCAACAAACTTCCATGTGTACTTTCCTAGAAAGGCATGAAAATTGTCTCTTGAAGAGTTTGTTGTAGAGCAAATAAGCAAGTTTGCAAGTTAGGATTTCTGTTTCTCTAAAACAAGCAGGAGGTTCACCTCATGATACTACTATATAAATGGCTTTCTCAGAGGATGTGTATAAAGCTAAATTAATCTCTTGAATTAGTTTCCATCTCTGTATCATCAGAGGCTGAATTATGCATGAATTTATGGTAACTTAAATTAAGACTCCACAGCTTGTTCAAAGAGAAGAAGGAAAATACAGACAGATTACAGATCTGCTCTTGCTTAAATGACACTGATCACATGCACATTTGCATTTGAGTAATTAAAGAGTATATGAGTCAGAAAGTTAAAAAAGAAAAAGTACAGCACTTCTGGTTTCAGTTATGACATACAGAGTCTAGAAGTCCCCCTTACAAGTCACTCACATTCTTACAACAAGAAAAAGCTGAACAAACTGAAAAATCAATGTCTATTCTTGGACCCATCAGAGAACAAAAATTTGAGTACCAACTGCAACCGGGAGAGACAGGTAAATCCAAAGTCACAGCTGAGATATTCTTACCGGGAGTAGAAGATTCTGGAGCTATAAACTGGTAGGAACACTTAAATGGTAATTTTGACACATAATGTTAAAGAGAGAAACTCCGGCAGGCCTCAGTTCTATGGTGTCTCTATAATTGTGTGGCTCTTACCTCCAGTAATCCGAGCAGATAAAGAGTCACTCGTGTCTCTCACAGAGGATGGAAAAGTGTAATAATTGTAAAATATGCCCAGAGTGGTCTATATAATAAAAGCCTATACTTTGGGGGAAAAAGACTTTTTTCCAGAGCCTTATTCCAGCTGGTAGAAAGTAATTCTGCCCACTCCAGTCCCTTCTGGCTTGCTTGTCTCATCTAAGGTAGGTCACAATACCACTGCGAGAAAAACAGTGTGTGAAGTCCACAGACACAGGCCAACTAAAATACTGAGAGTCAATCATGAGATTATAGAATACTCTGTTTTAATCACTTCCTTTTCACTGTGTTAGTGAGGGAGGACTCCCACTTTAGGGTTAAGAAGATAACCAAACAGATGACACCCAACACTGTATGAGTAATATCAACATTGGTTTATTAGTTCCACACATGAGAGAGAAGAAGTTGAGATGACATGTTGAATGCTATATACAGTGCCAGAGTAAAGTCAGGTACAGAGTGAATAATCAGGGTGTGTGGAAGACAGGCTTTATAGTATCAAAAGTGTGGGTGTAGGGCTTCCCTGGTGGTGCAGTGGTTGAGAGTCTGCCTGCCGATGCAGGGGACATGGGTTCGTGTGTGCCCCAGTCCGGGAAGATCCCACATGCCACTGAGTGGCTGGGCCCGTGAGCCATGGTCGCTGAGCCTGTACATCCGGAGCCTGTGCTCCACGACGGGAGAGGCCACAGCAGTGAGAGGCCCGCGTACCGCAAAAAAAAAAAAAAAGTCTGGGTGGTTCCCATGGGAAGATGTGATTGGCTTGTTTGGTTCCCATGGGAAGATGTGATTGGCTTGTTTGGCTTGTTTGAATAATTCTGTGAGCTGACATAGAACTGAAACCCACTCATATAAGCAAGCACTGTGCCTCCTCAACAAGTGAATTGTAGAGTTACCATTCGACCCAACAATTCAACTCCTAGGTATATAATCAAGAGAAAAAAAAATACATATGCATAAAAACTTGAACACAAATCTTTACAGAAGCATTAGTCATAATAGCCAAAAGATTGAAAAAATTCAAATGCCCATTAACTGATGAACAGATAAACAAAATGTGGTATATCCATACAGTGAAATATTATTTGTCCATAAAGTAATGGAGTACTGACACATATTACAACATGTATGAACCTTGAAAGTATTACACTCAGCAGATGAAGGCAGTCACAAAAGACCACATGTCTTATGACTCATTTTATACGTAATGTCCAAAATAGGCAAATGTACAGAGACAGAAAGAATATTAGTGTTTTTTTAGGGTTGGAGAATATGGGGATCTTGGTGGAAGATTGCTCAAGGGCATGGGATTTCTTTTTCAGGTAAGAAAAATGTTCTAAAGTTGATTGCGATGGTAGTTGCAAAACTCTGTGAATATATTAAAAAATATTGAATTGTGCACTGGGTAGATTGTATGGCATGAGATTGTATCTCAATAAAGTTACAAAAATAGAGAAGAAAGATCTAATATCAATAATCTAAGCCTCTACTTTAGGAAGCTGGGGGAAAAAAAGTGAGTTTAGCCTAAATCAATCAGAAGAAAATAAATAATAAAAATTAGAGCAGAAGTCAATAAAGTTGGAAACCAGAAAATTAATATGAACTATCATGAAACAAAAGCTATTTCTTTTGCCCATGGGAATGTAAAATGACACAGCCACTTTGAAATATAGCCTATTAGTTTCTTGTAACACAAAACATCTTCTTACCATATGATTCAGCATTCATATTCCTAGGTCTTTACCCTACGAATTTGCAAAGTTCTGTCCACGGGAAGACTTAACACAAATGCTAACAGCACACTTATTCATAATCAGCAAAAGCTGGAAGCAAACCCAAAAATCCTTTCATAGATGTATGGATAAGCAAACTGTGGCACATTCATGCAGTGGACTATCATTTAGTAATAACAATAAATGAGCTATGAACTCACAAAGATACATGGATGGATCTTAAATGCATACTGCTAAGCAAAAAGGGTCAATCTGCAAACACTACACACTGTGTGAGTCCTATGATTCTAATTAGTATGACACCCTGGGAAAGGAAAAATGATAGAAACTTAGGAGGGTAAAATGATCAGTAGCTTGCAGGGGCTTGGAGGTAGGGAAAAAGGGTTGAATAGGTGGAGCACATTTCACAATGAAATAGGTGAAGCATATTTCAGAATGGGGGGATTTTTTTTTTTTTTCCGGTACGCGGGCCTTTCACTGCTGTGGCCTCTCCCGTGGCGGAGCACAGGCTCTGTACGCGCAGGCTCAGCAGCCATGGCTCACGGGCCCAGCCGCTCCGTGGCATGTGGGATCCTCCAGGACCGGGACACGAACCCGTGTCCCCTGCATCAGCAGGCGGACTCCCAACCACTGCACCACCAGGGAAGGCCCAGAATGGGAGAATTTTTAAGACATTGAACCTATTCTGTATAGTACTGTAATGGTGAACAAATGACACACTGCATTTTGCAAAACCAGTAAAACTTTATAGCAGAAACAGTGAACGTTAATGCATGTAAATCAAAAAAAAATCATTTAAGAAGTCAAAGGATTCCAGGATGGAATGTAGAATATGACATAAGTATCTAAACATATTACTAACGTACAAAGCAACCTGGCTAAAGGGAGCTGGATGAAAGATGCCTGTATAAGTAATTTTTGAAATGAGTACAGCCTGTAAGTCTAAAAGCAAAATGATCTATAAGAACACAATACTCTAGTTGATAAAGTTGTTTACCATGAAGGTTCGGGTTAATGATTCTGATACCGCTCTACACATATGCTGAAATTGAATAATTAAGTAAATGAATGGTGGTGAAACCAGGAGCCAGGTTTCTCACTGTTGGAGTGGGAGACCATAGATAAACAAGGTAATAAAGCTAGAAAGATCCATGTGCTAATGGAATATAGTCGGAGACTCTATGGACTCATGTTTAGCTATATATATATATATATATATATATATACATAAACTTTATATATACGTGTGAACATATATGTATATATATATTTTAATATAAACACAATTGGTTGCATGCAGGATATGTGTTAGTATACATGCATATATTCCTTTGCTTTGAGCGCTGAAAAAATCCTGGAAAAATCTATACCCAAGTATCAAGAAGTACCTAGAACACAGACCTTGGCTTCTAAGACTATTCTTCAGTAAAGGGAACAAGGTTCTTTGGAGAAATGATCTTAGGTTTGGGGCAGGAAGTATGCAAGATAAGCCTGTAGAATCTTGAAATACCAGAAAGCAAGGAAATACTCAAAACAAACAAAGAAACACACACACACACATACACGCACACATACCCCTCACTCCCCACAGTGGAGCTATATCATGGAAACACAGAAAGCCAATGAAAGAACTCTCACTGGCCAAGCTGGAACAATTTGAGCAACAAAATAATAAAGTATTATTGGATTATAACTCCAGGTATAAATAAATACCTAAGGGTCTATGATATTACAAATAAATGATGGGATAAGAAGTAGCAGGAAAGAAGAGACAAATCTCCCCTGTTGAAAACTTTCAGATAATTTATGTACATATCCTCTGTTTTAAGAAAGAGGAGCATAGGGCTTCCCTTGTGGCTTAATGGTTGAGAGTCCGCCTGCCGATGCAGGGGACACAGGTTCGTGCCCCGGTCCGGGAAGATCCCACATGCCGCGGAGCAGCTAGGCCCGTGAGCCATGGCCGCTGAGCCTGCGCGTCTGGAGCCTGTGCTCCGCAACGGGAGAGTCCACAATAGTGAGAGGTCCATGTACCGCAAAAAGAAAAGAAATAAAATAAAGAAAGAGGAGCATAACCCCCAACTCCTCACTGTGGACTGCATGTAGTGACTTCCTTCCAAGGAGTGCAGTACAGAAGGGGATAAAAGAATTACTTTACAATGGAGGAACCTGATAAGCACCACCTCAGCCAGGTGGTCAAAGTCAAAGTCAACATTGGTAAGTCATATAGATAGTATGAACTCCTGCTATGATGTCATGAAAATGTCACTCTACTTCTCTGGTCTTCCCCCCACAAATTCATAATCCCAGTCTAATCAGACAAACTGCAATTGGGAGACATTCTACAAATTCTTTAATCTTACCATAACTCCTCAAAATGGTCCAAATCATCAAAAACAAGGATGGTCTGAGAAACTGTCCCAGTGTAAGGAGCCATGACAACTAATTGTGATGTGCTATCCTCTATGAGGATCCTGGAACAGAAAAGAGACATTAGGTAAAACTAAAGAAATTTGAATGTAATATGGACTTTAGTTAATAATAATATACCAGTAATGGTTCATTAGTCATAATAAATATGCCATATTAATATAAAATATTACTAATAAAGGAAACCTGTTGTAAGGTATATGGAAACTCTGTACTATCTTTTTTTACTATCTAATCTGTAGTATCTTTGCAAAAACTGTTCTAAAAGGAAGGTTTTATTAGAAAGAAAGAAGGGAGGGAGGGAGGGAAGGAGAAGGGGAGAAACCTTACCATGGTAAAACACTTACATCTAAGACTGTGGAAATTTTAGTCTAAAGGGATTTTTATGTTTTTTCCAGGTCACAATGGAAGCTTACTTGTGAGTGGTTTATGAAATAAACCTTATTCCTCTTTTTAAATATTGGTAGAATTTCCCATCTCCAGTCTTTTAGAAGCTCTTTTGGCCTTACAGGAATGTGAAAGATCAATGACAGTTATGTCATTTAGAGATTCCCTTGAGACACTGTTGTGTAATTTAGATGGGTCAGGAGGTTTGAACTCATGTAAAGCAAATTGGTACACTCTTATAATCGTTTTACCCATCATGAGATTATTTAGTTCATTCTAAGAAATGCTCACTCTGCCATTTTCAGTCCAAAGATTTTTCTTTTTGATAGAGAAGAAAGGATCAAAGAGGGAGGTTAGGAGATTTATTGCACCACTATAATTTCTTTTAATGTTTTTGTTTGTTTTGTTTCTCTAAACATACGTAGAAGGTAATTCTTCTGCATGAGTATGCATGTATGTGTATGTCCATCTTTATATATGAATATTTTCTTCTGAAGTGTTAAGTCACCTCAGGTATAAATGACCTGGAAATTTTTAATGCACATGTCATGCACCTGTATTTAGCATTACATATTGTGTAATTTCTACAGCTGAGTCATTATTACCTCTTACCTAGTAGGTCCTTTCTAAAGTCAGATTGTAGGGTCAAAATCAGATATATTTCACCAATAATGCAGAATGTATATGATTTTGTATTCACTATCTTTTCATGAATCTGAAAAAGCCAGGTTTTTCCTCCAGCATTGCAAAGGGTTGAGGTTACTGCACATAAAGCTGTTGTTGGCTTGTGAGGAGGAACCAAGTTTTAAGAAAACTCTTGAATAACTCCTGCAGAGTACGAAGTGGAAGGGTTTACATAAAATGCAATGCCAATTTCCAGTCCCAATTTACATATAATAAAACTGAGACTTTGAGAGTTTGTGGAAACTCAAAGAGCCAAATAAAGTCATATATCCGTGTGTATGTGTGTGTGTGCGTGTGAGTGTGTGTGTGTTCACAGGCATATATAACCTTATTAACCTCATTTAGCCCCCGTGAGTTCTGCAACTTCTCAGATTACACCCCCGGATATATATGATGTGTGTGTAGATATAAACAGAGGTTACCGCCCTACCACTGTGAATAGAAAACAACATATTGAGAACGATCCAGTGAGTATAAGAATGAGGAAGGGACTGGGCTTCCCTGGTGGCGCCGTCGTTGAGAGTCCGCCTGCCGATGCAGGGGACACAGGTTCGTGCCCCGGTCCGGGAAGATCCCACATGCCGCGGAGCGGCTGGGCCCGTGAGCCATGGCCGCTGAGCCTGCACGTCCGGAGCCTGTGCTCCGCAACGGGAGAGGCCACAACAGTGAGAGGCCCGCGTACCGAGGAAAAAAAAAAAAAAAGAATGAGGAAGGGGCTATGATAGAATCAGCAGTGGTTCTTAATGCAGGGTGAGGGAGGGGCCAAATCTCCATTCTGATCACACGGAGGGGCTGGCTCTGCCCTCAGGGATGCTGATCATCCAGCTTTGCTGGATCCCAGGGATCTGTGCTCTTTGAGCATCCATCATTATTCTGAAGTACCCCTGGGTTTACAAACCCCTTGGGAGGGGAAAGACCTCTGCTTCTCCATGTTCGAAGTCAGCATTCTTATTCAACTCACCACTAGGATCTGTGGGGCCTTAGGCAAATTACTTAAATCCTTAATTTTCTTTATCTATAAAATGAAAATTGGAGGGAATTCCTTAGAGGGATATTGAAAGGAATGGTGCCCTGTATGTACAGACTGCTTTGCGTGGTGTCTGGCTCATATGAAGTGTAAAATGAGAATACAGGATACCAGCTTTAAAGATTCTGAAGGAAGATTCTGCTGGAAGTCAGGGTGAGCAGGAAGGCTTCCCAGCAGAGGAAAAATAGGAGATAAGACATAAGGAATAGTTGAAGGGAAAGTGATAGCACAGAGCTGTGCTCAGAGAAAGCTGGGACCCCAACAACCAAGTTATGACTAAGACTTCCTGCTCAGAAGTGTGTCCTGCAATTGTCTCCTCACCAATCCCATGTGGTGGATGCTGAGAAAGGAATGCAGGGAGGACCGCTGATTCTGCACACACACACATAAGCACACACACATACACACACACACACACACACACACACACAGGCAAGGAGAGGGAAAGTGTGCTATGGAGCCTCATTCCAGACCAGGTCCTGATGGGGTATGTGACATCACGGTGCATAGGCCTCAGGGTTAGGACCAAAGCAACAATAATCTGAGAAGCAGGGTTTCAAGAGAGTCACACATCACTAAATGTAAAGGAAAAGCAAAAGTCAAAGGCTAGCTACAAAGGAGATTGATTAGAGATGGAGGCTGCTGGTGCTAGCAAAGCTGTAAGGAGCGAGCAAGGGACGGTGTTTCCTGGGGTAATTCCACAGCCAGAAAGCAAAGATGTTTTTTGTCCAGTGGTAGGATTTGTAGTCCTCGATGCAAGGGGACCTCTCAAAGGAGGATTTCTGAGTCTGATCATCAGTATCCAGTAACCTCAAGTAACAGAGTCTAGAATGAGAACACAGGCCCGCGCTCTCTCCCAGCTGCCAGCTGCCATTTATAGTCACACGTGCTAGAAGTCCCCGGGGTGACCTCAGTCACCTAGAAGCTGAGAGGTATGCGACCCAGCAGTTCAGGAGTGTCCTCCAGGAAGCAGCAGTATTTTTAGTACACTGCTGTCAGCCTGGAGAAATATCCAGAAGCTATAGCTATGGCGGTGTCAACACTTCTCTGTGGTTAGTTTAACAAGCCACTGTCCTACAGCTTTAAGGCACAAGCTTTAGGTCCATAGTGGTGCACACATGACAGCCAGGCAGAGGAGGTAGGGCATTTAGGCAATGAAAGCCAGATTTGGACCACAAATAAAACATCTTTCAAACAAGATGACTGTTAAACTATAACTCTCTGAATCATTCTCAGAGAAGAAAACATTTAAGAATTAATTCCTTTGTTCTTGTGCTCAGATCTGAATTTTCCATCATAGTCCCATTGCCATTTTATGATAAAGTTCTGACACCAAGATAGGGGATCATTTATGGGGCTGCAGGATAGCATAAAATGGCTAAAAAAAATAAAATATTAATCGCTTATCTTGATGTAGTCTTCTCTTCTGCCCAGTAATGACTTTGGTTGCCATCCTACTGACCTCCTCTGCTTTTGTTCCCATCCAGATCGATACAGTATGCAATGTCATAAATTTGCTTGGCTGGCTTTCAGTTCATTGCCGGACCAAACGCTCCCCCTGTGAACTGGGTGATAATGAAGTTGTGGGCGAGGCGGCCTCCTGTAATCAGCGATCATTACAGTGGGGCCTGACTTTAAAGTAAATGATGAATAGGCGGTCAGCGGCAATAGGGTTGGGGAGATATTGATCAAGAAGCGGCCTTGGAAAGTTAAAACTTGACCTGGAGTTCTACAGGCCATGAGCATTAGCTGCAAGTATCAGGTTCAAATAATTTTCTTAATAAAGTTCATTTCCAGCTGGACCAGACAGAATGCTAAATTTTTGTGAATAGAACATAATGTTTCCTCATAGAAGTGCTCCCAATCCAGTTGCAAAATATATAATAAAAGGCCATACAGAGCACATATGTAAATTTTAGAGAATAGACCTGAACATCTATTTACCTTCCACCAACTTAAGAAATGGAATATTTCCAGTATCTCAAAGCATCCACCCCCTCTCTCCCTGTGCCTGGTCTCCACTAAAGCCCCTTCCCTCACTCTTGGATGTAAATCCAAGTCATATTTTTGTGATAATAATTCCCTTTATTTTCATTATATTTGATCACTTGTAGATGGATCCATTAAGAATATACTGAGGGATAAATTAGGAGTTTGGGATTTACATATACACATATATATCTATATATAAAATAGATAATCAACAAGGACCACTGTATAGCATAGGGAATAGATACTCAATACTCTGTAAAAACCAATATGGGAAAAGAATCTGAAAAAGAATAGATATATGTATATGTATAACTAAATCACTTTGCTGTACACCTGAAACTAACACAACATTGTAAATCAACTCTACTATAATAAAATTAAAAAAAGAATGTGTTGCTTTAAGTTTTGTGTTTTCTAGTGTTTTGTAAACGTGATCAATATTATTGGTCTTCAACGAGTTTCTCCTTTGTTTCAAAATTTTTTTTTTTTTTTTGAGATTCACTCACATTATGCATGTGACCTTGTCACTCACGTTTACTCTTTCATAGCAGTCCTCTGTTGGAATAAACCACAATTCATGTGTTCTTTCTACTGTTGAAAGACATTGGGGGATTGTGTTTATTTATTTTATTATTATTTAAAAGCTGTCACAGACTTACTCCCACACTTGTTTTGCTCATTCTAATACATTTTAGAATTACCTTATAAAGTTCTAAGGAAATGTACATTGGAAATTTGATTGGAATTCCACTCAATCTGAGTCAATTTAGAAGTGATATTTTTATGATCGTATTATTTCCATTTATTTGTGCCTCCTTTAATGTCTTTCAATATCATATTATATTTTCTGCATAGAGATTATGCATAACATTTGCTAGATTCTCTGAAGTAATTTTTTAATGATTACTGTTAATGGTGTCTGTGTTCATTTCCTAAGTTGCCATAACAAAGTGTAACAGAAATTTATTCGCTCACAGTCTTGGAGGCTAGAAGTCCAAATACAAGCTGTGAGCAAGGCCACGCTTCCTCTGAGACTCTGGGCAGAAAATTTCTTGCCTCTTCCTACTTTCAGTGATGGCCGTAGACCCTTTGCAGTCCTTGACTTGGAGCTACATGGCTCTATTCTCTGTGTTTGTCATCACACGGGGTTCTCCCTGTGTCTGTCCCTGTGTTTCTTCTCTTCTTCTTGGATTAGAGTACATCCTAATGACCTCATCTTACTTGATTACATCTGTAAAGACCCTGTGTCCGAATAATGTGGCATTCACTGTTGCCAGGAATTAGGATTTTCACATATGTTCTGGGGGCGGGGGACACAATTCAACTCATAGCAGTGTCTTTGTTGTTTTGTCACATTTTTCTAACAGCTTTTTCACTGGTATATAGAATGCAAGTGGTTCTGCATATTGATTTTAAATTCAGTAACCTAGATAAATTTCCTTATAAATGCTAATCATTTATTAATAGATTCTTTAAGGTTTTATACATAGAAACTGTTATCTTCTACAAATAATAAAAATTCTGTTTCTTCCTGTGTTAATAGAAGTTCTCCAAAGAAACAGAAATAATAGTATAGGTACATACTTTTAAAGTTTAATTTAAATTTAAAATTCTAATTTAATTAAAAATATGTATATACAAAATAGACAAACAACAAAGATTTACTGTATAGCACAGGGAACTTTGATAACCATAAGCCTGTTTTCTGTTTTTATGGATGTGCTTCCATTTTTGTGGATAAGTTCATTTGTATTATTTTTCTGATTCCACATAGAAGTGATATCATATAATATTTGTTTTTCTCTGAATTGTATCCTTTAAATGAGTGAACTCTATGGTATGTGTATTCAATCTCAATAAAGCTGTTTTTAAAACATTTTTTCGAAGAAAGGAAAAGAAGGAGGTTCTAGCTTTAATAACTGAAAACGTGGCATCACCATTTGTCACAATTGCAACTACAGGAGGCAAGAATATGTTTGGGGAAGAACATGAACTTTGGACATGTTGAAGCCTCCGACGAGCAGACACTGCATATCGTGATCTGGAGCACAAGAGAGAGGAAGGGCTGGAGAAAGAGGCAAATTATAATTTATTGAGCATCTAAAAATAAATAAAAATTTAAAAGTAGGTATATAGAGAGATCATATATATAATGTGTATATAAAGAGATTTACCATAAGGAACTGGCTCACACAACTTTGGAGGCTGAGAAGTCCCAAGATCTGTAGTCAGCATGCTGGAGGACCAGCGATCGCAATGGTTGCATGGTTCCAGTTTCAGTCTGAAGACCCGAGAATCAGGTGAACTGAGGGTATAAATTCCAGCCCAAGAGCAGGAGAAATCCATGTCCCATCTCAAGCAATCCGGCAGGAGTTCCGTCTTATTGGCCTCTTTGTTCTATTCAGATCTTTAGTTGATTGGCTGAGGCCAACCCACGTTAGAGAGGATATTCTGTTTTACTCAGTCTACTGATTCAGTCTTTACTATCATTCAAAACCACCCTCACAGACATGCTGTGAGGAGAAAATAGGCATTTTGAGTGGCTGCCTAGGCATTGAACAGTATGACAATCCTGCTCACACCCAAGTCTGGATGCTTAGATAAGGACCGAGTTTAGGATTCCAGGAATTAGGATTTCCAACACAAGTTCCCACCTTGTTTTGCCCAGGGAAGCTTTTAAAATAACCACTTAGAGTTGAGCCTGAGAAAAGGTAGTGACCTCCCCCCCAAAACCAGCTGATGAGTAATAGATGCTGGTGACTATGCTCCTGGTGACCTGGGACAGAGGACTGCCCTCCCTCTGCTCACTATGCACCCCTCTTCTGGGATCCCTTAGTAGTAAACTTTGGGACTTCCTTTGTGTGGGTGTACTAAAAATGCACCTTCTGTACCTTCAATCAGAATGGTCCCTGGGGTTTTCACTCCCCCAAAGCTGGAACTAGGATGCTGAGGGAGCTCCCTGCCCAGCTCGTGTGAGAAGCTTGTACCTCTTCATTCAGCAGGTCATCATCTGTATGTTCTTAACACACCAGCTCTGGGTTTTCCAACACACACAACCAAAACAATGTGTAACCAAATGTTTCGGCACCCTAAGACCCAGTCAAGTTGGCACATAAAAGTGAGCATCATAATTCCTTTACATTTTTTATAACTTTGTTTTTTCCTTGATTTACTGTACTGTCTGGAAACTCCATTAAAAAGAACAAATAAAAGTGATAATACCCTTGATCATTAGGAAAATGTGTCCACATTTCACTGTTACGTACATCACTTGCTGTAAGTTTTTGTTTGTTTAGTACTGTTGATAAGTAACTATTTAAGGAAGTTTTTTTTTTCTATTCCTAGTTTGTTAGAGGATTATTTTTTGAAAATCATGAATAATAATTACGTTTCATAAAACATATTTTCTGTATTTGTCGAAATGAACATATAGTTTTCTCCTTTACCAGTTAATATGTTAAATTATAACTGTTAACTGAAAAAAAATTCACAACCTGAAAGTTGTGCTTTATTCAGCAGACAAAACTGAGGACTTAAGCCTGGGGATACAACCCCTCAGATAACTCTTTGCCCCCAAAGAGGCAAGGAGGGGAGGCAGGATATATAGGAATTTTTGCAACAAAGAACAGGTAGTAAGAACATCAAAAGATTACTGCGAATCAAAGAAAAACAGACATCTCAAGTTAAGGAATTTAACGCTTGTCTATGTATGGGAAGATGCAAGAGTCTGGGCTCACTGAAATCATTCCTTTGATGTGCACCTCTGCTCTCTGGTGCCAGTGTCCTGTGCTTTCTCATCCTGAGACTCCTCAAGGTGTACCTTCGGGATGGCTGTAATGTGATGGCTTGATGGCTGCAACATCCTTTGTTTACTGATATGGCAGGCAGCACTTTTAGTTCACATAACAATTACTTTTCTAATAGCAAGCTGAGATTTTCTGGATACATCCAGCTTGGCTTAGCCGTCTGCTCATATTCTATGTGATTTTTTTTTTTTTTTGCATATATACTTCTAAGTGGATCAGTTTTCATTTTCTTCCTGGTTTTGAGATCAACATAGTGCACACCCTATAAATGAGTTGGAAATGTTTTCTCTTTTCCCATCCTTCAGAGGAATTTATGTAAGCTTGACATCATTCCTTCTTAAATGTTTTATAGAACTTACCAGTAAATTATAAAATTCTGGTCCTATAATTCCTTTGTGAGAAGGTTTTAACTTATGGATTCAACTTTTAAATAGCTCTAAAAATATATTTCCTATTATTTTAGTGTTACTTCTGATAGATTGTATTTCTTGGAATTTATTGCATGAAATTTTCAGATTTATTGCAATATCCCCTGATACTCTTTGTAATAAGTGATCTGTAGTAATGTCCCTCTTTTCATTCTTAATACTGGCTGTTTGTGCCTTCAATCTTTTCTTCCTTGTTCAATCTTGCCATGAATTTATACCATTCATTAGCCTTTTCTAAAGGTCAATTTTTACCTTTGTTAATTATCTCCTTGTAATTTTTCCCATACTAATTTCACTCTCATCTTTAATATTTGCTTCTTCCTATTTTGTTAGAGTTGGTTTGTCTTAGCTTTCAATTTTCAACATTTCCCATTTTATAATGAAAGCTATTAATTCCCTCTAAGCAGAGCTTCTCACTTTTTTGGCAAGTTTTGATTACAGCATTTTCATTTTCATTTAGTTCAGAATAGTTTCTAATTTCCCTTTTGGTCTGTAAGTTTTTAGAAGTTTGCATTTAAATTTCCAAATATATGGCTTATCCTTTTTTCAGTCATTTATTTATAATTTATTGTGTTAGAGTCAGAGAATGTGGCTCATATTATACCAATCTTTGAAATGTATTGAAAGTCAGTAAATTCTATCTAGCATATGGAAAATTTTCAAAAATGTATTTATTTATAAAAAAGTTCATTTTCCAGTTACTGTGTGCAATTTTTATATATGTTTTATCAAGGTTATTGTCCTATTAAAAAACCTCAAATTATTTTGGTCCATTTTTTTTCTTTTACTTTTTTTTGGGTCTCCTTGAAGAGTAACTTACTGATGGATGTGTTTAAAATTTTCCTGCTGAGTTTGTAAATTTTAAAATTATTTCTTGTAGGGCTTCCCTGGTGGTGCAGTGGTTGAGAGTCCGCCTGCCGATGCAGGGCACACGGGTTCATGCCCCGGTCCGGGAAGATCCCACATGCCGTGGAGCAGCTAGGCCCGTGAGCCATGGTCGCTGAGCCTGTGCGTCCAGAGCCTGTTGCTCCACAACGGGAGAGGCCACAACAGTGAGAGGCCCGTGAACCGTAAAAAAAAAAAAAAATATATATATATATATATATATATATATATATATATATATATATTTCTTCTAGTTCAACTACTTATTATTCTTTATATCCCGATCCTTTCTCTTAGCTATATCAAGGTTAGAACTGTTATATTTTCCTGATAAATTGAATATGGACCATTATAAAATTCTTCTTTTTAATGGTATTAATATTTTCAAATCTATTTTATCTAGCTGCACCGGTTTTCTTCTGATTAGTATTTCCTAGGATAGGTTTTCCTATTATTTAACCCTTTATTTTTGTTTTTGCTTTGTCTCTTGGAAATGACAAATATCTTGTTTTGTTTTTTTAACCTGAAGTCTTGTTTTAAACTTTTTTACATTTACAGATGTATTTGTACTTACCTCTAACATCTTAAATGCTTTATATCCACCTGGTTATTACAAGCTTCTTTTTCTTCAACCTTATTCTCATTATTTTTTTTTTCTCTACTGGTTTGGAAGTTACATGATCTTTACTTATTCTTTAAACATATAGCCTGAATTTTCAAAACTACATATATAATACAATATAAAGTTAATCAAATCCTTATTCTTTTCCCAAGAGAATCATAAAATATTTTAACTTTCATTATCCCTTTTCACCCGAAGTTATATGGTTTCCCAGGATTTTTTTTTTTTTTACCCAGCTTCACCCCACACCGATACACACACAAATTAGGCATTACTATTTTAATAACCAATAAATGCTTAGATTATCTATTAGCTATATATTAATGTATATTAACTAATATAAAAATTCACAATTCCTTTCAAATTCCATTTCATAGATTTTACATGGAATTCTTTTATTTCTGCCTAATATATATCTTTTAGAATTCTCATACAAAATCTGTTGAAAGTTCCCCTCCACCAGCAAATTATTTTCTTTCATCCTCATTCTTGAAAACTATGCAGAATATAGAATTCTGGGGAAAGATGTATTTAATTTCAGCACATTAGAGATAATATTTCAATATTCTTCAGTTTTAATAGCTTATTTTAATAAATCAGATTAATGTTCTTTTGTGGTTGATTCATCTTTCTCTATAGACGCTTTTCAGTTTTCAGCTTCTTTGGTGTTCTGTAACTTTACCATGATATGTCTGAGGAGTAATGTTTTTAATTTTATTTTCCTGTTTGTTATTCATTGGATTTCCTGAATCAGAGTTTAGTGGAATGAATAAACTGGAATATAGACCATGATGGAACATCATAAAAAGAAAGAGATTCATTCTACACAAAGAAACACAGATGAAACTTGAAGCCACATAGCTGAAAGGAAAAAAAAGTAAGGTGAACAAAAAAGAATGTATAATATTATACCATTTATATAAAATTTTAATAATTTATAGAAAATTGTATCAAATCATGGACAGTTATATGCAAAAATATACCCAACAACACTTTAGAATTGTTGTTTTTGAAGATGGGGGAAAGTGATATAGGAGTACAAAGTGAGGAAAAAGCGTAGAAGACAAGCAAACAAACAAATACATACATGAATAAAATAAAGGGACCTTGAATTGACCAATAAGATAATTTATAGTGAGTTGAAAAATAATATTTATTTGAACTTTTACAGCTGAAATCCAAAATGTTTTTGTGTATAGCTGTGCATGTGTATCCATTGCTAGTACATTCCTTAACCAAAATTTTTAATTTCAATGTATCTGAATTCATAATTGTTTTACCAGCACTTGTGCTTTTCAAGTTTTCTCTAAAAAGTATCTCCCCCTTCATTCAAAGTGATGTTCTCCTGTATATTTTTCCCATTAAAGAAGAAAAAGTGTGTGTGTGTGTGTGTGTGTGTGTGTGTGTGTGTGTGTGTGTACTCTTCATAATTAGGTCTTTAATCCTGGTGTACAATATTTGCATTGTGGAATGAGATGAGATTTCATTCTGCCTTTCTACTGGTACTAACAGTATCTTGTAAATGTTCCACCCAGGCCTCTACATTTCTCACCATGCTGCTGATTCAGGTTTGAACCACAGTTAAAAGTTGGTCTTCAACACGTTACAACACATGGGAAGATGTTTCCTTTAGCCTGAATTATTTTTACATTCTCCAAAATTGGAAGGCAAATACTGCATAAAATAAACCTATGCCAGCCTAGAGAAATTCTTCGGCCAAGGTAAGGGATTTTGGACTAGTCAGGTCTTTGAAATTTCACTAAAGACCAGGTAAAAATTACAAAAGGAAAGGCATAATGAAAATCCAGCCAACTCTCCACCATCGCCAGTATATCCACTTTTCCTCCAATCATCATGTCTCTGTCTTCAATGAATCTCTTTCCTCCATAAATTTGGATGTCTCCTATTTGTTCCAGTGTAGCTGCTCTCAAAATGCCTCATCGAGCACAGAAATGGTCAATCAAATGAACCTAGTGAATTCCAGCCTGAGTCAAACAGGCTCGTTTGCTCTCTCTCCCTCTGTCTCTCTGTCTCTTTTTGTCTCTGTCTCTCATGCTCATTCTCTGCCTTATTCTCTGTTTACATCCTCTCTCCTCTGGCAGATGGACCCCAAGCACTTGATCCTTCTGTCTTTGTCAGGAGCATCTTACCTTTCTTCACATATACAACACATACTCATCTGTACGGTCTCAGTTCTAAATGTCACTTTCCTCAGGAAGCATCTCTGTCTAGTCAGTGGTCCTGACAAGTACTCTCTAAGCACCCTGTATGTGTCCCAGGGGAGCAACTGTCAAT